>NC_088888.1:87226158-87826158 GCF_037157495.1 Lathamus discolor
TTGGCGATGCAACTGGCAACTCTTTTCCAGAAATCCCAGCAACTCCTTCTTCCTTAGGAAAGGTTTCCATCCTCCCTCTTCTTCTTCCTGTGTGGTGGATAGAAACTGAAGAGGAATGAAGCATTTCTGGGAAAAAGTGGTACTTTGATTGGGACACTGGGCTGCTGGTCTCTGTATAAATGTCAGGCCTTGGCACCGGCTCCTCACAGGCTGTCAGCAGTATTTTTATCCAGATCAGGAGTGCTACAAGTCTGTTTATGTAGACATGTTTTTCCAGGATGGGTCAATGCATCAGACCCTTGCTCCTTTGCTGTCTCCTGCAGAGGTCTGAGCTCCAGAGTCCTCTCACATTTGACCTCCAAGTTTCCCAGGCATCTCAGAGCACAGACCTCTAGACAGCACCAAGAGACCTGTACAGGCTTAAACCACAACAACTGCCCAAACCAGCAATCCCCAAGTCCCAGACAGAGGGACTCAGTTTGGAAGGCAGGCAACAGGCACCGGCAATCCACAAATTGCAGTACGGTTGCTTTCTTTATCTCAAGAAGGGCTTAGCAGAAAGAGGTGTCTCAAAGTTCATATGAGACCCTTGTGGTGAGAGCACTTCTCAGGAAGTGGAAGGTCAGGTGCTCAGAGGATTCAAGGGCACATCATCTTCACATACAGTATCTAAACCAATTCCTTAACATATTTTTAAAAGGGTATCTGGAGACGACGGAAAGTTTCCATCCTCTTTATTGGACTTTGCTACCACAGAGAACAAAACAAAAGGTATTTTTAAACCCCTGTAAAAATATGCAATGTGCTGGCATCTTCGTTACTGTCCAGTGTTCTTCCTGCCTAATCTCAAAAAGCATAACAGAGAGCAAGAGATGGCCAAGGCCAAAGGGGATTTTCGGAAGACTATAAGGTCTTTTGTAACAAGGGAGACAAATAAGATAGAAGTTCTTCTCTTGGAGAACAGACATCTTGGGGTTGGGGGGGTTGATATGACAGGGGTATGTAGAATTAAATCAACTAAGTTAACTGTGGAACTGATCACTGCAAGATGTTACAGAGGCAGGTTTCAGCAGGGGATTAGCAAAATCAATGGAGACGTTTAGCTACAGTTGTTAGATAGTGGCATCATCATCATTGTCTTTACTATTACTGTTATTATCTGCTTTAATACTCAGCATTCTGGTTGATGTGGCAAGGAAATCCCCAAACCACAGGCTGTTGGAATGTGGGAAATATGTCAGGGAAGGATCGTTTTGTATCAGCTTTTTCTCATGTTCTTTCCCTGAGCATCCACATCTGCCAGGGAGAAAACACCCTCTGGTATGACTTGGCACTGAAGAGAGGCAGCTTCCTGCGGGTGAGAAGCTGTGCTCTTGCACAATTGCAGGTTAAATGAGAAGAGAGCATAGGAGAAAGAAAGGGCTGCATCCTAGAAGGCAGGTGTTGGGTCAGGAGTCCTGGGGTTTGGGGCCTGGATCTGTGTTCAAGCAGTCACAAGTAAACTACAGAAGAAAAGAATATGGACCACTCAGACCTCTCCCCTGGGGTAAACTCCCAGTCACCGGGTCTACCCTGCTTTCCAGGGGGCCTTGACCAAGCCTGGTGGCTCCTCCTGTGGGGTGGTTGTTAGTGGCTTAGCATGCAACTGAACTGAAGTCCTCGACTTCCTGTGCGAGCCCTCCAAACACAATAGCATTGCACAGAAGACAGGTAGACCAGCTGTAGCCATCCTGCTGTGTTGCTTGGCAAAAGGGTGAAGCCTGCCCAGCCCTCTCAGTAGTCACACAGAACTCCTGAGAGGACACGAGATTCTCTAACAACCTTGATTAAGTGGGATGTAAGGATAACTTCAGTATTTCCTACTGACTTGGCTATACAGCAGCATTTTAGACAGTTTTGCTCCATGCTTATGCTCTAGGCAAACTCAGTCATTCATACCTTTCTCCCAAACTCAGTCATTCATACCTTTCTCCCAAACTCAGTCATTCATACCTTTCTCACAAACTCAGTCATTCATACCTTTCTCCCTAACTACTCAAATAATGTACTAATCTACCTCTAGTTGCTCTTTCTCATGCCCCAGCTACCTTCCCAATCATGTGTTATAACCTTATTAATAGGTACAGCCCACATCTTGGGCAACACTTCTCTAGCAGCCTGTTAACCTTAACTAGCTCTCTGATGGAAGTACTGGTTGCTTTCAACCACAGAGATACCTAACCATATCCATGAGATGGAAAAAGAGTTTTGGGCTCATATACAGAAAAGCAAACAGACCTGGTTGGCCATATATGCACAGAAAACATACAGTAAGTTATTCTCTGCATGGTCCTAGCCCAAGCTGACAAGAGGAACAGGGAGAGGGGGAGGAGCACAGAGGGGAAGAAAAAGGGTGGAAGACAAAGGAGTTTTAATAGGAGTTCTCATAATTCCTCAAATTTGTACCAACAAACCTCATTGTACCTATAAATGTTTTGCGGGGCCTTTCACTGTGTCAGGTTACATTGGTAGTCACATCAACAACTTGGCTTTAGCTGGCACAGAGCAGAGCATATGTATATCCTTCTATGCCCACTCTGCAATGAGTGATTCCCTCTTATCCTCCCTCCTATCGACGCTTGCTTCCAACTTCCAGTTTGATGCCCTTTTCCTAGAGCATTTGCAGTACTTGGAGAAGCCCTCCTGGTCTTCTAAGTATAAACCCATGTCTCTTCCTTCTCACAGATTTCCAGTGCAAGGCATGTGTCCAATACTACTGACTTCGTGGTTCACTTCTCAACTTCTCCCAGTCATATGGCATTTGTCTAAAAATGGTTGCACCTCGAAGCAGAGATGTGTTACCTGTGAAAACTGTGCAGGCAGTGCAAACCATTGCCTGATGTAACACATGTCCAGAGCACTTTATATCAAAATGAGGCAGGCATTCTGGTTCTCTCACCTGTGTTGTTGTAGATGTAGAGTTACAGCACTGAGGTTACCTCAGCATTACGCCAACAATAAGTGACAGGTTAAAATCATCCAGCAGGACGGTTTTGCAATTGGAATGGGTAAACAGATTATCTTTTGTTGTTCTTATCCATTCACCGGTAATGTTATATAATCTACACCAGCACTCAGGGTTTGTTTAACTGTATGAAGACAATATCCTTAAAGTCCTTTGCAAATACACTGAGTATACAGAAAAAAAACCTGATTACCCGTATCATAAGAGGAAGGCAGACTACGAGCACAGTACACTTGCTTGCTGCCCAGTCCTTTCTACTGCAGCAGATATTACCATCAAACAGCTAGAGAGAGAAACAGCTAGAGAGAGAAAGCTGATTTCCCCCTTTTGAATGTTGCATTTGAACTGCACATTTTACAGGAACAGCAAAATAGCAAAAAAGCTTAATTTTGATAAAAGATTCATCCTTTACAAAATCTAGAGGGAATGGTAGTGACTGCTGCATTTGGAGCTTTGCTTAGTTGTCCCTTTTGCAGGAGGTATGAAAGAATAGCATATAATTTCAAATTACTGCAATAAAAGACCATGGTTATTTGCACTGATATGTGTACTCACATCTTTCTGGCAATGTAAAAGAACCTGCATGGTACCCACATTTTAAAGCCTTTTCCCACTGCCAGAGGACACAAAAGCATAATTAGGTTGCAAGTGGTTTCTCTTATTTTCATCTTTTGCTACTTAAGATTAGTGAATAATTTAAGATTTTATGGTGTATCATAGAATCCTACCTCAAGTTGGAAGGGATTCATAAGGATCATTGAGTCCCACTCCTCACTCCTCTCAGGGCTACCTAAAGCTAAATCATATGACTAGGAGCATTGTCCAGGCAATTAGTTTGTGCTGTTTTCATAGCAAAACCAAAATCACCTCTTGCTGGAAGCTAAATTTCTTGTGGATCCTGGAAGAAAGAGTAAGAAATCAAGCAAAGACGTGTGCATACATTAGACCTTATTCTTGTACTTTCAGTAAAAAGCCCTCCATAAACCATAAAAATACATTTGTAGTTATCATGACATGTTTGGTTTCTGCAGTTGCTGCCGGTGAGAAACACTGCACTAGCATATCCTTGGTAGCACTGTCAAAATTCACAGGATCAGCTTAGGAATATTTCAATGTTAATAAGCATTGTGCTTGTCGAACAGGCTTATTCAGTGACCTCGGAGCAAACACTGAACTCAACAGCTGGGAGGGGACAGAGGGAAGAGCGGCTTTTGGGATAAAGTACAAGCACACCTTGGCCATGCATTGGAGGGGCCTGGCTGTTCGCTGGGGTTGAGGAATGGTTTGCTGACAAAGATGGCAAGTGCTGATGCCATCCTCCCCCAGCAAGGCATTAAAACTGTTTCTCCTTTCTACCAATGCTACTGTTTTCAAAGATGAATTGAAAACAAAGGACATTTGTTCTTATGGGTTTAAAAACATACAGTTTGCTTTATTTATAGCAGGAATAAATCTATTTCATTTTTTCTTGTTTGTCAGACATGGTTCTCTTTGGATTTATGGTCATTCATGTTCAAACACCAATTGTTTTCC
Organism: Lathamus discolor; assembly: GCF_037157495.1. Taxonomy (NCBI): domain Eukaryota; kingdom Metazoa; phylum Chordata; class Aves; order Psittaciformes; family Psittacidae; genus Lathamus; species Lathamus discolor. Next base: position 87,230,696 of record NC_088888.1, read on the forward strand.
CTTATGTTTCCAGAGGTGCTTTCTTATTCTTTTTAAGGCAGTTTTTCCTCTCTAACTGGACGACAGCAGAAGTAAATCAGCTTCCACGTGTTTAGATACAAAGGAACAATGAAACATTCAGCCAAGCTTGCCTCGACAGATTTTTTTTTATACTTCCAGGGCAATTTACAACAGGAAAACTGCCCAAGAGCTTAGAGGATTTGGGAGGAGGAGCTCCAAGCAGCAACTGTGACTCCCTAGGGAGATTAGGGGCCAGATCCTACCCTCCTGTAAGTTCCTCTAAGTTGTACAACTGCCCAGACAGAGCTGGGAGAAGAATTGGATCCATTTTCTTGCTGAGGGTAAATTGTGGCAATTAATGAGTTACTGTTTGCCAACTGAAGAGCAGTAACTGGGTGCTTGGCAGCCAGCTCCAGGTCTCTCAGCAGCGTAAGCATAATCCAGGTGTGTAGCCACTCTGCTTATGGTCCTGGAAAGAGGTGGAAGAGCAACGTGGGACCAGGGTGGACAGATGCAGGGAATTTGGGAGTGAGTGCAGCTGAGACAGGCAGCCCACTGCTCCTCTGGCTTGCTCCTGCTGGCCTGCCCTGTTCGTAGCACAGTGAGTCCTGCCTTGTCTTCTCAGCCTGTGGCAGCTGTGGCAGAAGACTTGTTCTTTAAATCCCTGTGTAACAGGTTACCCTGTGGGCTGACAGCAAACAGGTAATGGAGGCCAGCTGTCACCAGGGAAGCTGTCAAGGTGTTGATGTCCGGTTGCCTGCACATATGCTTCCTTAGATACTAGGTGGCACTTACATGGGGTTCCTCTTCTGACTGGAAGCACACAGCCCCTAGTGAGGCTGAAGCCATATTTTGGACCTTGAGAGCAATTTCCAGTTGTGTGTTCTGAAACCACTGCAAAATTATTAACCCCCTTGCTCTAAGACATGAAAGCAATGGCAGGGGCGGAGGGAGGAGGTCATCACCTACACCTTGTCAGCCAGGAGCTGCAGTTGAGACACAGCTCAAACACGTCCCCCTAGCACTCACAGCACCTAGGACCTGAAGAAAGGTACCGATTCGGCTCACACTGCCGAAGGTGATTTCAGCAGGCAATGTGCAGTCACATGGGCTGCAAAACAGGCAAGGCCCTAGGAAAAAGTCACCAGGGATGAGTAATTATGAGAGATATTTGATTAGCTGCTGCTGGGCTCCAAGTGCTGTGTTTCCTGCCACACTCAGTGGCTCTCCCACTAGTTGCCCTTTGCACCATGGCCGGCCGGAGGGCTGAGCAGAAACAGTGACAGCCACCAGCGTTTTTTCCTTCTGGTTTTTTGCCTTTCTTTGGGAGGAGGAGGATTCTGGTGCACGGTAAAGCTGGGGAGGCCATTTGCCTTCAGCTGGCTGGACTGCTGGCACTAGCAAATGTTTCCAACAAAGCTGAGCTTACAGCTTCTACTGCTGTTTTAAAATAAGATATTTATGGTTCTGGGCTTTGCTGCTGGTATTTTGAAAAGAGAATGTTAAAATATATTTGATACGAACAGCTGTATCCCTTACAGTTTTACAGTTTAGTTAGCCTGTTCAAAATGTCACCTTCCTTTCCAGGCAGCACATCCTTGTCACCATCTCTTCAAACATTATCTGATTTCTTTCTGCTCCTCAGTTTTGCCCTTAAGATAGCTTCCCTTTGTTTTCTTTCTAGTGTTCTGCATCATTTCCATCAGCTTTCGGGTTTACTTTCTGAGTTTCTTTTTTTGATTCTTTTTCTCAGCTAACAAAAATGAACAGCCGAAACGTAAATATTTGTGATTTTAGTGATATGATGTAATGTAAAAAGGAGGGAGCCACCGGAAGGAAGTACGTATTTTTAGAAGAAAAAGAGGATGTTCTAAAAGTACCTGCAGAGAGATGCCAGCAACGCTGGTAACGATGTTGAAAAAATCGCATATGCCGCGGGTGAATGCTTTTATGGTCTGGATTTATCTGAGGAATGAATCCTGGCCTGGTGGAGGAACTGTGGTCCTGACTACAGGGATCAGTTTGTTCTTAATTTAAGACGACAACATGACTACACAAATATAGTGAAGAAAGAGACTTCTGTGATCCTCTGGTGAAAGAGGCCCAGGCACCCCCATGCTGGGCTGCAAGGTTGCACTCAACAGCCATGGTTGGAAGAGCACAGACTGACAACCTGGAAGAGATATTAGTCAGTGGGAGCAGAAATCCCAAGCAGAGGTTCATGTTGCTAACACAAAACTACCCTGCAAACAGCTGAGACAAACATTAGGTACTAGACAAGGACAGAGACAGACTGGCTCCCAAACTTCTGTTTAGCTCCTGTCCATTCAGCCCCAGCCCACTGCCGTTCCCAACAGGTAAGAGCAAGTCTCTGTAATGATGCAGGCTGCGATGCTGTGCCACGTGTGGCATCAGGACAGTCACATCCAGCACTGGCTGCTAAATCGAAAATAATTAAATTTAACTTTTCATAAAAACCTGGACCATTTAAATACAAGAAGAGGCTTGCAGCTCTCTCACCAGCCAAAGCCTCTGCTAAATACTGTGCTCAGCAGAGGCAGCAGCTCTGAATAATGCCAATTTATTTCCTTCCTTAAGGTCCATGGCTTGCAGCAGAACTCTCAAAGGATACCTCCTTCCCAGCCCTGAGTTTTCTTTGCAAAAACATGCTCAGGACTTCACCCTTCCTGTTCGCCCCGTGAACCTTGTGCTGCCCTCCTGCCTCTGCCACGTGCCCCAGAGAGATGCCTGCTGTGGCCTGGTACCACTTGCCCCAAGGCAGGGCAGGGCACATTTGCTAAGGCTCAAGCAATGTAAAGGGCACGGCAGGAGTACTTAGTCCCTACAGATCTGCTGTAACCTCCATGCGGGATGTAACCAACAGCTCAAACTGCCCCTGGGCATGTCGCTGAGCACCTCCCCAGGCCTCCCAGGAGAGTAGGGAGCTCTAACCAAGCCAAGCCCAGCTTGTGCTGGGATTGAAGCAAACGCTCTTGGCCTCCTGGCAGAAAAACATGCCTTGAAGTACCTCGGGGAGTGGCCCTCAACAGCACATCCTGAGGCAGGAGGCCAAGAGGCAGCGCTGACTAAGGCCGTGGAAAACAAAACACGAGCTTCCCGGCAAGGGCTGTGCCAAAGGCCTGCACCTGAGACACCATGGCCGCGCTCCGAGCAGGCAGACACCGCCATGGGAGCACCATTCCCAGTGTCAGGATTCAGCCGGCGAGCACTGACCTGAGCAGCCAGGGCAGCCCTGCTCCTCACCCGTCATTTCTGGTGTCTGCAGTTACACTGCTCTGCTTATGGTTTTTGCAGAATGCAGAAGTGTTGCCCATCAGATAAAACTGAACTGAATGCAGAATTCGGTTTGTTCCCTTCACAAGACAAGGGTTTTTTTCAGATGAAGTGGCATTTAAATGGGGAACATGATAAATATAGGGGGTTTACAGCTTTTACCCTAAGTGATGTAATTAGTCATGCTCCAAGAACGGTTTGCCAGATGAAATCCAGTATTTAGTTGTTGTCTGAACCAATGTGAGGCTCATTCCTTCTGCTGTTAAAATGAATGGCAATTTAAGTTCAAGAAGAAGCTGGGCCCTGGTTCCGTGAAAATGTAAACCAGATCTTACCCTCTTGGCGCTGCTCTTTCTTTTAAAAAGAAACCATTAAACCTACACCGTCTTAAGTTTCCCTCCCCTGTAAATATATGTTTCTAAAGAGGTTTAAAAAATATTTCACTCTTTTGACTGTTTCCTTGATATCGTATTCCCCATAAAGCTGGGTGTTTCAGCAACTGTATCTGAGTTTCTCAAAGCGCACAGGACCAGGCAACTTCTGTGTAGGGGATGGTTTTTCACAGCTGTGTGACTTTGGGGGCTCTTACACTGTGTGTCCTAACAAGCCTCAGGGACATTCTTGAGACACTGGGAAGCAGATCCCTCCCTGCCACCGCCTGCAGACATGCTGCAGTTTGCAAGTGCCAGTAACAGCGCTAGTTTGCTCTAAGGCTTCACTGACAAACAGAAAGAATGACTGACCTGAGAGAGGCCTGGTCAATACACGCTATTGTACAGCTGCTTTCTTTCAGTTCTAGTTGTATGAGACCTGTCGGCATGGTTTTTGTCCTCCTTGCAAATTCAGTCAAAGAAAGAAGGGCTAATACAGGGAAATAAGGCTTTAGAAAAAAAAAAAATACGAAAGAATAAAATCAGAAAATGTAGTAAGGGTCCATTTTTGAGAGACTGCAAGCAATTAAAGCAAAAATAACACGTCCATATTTTCAAAAGTCTGCTTAAAATCAGAGGTGGAAATGAGAGGTCTAATCCTGAGTACCTTCTAGAAAAGAAGACCATCAGCAGAAGCAAAATGCAGTAAGCACACACCTGTGTTTGCAGTGATGACTGACACTAGTTCCATGATCACTTAATCCAGCACAAGCACTCATTCAAGCAGGAAGTGATGGTCCTGCCTTCCCACTGCTCCCAGCTCTCATTCCCATCCACTTCCTTGCACCCACACCAATGCTCATGCAGTCTGACAGAACCTAGTACTCACTGAACAGGTTCCTTCTGATATCTCATACAAGCAGGGTTTAATGTTTCAATACTAAATTACTTATTTGAAAATATTTGACATTACACAGGACTTTAATTTAGCAGACCGATACAGCAATATACTGAAACACAACTTAAGCATTATAAGCAATTGCAATACACAGTTGAATCACACTACAAACATGCATTGCATTATCATTCTCTGTATGTGCTGGGGAAACAGTTGGACTTGATGATCTTAAAGGTCTTTTCCAACCTAGTTGATTCTATGATATGCTGTCACAATTCTGGACATTTCCAGTCACCAGGCAGAAATAGGTGCATTGAAGCCAGCTGAAGGCCATTGTCCTCTTCCCAGTTAATTTTACTGGATCTTCAATTTTTATATTCCATGTCGGGCTGGGACATATATATACTTTCCTCATGCTGGTCTGGCCTGCTAAGGAAGATCATTTCTCCTGATCATTTTAGGGCATGCCAATTACACAACCAGTTGATGCACTCAACTGATACAGTGGTCTATCTACAACAAAGGTCACCTTCCCTCTGGTCCCCTTGGTGTTGAAATAAGTTTAGCTTCCTTTACGACAGTTGTGGTCATTTCCTGTGTTCTTTGCTGAGCTTTATGACCACACCACCCTCACCTACCTCCTCTGAGCCGTTTTCCACAACAGGGGTCTGTTGACTGGTCACACAGCCATATGGACCACACCTATTCATTTAGGTAAGCATGCCAGGAAATGTGGCCAGGCACTAGAACTCAGGCATCCATGTTTAAATGAGAAGAGTAATGCCTTCTGGCCATCTCCCAGCCAAGCTCCCAAGTTCTGGGGTGTGATCCAGTGGTTAGCACAAGGAGGCATCACTCTCAACCAAGAGACTATGTGTGGACACCCTGCTGGAGGTGGTGACTCTACAATGAGTATGACAGTGTGGTCACAGGCATCCTCAGCGCCAGAGAACAGCCTGGGACAAGTCTGATACCCTCATGCTGGTGTAGCCTTCTTCAAATCTTCACTGCTTGTGCTGTGTTCATTCCAGCCACAGTTCAAACCCAAGATCAGGTGAATGGCAACAAAGGACACTTGGAACAAGCAGTCGCAGAAAGTCAAGGGTGAAATAGTAGACCAGGCCTTTGATGGCAGCCGGACTAAGCTGCCCAGGCCACTATAGCCTGAAAAAAGATGTCACAGGCACTGTTAAGGGCAATAACTGCAAGGCTTTCCAAAGAACACCCCATCTTCTCCATCAGAAAGGGCTCAGTGGAAAGCAAAAGGGAGATCAGATAGGCCAAGATATTGCAAGGAGCAAATCCACAGCTATAACTCTATAATCCCTCATTAGTCTTTCAGATACCAGGATATCCATATTAGTTGCTAGTTTTCAAGGAAAAGGGACTCACCTTACTGACCTGTGGTCTGGTTGATGCATTCTGGGGTTTACCAGGAATGAAAATTGTACACGTACAGTCCATCAGGTGAAAACTGAGTTTAAATAGCCAAGCTTCATTTTCCTATAAACTTCTACCCCCTGTTCAAGCTAGACAACAGATCTAGACAACAGATGAAGGTCTTCACTGTGTCCTACCCAGACAACTTGCTGCCACAGTTCAGTATGTGAGCTATTAGGTGATCATGAATTGGGACGCATATTTTATAAAGCTAATGTTATGCAAATATTTCATTTAGGAAGCATAAACTTCCCCTGCTAATTCATGACAAAATACATGCTGTGCATTGTAGAGTATAACGGTGCAGTAAGGAGCACTGATTAATGTACGTATTAAATAGATGAACTAGTCCGTGGTGCTAAAATACACAGAGCAGAGTTCAAAGCTTTTCAGCGCTTGTGTGGCCTGGCCTGCCACTCCTGGGGACAGTCATCCTTTAAAGTCTGGGCACTGGGAATGCTAAGCCTTTTCATCAAAGCAATGCTCCAGATGAAATCAGTTTTTGAGTCGTCTGGCAGAGGACAGGGTTGAGGAAAGGGCAGGGGAAAGGCAAGTGCTCTATCTTGAAATAAAATGTAAGATCCAAACGTAACAAAGCTATCTGTTGGAAGCAAAAGGGGAGTTAATAATCCTGCCCCCAGGTCACAGCCCTCAGGAACTCCTCACTGCAGCAGGCACAGTCCACACACAGCTGAGAAAGAGACGTGCCTTACTATTCAGGCACTTGCAGGGCCAACATGCATAACTGCTTCAATGTCAGAAACCAGCCAGCCATTATTAACTGAAACCCACTTTCCCACTTTCCTTTAAAGAAGAAAACTCTCCACTATCAAAAGAGGGAGTTAGGCTCAGTAAGTCTGCAGTTCTGATCTTAATGGGCTTCACGCTGTTGCCATTATTAGACAAGCCTTAACCATGTGGGTGGAAGCAGAAAGCCTGCCAAGAGCTAGGAGACAAATAAGAAACTATGTAAAGAATGGGGATTTCTGATGAGAGCTTCTGATGATGAATCCCCTGCTACTATGATCGTGAGAACAGGGCCAGAAGTCTCAGCTCTGAGCTGCCTTTCCTCTGCCGTCAGCGCTCTCACTGCGGCATTGGAGCAAAAATGCGATGGTTATAAAAAGCAACATGATCAATGATCCATACAAGGGATCTTACAAAGCAACTACCTTGTCAAAATGATATGAGGAGGAGCTATTATAGCAAAAAGCAAATAGGCCTTGGTGATGCTTTTTTTTTTTTCCTCATAAAAGTAGGTTGAAGAATCCAAGACACATCAAAGCTGGCAGTTTATTGAATTTGGCAGTGGTTCAAAGCTAGAACCTCCTGTTCGTGCTGCTTAGAGCTCACACACACTATCTGCAAGAGGTAAGGGATGAGGAGCGCAGATGCCTCGCACAGAATAAAGGAGTGAACTGATAATTCTTCCCGAGTTCTGGAGGATGCTCTATGCAGCCCCCAACACACAAAATAAACAGCAGAAAGTGCTGTACTGAAATAACAAATCCCTGACACTTAAGGCTGGCAGAAGGTATAAAGGAATTATTTTAAAAAATACACTCCATTGAGCCCCTGGTATAAAATATAAAGACAAGAAGAGTTGTTTACAAAGACTATCCATGCATTTAAATCCACACAAAACGCTGTATTCAAGTGAAAGGTGAGGAGGGTGTGAGGATACCGCCTATGCTGGAGCTAAAGCTTCAAAGCGGTTTTTTCTCAGCGACGACTGCATCCGGAATTTAGCACGTTTCAGCAATAAGTAGGAGCTCAGGCAATTTTTAACTTGTCTAATTATAGCATGTTGGTAGCGATACTATAATTATGAGAACAGAGACACTCTCATATATATGCTTAGAAGAGTTTCTGCTGCCAAGGAAAGGTGTTAGCAACAATAAGTGTCCCCTGTATACGCCGAGCTAATTTAGCTTATGTTAAAATATATGTAAGGGCTCAGACCCTAAGTGGTCCCTTCAGCTGAACAAGTCCCCATGCAGAAGCAGTAGCTAAAAGCATTCAGTCCCCAGCAAAAGCAAGGCATGCTAGCTTTGATCTGCAAAGATTCAGGCTGATGTACTTCATTTCTCATTTCCAACAGGAAGAGCGAGCAGAAACTGTTTTGTGGTTGAAGTGATGTGGTAACTCATTAAACAGCAGTAACTTGGCATTTCTGAGTTCCGGCTGTTTTGTCCTGACACAGAGAAGCCATCCCAGAGATGAAAGGGTCCTGAGACATCCCACAGCAGCCATTCCCACCCAGAGGCCGGAGGCAGCAGTGAACGAGCCACAGCGACTTGCAATTTTAGGAAAACTCAGTGCATAAAATTACTTCAACAATAAACTAAAACCAGCTACTATTCCAACCGTACTAGATCTCTACCTTTTAAATAAGAAAAACACAATTACAAGAATGCAGAACTCTTCAAAATTTGTAGGTAAAAACTTGGTGTCTAAAGTTATCAAGTAATAAGAGTACAGCTATTAGCCATTGATAGAGGCAAACCAGAAAATAAGATTGGTTCAGAAACAGACTCTTATATCACAGAAAACACTGAAAAGATAAACCCTAAACGCAACAGACAAAACTGCAACAGGACGCAAAAGGAGGAAGTTGCCTCATTTAAAATAGAGTTATGCGAGAGAAAGCCAAGGACTGGGTCTCATACCTTCAGTATTTTCACAAAAGTGGCTGCTCAGAGGTGTAGTTGCACTAGCCTGCTACTCAGGAAAGCAGTCAACACAACCCACATCACATCATCAGCACACTGCAGCTAAGTAAATGGATATTGATGTGAGAGGCTAGTACATAGTTTCTGATAATAGTGTAATCATGCCATCCTCCTACAGCTTTCAAATAAACCAATAGATGCAAGAAACCCTAATAATTGTTAGTGAGGCTGCTCAAGCACTAAAGTGAGAATTCGTGACTGGAAACAAAGGTTGCAGCAGACAAATTGACAGGTTTTAGCAGACTACAGCTTGGAAATGTTATAAGTGCAAAAAACATATTGTAAGCAGGAAGTTGGAATTATGGATAGAGACCAAATTCTGCACCAGAGGTACAGAAGAAATGGTAGATGTCATCAAGGTAAGTGTCAGGCTTAAAGAAAAACTGTAAAACTAAAAGACAGGATTGCAAATGCAAATGCATTTGTTCATAAAAGAAGAGCCTTTGGATAAATGTCACCTCAGCAGCATGAAAAAAAACCACTTTTGGAAGCAAACCCAAGTATATTAAAATACTGCTTTCATATTGAAGTCATAAGCAGACACTTGCTGTTTTAAATAGTTGTTATTATTGGTATTTCTTTGATTAAAAGACTTCTGAGGGAGGCAGTGGGTTCAAGAAGGAATTAGGGAGACTGACCAGGGCACTGCTTTTGATAAAGTCCATTTTCAAAAGCATTCACCAGGCTTGTTTCTTTGCACAACAGCAGTACTGTGCCCCCAGAGACAGAAGCCTCTGCCAGAAGTAAGAACTCTTCTTCTTTCCCAGGACCTCACCATGATTTCCTGTGGACTTTTACACAAGGCCTTGGTTGGCAGTTGCACTCTCAACCTATACACTTGGGACATGGCAACCGATGTGGCTGAGGATGTTCATTTTAGCTGCTAACCTTGCACAGCAGGAATAGTTTACTATCTTTGGCTACGCTCAGGAAAATCTCACTGTGCCTAGGGATGCAGGAATTGATTTGATCATCTTTAAGACCGTTGCATATTTACAATGAGGCCTCTCTGAAGAGCTACCAGAATTGTACCCAATCTTCCCTCAGAGCTCCTTAGGTCATTATCAAAATGACTCCAGGCTGGTGCCACATTTCCATACACTTCTCCCATCTCCTAATTATTTGAGGTCCACTCTGCATGCATGCAGTGAGAAACATCCCCTGCCCTGAACCTACAGTGTAAGTAAGTGGTCAAAACAAAGAGTGAGGGAGGAAGAGATGAATATCCACCATTATTTACCTCAGTCTACCTGTATCCACTATTGTTCACAGCTGGGAAAAAATGCATTCCTAAGAGAATAAAAGCCAAACCACCCCTCCTTCCCAGGGAAAACCAAACTACTTTTCATCTAACAAAAGCAAGCTTATTCTTAAACATCCGCTGCACAAAAACTGACTGGGATTGGTGGCTCTTTCTCTTAAGAAGGCTGCAGAGACTCAAGGGCAAAGACAGGGTCTGTCTACATAGATGAGAGCCGGAGCAATCCTAGGAAGTGGGAATGGATATCTGAACACTTTGTATCAGGCAAAAAGTTTACTCTCACCTTAGATCTTTGGCTGAGCAAGCAACAGAGTCAGCACATTGGGAAGAAGATAGGCAGGGGAGGGCTCAGTGTTGTGTACTGAGGCTTTAGTATCCTGCAGCCAGGAAGGGAGGCTTCAGGAGATCACAGACAGTGATCTTACATAAAACAGACTATTAAAATCATATGCAATAGTTTTCACTCAGGACAAACATCCAGGCACAATGATTTTATCAAAACACAGAAAAGATCTTCTGTGAATACTGAAGACTGAAAAAGGAAAGGAGCTATAGCAGGATTTGAGTTCTCTGTAGGGGAACAGCCTCCTCAAAACCATGACTGCAGTAATGACTTAACAGCTATCCCAGCTATCAGGTAAGAGATAGCGCCATGAAGTTCGACAACAAGGCAATCTGAATGGATTAAATACTTGAAATATTCCAATGCGGAATGACAACCATTCAGAGTAATGTACAAGTTTTCAGATAAAATTTCAAAAAGTACTTCCCCTCATCTCCTCTTTTGCATTGACAACGTAATTTACTATTTGCTTTAAGCAGTGAGACAGTGTTTTCTCTCAACAACAGGATTCTCAAAGAGTTTATGCTGGCTGCAATTAAAGGGAAAGGGACATGGGGCAAGGCACATGAAGAAGGATCACAAATGCTGCCCTTAACTGCTCCTCCAAAGCAGAACATCTAACACTCTTAATAGAAATACAGTGTTGTACTCCTACCAGTTCCATTATACTGAGTAACGTGACAGGTCCAAATCCCAGTCCCACTAGTTCTGAGATAAAGCAGAAAACTGGTGACAGACTAATGTTTATGATGTTGTTTTGGAAGAATGAACGCTGTTTTGAAGGATTAGATGTTGTAATCCATACAGTAAGTCAACAAAAAGGCCCCATAACAGGAACAAGCAAGGAGTAAGCATCCAATTACTAATGCAAAATAATGCAGTTTATACTTTATTCACCCCTCTGTGATTACCATTAGCTCTTATAAAATCACTCTGCAACAGCAGAAGCTGCTTGCTAGATGAAGTGACATTACACTTTACCCCTTGAAGAGCTTCTACTCTTTAACTGCAGATGTGCCCAGAGCGTGAGGGGAATACCCAAAAGCAGGCAGGGAAAGAGTGAGCAAGGCCAGCCTCTGAGAGTATTCTGGGGTGGCAGCAGAGCCAGTGGAACAGAGGAGTACCAGGGAGATCCTTGCATCCTGCTCCCTCCCTTGCACACTGCAACCATCAGCAAAAGCCCCATCAGGGCCAAGGTGGGTCATGCCTTAGCAGGGACTGGGATTGCCTCAGAGAGAGAGGTGTTCTTTGAGTACAGGGCTGTAAACAAGACACTCCTGATTGCCACTTCTGCTATAGACCCTGACAAAGAGGAGAAAGAGTAAGGAAGACACATGGGCACCATCCACATTTGTTAGCTTAATATCTCTTCCTCTGGGTTAAGTGATCACTTTCTTCATGCCCAGTTTGAAACTACCTGCTCCTTTAATACTTGCTCATCAAAAACACCTTTGAATTCTCCATGTGTCTCCTATCAGCAGCCCCAGCAGCTCCAATGACAGCTGTCCAGCAGTGCCATAGGGGCCAACCAGTGACTATACAGTTGCAAGATTCATGGGGCTTGTTATTTTCTCAGTTCAGGGCAATTACAGCTTTAGCAGACAAAGAAAACAGCACATATCTCAAGTAACTGAGGTAAGCAGCATTGACAAGGGTGGACTTAAATCAGATTTTCTCTCTGAGATGACGAGCAGCATTGGTAACACCAATGGCAGAGAAAACTTCCTCATTATTTGACCTATTTGGCAAGAAACAACATATTTTGCCCTTGGAGGACACCATTTGGGGTAAACCTTGCTCTTAAAATATACAGCAATTTTGGTGAGTTGGTGTAGGTCTTCAGTCCTATTTAATCATTTGCCTCCAGCACTGCACACTGCAGGGAGATATAAGAAGAGGAAGAGGAAATGCAGAAAAGTAACTGGTGATAATGTAAAAAGCGTGAAATTGGATTAGAAACATAGCTAGGGACAAAAACCTGCCTCCACTCCAGCCTGTAAGAATCTTGCCGTCAACGACAGAATGCAAAAAGCACCCTCAAAAGTTAATGCCAGTCTGCGAGGCAGTCATACCTCAGAACAGTCAGGTAGTGTGTTCACACCAGTTTTATGCTGGAATCTCAGAGTTGCAGCTTCATCCAGCCACTTGCTTCTGAGACCCACCAAGTACAAAATTGTGAAGGAAACCTCAGCTGGAAGCTTCTATGAAGATCAAGTTCTTCAAAGTTAAAGTTGTACAAACAGCATGAAGCATTCGTGGTTTGCACAACAGAAGAAAACACCGTATTCTGAAGAAATAGATGCCGAAACTTCAAGCCTGATACTTTAGTCCAGTGTTTGATTTAAAGAGAACAGTAATCGCATCCTACTTATCTCTCTGATAAAGAACATGGAGCTGCTGCAGTCAGCCCGGAGGGAAGCCAAGGCAAACCCAGGCAGAACTGAAAATTCCCGTTAAGATGACTGAGTGGCAAATGAGGGCTATTTATTCTAATCAATTTGTTAATTTACTTCAGGAAAAACTGGACTAATTTATTTATAATCAAAACAAGGACCTATTCATTACTGTGTCTGTAATGAGCCACTACTAAATGGGCATCGCTAGGATTTCTAATAGATATCTGATAAAGAAGACAGGCTTGGTAACTTACCCTCTCAAAAGAAGACCATTCAGAAGAAGACTCGTTTCCCTGCAACACACACTTCTAGCACTTTATCCAGGATAATTTCAAACAATTCATTGATGGATCTTCTACTCTGAACTCTTTTGCCTCCCCAGTGGTGTAGCCCTTACTGACTCTTCACTTTATTTTCAGTAGTTCCATCTGTTCTCCTCCTATCTGTACTCTCAGACACTAGCATCTACTTAACCTCTTTCTTTTGCTCTATTTAGTTTGCTTGATTCAGTGAGGATAATGCTATCTACTGAGGCCTCTTGCTACCTCTGCTGCTGCTGTCTGGCCTGGGTCACTTAGGACTCTGCTTTCCACAGTACTCAGATTCTGCCTCTTCTCACCCTTAATGCAGGATTACAGCAATTATGAGACACAGGTAAAAATCAAATGCAAGGTATAATTTACCTTAAATCTGCCCTAGCACTCTTTCTGTCTAAATCCCTATTCTGCTTAATTTGCTCTTCTCTGAACTCCAGCCTTATCGATTCAGCTCTGATAACAAGGCCTCTGAAGCCCATCCTGAGCAAATATACCAGCAGCAATTTCATCATGGTTTGGTGGGGAGATTAATGTCAATGTCTTCACTCCTAGGAAATGTGCAGATACTCCAAGAGGGCAGGTACAACGCTGGGGCTCAGTACATACGCACCCCAGAATGACACTGGCCAGCCCCTACGCCTCGTCAAACGCCAGAATTTAGTGCCAGAACATTTGGCATTATTTGCTTAGTTCTCCCAAGTGGTTAATTCTGAAATTACAGTTCCCACAGTGTGACCTTGCTCTTGTTCTGTGACTGATAGCAGCATGAGCACTTCGGAGAGGCCATGAGAGGGAATAACCAGCAACTCAGCAGGCGGGCAGGAAGTCTCATGCTGGCGCTGGACTGACAAAGCCCAAGTGCCACCCCCGCTCCAACCCCCCCCAGCTTCATCCTTTCCCCTCGGCAGCTGTTTCCCCCTTCTTCAGTGCCAGCTGCTCAACCCTCTGCACATACAGAGCCTTATTAAAGCCCATCACCAAGCAAGAAGATCAAGTGGAGGGAGCCAAAATGGGTGCGTGCCAACCTCTGGCAGGCTTGGGACACAGCGTGGGTACCAGCCAGTAGCACCTCCCTCTCCTACTCTGGATGCTGCTCACTTCCCTGCTACCACCTACCTCTCCACATACACTCCCTATACCCCACTCCATGCCTTTTTGCATCTAACATTGCAAATGGTTCTTATTTTTATTTTTAAACCACCAGATTGAGTCTTAATTATTTAAGCATCTTCCAGATTTAGAAAGCTGTTTTGGCTGTGAAAGTAACATTCAGTGCAATCATCTCTCATCAATAAACCATGGAAACAAATGTGTATGCCCATTGGAAAGCAACTTTATTTAAAGCACATTGAAATGTCACATTCAGATTTACAGATGTGAAAAGCCTAACGCTGGTCACGTTTCAGTGAGCTCATGACATTTTAGCTCAAGTGAGAAAAAACAGGACTTGTGCCTTGCTCCATTAATTTTGCTAAGAGCAAGGTTGCCTGACTCCCCTCAAACAAGAGGGGATGCCCTGGAAACATCCAAAACACAAACTTGGGCAAAGGGCCTTCAGAAAGGAGAGTTGTGCTGGCTTTCAGGGCTTTTTTATCCAAAGTGTTAAAGCCCATAGGCAAGGACAGCTGTGAGTACTCATGCCTTACTGAAAACTGCTACAAAGCCTCAAATCACATGCTCAAAAGTCGTACAGGCTTTGGTCCTTCAAAGAGAAAGGGAAATGGAGGCTCAGTCTTTAAAATGAAAACACCCACAACCCAAACCAAAAAGCATTCCTATTAACATCTTACTCCAATAAAGAAGTAAGATTAAACAAAAACCTATGGAATAGCCTTGATGTCTGCTTTGGAAAGAGATTTTTTTTTTCTTGTCCCAGTAAGAACTTATGTGAGATTGTTTCTGACCCCACTGTGCAAACACGCTGCAGTATCATGTAGCCCATGTATGGCCCAGCATCACCTCTGGGGACTGTTTGCACACTGAGCCTCAATCAGGTGAGGTGAGGTTGCAACACAATGGTCCAGCTAAACGGCCATGGACATGGGACCAGCATGTTCCTACCAGGAGAAGCCACTGGATGCTGAGTTGGCACGGTTAGCCTTGATGGCTTCACCTTCTATAGCCACAGAGGAGCCTCTGGGAGACTCTCTTAACTCAAACTTTCTAAAATTGCTTCCTATGGAGTGAAGACACTTGATCTTGAACAAACCCCATGCAAATTGCTGCTTGACTTCTCTCCTTGGCAAAGCAAAGCTGCTCTTTATTTATGTAACATTTTCATTTAATTAGCGAAGAGATGGAACAAACTCTTAGGGGAAAAAAAATTAAAAGGTCATCTTCCATCATGAGAGAATATGTGAGAGAGGGAAAGAAACAAACTGCTTTCTCCCTATTGGCCATACCAACATCAAAGCACCCTCACTATTGCTTTGTTAGGACCTCCCAGAGGTAATGAAGGGCCTGGAGAATTTAGTGGGGACTTTTCCTCCTTTGTTGAGCATCCTGGCCACTGGAAAGGAGCCAAAGAGAATGCCTTGAGCTTCCTTCCTCGGACATCTGACACTGTGGGGATGGGCGCAGCACATGCATCTAAATCACGCAACAAAACCAGGGCGTTTGTTCTATAACCGACTTAAAATCCTGCGTATTTCCTGCAACCAGAGCTTATATTCAAAACGCTATGATGTCATGAAGCCCATTACTCAAAACACAGGGAGAAACAGACCAACCACGTATCCCTGTGACCCTTAATTTAGTCCTGCGGCTCATCTCATTAAGATAAGTCTTTAATTACACGATCCCATATTGTTTTTCACCGGAGCTCCAGCTTCCATCGCCTGGGCAGGGATGGGCAACCCCTACACACCCGAGAGCCGCCCAGCCGTCCCTCCAGCCGTCGACGCGGCACTCCTCCGAGACGCGACTGGGACCCCGCGCCCGCAACCCCTCGCCGCCCCATCCCCTCTCACCGATTGGCCCTGAGCGGCCGTGACGTCACAGCGTCCCCCTCGGCCGCCGCCCGTTAGCCCCCCGCACCACTCTGACGTCACGGTCAGCCCACGGCCGGCTCGGGGGCGGAGCCTCCTCCCGTCCACCGCCCCGCCCCGGCCCTTCGGCGCCGCAGCGTGACAGAGCCGGCCGGCGCCCTCCCGCCTCCCCCAGCGCCGCCGCTGCAGCCGCAGGTAGGGCCGCGGTCCCCGGGTGGGACGGAGGGTGAAGCGGGAGGAGAGGGGGGCGGGAAGGTCCCGGATAGGGGCCGCGGGCGCGCAGGAAGCGCAGTAGCGGTGCTCCGTCCCCCGCTCGGCCGGTCTGGGGGAGGGATGCAGAGCCGGGGCGGCGGGAGGGCCGGGGGTTTCTCCGGTAGCGTGTTTCCGCGGTGCAGTTAGTTAAGAGCGTGATGCAGTCCCGCATTGCCATGGCTACTGCATCCCTGCGCGGCCGCGGTTCCTTCCGCCGTGGCGGGGAACGGAGTCGGGAGGAATAATACGCGCTGGAAGGGAGATAACCCGTCCTACCTCCCCACCCCCGGCTGCGTTTGACGGCGAGGAAACGGCTGTACGCTGCCTCCCCGGTGAGGGCTGAGTGCTACTGCTGCTCCAGACAGCACAGCCCTAACCCGGTTTATCCCCCATTGTATGTGGACCCCGGGAGTAGGGCTGGGCATCAGCGGGAGGGCCCGGGGCGAAGGCGGCGGTGGCTGCTGCTGCTCCGTCTCCCCCGGCTCGTCTGCCCCTGCTCTTTGCTCACCGCCCCTGACAGCGTTACCGGATTGGAAATGGAGCCGCTGGAAGGGTTAATTCCCGGGTTGGTCTGTGGGACAGGGCGGACGCCACGTTAAACTAGTGCCTTGATAGGCAGCTCATCTGAAAGGTGCCCTGCCGTTTTAAAATCTAAATGTCTAAAGGGTACAAGCATTTGAAAAGGAGTAGAAAAGGCATGTGGCAGAAATGTGTCACTATGTCAGATGTGCGTGCATGGACTTTCTTAAAAACTTTATGACTTTGCTTTTATCTCTTCCATCTCCTGAAAACCCTTGGGCATCCACAGCATTAGAAGCTGGCAATGCTATGCAGAGTATCGTCTTGGGAAGTTTTAAGAGTTTTCTCCTTCCCTGCCTATGCTGGCTGCTTTCCTGCCCTCATCCGCCCCTCCCGCTTCCCAGGGATGCAGCAGCTAAGGATCCGACTCTGGAGAGAGCTTTCCGGCACCGATCCGTGCTCTGAACCCGCAGACAAAAGGGCAGTTTGCCAGACCTGGAGAGGAATAGTTAACACCTTGGCTTGCTCAGAAAGAAGGGCTCCTGGCAGACAGCAAAAGGCGTTTCTCCCTCTAGCATCTGGCTGTGCTGCCTGCTCGGTGTCCCAGCCATGGTTGAACGGCAGTGCCCCGAACTGCTGATTTGTATTCTTACAGTGCTCTGGGTGATCTCGGGTGATCTGAGATTCAGTACCACGGCGAAAAATGGGAGCAAAGCGCTCAGCCGGCTGCTAGCGATGGCCAGGGACAACAAGGCAGGGGCATAGCTGCAGTTAGGATGCTTCCTTCCTGTCAGGAAGTCTCTGAGACCGCTCTGTGTAAATGGAAACACGCCCTGCAGCTGAAACCAGAGGAGGGCAAGCGTGCGGGCGTCTCCCGTGGTGGCACAGCCTTTAGCTGGAGTTTTGGGCCAGGTTGCTCTGCCAGGACCTGGCACGGCCGCGGACCCACTATAAACGGTTGGCTGAAAGTTATCGCGGCTGGCCCCGGCTTGGTGGAGGGTTTTGCAGCTGTGAAGTTTTATAGATGTGGGCTAACGGTGAGACTTTTTCTTTGCTGTTAGAAACCTCAGTAGATAGAGGTAAAGACACTGTCCTCACTGCTGCTAACAGAAGCTGAAGCTGTGTTAGGGAGAGTAAGCCTGTGCGCTTGTGATCGTTTGATGCTGTTTAGCAACAAAACCTGGAGTTTCTTTTGGAAACATTCAAGTATTTCAAGTGCAGTAGACTTAGTCTGTTTTCAGACCAGTAAATACCCAAGGCATTTACTCTGGCTGGGGGGGAGCTGCATTTGGATGCCCAGAGTGAGGCTTTCCCTTGGAAACTTATGGTGCCTGGAGATGTCTGGGATCAGCTGAGTGGAGATCCCTTTCCAGCTTTACGTGAACTAAGGAGCAGATGAAAAGGACTACTGTGCTGAGTTTACTGAAGTTAAGAGTGGGTTTACCCTCATGCCAGCTGACATGGGTCAAGGATGCTAAAAGAAATGCCAGAATTTTGCTGGATTTTACTGCATTTCTTACAAGGTACACATTACATATGTAATGCCTGGTGGAAGCCCATAGGGTCTTCTTTGTGGTTTTTATCCGTAAGTAGCTCTGTGAATTTATCATTACTCTCCTGTATTTTAGCATTCAAATGCAACCAGAGAGAGCAGCAATGAAATTAGCAGGAAATGTAGCTTTGTCTTACAAGCTGGGAAAGAGTCTGGCTTCAGTCTGTTTGCCTCACTGTGCTTTCTAAAAAGCAACTGCACTTTGTGTGGTTAAGTAACCTTTTCATACCAGCAGCTGATCAAATGGAGTGGCTTTGACTAAAACTCGTGCGTATTTGGTATATAAATACAGCATCATTAAGGATACTTAGTCTGTTTAGACTTTTTACAAGGGCATGTAGGGATAGGACAAGGAGGAATGGCTTAAAACTGACAGAGGGGAGATTTAGATTAGATATTAGGAAGAAGTTCTTTACTATCCTGTTTACTAGAGGATGCTGAGGCACTGGCACAGGTTGCCCAGAGAAGCTGTGGCTGCCTCATCCCTGGCAGTGTTCAAGGCCAGGTTGGATGGGGCTTGGAGCAGCTTGGTCTAGTGGAAGGTGTCCCTGCCTGTGGCAGGGAGGTTGGAACTAGATAAGCTTTAAGGTCCCTTGCAACCTAAACCATTCCATGATTCTGTGTACTGTCTAAGCAGTCTGTGGGTATACTTACTGCAGTATTTTTAGTAAGTTGATGTTGTCTTTACTTTCTCATCGAGAATTCCCTCTTGTGGCATTCCTTGCTTTTAGTGCACTCAGAGTTAAAATATTCTGAATTCTAAAGTCTAATCTTCTCTTTCCCTGCTGACCTTCCTTTTGTGTTGTTTACAGGAGGAATTAATTTAGAGACGATAAGATTAATGATCAAAACAAAAACCTAGATTGGAAATAATGCCCCAAATCCGTTAGGCCTCTCTGGGCAGCACCTGTAATTGCTCATTCTTTTGTGACTTGCTGGGAGCAGATTTTTGAAGTGTTTGAGGATTCAGGTTTTTGGAATGGTGATGGAGCTAGCAGTGTTACAGGATTTCAGGCTGATGGAGCACTCAAGTCTGGCAGCCACAAGTGGAAAGGCTGGCAGTGAGAGCAATCTAGAGCTGCCCCTTGGGAAGCATATTCCCAAAGGGAATGTAAGTGACATTCAGTTGGTAATTGGTTAAATACTCTCAAGTACTGAGCTGACCTCGTTCCTTTACCTCCCTTATTTTTGGGCAGCAAACATTGCAACATCAAAAGCTTCTGTTCCTGCTGAGGTCAGGAAAAAAACCACCCATACAGAGCAAGGTGGTGGTGCTTACAAGGTTACAGTGCTCATCTCTGCCTGCCTTCTAGTGGTCTCAGCAGTCCTCTCTCCATGGTGCAGACAAAGCAAGTCTCCCAGTTAACACCATCTGAGACAAATACTGGGGAGAGAAACAGAAATTTCTATGTGGTCTCATGTTAAAACAGCATCATGTCTCCGTGTCTTGTTGCCTCTCTGTCCCACTTGGAGCTAGCACTAAAAGAATGTCACCTTCAGCATTCATCCTTGCTCCTGCTTGCTGCTGCCCAACAGGCAGGGCAGGACTGGTGTGATGGAGCAGGGCAGCAGTTGGGTGCGAGGGTGGGCTCAGTGGTATTTTGGGTGTCACATTGCCACCAGCACGGGAGGTGGCTTAGGCAGTGCTCTGCTCACTGCCTGACCAGGGGTTCCTGCTGAGGCAGCAAGAAGCCAGAGCTCCCATGCACAGTCATTTCCTGGGATGGGTCATGCCATAGAGATTCCTTCAGACTTGGAAGGAATTTGGGAGCAAATGTGCTCTTGGAGGCATGTTTGTTGTTTATTTTATTCCAGACGTGAAGGGAAGGGTTTGTTCTCAGACTTCAGAGGCAGGGATGGGATGCTCTTTAACTGCTGGGGAACAGAGCCTCAAATACCTCTACCTATTATTTCTCGGCTTGCTTTTACTCCCATGAGTGGCACACTGCCTTGAGATGGGTCACAAGCAAACTCAGTTGTCTCTTCAAAGCTATTAAAGCTCCACTTAGATTTGGGAGCAACTCATATAGGTTGTGAAGGGATGTATAGGTGATGATGCCGTTTGCTGTAACCTCCCCTGCATAAAACTGAACAACATGCTCATTTTGTCCTCTTAATCTTTCATAACCTCCTTTCGCTGCCATGTCTGAATTTAGTTGTGTAGGGTGAGATCTATAAAACTGTTTAAACATAGGAATACTTCGGGGGCTATTAGCCTCAGCTCTTCTCAGTAATGCTTTTCTTTTCCTGTTTTTGCAGCGTAAGAAATTATGTTCTTCCGGGATTCAACATATGCTTTTGAAAGCTGTTTGACTATAGCAGACTTAAGAAATTGATGCTTACTGCATGCTAGTCAGAGCACACTTCTCTGTGTGCATCCAGACATTTACAAAAGTGACAGTAATCCTTGTAAACTGTGGCTGTCTTGTCATATGCAGTATAGTTGCTACTTTGTTTTGTGATTCTTAAAAGATATTAAAAATGCAGAAGATTCCTCAAATATGAAGGGTTTATGCGTGCTAGTGTTGGAAGCACTTTTTCCCTTGTATGGAAGATCACACACAAGGACAAATGACAAGGATAATCAGTGAATTACATAGAAGTTAGTGTGTTTAAAAACTTGCCTGCAGTTCGAATTGCTTTGCTCTGGCCTTTCCTAAGGCTGTTTAAATTTGGTATTGCACCAGCACAGTTAAGAGGGCATTGGTTAGGCTGACATCCGTGGATTTCCTAAGTGCTGATTGATAGAAGTGTTTTTTATCTGGATTCCTGAGGGCATCATAGCCTGTTCCCTGCGTCTGGCAGGACAGCAGTTACATTTCTGTTTGATAAAGGTACTGCAAACAATCATCTGGATTGATTTTTTTTGATTGACAAATCAAATAAATGTTGCTTCTAATCCTGCTGTGGAGACAACTGAGTCCCTGTGGACTCTATGCAGTGGCTTTCCCTAGACCTGTTTAATGAAATTAATCTCCTAAAATTTATTGCCTTGGTTTCTGCATTTGTGTTTTGGCATTTAGGACACATCATCTGACAGGGTAAATAAGAGCACAGGAGCAAACTTGTCCAAAGTATGTGGTCGGTAAATGCTTTCCTGGTGTGTTCAATGCGTTGGAGAATTATTTCATTTCCTCGATGAAACGGTTGACTCATGTGAAACACAAAGCATCAAGCATTTAGAAAGCACAATGGCAGTCTAATAAATTCCCTTACCAGGTGTAGAGATTTTACAGATGCATGCTGCTAAGTGTAATTGTTACTTCTCCAAGAACAAATGAATCATGCTGCTTATGCTGAACACGGGGCTGTGAATTAAGAGTTGGTCTCAGCATCCCTTTTCATCTGGGTATTTTGTATGTCCTTATTAAAGCATTACCAGCGGTAGAGGTTGTGCTTCATTAATGATAGCTTTGTGGATGACCAACAGTATACTGAGCAGGTAGAAATAAAACACTTCCCATGAACTTGTATTTATGCTAAACTTGTTTGTGTTTAATTGATCTCCATGTCAAAGCTTCATACGGAACGTTTGCCTGCCAAGTGAGGTGCTTTGGGCGATGACTGAATACACTGAGTTGCACGAACACAGCTTGCTTGTGCAGATGTGTAACAAACGTGGAATAAACCTTTTTTCCTGCATTTTCACATTCTGCCCTGCTCTTTGAGCCTATACCCTTGAGACACTGGGTCAGCATTTTGAATACTGACTGTTCTTCTTCTGTTGTCCCTTAGAAGCACTCCTCTCCCTCTGTGACCCTTAGAAAACTTTTTTCTTCTTGCTGTCTGTCTCTGCTGTGACTCAAGGGTTGTTGCTTTCTTCCTACACTCAAGTTTAGGCTGTCTGCTGTAAAACTTAGGCTTGATTTCGGAAAGGCTGTGGTTTTGATTTCAGGTAATGCTACAGCTTTCAAAGCATATGCATGCTGATGGATGTTTCTGTTGGGGTTATGGTTCTTAAGGATGTTAGATGAAAACGAACACATAATAATTTGCCAAATAATGTGGTTTAGCCTACTAACCCAAATACACCTCAAAGCATCTTATGGCTTTAGGCCATATGTTTAGCTAATCAAGTGCATATGTACTTCCTTTTTCTTTTCCTTTTTTATTTTTTGCCCCTTCCCTTTATGCTGTTACAAACTTGCTGGGAAACATTTCAGATTAAGGCAGCATTTCTGCTGTGCCCTTGTTGGCTCAGGAGTCCCTAGCAAGTGCTAATTGCAGGAAAACACCTTCTTCCCTTAGATGCCATATGGCTGTGGGCTTGGAGCAATCCGCAGCTTGGTGGAGGAGCTCCTCTGCCCCTGCTGAGGTAATTCGTATTCAGGTAGAGGTCTCGAAGATCTAATCAGGTCTTGAAGCTCTTAGAAGTAAGCAAACGAAATGTACTTGTACATTGGCCTCTACCTTGTCAATTGTCAGCACAGGGATCTGAACGTAAAGGTCTAGTTCTTGAGCTGGTCCTGTGTCCTCAGGTTTGGTTTCATTCGTAATGATGAAGACTTGGGAAACTACGGACCAATCTTTATAGGCTTCCCCTTAGATGTCATATTTCTATGCACATAATGTAATCAGAAAGCTTCTGTTAACCTTTTCCTGAAGGATTATCTCCTGCTCCTGGGTGGCTTTTAAAAATGCTGATGTTTTGCATTGTTATTTTTAGAATTATCTCCTAGCCAAACAGCAGGGAGAACCTTTGACTTAAATAACAATAATTAAACCTTTAACCTGTTAGGAGGTTGACATTCTCCAATGCTTACCATTGCCCTGCCCTTTGGAAAAAGAAACTCGAGAAACCTTTTTGCATGCTGAAGTTCAATTAGCATGCTAGTTTGGGTGCATGGCATGTGTGCTTATCAAAAAGCAGCTACGTGTTCAGTTCATTCACGTGGCTGCTCGCATGCTTTTGAGCAAGACCTCATGTGGTTGCTGCAGGAAAATGTTGGTAGAGGCACAGGAATTGGGATTTAGCTTTGAAGAACACAGTGATAGCTGTGCTTGCATTTTTATGTGTATGCTTATGTGGGTTGCAGGATAGCAGATGTTAGGACGAATGCCTGTTTACAGTTTGGTGGCTTATTTCTCTTCTACAGTACTGGCACGGAGAGGGTGCTCTTAGCTGGTCACAGACCCTGTGAACTGGTGCAAGCTCTCAGCTCTTTGTCCTAAGTTAGGGTCATGCTTGCATCATGTATTTGTCCCTCAGTTCCCTTTTTGCGTATCGTTAAGCTTTGCACTAGTCTTGTGAACTTACTCCATGCATAAAGCCTCATTAATGGAGAAAATATCTTTGCTTGCAGCACAGTTCGCAAGTTTCTTTTTTTACTGGCATGTGATACAGTGATGAAAAATAAGCTTCTAGTCCAGCAGGCCTGGTTTTGTGCAGGTTTTTCTCTGCCTCCTTGGCAGGTCGAAGCAGAAAAGCCTTGGAGAAAGATTTTGAGAAGTTGTGGCAGTCTGGTGAAGTTCCTGCTGACTGAACAAGGGGAAATATAACCCCCATTTTTAAAAGGGGTGGGGGGAAGGAAGACCTGGAGAGCAACAGACCAGTCAGTGTCACCTCATTGCCTGGCAAGATCATAGAGCACATCCTTCTGGAAACTATACTAGGACACATG
Organism: Lathamus discolor; assembly: GCF_037157495.1. Lineage (NCBI taxonomy): Eukaryota > Metazoa > Chordata > Aves > Psittaciformes > Psittacidae > Lathamus > Lathamus discolor. The sequence continues at coordinate 87,254,679 of NC_088888.1, forward strand.
GATCCCTGTGGCAGGGGGCTTGAAATTAGATGATCTTTAAGGTCCCTTCCAACCCAAACCATTCTGTGATTTTCCATACCATATCTGATGATATTCCATACCATAGAATGTCATGCCCAGTATATAAACTGGGGGCAGTTGGCTGGGAGAGGCTGATCATTGCTAGGGTGGGGCTGGGCATCAGTCAGCAGGTGGTGAGCAATTGTGTTGTGCATCACTTGTTTCTCTTAGGTTTTATTCCTCTCTCTTTCTTTTTGACAGTTTTCTTTGTTATTATTATATTTTACTTTGTTTCCATTATTAAACTGTTCTTATCTCAATCAATGGACTTTATCTTTTTCTGATTCTCCTTCCCATCCCACTGGGGGTTGGGGCAGTGAGTTGCGTGGTACTTAGTTGCCAGCTGGATTTAAACCTGAACACTGTCCTCTGGTCTTGCAGCCTTCATCAGATTCCCAACTAATTCTCCAGAGGACGTACTCTGTCCTCTGCTTTTACTTGGCAGACTCCTGGAACCTCTTGACTTTCTTACCCTTTCTTCTGCCCTTTCAAAACCATCATCATCTCCTTTTGGAGCAAGCAAAAGCAGGCTGCAATTCTGCCCATGCCTTCCAGAATAAAAATAACATCCTTTGGTACTTCTTTATATTGATTTCTTGCTCTATCACCACTGCTAAGTGGTTGCATTAAGGTACAGGAAGGGACCACTAATGCTGTTTTCAGACATTTTTCTCTCATTTTTTTAATCCGTCTAATTGGTTCGTTCCGTCTGAATTTGTTAGAGCTCGTTTAGAGAAGATATTCAGATCTAAACTCTAGCTGAGCAATTGCTGAGCTATCATGAATTTCCAGTTATGCAGACTTGAATACTTCATGGTTTCACAAAACAGGAGGTTCAAACAATGCATCAACACAAGTGTCAGTTGCATGTGGTACAGTTCCATTTTCTAAGCATTTGCGGGGGTTGACTTTGTGTCTTAAAATATACATTTAAGAAGCTGTTAAAACACAGATTTGAGTCCTGAGGGATGCACTTGGTGAGAGCATGGAGATGTCAGGTTTTAACAATCTTTTATAGCATATGAAGATTATCATCTTGGAGTGAATGCTCCTTTAGTGCTGTGTTGCCCTCGAAGGAGAGATGGATAGCCTTGGGAGGAGATGACTGTCTTTGAACCTACAGTGACAGAGACTCTTAGTTGCCAATTGCAGGTGTGAAGGAGCTTAGCAACGTTAAGGGGTTTTCCACCACTCTCCCCACTCTCTTTTTCCTTGCTGCTCCTTTTGTGATTTCCATAATTCTCTCTGTATCTATTTTAAAGGCTTTGTCTTTCAAAAGCTTATCCACCCAATGCCTTGGGAGGTTGTTTTGCAGAACAGAGGAGCAGGGCTGGGGTTTGGGCTGAATCGATGAAGGAGCCCTAGTAAGCCACTGGCTCTGACACCTCCCTCCTTATAACAGCATTGCTCTGCTGAGACCTCTAGCAGATCCCCACCTAAGCTGTCAGTCATTAGCGTTAGAGCAGAATGTTAACCAGATCTGTCTTTTTGTGTGCGGTTTGTGGGGTTTTGTTTTGTTTTTCCTTCCTCTTTTCCTCCACCAAGTACCAGTTCCTGTGTGAGGCTGTGAACTTGAGTATTTAATTTCCCTGGTCCAGAATAACAGGTCTATTTAAATGAAGAGCTGCTTCACTGCTGTTTGTTTTAGAGATGACACATCTGTGTGGGGAACTTGTATTCCAGGGAGATGAAAACTGTGAAAAATAACCTCCAACCACAGTCATTGTCTTTTGATATTTGAAAACTTGTTTCATGAAAGAAGTTTCTTGCACAAAAGCATGTTTTGCTCTTAGCATGCAGTAAAAATAGAGCTGTGGTGGTGGCGAGATTCCAGAGGGGGAAACTTTCAGAGAGCTGCTAACATGAATAAGCAATTTCATTGCCTGAAGTGTCATTCTGTATCCTACACATTCTGTACAAAATATATATGGAATAGAAGCACTAAGAATGTAAAAGTTTGGGTTTGCCTGCCAAGCACTTTTAATATATTGCCATCCATGTAATAGATGTGCAGAGTTTTACAACAGAGGCTAAAGAGCTTCTCTTTTGCCCAGAGTTCAAAGAGTTGCTTTACATGTATGGCATATGAAACACAACTTAATTCTTTCCCTAGTATTTCACTCCTGGCAGAATATGAGAGCTTATAAAATACAGTGTAAGTTAGGTTTTCACTTTGCTGCAAGCAGCATAGTAAAGGGGAAAGCTTTGTTTCCCATGTAGAAATCACGTTCTAATTATCCAGCAATGTGTTTCTCTCATAGGATGCATTTAATTATAAGCTTTGGGCATCAAGTAAAAAATGTTTGTTGTTATCAGAAAAATCAAACTTCCCATTGAAATTTAGTCTTAGGCTACTACACTCAAGGTGTGATGCAGATCACAGGTTGTTGGTAATCGTTTCTTACAGTATAATGTGCTCTAAGGCTGAGGATTAAAAGGGATACTTCCCTTCTGTCTTCAAGGTTCTCAGCTGACCAGCACGTAGTAAATGTTTTGTCATATTCACTGTCTCTTTAGCTTTCTATTTTAATCTTTTCTGTGTATTTATTTTCTTTAGCACCGTTTCTGTTGAAATATTTTGCTGTATTTAGGTTGAATAAAACGTTTAAGTTGCCTTTTTTTTTTTTTTTTCCTCCCAGAAATCTGTAATTGGTCTCTCAGTGGTTAGCATTCTCCCCCTTCTTCTTGAGTCCTCTCACATCTGGCCTACCTTGAGACCATCATTAGTCCTGCAGTTTTCAAGACAGAAACATAGTAAAGTGTCTTAAAATTGGTCTCCATATTTTGAGCAATAAGGGAGAGAAGGAAGGCTGTTGTTTGCTTTTTATAGTGCAGTAATGTGTCTGTAAGTTAGCTCTGTGTGACATATCCTGTATGGCCTTTTGTTATTTCACATTTTCTTTTTTTTGTAACTTTCACTAGAACCATTCTATAATATAAAATGATGTGTGTGCAGTGCCTTTTATTTTGGCCTTAATTGCCTTTTAGAATTCAGCTTTAGAAATTCTGTGTCTTTTTGTCTACCTGTCTCATTTGCCTTTCTTTTTGCTATGGTTCCATTTTCTTGCTGGGTGCAGTGCAATAGCTTTTCTCATCTGCAGTCAGGTAAGACCTCACTGTCACACACGTGCCTGCCTCGTGCTGGTTCTTCTTCTGCAGTAAATCAGGTGGTGGAACAGACATGTCTGAAAGCTGATCTTCTTACTAGGTCGATTTTGGTGGGGGCTAGCTCAGTTTTTCCCTGCTTCACTCCACTTGAGGGTAAGAAAGGAATGAAAGCACCCTTTACAGCAGTGTCAAATCTGTTCTTGGTTGCTCCTGCTAAGCCCACATGCCTTAAGTAAAGGTTTTATAGCTATGGACCTAGCTGAATGGAGCAGTCAAGCGAGGATGAGGTGATGTGATGGTTACCGATGGGCATGAGCCAACACCATAGCAGGCATGAGCAGAAAAAGTGCCTGTGTGGAGGGAGCTTATCTTTAGGAATGTGTAAGTTTCTGCAGACATTGTGTGAGAGAGACTTTGTACAAGTGATGAGGCAGAGGAGGTGAATTTGGTACCCACTTCTCTAGGGGACTGCTGCCCTGCAGAGGATGGGATAGCTGCAGGGTCGGGAAGGAAACTTACTGCCTGCTGCTTATATGGGTGTTAGTTTGTCCCTGTATTTGAAGCAGTTATAGGAAATTACAATACCGACCCTGCCTTTTCTCTAGTGCTTTTGAAAGCATGGAGCAAATGCAGTAAACCTTTTGCACCTTAGCATTAGAGCTGGAAGTTCAGTCTAGTGTGTTTTTCATTGGAACAGATTTTAATGGCAGTGGAGTTTCCACTGCACCAGGAGTTTGTTGCATCTTACTAATAGGAGAAAGTGGTTAAATTCTGGAGGAAACTGACCTATTTTGCTGGAGTTCCCTGCCTAATTTCTGCAGGTACCCGAATTTTTTATAATACAATCTTGTAGAAAACAGCTTGGCAGTTGCTGGACGTGTGGACAGTGTGGCTTTTTTTTCCTTCAGTAGTCTATAGACTCATTCATAGGGTAGTGGTAAGATCACACTAAGCTTTACCATTACAGTATTTCCTTTTAATTGGCTGCTCGGTCTTTCTCCCCTTAAAACAATAAAATGTAAGAAACTGCAGTACTTGCTGCATGGAGCAGGGGCTTCTGATGAAGTAATAGATAGGAAAGTGCTACCAATATTAAACTAAGAAAATGTACAGGTAGAAATGTACAGGTTGGTCTTTTACAGGGGCCCTTGTTACAGCAGTGATTCTGTACCCTGAAACTTGCTGGTTCCCGTCAGGGGTTGGTTTGGCACAGGTCTAGTGCAGGCAAGGATGTTCAGCTCCTCGGGACCCGCCAGGCTTTTCAGCCCTGAGCTTCTGTAACAGGACTGCCATCAGCTGCCTGCGCAGTTCTGGGAACCGTTTAATTTACAGATGTGCTAAGTGTTGTGCAAGAAGGGAAAGGGGAGGAATGATCTGACTGATGAATCTGTTAGAAATCTCCAGTCTCGTCAACTTCTGCCTCTGTACAAGACATGTAGTTTTCACTTTCAGTATTCCTTGTCAGTTCTGGGCAGGAAGAAAACAACGTCAACATCTTGCCTTGCATAGTGTCAACTCTTTTATTATTTTTATTTGGAGAGGAGTTTAGATGTTCAAAGGCAGTTGCTTTTCTGAATGATGAGGCTATGATTTTTGGTGCTGTTTTAAAGGCAAGGGGTTTGACAGGGTTTTGTCCTGAGCAGAACGATGCTGTGACATAACAGTTGTATCTGGAGTCACTTTTTTTTTTTCTTCTTTTCTCTTAATTGTCAGAATGGTGGGAAGAGGAACATTTTTGGTACTATCTTCTACTTAAAGCTAGACTGACTTTGTTTTGTTAGTACTGTTCACTTCGTGTGGTTGTACAATCTGCCATGATGTTTAGCACCTTAAAATGAAGGCACCAAGTACTGGTGCAGCTGCAGCCATACAGGATTAACTCATGTCTCACGGGAGTACAGCAGGAATATAGAAAGGTTTTAAGATTGATTTCTCATAGTGAGCTGGTCAGACGACAAAACAGCAAGGAAAGATGTGCCGTGCATTTGCCGTGTCAGGATGCATCTTTTCTTCCTTTAGGATAAAAGTGTAGAAATTAACTTTTATTGAGGAATGTAACTAATTCCATGTATTACATGTGGGGGTTTTTTGTGCATTAGGGCCCACCAGGGAATTTGACTTCTCCCATAGCACTCCAGGTACTACCCCATGCTTACTGGAAATGAAAGTAAGCACTCAAATACTTAACATACTTGCCTAAGGGTAGTTTGTGTGCTTTTTCAGTGTGATCTGGTTTCCCAGACACAAGCAGTCCCCCAAAAGGCGTCATTTACCCATCTGAACACAGAGGTTGTAGTTACACATCTTACCAGGACATCTTAATTCAGGTTTTATGTGTACCGTTATCCCTGTACTAGTCAGCTTGCATGGCGTAGCATTGCCTTCGTGACTGTCACCCTCAGCTTTTACGATCTTCCCCTAATTTCTCACCTGTTTGTTGGATCGCTGTATCTAGTCAGCATGTGAGCCCCAGACAACCTTTTTATAGCTAAACCTGGTTTACTGGATAGCTGCGCTCAGCCATTTCTTGCTTTCACATGTGCAAGAGAATTGCAGATGCTTTTACGGGTCAGATAGCAAGCTAGTAAATGCAAAGAAGATAACCAAGAATTATAGATCTGCCCTATACTTTCAGTTTTATTCTTGAGATGTCCCCTGGCTTCAGACCTCAGCAGGAAGAAGGGGCAGGCTGGTGCCAGATCCTCTCTCGGCGCTCAGACTCAGTGCTGTGGCTGCAGGTGTTGCAGGAAATGAGGTTTCAGGTGGAGGGGCAGCCTCATTTGTAACTCTTCTGGTTCTTCGTACTTCTTGGGTTTTAAATTTTAATTATGAGATGGTGGCATGTAAAAAAAGGATAAAACTTGAGGCTTACTGTCTTGAAGCTGCACAGTACTCTTGAACTCTGCTGCTAGTAACAGTCATGCAAGACCGGGCTTCTCCGTCCTTTGGACCTGTTGGCTGTGGTGTCATGAGCTGTGTTCTTAGAAAATGCAGCCTTTTGACCAAGAAGACTCATTAAAATAGGCTTTGGGGTCTGAATCTTCATTTTTCTCTTGTGCAAGTAAAAAGTTGGGTTTAGTGAAGTGCACAGAGATCATAAGAGTCCCTTTATTAAAGGGGAGGAGAGCAGTTTTTCAGACTTTCTTGAAGGTGGCACTTTAATGAGAGAAAGGAGACCCAGAATGAAAGCTGAAGTCCTTATGGTCCTCTGGACTTAGCTTTTGACTCCTTCATCTTCTCTTTCTTTAGCTTCCCAGGCTTCCTCTGGCTAACTTGCCATTGTGAGCTACAGCTAGCAGTGCTTTCCCAACTGCAATACCAGCACGGCTTTTGAAAAAAGGGGGAGCTTCAGATTAATAAGCATCTGTTTATAGCTTTTAATAAACATTCACATACTGCCTGGGGAGAAGGGCTTTGGAGCACAGCTAGGCAGCAAACACTGTGCTTTGGCTTTCCTTCCGAAAAGGGTAACTAGTAGCTCTTGTGCCATGTTTCCATCTAGTTTGCTACAGATCCTTTCTTCTGTTTCTGTCCCATTTTAAAGGAACAAACAAACTAACAAACCAGTTCTTTAACCCGCTAGCCTGGAGTTGTCTGTGCAGTGTCCTTGCGTATTTATAGTCGTGTACTGTTACCACACAGCAGTTGAATAAACCTGCGTGCTTTGCCTTTTCTTCCTCCCCGTTTTATTTCTGTAAATACTTTTGCAGTCTGCACTTTATTACTCTAACAGCAGCGTGCTATAAGATGCCAGTGGCAAGGAAGTTTCCAGTATCGCAGTGCTGAGGCATGGGCACAGGGTACCCCCTCCAACATTGGGAAAATGCATGCTGTTGCAAAAAGCATTTTACTGTAGTGCTGAGGGATGCCAGATCTGCTGCTGCTAAAGGGAGCTCTGCGGCATGAGAGATCTTTATTTGTAGCTGGATGCATCCCTCTGGGATGGAGAGGTCGTGATGTACCATTTTCTTCCTGATTCTTAGTACATTTGTGTGGTTGCTTTCAACTTGTTCTTAGTGCTTGGCCATAGCCTTCAGTGTTTTCCCTCTGGCTGAAGTTACCTTGTGGTGCAGCAAGAGCTGTTGACAATGAGGGGGATGAAATGCATGTGAATGTCCAAATCCTAGAACCCTCAGATCCTGATTTAAGCTAGTTCAGTTCTGCTGAAAATGTGAATAAAACTGCAGGGATCTGTGATTTGTCTTAATTCACCTGTCTGTACATGATTAGAGTCTGGTTTAATGAGGTACTGGGTATTGAACACATTTAGTTATTCCATTTTGCAGTATCCTTTCTTGTATATGTTTCTGTTCTGTAAAATGCTTTAATTACCACAACTGGGTTTATGCATGAAGGTAATCATTACTGCAGGATTTGGAGGGAGTGGAATGACAGGAAAAGTAATGGCATGAAATCATACCCCTGGTTAACTGGCCAAAGTCTTCCTCTACCCCCTGCGCTTTCACATGCTTTGAAATATCACTGAGGTTAAACTGAGACTTTCTCCTCTCCTTTGTCCTGCATTTTTTACACTTCCCTGCGTTTTATACAAATCATTTCTTTCTAAACTTCTTTGTGCCGGCAGTGTTGGTGAGCATGATAGCTCAGCACTGTGGGTACCCATGAATCAGCAGCAGGCTGGAGGATTTGCCACTGATGCACGGTGGGCCCAAAATCTGCATCGCTTTGCTAGAGATACACTTGCAAAATAAAGGTTAAAAATAGTTTCCTGCATTTTAACAAAACTGAAGTGCAAAATCATGCTTCACCTGCTTCCCATAAAATAAATGTACCTGTGCTCTCAGATCAATATGGACTGTGGTTTATTCTAAACTTCTTTTATTGCTAATGCTGAGCATGCTTGGGACCTAAGAGGGTGTTCAAAAAGGGCAGTTAAGGCTTTAAGAATAGAAAGGAGAAACTGGGCAGCTTTGGAAAGTGGACAGAAAATGGTTGACAGCTTTGATTATCGGTGCTGTCTTCCAGTTCTTGAGCAGCTGAGTGTTTTCAATTCCAGTACTTTTACAAAAGCCGATGCCAGCATGATCGCTGTGTTTTTGGAGAAGGGGTAGTTTGTACTTTCGGAGGAGGGAAAAGAGGAGTCACCTCTGCAGTGGCAGGGACTGGGAATCATTGCTTCGATGAGAAAACACAGTTCAAGATTTCCAGAATCAAATGCTTAAACTTAGGCTGCAAAGTCCTAATTTAAGACCGAGAAAGTGGCTGTTTTCCAAGGCGGCTCAGCAGCCAGGCATGGCAGTGCATTCCTGTCAGAAGACAGCAAGGTTATTTAGATGTCTATTTTGGGGATTTTTTTGGAGCTCAAGTTCAGGCACTTACATGTGAAAACTGGGGTCTGTTTTGGGGAGTTCTTGAGCAGTGGGGTGAGAGCTGGAGGATCCTGTTGAAAGCAAACAGGCTCCCAGTGCTTTGCGCTTTCAGCCCAAAATGTGGTGTTGCTGCTGTCTGGTTTGCTTAAAAAGGGTGGCATGGGACAGGGAGCAAACCTTTGTGGTTTTGTGCTTTGTCTTTGTATCTGAAAGTATCTGCAACTGAAGTTACTCCAAGAAGAAACTCAAAAAACAACATTAAAATGTGACCAAGAATTTTTAAATCACTTTTTGGCATAAACTTCCGGAATGTGTTTTCTCTGGAAAGCTGAGGAGACAATTTCCTTTGATGGGTGGGAGCTGCTAAAATACTTCAGCATTTAGCAGCCCTTTCCTCAGAGCAGTGCTTTCATGTTGGAAGAGCAGGTTGTCACTGCTAGTAACCTGCAGGAAAAAACTTTATAAATGCTTTCAACAAAAAAAAAAAAAAAAATTGCAAGAAAAGCACATTTCTGTGTAGCCTTTGGCCTGTGTTTTTGATTGCCACATGAAGGAGCACCAGGGTCATCCATGCATGGGGTTGAGCGGCAGGGCAGAGCTCACCTCTTCAGCCCAAACACAGGGTGGCTGCTGGAGCATAGTGCATGTCCCAGCTCACAGTGCCAGAAGTGGACCAAGGATGCAGAATGTTCTGTGGATGCCCAAAATGACCCTGTCTGTCTAAATCCAGAAGATTTTAGGAAAAGTAATATCTTAATGATGTGGCTCAATCTTGTTGGGGCAAGTTGTAAATTTAGCCTTCATTATGTTTTTGTTGCAGAATTAGAAGTCCACTTACTTTGTTTTGTTTAAGACATCAGATATGCCTTTTCCTGGGTGAAATACAGACTTGAAGGAGTAAAGCATCTTTCAGGTTCTAAGCCTGAGTGCTTTCAGACTCAGATCCAGCTTGCCCTGGTGTTCAGGAGCCTTACTGCACTGGTAAAATGTGGTAGCAGAAAGGATGATTTCTTTCCTATCCACTGTAGAAAGGCAGAACCGGGTGCACCCTCAGCAGGTTTGCTGATGACACCAGGCTGAGTGAAAGGTTGACACACCCGAGGGATGGGATGCCATCCACAGGGACCTGAACCAGCTCAAGAAGTAGACCATGCAAACCTCATGTTTAACAAGGCCAAGTGCAAGGTCCTGCACCTGGGTGGGAGCAATCCCCAGTATCAAGACAGCCCTGCAGAGAAAGACTTGAGGGTGCTGATGGATGAGAAGCTGGACATGACTTAGCAATGGGCATTCACAGCCCAGAAAGCTGACCGTATCCTGGGTTACATCAAAAGGAGTGTGGCCAGCAGGCCAAGGGAGGTGATCTTGCCCCTCTCCTCCACTCTGGTGAGATCCCACTAGAGTCCACGTTCAGCTCTAGATTCCTCAGTGCAGGAGAGACATGGACTTGTTGGAGCAGGTCCAGAGGAGGGCTATCAAAATGATCAGAGGGCTGGAGCACCTCTCCTGTGAAGGCAGGCTAAGAGAGTTGAGGTTGTTCAGCCTGGAGAAGAGAAGGCTCTCTTAATAAGGGGGACTTTGTTGCAGCCTTCCAGTACCTAAAGGGGCCTGATAAGGAATATGGGAACAGACTTTTTAGTAGGCCATATTGTGACAGGATGAGGGGTGATGGCTTTAAATTAAAAGAGGGTAGATTTAGACTACATAGAAGAAAAACATTTTTTACAATGAGGGTGGTGAGGCAATGGAACCAGGTTGCCCAGAGATGTGGTAGATGTCCCATCCCTGGAAACATTCAAGGTCAGGTTGGACAGGGTTCTGAACAACCTCGTCTATTTTAAGATGTCTGTTCATTGCAGGGGGGACTGGACTAGATGCCCAGTTAAAGGTCTCTTCCAGTCCAAACTGCTGTATGAATAATGTGCCTCTCTGTGAGATGGCTTCTAGGTAAAGGAGCATTGCTAGTGATCTGCTTGTGTATGTGGTCAGTTGCAGAATTAAGAAACATGCAGATTACAGTGTTTCACATGGCCACTCGTTTAATTTTTCTGGGAGTCGATGTTCCTCTGAATTGGGAAACTATTCTAATTAAAAAAGAACCCTTGTAGTTCCTGCCATTGAAGCAGTGTTTAATGTTGTGTGGCTGTTGGCAGGAGACTTGATGCATTTTCACATGACCCCCTCTGGAACAAAAGCATATTGTTTCCCTCTGTTTTTCTGTTACACAAATGAGTTCCTTTTGAAACAATTTCTTTTTCTGCAGATTCTGGAAATCGACACCAGGAGTAGCTCCTCCTTTGCTGTGCCTTTTACAGTCGGCTGTCTGATAATGCTGGCACAAAAAGCTGTCTTGGGGTCACAGCATGAAAAAGATGAGACCTCTGCAGAAAGCCTCCCCCTCTTGGGGAGTAAGATTTTCTTCCAATTTTATGGGAGGGTTGAACACACAGTTTCATTTCTTCTTGTCTTTGCTATAGCTATGCCTGGCTTGTTTCTGCTTTTTTAGTTGTTTCACTTACATATCTGCATTTTCAGTGTCCAGCAAACAGCAGTTTAAAGCAGGTTGGTTCCGAACTGAGTTTTTTCTTACAATATTTTTTGTATAAGAAACCTTTGTTTTTTTGAAACAGACTCTCCCCTCTGAAGTATTCCTCTGCAAAAAGGGGAGTTGAAGTCTGGCACAGATGCTGGGTGACTGTATGGTGCAGTGCTGTGTAACTAAGTCAATCAGTACGGGATCAAAGGAGCAACAGACAAATTGAGTGTGGGGATTTCAGGCAACAAAATGAATTATGTGCTGGGGAGTGCTTTTCCTGGCAATGTTTAATAGCTGTCAGATTTAAAAAGGGAGGAGGGGAAACAAGCTTTCTTCGGATATCTTCCTTTCTTCTCCTTTGAAATTATATACTCATTTCTCATTCTCACTGATGTTCGTGCTTCTGGTAGCACAGCATAAGCTCCTCAGTTAAATTTCCTTATTCCTACAACAGTGGTGTGCCAGGGCTATGGCCATTCATGCAAGTGCTTGCAGTCTCTGTGTGTCATAACTGGTGAGGTGACGTAATCCCAAAAATGCACCTTCTTGTCAAGTGTGTGCTTATTTGGGCTGGGCTTCTTCAGTGGGAAAATAAAAGTGGTATGAATCAGGACTGAAGAAGTCTTTTAGCACTCCTGGTTATTTTAATCAAGCTATTTTGTTTGTGCCTGGTAACCAGATTCCAGGGAGGTTTCTGTGCCAGTTTGTAGTCCAAAGCAGTACAAAGACTTTATGCACACAGAGGGGAAAGTCCTCTTCAGTGTGTGTCCCTAAGAGCCCCCATGGGAAACGGTGGGTTGGGGGTGCAGCCAGAAATCCTTGGTGAACAAGTCTGGAGCCCTGAAGTAGAAGGGATGTGTATTACATAGAAGACACAGCCAAGCCTGTTGCATTTTCTTGGTCCCACGGGTAGTCAAAGCCTCTATGGGAGCTAGGCAGCTTCAGTCCCACTTTGGACCAGGACATTATTTGCATCCTGCTTGGCATTTGTCACTGGCTTCAGAGGAAGTGGAAGTGTCTGTTCCAGCTGACTAAAACCAGAGGACCTACTCTTCATCTTAATCATAGAATCACAGAATAGTTAGGGTTGGAAAGCACCTTAAGAGCATCTGGTTCCAACCCCCCTGATGTGGGCAGGAACACCTCACACTAAACCATGCCACCCAAGGCTCTGGCCAGCCTGGTCCTGAACACCACCAGGGATGGAGCATTCACAGCATCTTTGGGCAACCCATTCCAGTGCCTCACCACCCTCACAGTAAAGAACTTCTTCCTTATATCCAATCTAAATTGGCTCTTTAAATAAAATAAATCTAAATCTTACTTGTGTAAATCAGAAATCTCCTAGAAGCAGGGTTTTCACACGTGAGGAGAGATGTCGCTGGCTAGAACTGAAAAAAAAGACATGAAATTTTCTGTTGTTAGCAACTATGTGTAAACTCATGTCATTGTTTTGCTTTGTGCTGTGGATATGTCGATAGCTTATGTGTTACTTCGGGGTTTTTTCCCAGTAACTAAAAATTGCTGTTAATATTAGTACTTTTGGGGGAAGGGATTTGGGGGGGTTTTGGTTTTGGTTGGTTTTAGGGGTGTTTGTTGTTGTTATTTTTCTTAATCAAGAAGAAAATTACTTCCTCTTCGCTTGAACAGCCTCATGGACAACTGTCCCTGCTCATGGAAAGCGTGGCTACTTCTTTCCTGATTTAACCTTAGGGAGGTACAGCGACTTATGTACCACAGTATATATACCAGGTGCTACCAGTAATTACTGGCCATGTGAGGTGCTGACAGATGACATTTTAATCACTCTACTGTACTGATGTTAGATAAGTCTTATCTGGTGATGTCTTACCAGTAAGCAGTTTCAGGAACTAGATGGAGATGCTTATGCCTCAAACTGCCATGTTTTCTCCCTTGCCTCTGCAGCCCTCTCTGTCATTCAGTAACTGTTGATCTCTTGGTTTTATGGCTGTTAACCAAGAGCTGTGATCAGTCACCTCTCTGCAAAAGTGACAGCAGAACCGGTTTTCACTTTTTTCCCTTCTCTCCTCCTCCTCCTCACCAGCTATATCTTTGTTAAAAGAGCTTCTTAGTATTTATTGGAAAATGTCAATGTTGCTGGCTTTCTCAAGGTCCAGCTGTCTTCCTCCTCCTCTTTCTCACTGCAGAAGGATCTCTTGCAAGATGCCATCCTGTATTTGCACTTAGAAGATACAGAGTTAAAAAGAACTTCAGGTTAATCTGAACTTGTTATTTTAAGCTTCTACGTATCTAGATCCATGACTACTTCAGTGTGAAATGCTGCTCTTTCACTAGGGGTTCTCTGAGATTAGAATAAGCTTTATGTACTTTATATGTGCTGGTAATGTCCAGTATGTCTGCTGCAGTTTTTGCAGGTTGGCATTTTCTTTGCTAACCCTAGCAGATGGTGTTCAGATGATTATTTTTGTGAGCTGAAGAGCTAACTTTCTTCTTTTCATTTCAATAGGTTGAAAAATGGAACTTGTAGATAAAACAATCAATAGCTACCTTGATGTTTGGCTTGGACCCAGAGGTAAGATTTGACAAAAATTAAAGGCATAAATAACGCCAATATTAAAGTGCAGATAAGAGAATGTAAGAAACGGCTTCCTTCTAACATCCTGATGTTGACAGGTGACTACTTCTTGTAATAGCTGCAAAGCGACAAAATGTATGATTCTGTATAAAGAGTGTATGATTCTGCTCAGTCCCTCTGATCTTTTGACCTGAAGAACTGTTAATTTTTCAGGTATGACAATCATAAGTGCTGCTCAGTTAAGTTCATGTTGTTAGTCTTAGTGAATGACTTATCGCACTGAGATCTTTACCACCTTTTTTTTTTTTAAATTTAGATTTTAATAATAGCTTTATTAAAAAAAGTCTTTTTAATTTGCATTCAATGGAATAAAAATACTCTTGCCCTCAGAAATAGAGTTGCTAAGGGATTTTTCACTGAAAAAATACATTTTTTTTTAAAGCATTGCTTCTTTGAAACCATTTTTTTTAAAGAAACCATGGTTTTGGTGGGTTTTTCACTGGGAAGAAGTCTGCAGATGGAGAACAGCAATCCTGATCAGTGTGAGAAACAGGCAGTGGGACCAGACGGGCAGTGGGCTTCCAGCTAGGGTAGGGGTGGCCCTGTTGCACCCTGTCCTGAACAGGGGGGATTAAATATCAGCATCCCACACAGAGTGTGCATAGCAATGCTGCGCAGTGGCATGTGTTTTCTTCCTCTGATGGCTGCAGTAGCATTTTTTCTACCTCTTTTTTTTTTTTGTCCCAGTGGAACTCTGATGGTAGTGCCACTTCCTCACACAGCATAGTCCACAGGAGGTGGAGCAAGCCTTTGATCCTTCAAAATGTGTTTTCTGTTTGCTTTTACTAGCTCAGTGCCCTTGTTCCTTCCCGCTTCTTCATACTAAGACAGTTTAAATTAGTTTGGATGTCCTGGTATTACTTACTGCGTGTGCTGGCATATGGTCTATATTTGCCATGTCTTTAAAAATAATGAACCATAAAGGTGGCAAATCCAAGCAATTGCCCAGCTTTCTTAACTACTTCCCAACCTACATTTAAGGCCTCATTTCTTATATTCAGGATCCACATATGACTCCTTTAAAATTAAGTCAGGGCTGTGAATGCCAGCAATATTTGAATTGTTCAATTACAATTTGGTAAACTTGGTTTCAGTCCTTTGGGCTGACTTTAGTGAGAGGAGTGAAATACTGTGCTGTTGCTCGGTGTGGACAACACAGTTGTGGTTCAAGAGGATCATGCATTTGTTCCCCTGAAACCCTCATTTGAGGTGCGTTATGTGCTTTTCCTGAGCAGTCTACACACTGCCAAACAGACTGGTTTGTCAGACCGGACTGACTGCTCTGTTTCATTGCTCATACAAGGACTCCAAAACTTAATCCTTTTGGGTAGCACATACGTAAGTCTAATTGTGTTAGTATTGATTAGGAAATAACTGTCAGGATCACCCACTGATAAACACAAAGGTATCTGCTGCACTGTCAGCTTTGCTGGCTCTGTGAGGAAAATGAGATGTGTACTGTTGCGAGAAGCTGGTTTGAGAGAATCACAGAATCATAGAATAGTTAGGGTTGGAAAGGACCTCAAGATCATCTAGTTCCAACCTCCCTGTCTTGGGCAGGGACACCTCACACTAAACCATCCCACCCAAGGCTTTGTCCAACCTGGCCTTGAACACTGCCAGGGATGGAGCATTCACAACCTCCCTGAGCAACACATTCCAGTGCCTCACCACCCTCACAGTAAAGAACTTCCTTATATCCTGTCTAAACTTCCCCTGTCTAAGTTTGAACCCGTTACCCCTTGTCCTGTCACTACAGTCCCTGATGAAGAGTCCCTCCCCAGCATCCCTATAGGCCCCCTGGAGAGGGTCATTAAAGCTTTTCTTTATAATTTAAGCCTGTCTGTGGTATTCAAGATGGATGACAATTCTGAATGGGAATGAGTATTTAAAAGGAATAGCAGTAATAATTTAAGAATATTTTTGCTTTAAGAAGAGAATTCTTTCTGCTTTAACAACTGTATAACTAAAATCTGGTTTGTGACAGTTTGCTGTAGTTAGCAATGTGGCCCTTAAAAGGGCTTGCTACTTTTCTAGAAGCATTTTGGGTACAGCTTCTTCTCAGTGCATTGAACTCTTCCCCTTACAAAATCTAAGTGTTCGTATGTTTTTGTTTGTTTCAGACCCCAGAGTAAAAGGATGGCTTCTTCTGGAGAACTATACACCTACCTTCATCTTCTCAGTCTTGTACTTACTAATCGTATGGCTAGGACCAAAGTACATGCGGAATAAGCAGCCCTTCTCGTGCAGGGGTATTCTAGTGGTCTACAACCTTGGACTTACACTGCTTTCTCTGTATATGTTTTATGAGGTAGGAAAAAATGGGCTGGGTCAGGGTTATTTTGAAGTATCTGTTTCATTTACATTGGTTTATGTTGAAAATTACGTCTGAGGACAGTCTTCCTAAACCTGAGGAAGCATCTGCAGAAATGTTGCAACTGTTCTTCAACGTCACTTCTCAGGGAAGAAAGCCATAGTTTTAATGCTGCCTCTAAGGATGGTATGAAACTTTGAGTTAAACATCTATGCTGACCTTGGTTAGCAGTGTTTTAAATGCACTTCTCTCAGTGTGCACGTAAAAGCATCACTGATCTCTCAGCTTGACCCTGGCTACTCCTTCAGTAACTCCTTGCCTAGAAGGCGTGCTCAATGTGATTGTGCTGATGGATTATGCAAAGTACTTCATAGCAAAAGTACAGCTTGATTTGAAGTGCAAAGCATGTTTTATTTAAATGTGTTTAATTATGCACACACTCCTCACATCTGTTTCTGTAGGCTTGCAATAGCTTCTTTTGTGTCCTCTTAGTTTTGCTGAAACAATTGCATCAGCGCCATTGTGATTCATCTCTTTTTCTTGGAAGTTAAAATCTGAACATGCAAATATATTTCAAACTGAATTGGACTTTCTGTGGACTTATTTTCTTTCTTAACAAAACAAAGATTTAGACAGTATGAAGTTTTCCACTTCTCATAGAGCACTTTAGTTGCTTTTGCTCAGAATTGTATGGTTTTTATTAAAGTGAAAATGAAGAACTACAGCAATGAAAATAAGAATGTGGTCAGAAAGTGACTGAGTGTGTGGCTTTAATGTACAGAATACTCTGGCTTGCTTTTAACCAAAAGTATTTCTCCTTGCTGTAAGGGGAGATTTCACTTTCAACATGTAATTACAAGCTAGAAGTAAAGCTATGAATGTTTCATTATTTTTTGGCATTTGCTTAGAAGTATGAGCAAGCTGTAATTCACCTTTAAGTTTGTAGTTAATGCTGTAGTGTTTTACAAGGTGACTGTTTAGATTACAAGTGATTTAAGTTTAATTCTTTTGTGAATTGTTTAGTCAAAAATTACTGAGTTAGGTTATTAAGAACTTTGATATTCAGTTCTTGGGGGGACAGGAGTTTTGGATTCAGTAGGTACTTGGAAGAATTGTGTTCTTGATGTGCTTACATTTCTAACCGCCCTGTCAGGATGCTATAATCTAGAAAAATTTGTGTGAAGATCTATTTAATTTGTCTAAAAGTAGTGTTGCTGAGGACTTTGTGTACAACATGTGCACTATTTTATGGAGATATTATTTATAATTATATAATCTGTTGGTTTAACCTCCAGTTATGTTATTGAGGGTTTACGAGTGCAGTCTTCAGTTGTGCTAAGTGTGGCTGAAACTCTCAGGTCGCCAGTCTTTTTCTCTTGAATACCTATACTCATCGTTTAAATGAAAACTACTGTAACATTCTGCCATGTTACAAAACCTGCCGATAAATTTAAACAATAGAAAAGATCTGAACTGTTGATCTTATAAATGCCTTTTTATTGCTAACAATAAACTGGTTACCAAGAAGGAACTATTTATTGTATGCTGAAGAAGTCCTCATACTTGTAATCTGCTGAATAGCTTTTATTTGGTGAAGGAATGAGACAAAAATACAATGAACATGAAGGCTTCTCCTTCCTACAGAGTAAAACACATTACATCAAAGGGAATATCCCTCTTAATGTAATGTTATCTATGTGGAAGTGTTCATCGGTATTGTAAATAAAACCTTCTCTCTTATAATGGGAATACACAAAGCCACAGCATTACGAAGGTTATTAAGCCCATGGTATTTGCAACAAAATGTGTTTGACAGCACATACAAGCTAGACATGAGGGCGAGCAATGCTCTGCAACAAGGAACTGACCCATAAAAATGGTGCCAAGCAGAGAGCCGTGCTGACATAACACTGTGCTGCTTGATGTTTGCAGCGAGAGAGCTGGAGGGCCAGGTGATAGGGAAAAAAACTGGGTTCCTGCACCACCAGGTATGTTCTCTAGCTGTAGTGTCTCCACAGTCACCTGTGTCTGTGCAAAGAGGTGATACCCGCACTCAGATCATGTAAGTCGTGGAGTTTGGCTTTGAAGGGGTAGCCATGCATCAGCAGCACTTTATAGTACATGTACTCACTCTTCAGATAAAATGGTGAAGAGCAGCATTCAAAAAATAGATTTAACTCACTGTTCTCTTCCTCATTGTCCTTTTGAGTTTCAGCTAGATTAAACTCTTTTCAGTCCTACACTGAGGAAAAGTCATTAAACATCACTACTTACGAACCTGGTTAGTAGTCTGTCTGAAAATAGGCTGCTTTAATAGCTTGTATATGTTATTCCTGAAAACCTGCTTTGGAGTTTTTCCTGAGTTACAGCTGTGGTGGTTCTGGTCATGATTCATAGCATCACAGCTCAGTTTAAGCATTTTATGACCAAAACAAGATGTTAAAGTGAGGCGTCCTCCAAACTAGGATGCGAAAAATGACCTGCTTGGTTTTCTGGCCTTTACATCTGAATGTTTGTAAGCGATTATTGGGGGGGGGGGGGGGGGGGAGGGAGGGAGGAAATTTGCATTGTAGGATTTGTACAATTCTAGTTATTGTATATTTGCACCATTTGATCTACTGATACAACATCCTATTTTAAAATCACTAGAAATCGTATGTCTTATGTGGAATTCCTAAGATAGTTTCGGTTGGTACTTGCTGTAAATTATTTGTTTGTGCATTTACTAACTGGGCTGTGTTTTGGTACTAGCAGAACAGAGTAGTGGGCTGTGCTCGTTCCAGACAATACAAAAGGCAAGGCAGGCCTAGGAGAGCAGGAGAGGTTCTTCCCGGCAGACCTGTCACTCCCATGCTTCAGGAAGAGAGGGTGCTCGTCATCATGTGTCAAATAACATTTTGTTCTGTATAAATCTACAGTGCTTGGACTTTGAGGGGAAATAACACTCCTCTCTGGGGCAGGGACTGCAAGGGGGTGGCCTCCTGCATGGTGAGAAGGTGCATAGGGGTGTGGCTGGTAAAGGGGTTATAGGATGTGGGTTAATCTCCCACTGGCTGGCACAGCTGTATCGGAAAGAGCTGCAAGAGCAGTTGCAGCAGCAGAGGCAGCAGTGCTTCCCCCATGTCACTGCTCTGCACCAGCATCACGAGTCAAGTTGTCTTGTAGTGAGCAGGGCACATGCCTCTCTACCTGAGTCTCAGCTGGGTAATTTGGCAAAGCAGGGAGATTCCAGGTACCCAGTTTTATGGGATGCAGAACTATTTTATTTTGAGGATATTTTTTACTTATAGTGTAGCCAGTTGATGTGGACCCTGTGCACTTACATTCGAGAGAGCTGCTCAGTGATGAAGGCTCACTTTGTGTGATCTCTTTACTGTCCTTTTACTTCGTCTGAAAAATTAATTCCCTCCCGAATCTGCCTGAGGAAAGTCTTAAGGTTTTCCTGAGGAAAGTCTAAGGTTTTCCTGATGAGGGAAGTGGTGTTCATGCTGTAGGAAAAGCATCCTAAGGGGCGCACCCTGCTTAGGAAGGAAGGGACAGCTCACTGCCAAGGCTGTTCTTTCCTCTCCCCTTTCTTTCTCTACAGGTCCCAAAGCCTTTGTCTCTCTCCTGAGGTGACTGTGTTCATGTAAAGATAAAGTTTCTTATCTCTGCAGGCATTTGCCTTCTTTGATCAGAGATGTGAAGCTCTGTTTCTTTCACTCCAATCTAGCCCTGTTTTGAAGCTTGTAAACTCATCACAGCGTGATGCAGTGCTGTGTCCCTTATCTGCCCCTCTCCAGGGTGTCTGAGGCTTTGCTTTTATCGCAAGAAAACAAAATTCTCCCCAGTAACACCTCTCCCACAGCCCAGTGCAACTGGTGTTAGTGTGCTGGTTTATTTTGGTACCGGAGTTGATAAGAACCGCACATGCCACAGCATTTTACAGCATTTGCCAACAGAATTACAAAATGAGAGCAATATAGAAGACAAAAAACTAAATGCGGGGTAAGGAAGTACAAGGTGTTTGACCACAAAAGCGACTTCGAGCTGCAGGGCTTTCCCCTGAGCCGAGGAACTTAACAATGACTTTGAGCACCATTTTAATTGACTTATAAAGGAGCTGTCTCTTTTTTGTGTAGTTTGAAAATCACATACTCTGGTGAAAGTGATTACAGTCAGCCTTTTCTGGACAGGTTAATTGCTCGAGAGCAGATATGCCTGTGGCTGTGCATCAGAAGTGCCTGGGCTGCTACCAACATGGAGATGAAGGATTCCTAGGGACAGTGGGCAGGGATAGGTTGTCTCAAGCTTATGGTGGCTGAGGAGTTGCCGAGCCTGTTGCTGGGCAAGTTGAGACCTGCTATACAGAAGCTGTAAGAAGCAAGAAACTCTGGTTGTCCTGGGGCAGACCACATTAAGCGTGAGCAATGACTTAAATGCACTAACTGGCAATTTATGACACCTCCATCTGTTGCTTTCTGGGTGCATAAGCAGCTCCCTGGTGCTGTATGACCAGCCTTGTGCATAACAGAGCCATTTGGGAACTGTTTGTGGCCAACTGCTTTGTTTCCTGGAGCCTTCCAGCATGTGCTGGAAGTATTGTGGGTGCAAGAAATAGTGGTGTCAGGCAAAGGAGCAGCTGGGTAACTCTGTAAAATGATTATCAGTGTGTTGCATGTTGCACCAAGCAAGGTTGTGGGCAGCAGCAGCAGTTCATGGATAGCAGCAGCAGCTTTTCACCATTTAGTTCCTTCTAGAAAGGGAGGGATTAAACTATTTTTGTAACTATACTCACTATTTATATGATGTTAAAAGATGTTACCATTTCCTACAAATGTTGCTTTGCTTCTATCATTTAAACCCCTGTGGCTGTGAGAATATTACAGCTTGTAGCATATTATTATATGTGCTTCTGGAAACAAAGGAGTATTTGGGTTTAGCTGAAACTTCTTATTGCTGCACTGATATCTTTGCCCTTCAGAGAGGTAGGATCCATCCAGACCTTTGCTGTCGACCTTTGGTTGTGTTATGCTTTATGTAGTGAACCTACATTGCTTTCAGGGAAAGCTCTTTGTGTTTCACTACGCTAGCCATTACTTGGGAGAGGTTTATGGACTTCAGTATTAGTGATGGATGCTATTTGAAATAATTGCAGTATAAACGTTGTGACTGTCCTTCTATCCTAACGCTTCCTTGAGCTAAGAGAACTGTATGAAAACATCTGTAAGCTCTTAACAACACGATCACAGCACAATGTAGTCTTCTGTCTGCAGGACTGGCGGGCACTCGCAGAGCCGTTCAGGCTATCCTCAGTGCCCTGAGAGCAGTTTGGTGCAGGGCTTGCTCCAGGATGTAGCTGGTCCACTAGTAGGGTACCGCTTGTAAACGAGCGTGCTTTGCACAGCCCTGCCTGCTCTACAGCCGGGAGAGAAGTCCTCCCATGGCTGCATGCCCTTTCTGCTTGGGTAGAGAAATTGCTTGGGTCAGCCACTGATGTATGCGGCTGCCCTGCCCTCACTGTGGCAGAGTGGTATGGACTTATCTATAATGCATGAGGTAATTCCAGGTCTATATGTTATGATATAACTAGATGGTTGGGGTTTTTTTTTCCCTTCCTAAATGGTGGCAGTAATTCTATCTTAGAAGGTCAAAAAATAGTGACCTAAGCTGACTGGGTATTTTAAAAGCTAATTTAGGGAGAAAATGAGGCGTGAAAGAAATAACATCAGGAAAGTTAGATCATTGAAGTGATAATCTTTATTGTACCTTTTAGAATTAGCTTCTCATTCACAGTTTTGAGCAGCATTTAATCGTGCCAGTTATTGTAGTCCTTTAATGAAGCGATCATTTAAATGACTTATGGTACAAAGAGTTTTCCACTATAGCCTTGCAAAGCTTTTATTTTTATTCTGCAGAAGCTTAGATAAGGCCAAAAATGGGCAAGTTGCTTGTGCAGGATATCTGTCTCTGCCTTTAGAATACTTTTCACTTGGGAATGATCTAAATTTGTTACTGCTCTCCTCATGCTATTCCCACAAGGAAAAACATCTTTATACGCAAGATCCAGTGATCCTTCTGTTGTGATATTGAGGTTGGGAGCCCTTGCATCTCCTCCCAACCCACCTCAACCTGTCCGTATGTCTCCCACCTGTGAAAGGGTGTGATGCAGACGTCCAGCTTCCCTCCTGCTTCTGTGGAGGTTTCAGCCAGCCCCTTGGCTCCCCATCATCCTCTCGTGACTTATAGCTGGTCATTACCATTAAAAGTAACTCCATCATGCCTGAGGTGTTGTTATGCCAGGAAGTCAGGCAGGCAATGGCATATCCTGCAAAGGAAGTCACTTGTACTGGGAAGGATGTAATGTACTCGGGATGAGTGAATTATTTAAGATCTGGAAGAATCGCAGTATGGTGAAACATTTCTTGTTAGCTGTTAAGGGTAGCAAAGCTGAAGATTTGCCCTATTACATGGCTGAAAAACTTGTAGTCAGATCTCTGTGTATAAAGCTTCCTTAAAAATGTAACTTTTTATTTCCAAAAATTGAATAATCAGAATAAAAGCGTATTTACTTTACCCTGGCCATTCACTTTCTCCAACAATGAGATCATCACCCAAGAAGAAAAGATATTTCTTGAGAATCTGTCTGGAATATGACTGTGCAAAACACACACTATGTGGGATAAGTGGAAATAAGATGCTACCTCCTGTTTTTATTCTGGTGTACCCCAACTGGAAGAATTTGTTAATTCACCCCCCACTATGATTCAGTCACTGCTTGGAGCTTGAATTCGACATAATGCCACACTCAAGTGTGCCCATGAATCCCTTGACACCAGATGTCTTTGGCAGAGATGCTGTGGAGGTTTACATGTGCTGTGGGGTGCAGCCTTCTCCCCGAATAACACTTTGTTCTTTGATCTTCTCAGCTGGTGACAGGAGTATGGGAAGGAGGATACAATTTCTTCTGTCAGGATACTCACAGTGGAGGAGAAGCTGATATGAAGGTAATGTAATTGAGACTGACAGTAATGTTTCAAACTGTCCGCTTGTGCATAAGTGGAGAGCAGAACAGTACTGATTATGTGGATTTTGTTCAAACTGTATGTTTTTTTTTTTCCTCCTTTTACAATACAAAGGACAATGCATTGTCAAACATCATAGTTAATCTACAATATATTCATGGTTGGTATTTTGGTGAGTAATTTTCAAGCGTTCCCAGGTCAAAAAACAAGGACTGTATTCAACCACTGTGCGTTGTGACTCCCCTTCTCTTTCTGAGATGTGATGATTTCTTCCGGTCACTGTTCAGACCTGCCCTTTTAGAGAACAGCGTGAGACCCACTCTGGTTAAATATTGACTTGTTTCTTCCAAGACACCCCAGGTGCACAGCAACAGCCTCATAAAACAGTCTGTTATCCTGTTTTCAGCTGTGGCTATGGCCTTGTACCCAGATCTCCTACAGAGAGAGCTGAGGCAGAAGCATTACAGAAGATCCCAGCAGTGTCTTCAGTCCAAGTAGTGCCAGCCAGAATCTGGATTTTAATGACTTGGATAACAAAAGGGTTGAAAGCCCCCACAATATGCAGTGCTTCTAAAACTTCTTTCCTCCTTTCTAGATCATACGTGTCCTCTGGTGGTACTATTTCTCCAAACTCATTGAGTTCATGGATACCTTCTTTTTCATTTTGCGGAAAAATAATCATCAGATCACTGTTCTGCACGTCTACCACCATGCAACGATGCTGAACATTTGGTGGTTTGTTATGAACTGGGTGCCTTGTGGTCACTGTAAGTACTGGGTTATAGTGGGGAACATCTGCAGCAAGGGTCTTGTGGATTTCTTTTGTTCAAACCAAACACCTCTGGTACCTTTAGCTGCAGGATTTGTTCTGTCCCATATTAAGCTGCTTTGCTGAATTGCAACTACTGCAGGCAGTTGCAAGAATTAAGTTGCCTGCAGAGCCTCTATAAAACGCATGCCTGGGTAGTCTGCAGAATTTCTATGGCAGTGTGACATTGATCAGCTGCAGCAGACCAGGTCTGAAACCTGTCAACCTTGCTTCCCTTTTTTGTGGTAGTCACAGACTCTCTAATGAAACAATACTCTTCCAAGTCAGGACCAGAAACCTGTTTCAGCTGCAAGAGGGCTAATGGTAACTCTTGCCCTTGTATCTGTCAAGTTCACTTGAGATACTGCTTTCTTGATTTAATCTCATTATGCCACTAGCCACAACAAATGATTTCAATAAAATCTTGTCTCCTGAGCACTAATGAATATGACCAACTGCATCTTAAGTAGAAGATTTCTATGTCTCTCTTGTCTAAATCCTGCTACCCTCTGGCAATCTTCCTTTGATTTCATTGCCTTTAGCTAGCATTTAGTTTCCTAAATGCATTAGTGTAGCGTAGTTGTGGTTCAGATGTGCAGCTTATAGATACTGGCTTTGTTGAACCCTAATCCAAGGGAAACCTTTTCAAGTCCAGTGGATGTGAACTACAGGCAGTGCAGACCAAGAGGCTGGGTTGCTCAGGAGTCTGCTTTCTGAGCTAGACAACATAGAAACTCGTATTTGTTTCGTGTTGTCGGCAGTGAGTAATGCTGAACTTACAGAAAGTGTGCTTCTGGAACCACATTCTCCTCCAGGGAAGTCAAACCCTGTTTATACAGCAGTCAGAAGTGCAGATATTTAAAGTCCATCTTGTGCTTGTGTGGTCTTGAAAATACTTCTGTGCTATTTCTAGTGATGGGTTTTAATCCTTCCTTTCCAAGCTTTATGTTTTGTTTCGTCATCACAGTTCTATGCAGTATGGTGTCAAGCTAAAAGTTCCTTTAATGGATAAAGGTACTATAAAGAAGGACAAATAACATGGCTAACTTGCTGGTCCTGAACGCATCTGTTGCTTTGGTTATAAATGACAAAATGGGCTCCTGCCTGGAATGAAGTGAAATAAGCCTAAAAGTCGATGAGTGACGGTATTAATTGTTGGGTCTGTTCAGTTCCCTTGAGAAGCCATCATGTAAATGTGAAAAAGAATAATTTGAGGAAACAAAACCAGAAGGCTGGTATAAAGCACACAGCTGCAAAGCAGCTCAGCCACTGTCTTGGGTGAGCAGAAGAAAAATCGGGGGGAATAGATCTTGGTGTTCCTTTTAAAATAAATAATGTTTTAAGTAGTAACATTTTGAACTGGTTATTTTTGTAGCTTCCATAAAACAGGCTATTCCTCATAAAGTCATGCACTTTCTTTTTCCTTTTCCCTTCTTTAGCTTACTTTGGTGCCACACTGAATAGCTTTATCCATGTCCTCATGTACTCCTACTATGGATTGTCTGCTGTTCCAGCAATGCGTCCTTATCTGTGGTGGAAGAAGTACATCACTCAGGGGCAGCTGGTGAGTGATTTGCTCTTCAGCAGGCTCTTGTATTCGTGATGAAATCCTCTTGTCTTTACTGAGTTAGAAAACATTGGCAAGGTGTAGAAGAAGGAAGAACGAAGGCTTCTACATCTTTAAGTGCCTTTGAAATCGAGCTTTCTGCAGCTCCATTTGCTCTGTTTTCAGGACAATGGGGAGCTGGGACTGAGGGTGTACATGAATCAGTGCTGAGATCAGTGGGACCTTTCTCCAGCTCACCATGTTGTATGGCTAGATGCATTTGGGATTCACAGTGCTAGGTCTATGGGACTCACTAGCCAAGGAGGCGGGAGAAGCTTTTCTTCCAAGCCTGCTTGAGCTTGGGGTGCTCTTCTCTGCTTGGCTGCTCAGGCTGATGTTGAATGACAGACCAGAAGCTGAGTGCAACACAGTCCACAGCTAACAAGACACTTCATTCTAGTCCTGCAGGACAATAGCTTTTCTGTCTCACTTTTGCATGCAGTTGCAAATGGTTTATTAAAAACTGTTCAATATTTCTGGTCTGTGCACTTTAAATGGGCAGATTTTTTTCTCTTGTAATTCTGTGTTGGGCTCCTTGTATCCATTTGTGTTGTTTCCTGTGTGTACAGTGATGAAGCCCAAATGCTGTGTACTAGAGGTGAAAAGAGCAGGGAAATTAAGCGATATGGCACATGTGGTAGTGATCCTGCATGAGACCCAGGTTTCAATGTGTGTAACGTGTCAGCACACCACAAGAAAATGTGCACGGTGTTCTGTCTTCCCCATTTTGTAGGGTGGGGAGACTGAAGCCTAAAGATAGACATTTGTGTTAAATACAACACCCCCACCCACCCCTCCGCACCCTGTCAGAGCTGTGAATGGGTTTAACAACATTTGCTGCCAGCAGTTCAGAGTGTTGATTCTCAAGTTTTATTTATTTATACTTTTTTAGCACTCTTCCTTCCCAAAGGACGGCAGAGGATTGCAGGAGTGGGGATCATTGCCTTGGGGGTTGAGCTTGCTTTGTGGTTTGGTTTTTCATTTGGGGTTTTTGTTATGTCTTTTTCCTTCCAGATTTAAGTGCTGTTCTTCATCCTGGTTATTTGGGTGTTACAGAGTGCAAGTGTCTGGGTGCTTCAGTTACTCTCCCTGGCTATTGTCACAGTTGCTGTCACTTCCCTGCCTGGTCTGCATGCATAGCTGTTAAGGCAGCAAAATAGCAGAGCAGAACACAACAGACTTTCCCTTTTTAAATAAACATTCCCTAATCTGGTAGCCTTCACATAGGGATGATTTTTGCCTAATGCTCTCAACAGCACTTAAGATCAAACTCTGTTTTTCCAGAAGAGATAACTGAAGATAGTTAAACCACCCCTCTCCTCCTGCCTCCCCAGCTTCCATGCAGCCTTCACTCCAAAGATCCTTCCACTGGGGCCATATACCAGGCAGTTCTGGTCCATGGAAGATGATCTGTGTGTAGACCCAGTGACCCCAAATCTTTTGCAACTGAAGTAGTGAGATGCAGTTCTACACTGTTAGGATGGGAGAGTCAAACCAGTGAGGTTTCACTAGGAAGAAGGTGGCCTTTGTTACCTAATATATTTATAAATCAATTCTACATGAGTTACTGTAATGCTCTAAAATGGAACAATAATAATCAAATAAAAACACTTAAACAGCAAAATACCACAACCAGCATGTCTGCTAACTGAGGCTTATACTGTTAGTAAGACAGAGAAGATAAACTTGTCAAACACACAGTAATACATATTTTAGAGTTGTTTTGGAAATAACTAACAAGATTTGGGTCACCAATGGCATTTTTCCTCCTTGTATTAATGTGCTCCGTTTCTCTTTTTTTTTTGTTTTTTCTCCCCAGACTCAGTTTGTCCTGACAATCTTCCAGACCAGCTGCGGTGTTGTTTGGCCATGTGCATTTCCTCAGGGGTGGCTGTATTTCCAGATTTCTTATATGATTTCTTTGATTATCCTCTTCACAAATTTCTATATCCAGGTAAAAGTAACATTCATTGACTGTTTGTAGTATTCTGCTGGCTCTATCTCATTGGAAAGCTGCTTACAGGAAGATGTGCTTGAAATAGCCTTTTGCTATCTTCCAGTAACAGGCATACATTCTTAAGGTACTCTACTTGGTCTGCCCTCCAATTTCGAATCTTCTGATGTTTTGTATGTGTAATTCAGAATAATCAGTAATTTCGGTAAGCAGAGTGGCACAAAAAGGTATTTTACTAATGCAGTTTTAACTGCAGATAAGGGAGAGGGAAGAGCTTTATGTAAGAAGCAGCTTTCCAGTCTGAAATAAAACAGCAGCCTGTGAACCTGTCAGAGACCCAAAGGAATTGTTCATTACTGCTCTTACAAGGGAAAATGCTTGTTTTATATCCAGAGAAACTTCTCAAACTCCCAACATGCGTAATTCTGGTCTTGGATCACCTTTATGGACATTTATTTGTATTTCCTTATGGGAAATTAGGGGGTTGAGTTGTTTGTACAAAACTGATTTCATGTCCGAACGGATCCAGACTTGGATTTGTGGTTCTGAGCAGTTCATATTCATGTTCTGTGCAAAGATGTACCCATCTTCAGAAAACCAAGCCAACACAACCTCCTGCCCCCAAACAGGCAAACCCTGTTACATATTTTGAATGTCTCTTGAAAGATTTGAGCATTTGGAGTCTGGTAAAAATGACTCATGGGGGGGCAAGATAGCAGGCTTCCCTATCTCATCTTCTTGTACTTCTTCAGTCAGTCCTGTGGTTTGTATCACTTGCTGCATGTGAACTT
This sequence comes from Lathamus discolor, assembly GCF_037157495.1. Lineage (NCBI taxonomy): Eukaryota > Metazoa > Chordata > Aves > Psittaciformes > Psittacidae > Lathamus > Lathamus discolor. Next base: position 87,282,807 of record NC_088888.1, read on the forward strand.
GCCAATTTAATAGTATGTTCCAAATATTATTCAACTTTCTTCATCTGTTTTACTCATACTTTAACATTTGACCATTTAACTTTCTTTCACACACACATTTTGGGAAACATGCTCTTGTCAGGCAGCTGAGCCCCTCTGACTGAGATTAATTAGTGTACGTTCTTCCCACTGTATTTTTTGTTGGTGTCCTGAGCCCCCCCTGATCCTGTTAGCTTTTGCTTCCCATGTTGTCAATGCAAATTCCTTTCACATTTCTGTCTCTGAATTTCCCCTCACTGTTCTTGTTTATCCACTTCTTGTTCTGGCTTTGTTCAAGGTAGGCACCTGCAGCACATCAAATCTCCTTCCTCACTTGTCATTTTCAGTATTCTTACGCCGTAGTCTGCTCGTAAAATCATTTCCCTTGTTTCTGATTTACTCTTAACATAACACTACCAATGCTGCCATCTTCCTGCCAAGCCTTTTTGTTTTCAAGTGAACTAGTTCTCTTGCTGTGATGAATGAAAGGCATAGTATAGCCTCATACACAAAAAATGGCAGAGCTTGTTAGACTCTACCTCCAGCACAAGGTCTTTAATAATGATGGAGGGTGCAAGTTTACTTTTGTGTTTCTAGAGTGTGAGGAAAAAGTTATTTATTTAAACAAAACCATGTGTCTTTCCATATATTCTAGACTTACAACAAGAAGGCATCCTCGAGGAGGAAAGAGTATCAGAACGGCTCTACAGCCACTGTGAACGGGTACACAAACAGCTTTTCTTCCCTTGAGAACAATGTGAAACAAAGGAAACAAAGGAAGGATTGAAGACCAAACTGAAAAACCATTTTGATAACCCCAACAACAAAATCATCTGATTGTAAGCACAATAAGAGTTGTGCACTAATACTCTAACAGCTACTGTAACTATTCCTGCCTAGAATAGTGTTGATTTATGTAGGACTTAACCAGTGCAAACACCCTAGAAACTGTATACAGAACATAAAAGTAGGTTAAAGTTTAAAAGTAATTCTGGGCTGTCACTGACCCCGCTATAGACTGTGGAAGGGAGTATTATCATAGTACCCGACACTGCTGTTGCCTTACTAGTCAATATGATAGGTGCTGAATTATAATTCACAATTTGAAAACACTGTAATCTAAACCTCCATTTTTTTTACTGTAGATCATGCATGTGATTGTAGAGGTAATTTGTATGATGCTGGTTTCAGTAGATAAACACACATGCCTTAAATTAAAAAGCAGGGCCCAAAGCTTAGTACTGATTTAAAAATTAGGGTCTGTTTCAACTTTTCAGTTGACTGACTTTTTAGTAAAAAGTCATTTAGAAGAATCCATTGATCATTTTACTGTTCTCTGTGTGATACACGACGTTAAGTATCTCCTGCGCGATACAGTGAAATTGGAAATGGCTCATTTAGTTTTGTATATTTGGCTTTAACTGACTAAACGGTCACCAACCAGATGGAAAAGTTATTCTACCTTTTTAATAGATCTTATTTTTTTATTTCAAGTAACGTCACTAATGTAAAATTAATTGGCGCTCACACAGTCCAGTAAGAATTCAATATTGTCTCTAAGGTTTAGAGTGTACACAGGGTGGACCCAGCTTCTCTTTTCACTTTTTTTCTTCCTTTTTTTCCTTATTTCTGAGAATTCTTAAATGCTAAATGAAGAGTGGTTTTTAATATGGAAGCTGGCAGAGTTTCAAGTGTTACTACCATAGCCATATCCACATTTTAGGAGCTACTGTTTGAGACTGTGACATATCCGGGAGTGTATTTAAAAACGAAGACAGCAAGATGCTTTTCTGATGGAATTGTTTGTATTTAAGTTGGTGTTTGTACTGTTCTTCATGTAGCATATGTTCATTTATAAAATGTGCCTAACACAAATATGGTGGGGTGGTTGTTTTTTTTTTTTCCCAAACAAGCAAAATTAAAGAGTCTGATGTTTTTTAAATGTTACTGAAATGTGCTGGAATGTCTGTTTCTGTAATGTGAGTTGTGTATATCACTGGTAATGTTTTAGCTTGTTATCTGAGGATTTGGTTTGATTGCTTGTTAAAGTTACTCCTTGTAAAATCTTGCCTTGCACATATGAGGAGTCAGTTGCAAAGCCAATATCTGTTGCTGGTATTCTGGTATCTGCCGTGGTGGAGTTCTGCTTATGAATATTTTATTCATTAAGCTCTGAAACATTGAATTGTGCAAGACGTACTGCTGGTCATTGCTCAAGTTTAACTACTTGGTTTTTGATATTTATATAAATGCCAGTTCTAACATGTTTAATTTTAATTTCTTTTTTTTAATCTTTTTAAAAAATTTTGCACATCTCTTAGGGAATTACTAAGTTCTCCTACTAGCCTTGTGGGGTTTCATTCCTTGTTTTGAAGGACACAGTGTCTGTTATGTTTACATTATCAAAGCCTGTGCGTGTGTCTTCATTTCTAGGTACTGGTTTGCAGAGTCTTTACATAGCTCAGTACAGCAGCTATAATGTTCAAAATAGGCTGTCTAAATGTGCTAGAAATAAACCCTTGGCTCATCTGAATATACCTACATTGTTAATGTTTGACATGGTTTAATCATTAAAACACTTTTGATGATCTCTGCCTGAACTCTGGTGGGTTTGTACAGATTTAATGCATCGCCCCATCCTGTGTCAGAGAAATTCAGTGTACCAGAGACTTGGTAATAAATTCCTTACAGGAAGCTTTGGCTCTTGCTAAATGCTGTTCCCTTGCCTGGCTGCAGAAATACTTCTCCGTGTGATGGATTAAACCTCTCACTGTGATTACTGACTTGCTGAATGCAGAGCAGCACAAATAGCTCCGAGACAATGAGTGCCAGGAGCAAAGCTTAATGTGGCACACAGGAACTTTCTGCCTCAGATGTCCTGTCTTTAAAATGGGAATAATACCTCCTTCCAGAATGGGAGCATTTTTGCAATTTCCTGGTATCTCCCATTGCCCTTAAGTGATTGGTTCTGAGCCCTCTCCAATTTGATTGTTAAATCAGTGCACTGCACTGTATAAAACTGTGAAGATCCCACGTGCTGTGTCATGGACATACCAGCCACCCCTGGGGCTGGGGTCACTTGGGCACTGAGATTCCTGAGTTGGCAGAAGGTAGTGGAAAAGCAGAGAACAATTCCAGAAAACCAGGAGATCTCTGTGATTGATTGTCTGTTTTACTTATTGCAAGGCAGGTATTAAGTAAGTGCTGGAGCTTCTGATAGGACTTCTGCCACCAAAACTGGGGCAACGAACCCCACAAAGCTCCAAACGTGTTCTAGAGATTACCTCTGCCTTTCATATGTGGTGGCTGTCTTGAGGTGTAAGTCAATAGAAATGTGTGTGTGTGTGTTTTGTGTGAGACTGGAGTATCTGTTGTTACATGTATGCATTCAGAAAAGCACTTGAAGCAGTGCAGGGGGTGGTTAAAATAGGGCTAGAAATCTTGCATGTTTATATTGTCACTGTCACCTTCTTGCCAAGAATTGCTGAGCCAACAAAGGTGGTTAGTTATAATCATCAGGATGTTGCAAGACTGGTTTAAAAAGCAAACGTGAATTCCATTTTCAGCTTTCAATCTACTTACTTTCAATACAAGACAAGATCTATATGTTTCTCAATTTTGGTAGAGCATATTTGGATGAGCAGGGGAAGCTATAGTCCCATGGGGCTTCCATGACATGACAGTAGCAGAAGCATATTTGAAGTCAGAGATGCAAAAATAATCTCAAACAGAAAAGGGGGAAATGAGTAACAAAGGTCCAGTATAAAAAAAAATAGACTGTGTTTTGTTTAAGTGAGGCTGGGATGTGGAGAAGGAGGAAAAAGAACTGTATGGCTTGTGTTTCAAGGATATATAATGTAGATACTATAGGACTGTGGTGGGTTGACCCTGACTGGATGCCAGGTGCCCACCAAAGTTGCTGTACCACTGCCCTCCTCAGCCGGGCAGGGGAGAGAAAATACATTAAAGGGTTTGTGGGTCAAGACTAGAGCAGGGAGAGATCACCCATCAGTTACCATCATGGGCAAAACAGACTCGACTTGGGTATAATTAATTTAATTCATTACCGATCAGGTAATCAGCTCCCAGCAGGAGCCTGCTCCACCGCTGGTTGCCCACAGGGTCACAGCCTCCTTCAGGCATCCTCCTGCTCTGGTGTGGGGCCCTCCCCAGGTTACAGGTGGAGATCTGCTCCACCATGGACCTGCATGGGCTGCAGGGCACCGACTGCCGCAGCACGGTCTGCACCGCGGGCTGCAGGGGAACCTCTGCTCTGGCACCTGGAGCACGTCCTCCACCTCTTCTGCACTGACCTCGGTGTCTGCAGCGCTGTTTCTCTCACATACTCTTGCTCCTCTCTCCAGCTGCAGTTTCTCCTCTGCAGTAACTTTTCCCCCTTCTTAAACATGTTATCCCAGAGATGCTACCACCATCCCTGATGGGCTCAGCCTTGGCTGTGACCACAGCAGAGCAGATATCCCCACTGCAGCCATGGGGGAGCAAGTGGACATGCCCTGAAGGAGCTGCAGCTTGTGGAGAGCCCATGCTGGAGCAAGTTTATCCTGAGGGATGGCAGCCCACGGGAAGAACACACACTGGAGCATGAGGAGGAAGGCGCAGCAGAGGAGATGCTACGGACTGACCACAGCTCTCCACCACCACTTGGAGAAGGGAGGAAGTAGAGGGGTTGGGAATGAGGGAGTGAAGCTGAGCTTTGGAAGAAAGGGGTGGGAGGGGAAGGTGGTTTAGTTTTTGTCTTTGTTTCTCACCATTCAACTCAACTGTTAGTAAATTAACTTCTTTTTCCCCAAGTCTGTTTCACCCATGAAGACTATTGGTGAGTGCCCTCCCTGTCGTTATCTCAACCCACAAGCTCTTTTATCTTACTTCCCTGCCACTCCTGTTGAGGAGAGGGCGAAAGCAGCTTGGTGGGCAGCCAGCAGATACCCGAGGTCACTCCAACCCACTTGAGAGGTCTTTCTCACGACAAAGTCAGCAGTTTTGGCAGAAGGCAGCTTCCTCGATTGTAAGGAAGAGGCCGCGAGGTGCCACAGAACCAGAGAGTGTAGCCTAGCGGAACTCAGCCATCATGGTGCAGGCAGAGCGCTTGCAGTCTGGGCAAACATGCTCCCTGGGCTGAAGCAATTGTTTTGGTTGGGGTTTTTTTCACCTTGTTTCTTGCAAGCCTAATTCGTGTTAAAGCAACACCTTGCCCAGGAATCTGGCCTGTAGTTCTTGGAAAGCTTTTAAAACCAGAGGAGGAACCCACTGTTCGCGGAGGGAAGGTAACGCAGTGGCACCGGGTGTGGAAGAAGCCTGTGGTCAGCAGACAGGTCCTGAATTTCCTGGTCAGGCGAACTGGCTCACATCCTTCCGGGGCAGCTGAACAGGGATGGTGCCCAGGTGTGTGACAGCAAGCAATGCAAAATCATTCTGGTTGCATTCCATTTGGGAAGAGGTAAAATGCCAAAGGAACGGAATCTGTTGGCATAAAAATGCCAACAATTCTCTAGGAGTTGTCTCCACCTGCGCATTTGCTGCTCCTCAGCTATGTAATGGGGAGTGCACAACACCTATGGCACAATCGCTCTATTACTGCCTGAGACTTGCCTAAGTGGGTATTCACAGCATTTCCTCTGGGATTAGCACCAGCGGTACTGCTGTGTGGTGGTACATTACCTGGGAAAAGTATTTAAAGTGAAACCGAGTGAAATTTCTTCCACGCATACGAAAGCAAGGTACCGTGCTATCTGTGCACCTGATCAGACATACGGTGTCTCATCCCATTCAGCAAGCGGGAAGCACGTCTTCATGAACTGTTCTGTCTGCCACTAGGAGCCAAATGTTTACTAACTGCTACCAATTCAATGTTACCAGCTGTTGTAGGAAATCAGGCTCTCCGCTCACATAGCAGAAACAGGAGCTTTTGAAAAGGAAGAAAGAAAAAGATCTGTCGCCTATGCAGCTACCTAAGTACCTTGCTTCCTTTAAAATCAATAGGAGCTCGGTGCTTCGGGGCCTTTCTAGGTCTAAGTTCCTAACACATTTCTATACCTTCAGTAAAGATTGCCTCTCTCATAGATCTTCTGTTACTCTATTGATCTGCTTTGCTTCCACAGCACTCGTGGTGGGGAGGGAGAGCGAGGGGGGCTCTTGGTGTGCTGAGCTATTAGGGACATGAGACTTCTTTGATGCAAATGCACTTCTGCTCAGTAGAATAGTGATGAGTTTGCCAAAAAGACCAGGAAATACCTCCCATGCATACAGATGGCGTAACTTATCGGCTAACTATCACCAGCTTTGTTTCCTTTTAAAGCTGTTTGTGCAGATTTTTGCAAATCATCATGAAAAAGACCTTTCTGTCCTCAGAAGTTTAAATAAAGAGCTAAGAAGCTGTCTGTACATCTGACCCTGGTTTCTGCTCTAAGTGGGAAGAATTGCTGCTTATTCCCACTATTACAGAGCTGTACAAGTGGATTTTGAAATGAGAGGGAACTCCTGAAACCAGATGAGCTAATTTGATGATGGATGCTCTGCGCGGTTTGTCAACGTGTTTTCAGTATATAACAAAAGTTCCTTTGCAACAGAGGAAAATCAGGATAATTAATAGTTAAATAACTAGCCTTTGGTCAGAAAGGAGCTGGATACAGTGCTCTCAGTAGTCTCCGAAAGTGCGGGGCCAGCTGCCCAGAGCACTTAAAAACCTGATAGTCAGGGTGAGATGTTCCTGTGTGAAATATATTTTACAAAAGCCCCCAAAGCAGCCAAATAAATAACACACAAGCATCTCGCAACCAAAACGCATTCATCCCACCCTGTCAAAACGATGCCAAAACGAACAAACCCCCAAACCGCAACTGTGTTAGATTTTGCCTTCTGGCCTCAGAAGCGGAGAGAGCAGCCGCGAGCAGCAGCTGCAGGGGTGTTCTGTGTCTTACGCAGATGGTTTTAAGGAGGTTTAAGAACGACGCAATCAAGCACTGGGGTTTCAAACCAGGTCCTCCCAGGGTCGGGTCTGGTTTAGTCCAGGCCTGGTGTCAGCCTGGCTGAGCGGGCTGAGGAGAAGCAGAGGCGGCGGCCGTGAGGCCCGGTAACAGCGGGAGCACCACGGGGGGGGGATAGCTCAGGGCCGCGCACCCGCTATAAACCGGTGCCCTCTCCTGGTGGCACCTGCGAGGTGACAGCCGGGGACAGGCTGGGGACTGCCTGCACGGCGGGGCCGGGAGGGCTGGCAGCAGTGACAAATACCGCAGCACGCAGCACAAGCGAGGATGGCATATAAATATGTACACCGTGACACAGGTTTCACAGCCAGAGGCTTTTCCCTTGCAACTGCACTGTAGTCTGTTCTTCAAAGACCGTGCTTAGACCCTTTTTAGAAGAGGACTGGACCAAAAGGTGAGTATTAGGCAAACAGAGCTCCTGTCCTATATTGGAAACATCTGCGCGGTAGGTCCTAGTAGTACAGATGATCAGAGAGTAATTAATCTTGCATAACAGGAGAATAAAATAGCATGTTGCCCTTTATTTCACCACTGCAAAGGCTTTGTAATCAAGAGATTTTCCTAGTGTGGAAACAGGAGTCATAAAGGAAGAGGAGATTAAAAGCAAGTGTATCCTGCATAATGGCTTTTACCATGCCTCTGACCTTGACTATACAAATAACCTTGGGAGGTCTGGCTTCCAGGGAAAAGTAGGGGCTGTTTTGATTAAAATGATCAGCATGCAGATCTCTGTATCCTGGTGCCCAGGCCTTTATCAGAGCATTTTATAGTGAGATGTGAATGAATGCATTTAAGCGAAGAAGAGAAAATGAACAAACCCATTAAACTCATCCCAAATCTCTAATCAAATGTATTTTTTCATTAACGCTTAACCTGTAATGGCTATTAGCATCACAAGCTGCCCAGCACATACAAACGGCTGGGTATTTAATAGCATTCAGTATTTATCATGCTTTATACTAGATTAAGGTGGGGGAGCAAACCCCCAAATGTGTGGCCTTGGAAGAGAATCAGGAAGCATGGTGCTAGGACAGCAGCTCCTCTGTATTATAGAATAAAGCATCCTCCCTGCTCTGACCCCTCGAAGTTGTGTGGATCAGACAGACTCACCTGTGAGCAAACGTGATAATGTACAGAATTATGGGAGTACAGAAAGAGTGAGCTTCTAAACCCAAGTGGTGAGTCAGGGACAGGGATTTGGTTATGCTAATTAGACAATCGATGTTAGTGATAATCAAGGTCCTGCAGATGTCTCAATATTACAGCTGGAGCACTGGAAAGACCGCTGCTAGCCCCTTCTGTTGATCAAAGCAGGAGGCTATTTAGGAGAAAAAGGAGGGAACCCGGTTAGTGGAAAACATTCGGAGGATACAGAAGACAAACACACTGTGGGCAAGAAAGAAGGATGCCCTGGTGTCAGTTTTCAGAAGAGGGACAGGAAGAGAAACTGGAGAATATGAACTGAATTGCTCTCATTTTCAGCAAGGCAAAGGAGATTCTGCATAGATATTAATATAACACCAGATCAGTATTCTGATCCACTGCGTTTACTGGCTGTTTCAGCTTTAGGTGCTTAATGAACACCCAAAACGGTCCCTGCTCTCTGCAGAGCAGCTGCAGCTCAGGGTTGATGCAAGGGTAAGTTTCCTTCGAGTAGCACTAAGACACGTGTTCTCTGTCTTTACTCCTTTCTTCCTTTGGCCTTATGTCAAATGGCTGCATTCACCATCTAGGCACAATTTTGCTTCCCGGGATGTTCGTCTGGCTCAAATGATTACCAGTTCAGCTGGCAATCATGCTGCATCATGCTGGAAATTATGCTGGCAATCAGCCGGCAATCATGCTGCCTCTCTTCCTTTTGCCTGCAGAAGTCTAACCTCATGGAAGACTTCAACCTCATATACTGATGGTGCTGTTTGCTGGTAGCACCTTCTGGAGTAGATTACCTGGTAATGTTTTCCTTACTGAAAACTCATCTTACAGTTCTTGTCTCTAGTCTTGATGGCTCATGCTGTGTAGAATCATTTAAAATATCCATAGAGGGAGAACAGCATCCCAATACTGATGTTGAAACAAGTGCTATACCTCTTGGTGGTCGTGTTAACCCCTGACACCTTTCAAACAGAGCAGTTGGCTACCTGTGGGCTCTATCCTGGCACCCAGCCTCTGTCCTGGGCAATGGGAGCTCAGCACCAGCTGAGACCCATCCTGGGGCAAAACTGAAATACAGGGGAGTCTGGGGGCAGTGGGAGAGGGAGGAAAATGGTTGCTGGTCCTCCTCCTCTCCTCAGTGCCACCAGCCTTCCTGGGCCTCTCCTCAGCACTGCGGTCTGCAGGGCCACTCTGTGGGAGTGAGGATGGCCAGTGACTCGAGAGAGTTTCCATTCTCTGCCCTCTGTGATGGTCCTGCACCAGAATACTGTCCCTGCAGATGCACTCACGGCAGAGGCCTGGCAAGTGCCAGGAAATGCTCCCCGGGGAGCACCATGTCCATTGTCTCTGAGCAGCAGGTGCCACTGAGCCCTAAGACAACACTGCCTTGCTAATTATTTTAGCTGATATTTTTCAGTTATTTTGTTGAAATACAATATATAATAGGGTTTTTTTCCCCTGTGGAAAAAGTACATGTCTTCATTTCTCTCAAAGTGATCTATGGAGCAACACAACACAAAAATACTCTCTTACAAGCAGTGCTAAAACATAAATTGAAAGAGGACAAGAGTCTAAGGTGTCCAGGAGTCTGCTTGATGTTTGCTATACTAAAGCAGCCACTTGTAAAGCAAGCCTTGTCCTGTCAGCTGCTGAAAAATCAGTGCAGCAACTTCCTCTCAGAATAATGATAACAAATATATTTGATGATTGGACCAGAAATGCGCTTTTCTTGCAGAACTATAATAACTTTGCTGGCTGTTGAGATGCAGGTTCCTTCTGAGGGAAAGGTTGTATGTATGTTAATCATTCATGGCATAATGTATAGAAACCAGGTCAGAAGGAGACTGAACACATTCTAAAAATAATGCAATCTGGTGGGGAAATGAAGACGTCTTCAAGATGCAGACTTAGAGGACACTCTGGCTTGACTCTTTTATCCTTTGAAACTGAAGATCCCAGATCAAATCCTACCTGGGCCTTTTAGCAGCGTAAGAACTGAATGAGTAAAGGCAGCATCCCATGTTTAACTTCTACTTGAGTGAGTTTGGATACCCTGCCCACTAATGGTTGGGGAGGGGTGACCTTTTTCCCTGACTGGGCTTTCAGGCAACTTGAGATACTTTGAAGTGGTTTGTTTGTACTTAAGATGGCTGAAGTCTTTCAGCTGTCCTCACTTTTTGAGGATGCTGGATGGGAAAGCACCTATGTTTCAGCCTTCCAGAGAGCATCAAGATTCAGGAAGCTGCAGAGTAAAGGGGGGACACCTCATAGTGTTGTCAGAGTTGATAGAGAGGGGGAAGAGTGGGTTCTTCTCTGAGGGGCACGACAAAAGTTTGAAAAGTACAATGAAAGGACAAAGGCAATGTAGATGCAAATTAAAAATAAGGAAACAAACTGTGACTGTGGCCAAAGACTGGCACAGGCTATCCAGAGAGGCTGTGGGATCTCCATCCTTGGAGATGTCCAAATTTCAACTGGCTGGGCCCTGAGCAGCCTGCTGTAACTTTGAAGTTAGCCTTGCCTTGAGCTCTGATCTCCAGAGGGTCCCTCCAACCCAAATTATCCTGTGACTGTAGAAATGCAGAGAGCAAGAGGAGACAGACATCTGAGATCTTGTTTAGAGGGGGATGCAACTGTGATAGCTTCCTTCCTCCAAAAAAGTGCAGTAGCTTGGACTCGGCCCAAGCCAAGCATGCCTGCGCAGGAGTTGCTGCAGTGGAAAGCCAGTTTATAGCACATGCACTTCTTTGCACAGGTGAACTCTAAGAGTGACTAGAAGAAGGAAGAAAACGTCACCTTAAAGCAAACAGTTTGAAACCTGAACTTTTACAAAAGAGCTTTGCAGTAACAGGACAACTAGAACAACCTCGTCCTTGTTCTCCCACCACCCCCCCAATCGAGCAGGGCTGAAAAGCAAAGGCTGGCACCGAAGGATCCTCCTCCTTTCTCTGCAGTTCATGCTTCATGGGCTTCCCTGCTGCAGGGCCACCAATTCTTTTCCAGAGCTAGGCCTCCTCTTCCTAACTTCCTAACTGTTTCAGCTGAGCATAGTCTAGGATGGCTAAATTACAAATTTTCTAATTACCTTAAACTTAGCTTGTTTTCTACTGGCCTAAATAGGTGTTCCATAGTTTTGGGGGTTCTATCCTGGATCTTCCACCAGACACAGCATAGCTTCTACCTTGACTCTGGAGCTCCGGAAAGATCCTGTCAAGAAAACGTGATGGTCACAGCTCATGCTTTATGCCCATTTGTTTGAAGCGGTTTGTTTATGTCAAGCTCCACCACCCAGCCTTCCACATTTCTTGCACAGTCATTGCTAAATTAACTCTGTTTTCTTCAGTCTTAATAGTAAGTACACAAATAAATAGAACTCAATTTCTCAGACAAGCAGACCCATGCCCATGGCAGGGGGGTTGGAACTAGATGATCTTGAGGTCCTTTCCAACCCTAACTATTCTATGATTCTATGTTCATTTTGAGGTGGTATATGATCCATATTTGTTAATACCTGCTGTTAGAAGAATTCACCCTCACTTCTTAAATCCTTGACTTTTACCCTTTTGCCTTCCAACTACCTCCATGTTTTACCAGAGATTCAGGTCGTACTTAGCCTGTTTGCTCCTTTGATTCTTTATTCTGCACTCCGCTTCCTATCAGTAAGAAACACTTCCCCATTCAAAGCCACTTTGCCTCCCAAGGACTGTATCAAAGCTCACCTGTGCTGCAACACATAGAAGAAAAAAGTGACAATAGGCTGGCTTGTTGCCGGCACTACTGAACTACCTACCGTGTTAGTACCGGAGTGCTGCTTACTTGTACCTAGCTTCTACAAGGATTCAATCAAACAGGGAACTGAGCTTTAAAGAATGGCAAGTTATAAAGGTGAAATAGAAAACGAAGCTGGAAGAGAAATGTTTTGCACACTTGGGGGTAAAGAGAGAAAATATTACTGAAGGCTTACGGGCCATGTGTCCATGTACCAAGGGAACAGCCTGCTATCTCCTGTCAGGGGAAATAAGGGCATTTATCAAAGATACATTGGTCTTCTTTGCCAATGTTCTGCTGGATCACAGCTTGGAGATGCTGCCGCCCTCTGTGACAGAGTCATGGCTTATGGGACCTGCTATTCTTTCTGTCACTGATTACATGGTGTGCCAAACCATGCATGTCATCTGCTCTTAAAAGGGCAAACCTTTAATGTCCTGTCAATGCCTGCTGTCTCCAAGCTTCAAGTGGTGTGGCAGACAGCTTTGTTCCTGCCCCAGGACACCTTGTTCTCCTGCTCTGTCAGGGCCCTGCAGGAAAACATCCTGTAATTGCCTACAGGTTGCAAAGCCAAAGACTCCCAAGTGCAGAGAGTTTTTCTGTGCACAGACTGTAAAATACACAGATCTCTATCAGTTTAATGCTGTCAGGGAAGCAAAAGAACATGAAGGAGGACAGAGAGAACAAAATGGACGGGGCAGCAGGCAGGTTGGGCGCGGTGCATTCTCACCCATGAGCACAGGGATTGAAGTGACTCACTGATACATCAACCCTGAGGCACAGGGAGCCTCTCCAACATTTCCAGCTAAAGAGATCATTTATTGTACTGAAATGATTCAGTGACCTTAAGAAGCAGCCAGAGGCTCTCTCCGGAGACTGCTGGAGAGGCAGAGTAATCTAATAGATGGGAAAGTGCACTGAATACATCTTTTCTTGGTCTTGTTAATGATCTCAGCACACACAGCTCATTTCAGCTCTCTGAAAATAGTTGGCAAGTCGTTTCTGAGATTTTCCAAGTCATTTTAGAGTTAGAACTCAGTAACCACTGAAAAGTATAAAGCGCAATTTAGTTGTGTAGTGTTCACTTTCCAATGTATTTCTGAGCTCTTTTACAACATCGGTGTCCATTTCTTAATTATCAAGGTCACTACAGAGCACTTTCCCCTAAGGAAAATTCCCCCCTAAGGCAAAACTGGAAAACCATTGAGCATTTGGGCATAAACTGCACACAGCTTGGGGCAGAAAGAAGCAATCCAGCCAGTCAGTGGGTTACGGTGACTTTCAAAGTTCGTTACTCACAACTTTCAGAGTTCTGGTACATTTCTTAAACTTTATGTATCTGTGTTAAATACGAAGGCCCATCACATGGAACAGAAGCTAGTAATACCTAGAACAAGCAGATAATGTCTGACCCAGAAGAGCTTAAGCACCTCATAAATGTCCCTTTCAGACTTGTGCTTGGGAATGGCTGTTTCGAGTTCCCACGTTTCAGAAGAAATCTGCCCTTTGCACAGCTCAGGTGACACAGCGATTCCTGCAGTTATGCTGGAGCATCTACAGCACTGTGGGGCCTTCTGTGCCGTCTTTGTGGGAACTGCTGGTTTCTCCAGGTGCTGAAAGTCAGGCCAAGTCTTCTGCTGTCTGTAGACTACAGCAAAGCTCTGGTTTGCATACTAACAAAGAGACAGGAGCAAGGAAGAAAGGGAAGCAAGAATACTAAAACCGGCAGCTGACTGCCCCATAGCATTTTAACCAGAGGTACTTACCAGGCCTGTTTAGCCAAGGAAAAGCTCAAAGGTGGCTGGAAGTCATTTTATCTTGTGAACTTTTATAGATTGTCAAAGACAGTGACAGAAAATGTACCACAGCAACGTGTAAGGACGTACTGTACATCCTGCACAAAGCCCTTTTTCATCTTGTCCTGTTGTACCTCCTTGTCGCATAACACAGTGGGTATGATCTTAACAATAGATGTTGATCCCAAATCCAGCCACTTATTTGATTCTTCTCCCCAAGAAGATGCTTGCTCTGAATGAGATGACTGATTCGACTTTGGTTTTGTTCCTTTTGAAGGATTTGCTGAATGGGAGTGAAAGAGCAGCTTTCCCTGAATGAGTAACCACTTAAACTCTGCATTCCAAGTAGTTTAATGTTTCTGAGTTTGTTCTGGGTTTCTTTTCACTGTTGCATGACTAACCAATGTCGTAGGGATTGCTATAGTCATGGCTGAAAAGTCCCTTTGCACAAGTCCTTTATATACAAATAGGTGAGTTTTGTGGTTTGAAAAAAAAGGCTTTGGTGAGCTCGGCTGTTGCCTGACAACAGCAGCAGTCTCCACCTCTGGGATGGTTATGCACTGCAGGCTGATCCCAGTCACCACTTCCCCCAGGTCCCTCGGAAAAGCCGCAGGACCAGGTCCTAACAGCAGTAGACAGAATTGCCCTTTTTCTTGATGTTGCTTTTCTCTTTTTCTGTACTAAAACTTGTGGGGATTCATTTCAATGATTTGCCCGCTTTGAAGGACTACAGATATTAGAAATCTTGTGTGCCCCAAACATGTGCCACAGCAGCAAGATTAGAAGACCTCGTCTTTATGCACAAGGCAATTTGTAAGAGCATCTCTTGCTTGTACCTATTTAAAACTTAGATATTTAAAGTATTTTACGTTTTAAATAAGGAGGAGGATCAGGAAAATGAATTGGGTGAACAGCAGCTAAGAATGGAAATCATCGCTTGCAAAGCCAGAGGATTAAACCTCAGCAAATCCAGGTGGAAAAGTAAGAGAGCTCACATGGTGAGGGGAGGGTAGTGGGAATTCGTGTCTGACCAGGGTGCAGGCAGCATTCTTTCAAAGAACGTATGAAACCTGCTGCTAGTTAGGGGCACAAGAACACCTCTATATTAGTAGCACTCCTGAGGATATAATTCCTCATACGGAGCTTTACAGATCAATTGGCTGCCCCTGTCAAGGTGAACTGGAGTCATGCACATACTCTGGAAGGAACAGACAAGAACATCCTGACTTTGTCTTCCTCATTTTTCAAGAACTTCTGCTTAGCAGCCTTGAAGTTACTCAGGAGGGGGGAAGGAGCATTAAAAGCAATTTTCACTTGTGCATCAGCAACAATAAGAAAGGCATTTTTGCCACAAAATTAAACTATCCCTGAAGAAGCAACTAGCTAAAGTGCAGCTAGAACAAAGGTAATTCAGAAAGCAGCAGTGAAATTATTGCGGTCTCAGTGTTTTGGAGTGAGCTTTGCAGCACCTCAGGTGCATTGTTTCCATAAGGTTAAGATGTATAAATAACACTATATAGTCAGTAGGAGCTCCTGCCAAACCCAGGCTGTGGGTGTCCCTGCAGGCTTCTGCCCATTTGCTGTCTTCCTGCTCCTGGTGGCCCCACAGAGGGGAACCAGTGTCATGATCTGGGGTTTCAGGACAGCTAGTGACAGCTTGGGTTTGTTCAATGCCTGCGGTGCCGTACATTATGTCCTGGCTCTTTGCTTTTCTGTGTCAATGTCAACCACAAGATCTGTGGGTCCAGGACCTTGCTGCACAGTGCCCTTCCCTGCTGCTGTCACAGCTGCAAGTCCAGGGGCTTTAGCTCAGTAACTTAGTGCAGAAAAAGTTGTTGGGATTCATCTTCATGAAGGACAAATGGACAAGTGAAATGCAGAGCAAACAAAAGCCAGGCTTGTCCTTCTGCGCTGAGGGGAGCACAAGGTGTAAGGAAACCCAGCGATACTTATTAAACTCACACTGCAGTTTGTGCTACAGCATGATAGCAGATACGCAGGCAATCACTGGAGCATGTCATCAGATTACCAGAAGATTGCTGCACCATGTTATTAGATATGCTGAAAACTGCACTGTATTCAGTTTCAAAGGCAGGGTCCATCTTCGGAGAGGGCAGTGGTTTGTTCAGAGCAGACTCGGAACAACTTAAAATACCATGCTGCTCGTGTAGATGGGCTTTTATAGCAAGGCTTCTCTGATATACATCAAACTGAGCTGAGCAGCAAGGCAGAAAGAAATTCTCCATGTCAGGGTGTAGCACAAGACAGAAAAGTACAGCCAGCAGAACTAAATAACCTTTGGCAGAGCAACCTGGTAATAGAGCTGTACAGCTTCCAGTACCTAGCCATCACATTGCCTTACAGAGACATACCCAGCTTTTAGTGAGCCTGGGGTGCGGGGTGCATGAATGCCTGACAGGGTAGGCAGTCCTTCTGCAAGCATGACTCGATCAAGACAAAAACAGGGAGGTGAGCCTCGGAGCTAATGTACAAACCAGGCATCCTGGGCTACTAGTTTTGCTGCCTATTATTCTTTCAGGAAAAAAAAAATGATGGAAAAGCTTTAGGTATTGTAGATATTATGGATACTGTATTGTGCACTCTCCAGCTAGCTGGGGGATAGGTGAGTGTGAGTGGAGAAAGAAAGCAGGGTAAGGGATGTGGCATGGGGAATAATGATGCTGTCATGGCTTTTAGGAAATTCATCTGTTAGTACATGAGGACTTTAGCTATAACAGAGTCCACTGGAGTTTTAGAAAACAAGGTGTTGTCTTGCACCATTGGCTTATTTTATTGGATGGGTGTCCTAACAGGAGTTCCATTTTGCCAGTGAAACAAGGTCTGCAAGGTGGCTGCCACAGCTAGGACCAGGAAGGGCCAGGAGAAAATACAGGGAGGATGCACAGGTCTTTCATAGAGGAAGGCAAAACTGTGGGTGCCCTCCTGCCCACAGGGATATTGCAGGAGTCAGACACCAGCTTAGAAGCCTGAGAAACTCATTTGTGCACCCTGCTCCTGTATGAGGAGTATGCAAGGACAGGCAAAGCTCATAAGAAAGTAGAGTTTTTCAAGCCGATCTTGAGAAAGAGATAAGCTTAGAAATGCATTAATGTTGTAGATGGATATCGAATGAGAAAACAGCAAGTTGGTCATAATTTTGACAGAGTCAACTATTACCACCTCATCAGCACAGGCAGGGACTGCCCATGTGGGTGGACATACCTGTCTGGGTTTGACTTGTTTTCAGTCCCCAAAAGGCAGAAGTGCGGCTGGTCTTCACCGAGTTTTGCTGGGGACCTACAGAAATAGATGCTGGGGACTGCTGTGAAGGGCAAGGAGAAAGTGTTTGAATAGAGGATAATGGAGCAGCTTTGTTGGGTTGGATCAGATGAGGCCAACGACATGGAGGGAATTGAGAGATTCCAAAGGGTGACAGAAACCATCTCAAAAGGGCATGCCAGGCTGCCAAGCCTAGGCTTCTAGCTGTATTCCTCTCTTCTAAGACCAAAACTAAATAGATAATCAAGTGTAATCTGGCACTTCCAAAACTGAAAAAGATCTGATCTTGTGTCATGGTTATAATTTCCATTGATCCCTTGAATACTGACCCCAGCCCAATTGGACAAATAGCTATGCTTTCTCAGGAGTAAAGTCAGCAATGCCCTGTTGCAAAGCAAGCAACCAGAATGAAACTAATTTTCTCCCCTGAAGTGTTCCTTTCAGTTGCCTAGGCTATGAAAAGTTTCTCTCATTCCTGAATGTATAGCAGATCAAATTAGTTAAATCTTTATAATTCTAACATAACAGTTGAGTCTTTGAGACAATGTAGTCTGTAGAAAGGGAAACATAAAGTGCGTAAATGATTACCACAGCAGCTGATTATACGAGAAACAGTGACTGTTCTGAAGTTAGGGCATGATTAACTGATAGGAATTTACTTTGGAATTACCTGCAGCTGAGAATGGATTCAGCTGCAGAAAACCTGGACCCTGGAGAAAAGCAGGGAGTGTTCTCAGAGATAACAGAAACGAGTCAGATCCCACAACATGAAAATTAGAATGCAGATTGCAAGAGCAGGGAGGGAACAAGGAAAATAATAATCACAGTGACATAACAAATTCCTGTTCTGAAGCAGATGGACATGAAAGACAACTCGTTTAGCAATTAGACATTCTTTAAATCACAAAAGGGAAGACTACATTGCAAGGAAGAGAAAAGCACCATGTTCAACAAGCAAGTGTCAATCCATGAGATGAGATTTTGCATGCATGTGATGTTCATACCACGCAGAACAAAATTAAATGTTCAGATGCAAAGGCAAGATGAGGAACTGAATACCCAATCAAGAGATGACATGAGTGAATGCGCTAGGCTTTGAAAACTAGCAAAATAAGAAAAGCCATAAACTAATTTTTACATTACAATACTGCCACTAAGATGTTGTAACTTTTAAGCATAAGACATACAAAAAGCATTCCAACTAAAACTTTAGGTTTTCTTCTCCACAGAAGCTGGAGACTTCAGCTAAAGCATGAGAATTTATTATCTTAGTGAAAGTTAATAAATAAATAGATAGTTTATACAGTCAGCAAGATGCACAAGTGAAACCAAAATTTTATCCAGACCTACTACGTTAATGCTGTTATGATGCAAAGGAAGTAAATAGAATGGCCACAACATTACATGCTTTGCAAAACGTCTGGTAAGATAAGAGTTTAAAAAAGACAACAACAGATCAATAAAGTGAATAGGAAGCTAGACTTCAGTGCCAAAGCATCAGAACTCACAGCTTTAATAAGGAGCTACTGAGAAATTAAGTGAAACATCTATTTGCATATGCTCAAGAATCCAAATAGATGATTAAAAAGAGCTCAGGCCTCAGACCTTTTAGTTGGAGCTATGTTCTTCACATGGCAGAAGAAGATATATGTCTAGTATTTAATGCTAAAACACTCCCCTGGGACAAATAGTAATAATAATTTTTTTAAAGTCTTAATAGATTATTCATATTATTCTGTTCCAATAGTAAATTATACAACTATGGGGGTTGGAATTAGATGATCTTAAGGTCCTTTCCAACCCTAACTATTCTATGGTTCTGTGATAGCAGGCTATCAGCTGAGAATATTGCTTGGGAGCTAATCCACAAATGGACAAATATTAGTTTCCTCAAGAACAGGGACTGAGAAGCCTGGCAGAGATATTTACTATATGTGATATAAGTATGTGGACATGAAGCTGATATGGCAGAGTCTCTGGCAGGCAAATCATGCCCACAACTGCATCTGTCTGCTGGAAACAGCTAGGGAAGTAGATAGACAATGAAAAATGAGAATACTGCATCTGACTGAAGTATTATTCAATTGACACAGAGAAAAGCTGAGATGATTGCAAGCTGTTGAGTTGGAGCAGTTCAAGAAATTACCATCCCACCAGCAGGACTTTAATATCCCCTTAATAAGGTGCTACAATGGTGATGCGTGTGCACCTCTGTTCTGCGCAGGCAACACACAGTACTCCCAGGTGGTCTGACAAAGCCACCCTGAGAGCCTGTGCTGAGCAATGACCTAGCCCCATGAGAGCAAAAGTGATGAAACTACATATTTGTAGTCTGATAAAAAAAGAGCCTAAGACATTCATCAGTGCTTGAGCTCTGAGGTGAATTCCAGGCTAATCTGTCTGGTTTATAATCTACAGTATACACATGTCTGTTCTGCATGATGGGACCATCACAGAACCCTGCAGAATATGTCATTTCATACAGCTCTTCTAGGAACAGGAATGGGGGTAAGAGATTAAACTTTTAAATCAAATAAAAACTTAAAAACTGTTCAATGAATGTGACTGAAGCAGCAAATCTAGAACTACACTACCTACATACACCTGACTTCTTATACAGAGCAGTCCAGAATTCAGAAACATGACAACTGAACAAAAACATGAGACCAGCAGCCAGTTCTGACATCCAGTGCACTAGCAAGGCCAGTTTCAAGAAAAGAATTAAAAAGAAACAAAGGAAAAAAAAAATCCAAAAAACCAACAAACCCAAGGAAAAAAAATAAACCACCAAAAAACCCCCAAGAATTTAAAAATACTTCCATGTCAGAATATAGCAATCTCTCTTTCAAAGCAGCAGACCACAGGGGAGAAGCTTTCACTTTTGGATACTGAACAGCGAAGACAGCATAAAGCATTTCAAATAATGTTGAACATAGAGGCAACCCACTTGAGGATATGTCAGCGCCATCTGGGAACAAAAGCTTGTCTCCAGAAAATGAGCAGCATCCCTAGAGCATTTGTGCACAGGCCAAAACCATCTTTTCATTACAAGTGACATCTCCGTTTGTAGTGAGTTTATGCTCCATGTCTGTGAGTTTAATCATATTACTTCATCCTGCTGTCACAGTTAATCAAATAGCAAGGCTGAACTGGGGGATTAAATTGTTAAGTCTAGAGAATGCATTTTAAGAAATAAAAAGTAAAAAAAAAAAATAATTGTCATGGCAATCCAGAGAAATATTGCTCAAAAAGAGCACCAGTAGGACCTTGGTATACAGAATTATTATTCAAACCTGTATGTTCCTTAGCTCCTGGGGCAGTGCAGCACCATGAAGCTCTGCAGTAACGAAAGGAGAACGGAAGAAGGATAAGAGGCATGCAAAAGCCAACACCTGCAGTAGAGGAGGGGCAGGAGAGTTCCCATCAGCAGGGAGAACCTTCAGTGCCAGGGGAAATCATGCACTGGGAGGCAAGCAGCTGTGGAGGCAAAGCAGCTGTGGAAGATAGTGAAGTGCACACTGCAGCATGGATAACTCAGCCCATGTAAAGGACCATTGACTACACCTGAGATCAGTTAAAGGTTGACCTCACTGAAAGATGAAACCAAAGAGAGAAAAAGGAAGACTGATAGGAGCACTGACAAAAGCACCTTCTTTGTGTGGTGGTAAAACAATACAAGTAAGGAGCATGATCTGGTTACTGCTCTGTAATAGCCTACAACCACGTGTTTCTGCCATCAGATACCAACCTTCAGCAGAGCCTGGCAGCCAAAGACTGTCAAGGACTGAGGTAGACAACCTCAGCAGGGGCAGCTGCTTTCCCCAGGTATGGCTCTGCAGGGTTGCGCAGTCCTCTTCAGAGCATGAGCCTGAATGCAGGGAGCTTCTCAGGGCTGCAGGGCTTTTTCCAGTCCTCTCGTTATAGATGACTGTAGAACTCCTAGACAGTAGAACTCCTGTAGAGCTGACTCCTGTAGAACTCCTAGGTAGATGTATCTACCTGTGGTTATGGTCTGCAAGACTGCCCTCCAAATCAGACCTTACAGATTATACTGAATTAATTTAACCTGTAGGATCATGTAACTGGTAATACACATAATCTCTTTTAAAAACTCATAATCATTTTCCTAAGTGGTCAACACCAAGTACTTCTAAGAAAGATAGAAGAAGCCTTCCTACACTTTGCTAGTTAAAAATTTTGTCTCAAAATGAGGCTTAATATCTCTTTCCAAATGTATTTCAGTTGTTACACAGATAAAAGTGTTAGGTAGGTCTTCAAATGTTATTCTTTGCTATGTTTTTGCTCTCTTTTTTTAGTCTTGCCTAGTGTTCAACCTCTATGACATACTACAGCAATACTAGTAGTAATGCTGTAGTAGAAGAGTCTAAAGAAATAAGCGGGGCAAGGCTGGTAGGGAAAGGAAATATTTTTTATTAGACAAACTGATACAAATAATATAGTGAATGAAAAATGCATTTCTTTGCCTCATTTTTGAAATTGCCAGTTGTTTTCATTCTGTGCCCCTGGGCTCTTAGGCAGTAAAATGAAAAGCACTTCCTGCTTCTTCTACACCCTTCCTGTGTTTTAGGTCATTTTTGTAGTGCCCTTACTTATATGCCTCTTTTCTAAAATGAACAGTCCCTACTCTTATGGGTTTTCTATGCTCTGAGCCCTTTCTCTGCCTGTGAAGAACTGGTCTTTTTGCACAGTATTGTAAGTGACAAGTCAGTGATGGTCTGTGAATTGGTAATACCATAGGTTATTGTATGGCACTTCAGTCCTTCTGTATTCCAACAGCCTGGTAACTTTTTGTCTGACACTGTGTTTGTGGAACTGCTCATATGGATCCCTTGGTCACTTCCATGAGTTAACTGAGAGCAGTTCTGTAAGACAAAGAAATACTTTACATATTGCCTTTCTAAACACGGATTATTTTGTCAGGGTGAAATATAAGTAAATTCTTCTGAAGGATTAATTCAGATACATTTTTGTAATCTGAATTTTTTTCTCCCTGTTTCTTCTCTTCCATATCATGAACAAATACACTAAACATTGGACGAAAACCAAAACTTGCTATACCCTGCTGTTTACCTTCTGTATTGATGAGAGTTTACAAGGAACAAGAAAACAAAAATAAACCAAAAGGCAGAAAATAACTAGATTACTTTCACTGTGTTTCAAGCACAATGGATTGTGCTACATTCCAATGCCAAACAGAGGTGCTACTTATATCGTTCCTTCTTAATACAGTAATTCCCACGTTCCTTATATGTATTTTTCCAAATAGAAATAATTTCACCTTGTATCTAAGAGGAGCAGAACAGTTTGTTCTGGGGAAGGCAAGGCAAGGAAGAGAGAAAGGAAGAGGAGAAAAGAGGAGAGGAAAAGAAGAGAGGAAAAGAGAAGAGAGGAAAAAGAAAGAAAAATAATTTGGACCTTTTAATTTATAAAGCTGCTAGACTTTAGTAATAATTAAAGCTACACAAATTACAATCAGAAATTTAATGGGCCACATCATTCTGTAATTATCAAAGTTTTTGCTATTATTTCTAGCCCTTTGCCTGCAAATAGCTAAAAATGTATGATTCTCTGTAACTTCATTTTTTGTGTGTGTATTATGAAAACACCTGTGTCTTTCATTAATCTCTAAGGTAATATTTAATTATTGTTTTATCTCTATCAGTATAGCATAGAAGAATAAATATTCCATTTTCTCTATTAAGAATGAAATTAAAATTTAATTTCTAAGATGTAATTTTGACAAGTAATTTTAAAAGCAATAAGACTACCATTTTGAATTACATAACAAATAATTTCATGTCTTTGAGCACTCATTAGTCAAGGGTCGTTTGTTTAGGAAATTCATCTCAGTTTTGCAGTGCAGCTCATATTTTGTTTGTCCTGTCTTTACTATCTCCATCTTCATTGTAGCATAATATGCAAATGTTTCTTACAGCTGTTTGTATTTCTGAGCAGTGATATTCCTTTCTCCTCTGGTTTAACATCTCATTTGAACCTCTGATGGGTTAGTTGCCCTCCAAGAACAAGCCAGCTTCAGTTCAAATTCCTGAGTGTACCAGGCATGCCTCTCTGGGGTCTTCTTCAATGTGGCATGCTCTTCCATATCCTTCTTTCTCCGCCACTGCCACAGCCTGAGCCACAGAGTGGGGCAGCAGAGCTTTGACTATGCTGCCAGAGTACCACATAGCCGAATGTCTCAAGCGTTCTGCAAATATCTGGAAACTCTTGCCTTAAAGGTGATAATACAACATGTGAAATTAAGATCACAAGTATTTTGTAAATGGGTAAACTGAGGACATGAGGCTAAGTCACTTTCCAAGGTCCACGCATACGCAGAGCTAGAAATAACAATAAAATAAATTATGCCTAATACTGTCCTTGAGATAGAATAGCATTGAGTGTATTTTACTTCTTCCACTACTCAGTAGTCTTTAACAAATCCTTGTTATAAATGGCAGTGATCTTCCTGAAACCACTGAAGCTGCCCCAGTTTCCATAAAGAGAAAACTGGCCTGTTAATTTTCTGATTTGCCTTTTGTCTCCTTGTCAAAAGAAAAGAAACCCCAAAACCTTTTCATGCATGGGATCCCTGAGGATACGGTATTAAGCTCTGCAGGTACTGAAATTCAGAGGAGGGCACCTGCCTGCTTTACAGGATTTCAGGCAAAACGAATGTTGTTTTTAACAAACACACCTTGATGGGTTTTTTTACTTCAGGCTGCTGTTGAAATAGGAAAATGCAGATAGCCCAACCCTTCATATAACTGGTAAGCTCTCAGGGATTACAACAATATTTGAAATAGCTGAGTGCTATTTCATCTCAAGTCTTCATTTCATTCATGCAGCCCCGTCTTGTTGCTCACCTTTGCTACGTGCGGTGTGTGAAATAACTAAAGGGTAAGCAGCAACTCAAAGAGCCCTTAGCAGCCACTCTGTTCAATCAGTTTGGCTCTGGAAATATTCAGGCAGAGTCAGATCAGATGTACAAGGAGCCTGCGAGCAGAGTTACATGATTATAAACATGGTATGAGAAGACACTGAGGAAAACAAAACAGATGACAAAGGCACAATCTGCTTGC
Organism: Lathamus discolor; assembly: GCF_037157495.1. Taxonomy (NCBI): domain Eukaryota; kingdom Metazoa; phylum Chordata; class Aves; order Psittaciformes; family Psittacidae; genus Lathamus; species Lathamus discolor. The sequence continues at coordinate 87,306,924 of NC_088888.1, forward strand.
TGTTAACAGTGCCTCTGTAACATCACAGGCTATCTCTAAGCTATATTTTCCACTGCTTTGCCAGCTTGCAAAACTTTTAATGGAACAAGTTTTTCTGGCAGAAGAACACTGATTTTTATCTCTAATGAGCAGCCTCTCTATCATTTAGCTCCAGGAAACAGCTTCCTCGTTGTAAACTGCCTGAGAGTGCTGACAGCCAGTCAACTTCAAAAGCAGCCAGGAAAACCTTTCTCACTAACTTTGGGAAGGAGTTCAAAAATGCTGAAAGATGCAGATGAGGTTGTTATGGAGCATGAGGACTCTGCTTCCCGACATGGAGAAATGACAAGCTGGGATATCAATGACATCAAACTTCCCCAGGTATGTGTCTGTGTCTTAGAAATTTATGAAGTTCTGACCAGTCATCTCCACTGCTGACCTTCAGTGCTTTCTCAGTCATCTATGCTTCATTGCCTTTATTCGCTTTGCCACATTGAGGTATGGGACAGTGTTTTACTGGAAAGCTAGAAAATCTTGAGCAAATATTGAGGTTTCCATGCATTGTTCCTTAAATGTATTACTGAAAGACCTGCTGATACTTGAGAAATTGCAATGCTGCAGATGCGTTGCCTTTCTTGTCCATTGGTGGATGAGGCGCAGAGAAAGCAAGGGTGAAAAAAATCTCCTGCTGTAAGTACTGAATTAGAGATGTCCAGGACTTGCTTTTTGCCCTGGGTAGTGTTTTATGAGAAGTTAGCACAGCACACGTGGCAGCTTTGCAACTCCGGGTGCTCAGCCTTGCTGCAGATAGAGCATGGAGGCAACGCTCCTATGAACACCTAGGAAAAGCTTGCTTTGTTTTTGCAGAGATTTGCTGAGAGGCAGAACAGTGACCCATCCATCCCTCAGCCCTTTTCTAGTCCTCTTATCTAAAAATTTCAACTGTGCTCTCCACTGAAAGCCCACAGCACCCTGCATGCAAACGTTGTCTCCATGTCCCTCAACCCAGCACACTTGTGCCAGATTCTTCCTGCTGCCATCCTTCAGCATGCAGTTCTGCCTTCCACCTCCTAACTCTGCCTTCTTACCTGATCCCAGTCTTTTCCCTACTATGCCACTGCTGTTCACCCAAAAGCTCCATGTTCCAGACTGCCTCCTTCTCTGCCCTGCACTCCAAGGTCACCTTCACCTGTATTTCAGCCTGAAGGCTTCCTCCACACCCTTCCCCACACTATCTGGTGACTCTAGAGGGAGCACAGAGTTTTTCTCCTTTCAGTGGATGCTCCTGCTGCTGCAATGGCTCTCAGTGGCTGGGATCAGCAATTTCAAGGACATTCCTAACAAGTTTTATAATCCTGCAAGATTTTTTCCCTCAAAACCATAACGGATATGTTAGGCGCTTTACGGCTTACTGCATTTTACTGTGTTGACTGTACCACATGAGGTGATGTGTTTGGTCCCTTGTTTGTTTGTTGCTTGGGGTTTCTCCATTGAGTTTTATTTTAATTGTTCCCTGCAGTGGTGTCTTTTTGTTTTGTAGCTTAGTCCACAGCAGTGAAAATAAAACCTGACCAGAATGACAGGTGTCTTTGTTTTGGACTTCGGAAAAGTCACTGTGGAAGTCCGTCACAGCAAAAGGCCAAAACGAACCAAAGTCCAGAACTAAACACCCACCTAAATGTGGGCATAGTCTCCACCTGATTCAGTATTTGCCCTTTTTCCCTTGAACTGAGCCAAATCAACACAGATGACTCAGTGTATCAGTGCTGCGAACAGCCTGAAAGGTGAAGCAGGATGTCTGCTATAAAAGGCTAACAGTAGTTAGTCAGGTGGTGACTGCTGCCTGCAAGGAAAGTATCTGCTATTTTACGTCAGGCACCTCACCTTCCTCTCCCAGCCAGGTCCTGTACTGAGCTGGACCCATGGGTGAGTTAAAACAGCCTCCCGGCCAGGCTTTCCTGATGCTCTGGGGCTCACAGGGAGCCATGGGGAGCTGTGGATTTTCTGCCTTCTCTCCACTGTTCCCTCCTGCCAGCCAGCATCACCTGACAGGGTGCTGGAAAGCCAGGTCTGCTGGGCTCTGGCACACACTCTTCTTTTCCTCAGCCTAAAACGTGGCTTGCTTTGGTCTCTCCACAGGACGTAAGACAGATCGATGGGTTTCAAGAATGGCCAGATTCCTACGTAAAGCATATCTATAGCTCGGAAGATAAAAATGCCCAGAGGCACCACAGCAGCTGGGCAATGAGAAACACCAACAACCACAATTCTCGCATCTTAAAAAAGTCCTGCCTTGGAGTGGTGGTCTGTGGCAATGACTGCTCAACCTTGGATGGGAGGAAGATCTACCTAAGACCAGCCATATGTGATAAAGCAAGACAAAAACAACAGCGTGAGTATGAACATGGCTGTTCATTGTATGGCAGTCATAAGTGATCACAACACAAAAATCAAGCTAGAGGATACCCTTGGGATTATCCAGCCTTTCAGCTGTCATTCTTTATATTCAAATGCAACTCTTGATTTTGGAACAATGCATTTTACATTTCTTACTTTTGCAGCAGGAGCTGTTTGCTTGTTTGTTTTCTTGCTTTTTGCTTTTTTAGTGTCTTTTTCTTATGGTTGGGGATTGATTCCGAGCCTTCTCTGGCCCATGAGTGAGGCTACTGAGAAAGCTGCGCAGTTCAGGCAGCTTCCTGCTATGCTGTTCCTACTGCCCTGAGTGTAGCTTCAGTATTGCATGGGCCCAAGAGTAACTCAGGAGACAACTCCTGCAGGAAAGAAGTTGCTCATAAGTTCTGATGACTGGAAAATAAGCATCATAGTCATGTCACTGGAGCAACAAAAATAGAGAACATAACCTGCATGCACATTTTTAATGAGACCATTCCAAATGATTGTTGACTGCTCAGTAGAGCGAGCACATACTGATTTCTGGATCTGATGAACATTTTGGCTAAGGAGAAGTATTGCTCAAGCACTTACTGAGGTCAGAATGATGTCCTCTATCAAAATCAGACAAGAAGACATGAAACTCCGGATACTGCCAGGTTAAAAAGACTAAAACAGACCATGATAATAAACGCATGATAAAAAAATTATACTAAAGCTATAATAGAAATCATTTTTTTGCTAATTATGTTTACTACTGGAACAGAATAAAGGCAATAATTAGTTTGCTTATATTGATTTTTGGTTACATTTGAAAATTTTTTGCACAGTTTTTTCTCAGTGTAGTTTCTGAGCCACAGAACAGAAGTTGCAGTCCACCACCAATGAGCCATTGTACCAGACGGGATTCATCTGAATGGTGTGGTATAGAAAACATTTCCCATCATTTTTGTTCCAGGGAAGTGCTGTCCAAACTGCAATGGGCCCCTGAGGCTCCTTTCCTGCCGAGGCCATGGGGGTTACCCAGTTACCAACTTCTGGAGGCATGAAGGACAATTCATATTTTTTCAGGTTGGTGTAAAATTACCTTACACTGTGCGAGTTAATTGTAATTTTAAAGACTGGTTTTTAAGATTGATTAAGGACAGGTTTTGTTCAAATAAATAAAGGTCATTGAATATGACAAGATCAAATGACTGTAAGGAGAAAAATTTTCTGAGTGAGACAAGGTCCCAAGCAGCCTGATCTAACCCTGAACTTAGTCCTGCCTGACCAGGAGGCTGACCTAGACCTCCAGAGCTCCCTTCCAACCTAAATTAGCCTGTGCTGTTATGATTCTCCAGCATATTAGATTTTTCACTTAAGCTCCCAGGAAAACCTCTTGATTTTGAATCACTGCCTCAGGTACATAGAAACCAACAAAGTCTCAGAAAATCAGAAATGCCACGTTCTCTCAACCTTTTCTCCCAGGCACCATGAATAAGCACGAGCTTATCTTAGGGAAGGAAATGGTTCTACCCAAGGGACTGTGTATGGAAAATGCCATCTCTGTGTTATATGTAACTTATATATGGAAAACAGTGTATGCAAGTGTTTAAATACTGGTCACTATTTCTGGAACATGTACTCCTAGTTTAGTACTATAACCATTGAACTCTCCTGTTTTCCAGTCTTTCACTTATGTGCAAGTTAATAAAATTAAATGTCTTTGGAAGCTAAAGGAAATTAATGTTCTGATAAACATATCTGAAGTGTGAGGAGGATGGAAATGGCTGCAGGGACACTGTAGCCAGGTTGCAGAAGACCCAGTGGCTTCAACTGGGGCTCTAGTGTGGGGGTCTTTTCTGTACATAAATATGGTGCACTGGTTTTGTGATTTCAGAGAACTTCTACCCCATCACTCATCTTCTGGGATACATTTGTTACTTGAGCTCACATTAAATACGTCTTACCATATAATCATAGAATGGTTTGGGTTGGAAGGGACCTTAAAGATCACCTTGTTCCAACGCCCCTGCCGTGGAGAGGGACACTTTCCACTAGACCAAGTTGCTCAAAGCCCCGTTCAACCTAGCATTGAACACTTCTAGGGACAAGCCAGCCACAGCTTCTTTGGGCAAAGAATTTCTTCCTAATATCGTATCTAAATCTCCCTTTTGCCAGTTTAAAGCCATTCCCCCTTGCTTTGCCACTACATGCCCTTGTAAAATGTCCTTCTCTGGCTCTCTTCTAGGCCCCCTTTAGGTACTGGAAGCTGCTCTAAGGTCTCCTGTGAGCCTACTCTTTTTAGGCTGAGCACCCCCAGCTCTCTCAGCTTGTCTCCATTCCAGAGGTGCTCCAGGCCTCTGACCATCTTCATGGTCTTCCTCTGGACTTAAACAAGTCCACATCCCTCTTGTGCTGGGGCCACCAGAGCTAGATGCAGTACTGCAGGTGAGGGTCCCACAAGAGCAGAGTACAGGGGGACAATCCCCTCCCTCGATCAGCTGGTCACGCTTCTTTTGATGCGGCCCAGGACAGAGCTGGCTTTTTGGGCTGTGAGCACACATTGCCTTATTAAATACAAAGTTTTAAATCAGGACATATGTGTGGGTTTGGCCTGTGCTACAAATTCTATTCCCTAAAGATTAATAACAAGGTTGTTTCTAACTTTAACATGCCATAATTACTTTCTAAAGTCCAAAGGAGCTCATGACCATCCACGTCCAGAAACAAAATTAGAAGCAGAAGCAAGAAGATCAACCCAAAAAGCACAGACAACTTTTTCTCCATCTTGTCCAAGATTGAAAAGAATACAGGAACTTGAGGTAACTTTTATTATTGATCAGTGAAATTGTGGGTGCAGTGATCCATGGTTCAAGCACGGTGGAGGTTGTCTGGCTTTGAGTCTGGGTGAGACCAAGCTTACATCTCCACATTCTGCCTCCCTGTGATCAGTCCAAGAAGGAACAGGGCTATTCTCAGCATCCTTCTCTGCTCAGCACTGTCATCCACTGCCAGCACATCCTGCCTGGAGCCAATTTGGGCATAGTGGCAACATGGCATTACATCTATACTGTTAAACAAAGCAGGGCTGGAGGGAAAACTCAGTCATGTCACTATTCTCATGGTCCCTGCCATGGATTTGGCCAGTGCTAACTTGTACTCCAAGACAACGTGCCCTGGCACAGGTCAGGAGAACAGCATGTGCCAGTGACCATTTCCTGGCAGATTTTGGACCAGGCTGCATCAGGTTTGAGTCCTGTCACTGGACACAGCCTCCCTCCAACCCTGACTATTCTATGATTCTATGTCTTCTTCCTTCCCTTTGTACAACAGCTTCCTGGTGTTTTGACTTTGAATCATGTGGGAGTAGGAACAGACCAAAGATGTCTTAAATACCTAATTATAGAGCTTGCTGTTCAGCTGGTCTGACTGTGCAGTTGGAGTGTTACCATTTAATCTCAGCTGGCTTCCCTGTTCGTGGCTCTCCAGCAGGTTCTTTGGGGGTAAATAACCCATCATATTTGTGTTCTGCCAAGACAGGCTGCAATACGACTAACTCAGGAGTCTGGTTTGACAACAAAGTCTGTGTCCCTGAATCTGCAAAAAGTCTTCTAAAAATATTTGATTTTAATGTGCTCACAAGAGACAAAGGAGGAGAAAATTGTGAGCCCAAAATAGAGCAAGTGATACACAGGATGTTTTCCCTATGGCGTCAGCGGGTCTTTAGCTGAAGGTGGGCTGGGTCGTACCTCAGGTTGTTGGAATTTCTTCTTATAGTGAGTGAAGGATAGCTGAAAAGAGCTTTGCTACTCTGGCAGTCAGCAAAATCACTATAATTAAATGGATGCAAAAGTAGAATTACAAAGAAGAGAGACCTGTAAGTACTCATCAAAACTGGTAGCACAGAATGAGTGTTCTGAAGGGAAGTAAAGTTTGCAAAATTATAATCCAATAATTAGGGCAATTAAAGAGGTTGTGAAATATCCAGAACAAAAGACCTAGAAGGATAATTCTTGTGTGCTGCTCCCTCCCTGAAGGAAGTTTCTGTTTGTGGGGTAAAAAAATGTAAAGGCAGGAAAATCTATTAGTTAGAAATACAGGTAGAGTCATGAAAATCTGAAGCATCATATTATCGTAGTGAAAAGATCCCCTCAGAACAATCAGTTTAAAAAAATCACATGTAGCTTTTACAAACTCCATAGGAAAAAAGGAATCTGTGGTGTCAAGTGTACTTGCATAATTTAATTTTCAGGTGTTTATTTAATACATGCTGGCAGTGAGAGCTGAGGGCTGTGAATGCGAGGTCTCACAGTTCTTTCAGTGTAAAACAGGCTCTGAGCAAAACCTGGTGAAACAAACCCAGACCCGTGGTCTGGGAGCGCTGTTTGGTTTGCCCCTAAAGCCCACCGGCACTACCCCACGAGGATGTTGTGCTACGGCACCTGCTCCATTACCTGTATTAGCGGAATGCATTCATGAGTGTCTCATACAGGACGGGTGTTATGTCGTGTTGCCACACTACACCTTGTTTTGCTAACCCATGCCGTGCTGTCCCAAGTCCCTGACAGGTGCAGTGACGACGCGGGAGGCTTTGCCTTTACTTCTTTCCAAGCCAGACGCTTACTCGCTACCAGATAATTTCATGGGACACGTAAGCAAAAGCTCGCGGGAGCCGGTGCGGGGCAGCTGCTCCGGGTGGGTGCCATGCTCCAGAGCTGGGGAGGATGGGGGCTCCGGAGAGGTGCTGGCCTGGAGCAGGAGCCCAGCCCTCGGGAGCAACCCCAGCACCGGGAGGCCCGGCAGTGGCCCTGCTGTCCCCTGCACAGCCCCTTCCCCCCAGCACTGCACCCACCCCAGCACCCCACACTCTCTGCCCGTGGAGAAGGATGGACATGGCCCCTTCAGGCATAGCACGGGTCCTTTGGGGGATGGATCCCGTGAGGACAAATCCACACTGGCCTACAACAGCTGCTGCCTGCCCCCACTACCTTACCCTGCGCCTCAGGGAGGTCCGTGCCCCATGGCAAGTGGGGCACAGCACCACCAACAGCTCTCAGTGCCTCTCAGGGGAAGTGAAGGACATGATGGTGAGGGAGGGCGCCATGTGGGTCTCAACTACTGCAACGACGACATGTTTTTTAACCTGTACCCATTACGGTGACTGGCTCTAAATGTCCTCTCTGCCTCCTCCTTTGGCAACAGGCCTAATTCTCCATCCCTGTTGCAACGCAGATGTCAAAGTGCTACCGTGCTGATTCCGCTTTGGCTCCTCTTGCAGGGCTCAGGAAGGGCTTTCATACCCGAAGACTTGTCTTTGTTCAGGTTTTCTTAGATGTTGTATTGTCCCTCACTATTTCATTGGTCTAATAAAATGTGTCAGCTCTGCTGACAGACTACCTTGCTGCCGTTCTGTTTTGGTAGCGTTTCAATCCCCCTTTGATACGCAGTTTGTTCAAGCCTGTAGGACTGTGGAAGGTGCAGACAAATGACCTCAAGGACCACAATGTCCTGTGTGCCCCTCTGCACTCTTCCAGCTCCTTTGGGCAGCGGCATAAGTTCTTCCACTGCACCAGCCCTGCGAAAGTATTGTGTAGAATCATCACAGAATGGTTTGGGTTGGAGGGCACCTGTATTTCATCTTACACCGCCCCTACTATAGGCAGGGATATTATTAACTAGACCAGGTTGCTCAAAGCCCATCCAACCTGGCCTTGAACACTGCCAGGGATGAGGCAGCCACAGCTTCCCTGGGCAACCTGTGCCAGTGCCTCACCATCCTCATAAAATTTTTTTCTTCTAAGTCCAATATAAACCTACCCTCTTTCAGTTTTAAACTGTTGCTCCTTTTCCTGTCACTACAAGCCTTAGTAAAAAGTCTGTCTTTCTTATAAGCCCCTTTCATATGCCCTTGTAGTAAGGTCTCCCCAAAACCTGCTCTTCTTTAGGCTGAACAACCCCAACTCTCTCAGCCTGTCTTCACAGGAGAGGTGCTCTCATCTTTGTGGCCCTCCTCTGAACCTGCTCTAGCAGTGCTTCTCTGCAGGGCTGAACCCAGTTTCATACAAGTATATGTTCAAGGTGGCTTGCTGCTTTTTCCATCCACTTGTCGTTTCTTTCATTGCAAACTATAACAAATCCCTCAGCATCTTTTTCCATACATCGCCCGCTTTCCTGACCACCACCATATGCTGTATTTCAGCAGGATCTACCAGTTCCCTACATTTGTTTAAAAATGTAGGTTGCTGAATATGTATTTCTTGCCTGAACTTAGTAGCCAGCTCAGAGATCTTTAGTGGAGTTTCCTTCATCTTTTCCCGTAACTCACATCTGCATGACTTCCCTGCTTGACTAGCCTCTGCTGCTCTCTGGACTGTTCCAGGGGCTGCTATCCCTTGCCCCACAGAGGGAGGCAGTGACACACATCCCTGCTGCCACCTCTGCAAGAAAGAGCTGAGGGGTGTCCTGTCTGGAGCCACATTTCATGGCTGGTTCCTTTAACCACAACAAAGATAGAGAGCCTGAGTTCCATGGTCCATCCAGCTGCTGGTCCTGACTGTGTCCTACCCTGCCTGCAAAAGTAAGTTGTGCCCTGAAGGTCGAGGCAAAATACACCTTTAATTGGGATGAGTCTGGGAGGGCAGTATTACTAGACAAGTGGCAATAAAAACTTCACGGTACCTTGTGTCCATCAAACACATTCAGTCTTACAATTGTTTTGTGGGGTTTTTTTTTGCCTTTTTTCATCTTTTTAGATTCCCTCTGTTTAAAAAAGCTTTAGCATATATTAGTTACTAGGGAAACGACTCTCATGGCAGAGGGTGGAGTTCAGAGACATTTATGGGACAAGAACAAATTGTATTGGTAGAGTGTTTCAAAATATTTACTGCAATTTGTGAAACAGGGGATGTGTAGTGATTTATGTGGAAAAAATCTAAAGGTCGATCACAAACTGACAGTCTGCTCTTTTATGTGAAGGTCAGTTCACCAAACTTTCATTTAGTTTGTGAGTTACTCTCACGCTAATACCAAACTTTCTGTCTTTTATGATGATTGTTTGGATTAGTAAGTCAGAGAAGGAAACTTTGATCAAGGGTAATAACAACCTCCACCTCTAAGATAGAAAAAGGGAAATCAACAGGAGCTGTAAGTGCTTGTGCTGTGGGAGGTGAGCTGCTGGACTACAGGGACAGACAGGTCCCCTGGGGCTTCATGTCCAATAGCCAAAATTCCTCTGCAACTGCCAAACCACTGCCAAACCGGTCACACCAGCAAAGGACGGAGCAGGGCATGGACCCTGCCTCCTCTCATCCTGTTCTGTCTCATCTCGCCTTTCCTCTGAATTCCTTACCTGCCCACTGCACCACTGCCAGCTCCACCTTTCAGCAATGGTAGCCATGCAGACGGGAGGCTAGGGGTCTCCTCAGACAGTGCTCCAGCACCTCAGTACCATCAATTCCCTTTACACCCACCCACCCCTTCCCCTGATTTTAAAATCTTCCAGCAAAGGGGATTTGATAACCAGTCACATAACCTGTTGCACAGCTTCACCCTCCCAGTCGCAACTCTTACCATTTTTACTCCACATTTGATTTCCTTTCCCAATGATTGACCATTTCTCCAAATCTTTGAGGATGTGTGCTGTGAAACTCAGCAGAATTTTCACAGGCTTCCTAAAGGACTCTGACCACCAAACCTCCCTAAAAGCCAATTACTACCAAACCTGCCTTCCTGCCTGAAATGCAGGAAACTTTTTGTTGGTTTGCCTTTTAAGTCTGAACCAAAAGGAAACCTATTCCTGTGAGCACAGCTCCACTTAGCAGCTACCTGCCACAAGCAGGGCTATATCTTCTTGCAGCTTGTGATCCCATGCACCTAGGACCATCCCGCAGTTTGGGGGGATACCCAGTACCTATTCATCGCACCCAGTTAAGTTTCCAAAAGGAACATATTTCAGGCTCAAGGAGGACATGTTATTCCTTTTTAAAAAAGAGGAAACTAAGACTTCATGATTTTTCTAAGGTTAAATGCAGAAAAGCTTTCCAGATTTATAAGCTGCCAGGGTCAGTTCAACCTTTCTGTGTTCTTGCAGTGACTTCTGTGCTGGCAGCAACTTCCTCCACTTCCTGCACTGTGCAACCAGCACAGTGGGTCGATATAGTGCCAAGTTTATATCTGTTTGGCTCAAAATATGAAGACACCAATCTCAGCTCTGACCTTCTCAAAAATGACTCTTTGCAACGTATTTGGGATATGTGAAAAGAAACACATGCACGTTGCTGCTTCAAGCCTCTTTTAACCAGCTCTAAGGTATTGTGCTCAACTGAGTGGTAAGAATCAGAGGTGAAAGATGGCACTAGATGCAATTTTAAGAAGATATGCTGAGCAAAAAGATTATTCAGGGTAGTTTGCTGAAGAAACACCAATTGATATGTGAGGATCCATCCACAGGTAACACTGTAACCTTTTTCTCTGCTGCAGAAAATGTTGTTTTTGCAAGGCACAGCTGCAGTAAACTATTAGGAAGGCAGCAGAGATGCCAGGAGGCCAGGGTATGGATAATTACCCAGGCAAAATGTTTTGTTCTGGCTTATCATTGTTTCAGATGGCTCTAGCTAATGCCAACGCTTACGAAAATATCCCTACATGGCATGGATGTTCCATGCTTGCTGCTTTCCCAAGGTCTTAGCTCTGAAAGCGCTAGCCTTAATATTGAAGGGGTAATTCTTCGGGAGTAATCTCTGCACTTTTCTGAAAGAAGTATTTTTAGCTACAAGGGCTCTTCTGAGGCCATCAGAGCAGCACAGCAATGTTGCTCAGAATGATACATTAGCTAGGCTGTATCTTACAGAAACAGTTTTATGGGTGTTTTTATGACTCATACAGCATTTAAAGGTGAAATCTAGACATATAATCAGAAAAAGCTATCTTAATAAATACAAGGCAGCAGCTGGACACCTCCATTTTTTAGCAAATTTATCCTCAGATTATCACTGTGAGAAAGGGAAATGCTTTTGCATCAGTCATACCAATGGGGAGATGTGAAGGCAGAACAGGGATTTGACCCACATCTCTCCAGCCTTGGGCACACATACCCTGCATTTCTTCAGGCCTTCTTTTCCTCAGGGCCTCTACCTTTGCATGCAAAAAGAGTTGCAGGTCAGCCTGAGCACAGCCAGATGTTTTCACTATCAACCCCTTGTACAAAGCTCCTGCCCTTTGGTAGACTGAAGCTATAACTGCTTTATATGAACTGCAAAGTTATGGACTATTTTCTAAGATACGGTTTTAAATGCATTCTCTATATTTTTAGACAAAACAAGTGTGTCAAACAGCTGGTGGCAGGAAGGACTCCAGCTGAGGAAGCTTTAGGAGGTATACTCCTAAGTAATTGTATAAAGCTTTTTTTTTTCTCACAGCCTTTGGGAGGTTTACTAATCCATTTGGCTGCTACTCCCAGCAGTTTTGCTCTGCTTCCCCTCAGTGTAATAACTTGGGCCTTTCTAAGTAATTACGGCCAAGGAGTTTAAAAGGGACCATCTAATGTGTTCTACTTTATTGCAAGCAAAATGTAGATGTGGTCCCTGTGGTGAATCTCAGCAGAGATATGGCCCATCTGTGCCAGGAACAGGCCTTACGTGGCAGGGTAGTGACTGGTGTGGGGACACAGGGGAGGTAAAGGAAGATGGAAAGTTTATTTATGAAGTAAAAATGAAGGATGTCTGCTGGTATCAGAGTAAAAACAGATGCGATCAGTAATCAGAGCTTGAATAGGATATTAACATTGCACATCTGAACGCTCTAAACTATTTGGACCTTGCTCTTGTGCAAGCTATGCAGGCTGACCCTGATTCAATACAATGTCCGTTTCTCCCTGCTGCAGTCCCTAGGCACTATTGGGTTTTTGCCTTTCACAAGGTAACCTTCACCAACATTCTCACCTCCTGGAGCAGAGGACTCACCATTGATGCAGGAGAACCAGGTCAGGGAGCACTTAAACAAACCCTACATACATAAGACCATGGGCCCCGACAGGATGTACTCGTGAGTGCTGTGAGAGCTGGCAGGTGTCATTGTGAGGCCACTCTCAATCATCTTTGAAAAGACAAGGTGACCGGTGTAGCTTCCTGAAGACTGGGAGAAAGCAGTGTCACTCCTGTCTTCAAGGAGAACAAGAAGGAAGATCTGGGGAACTATAGGCCAGCCAGATCCACCTCAAAATCTGTGAAGGTAATGGAGAAAATCCTCCTGGAAACTGCAGACACGTGAAAGAATAAAAAGTGATCAGGAGTAGTCAGCATGGATTTATCAAAGGTGAATTGTGCTTAGCCTCTGATACCTTCTACAGTGAGATGAGTGGCTCGGTGGATGGAGAGAGGGAACAGCGGATGTTTTTTCATCTTGACTTTAGCCAGCATTTCAGCACTGTCCTCATAACATCCTCACAGACAAGCTCATGAAGTATGGACTTGCTAAGTGGACACTGAGGTGGAGTGAAAGCTCTGCTATTCTGTGACTCTGGGAACATTGAAGATCAGCCACAGCTGTTCTCATACCAGACAACTGCAATATCCAGATGCTTCTGCTTGAATTAGCTGTGTACCATGTGCCACATGCGGAAAGTCATCCAAAGGCCTGACATATTGAGAACACCCTGGGGCAGAAGGACACTGCAGACAGCAGCATCAGCAATCTGAATGCCACAACCATCCTTTGCTCTTCTTGTTGGATTATTTTATTTCTGTGGGCAATGTGAGATGATCTCCTCTATGGAAAGTAGTTCCTGAGGCACAGATAGTCTCTTCAGAGGACAGAGCAAGCCAGGAAGATTTTTGGCCAGCTTTTCACTCTGAGCTCATTCCTTCTGTTTCCAGTTAGCAATTGAGGAAGCAAAACTGCCTAGTTGGGCTTGTGTCAGACGAGTGTTTTTCATTTCTCAAAACCAGTTATGTCAAGATTCAAACTTAACATAATTTGGCAATCGTATCACCACTGACGTGGTTTAAGTCTTCTGTTACCAAGGGTTGCCCAATTTATTTGCTTATCTAAAGACAGATTAGTCATAAATAATACAAACCACTGCACAAGAGTGTCCTCTTTGCTTGTTGCTTTCCGTGCCTGATGGAAACTGTTAAGCAAAGGCAATGCAGACCAACTGGACTCAGCACTCCAAGAAAAGTGTGGAGGCAGGAGGAGGGCAGGAGAAAAAAGAACCAGTGTTTGCCCTTAGGGTGGGTGAAATATAGGACGAACAAATAGATCGTAGCCAAAGTGAGTTAAAATACAAGGCAATTTTATGTTTAGACAGTTTACTCTGCTGGAGTCATTGACCCTTCTCAGTCTTTGTATGTGCTAAAGAGAAAACTCAGGCCAGACTGTAATCCTGCCCTGACCTTACCACACTTTCATGCACTAAATCACCCCACCAAGAAGGACTGAACTTCCCATAAGCCCCACTTACCTGCCAAAGGCCACCCCTGGAGAAATGGAAATCCAGAGCTGCTCCTCTTTGTACAGATGGGTTAGGGAAAGCACCAGCCCCATCCAAGCACTGTCTGCATCAGAGGGCTGCTTCTCACTTTTGCATTCGTGCAGCCTGGGTGTGGGGGTCCCTTTGGCATGGGGCACTTGGTGCTCGGAGGCAGTGACCCAGAGGAAAGCCCCAACCAGTGCAGCACATATAGCTGCTCCCTGCTGATGTGGGTTTCACGTGCAGGATTACCTGCACAGACCACAGCTGTGCCACTGAAATTACAGAGAAAGGTAGCACAATGCAGTGAAACACACAAAGCTCATCTGAAGAGCATCACCCAGCTACCAGGCTTCCAGTAACCTGCTCTTGCCTCCTCCTCTTGGCCAACAGGCAAACCCACCACTAGGAATGGGCAAAGTTTTTCCCTTCAGTTCAAGTGAGGTATGTTCTGGTTTATTTTATTTTATAGCTCATTAGCTAACAATAGTTGTACAACGACTTTAACAGGGGGTGCTGGTGTGACTTGACAAGCTCTAACTGCACTGAAGCACTTGGACGAGGCCCTCACTGAGTACTTCACTGCAATACTGAAAATCTCGCCACATACCAGCCTCCCCTTCATGAACTTCCAGAAAATGCTCCTTCAAAGATACTAACTTTTATACAGCTTAGCCCTGCTCCCTCCCAGTGCCTTGTGGAGCCCTGCTTTTGGGAGCAGAGGAGGTTTGCCTGACTTTGCTAAATCACCACATTCACTGCTAACTTCTTTACACACAGTAGTACTGATGAATGTAAGGAAAAAGGTTTATCTTCAGCCAGATTAACCTATTCTCCATTACCACGGTTTGCACAAAAAGCTGGCTCAAAAACACGTCTGTGGCCTTCCTGCAGTGCAGCTGTGAACATGGACACCCTCAGCCCAGGCTCCCAGCCCTGGCTGCATGAGGAGGAAAGCCAGGCTGCTGTGGCTTGGGCTGCTCAGTGAGCCTGCACACTCACAGTCACCACTCTGAGATGGAGATGAGGCATCTTGCTGTCGATACATAGCACTCAGCCTCCTGCCAAGCTGTCATTCTGCATTCCCTGATCCCGCCTGACCCTGTGATAACGTCCTGATTTGCCCTTTCCTGTAAAACTGATGCTTTCTGGAAAGGTCCCTCCCAGGCCCCAAGGGAGTGCTTCAGTATTTTTAAATGGTTGGTCCCTCAGCAGCCCTCTTCCAGTAACAGAATAAAACCTCATTATGCAGGAAGAAGCTTAAAGTTTTTCTAAGTAGATCCTTTTAATGCTGTCAGTGGGTCTTTCTTGGCCATCCACACCGCCTCAGGTAGCATATGACTACTCTGCTCCAAGCCTGATCACGCCTTCATCCTGGGAATATGGTGTCCTGAACTCCACACAGCCTCCTCCCTCCCTGCTGTCACTGCACAGAGTGGATTTATGTTTTTCCACACTTGCTCTTGCAGGCTAATTTAACCAAAAAAACCTCGTTCAGAACTTCTACCTACCTGATTAAAGCCATGGTCTTATATAGCAGAAATTGTGAAGCTGGAGCTTAGTTTCCTGTGCTACTCTCCCTCGCAGATTTTTTTGGATCTAATAATGGAACAGTATAAAAAACCTAAGTACTGAAAAATTCATTTGTGATGATATAAAACCTGAAAATAGACATCATATGGCAGGCTTTCTCTCCATGGAGATACTAGCAGCATCTCTTTCCACCCATTGCCTACTTTTATCAAACCCTCTGCTACTTGGTTATATTTGAATTGGTCCCTCTGTCAAATTTATTTGGAAACTGGTCAGTGAGTTCAAAAGTTATTGGTGGAAACTGTCAGGCTGGCAAGATGACTGCTTCATACTTCTTTACTTTAGGGAACTGCCTAAAAATTGACCTGCAGCAGGCACAGGCCTTGGAATCCAGACAGGCTTTGATGCCAGTTCGCTGGAGGATGAGGGCAGCACAGTACATTTGCTGCTGCAGGCAGTTGTTATTATCCAGGTAAGCTATATAATGTGACCTTTTTTCCATCAAAGTAGTCTCTTTGTCTCCCTGATGACTATAACTTACCAGCTGTTATCCCATCCCAGTCCTGTTGATAAATGCAGATTTATAGCAAGGGATTAAAGGTCCAGTTTTACCTTATCCTAAAGGCACTGTGGGAACTTCAAACTACCTCCATGGAGCTCAGTTCCTACATGTGACTGGCTCTACCAGTGATAATTCAAGATAACTCTTCCTCCAGTTTGGAAAAGTATTCCTGTCTGCTCTTGCCCATTCAAGGAATTAAGCCTGCTCCCAGGCCTGGGTTTCAGGAAAGCTTCAGAGCAAATGGGGGAAAGCTTAAGCTCACACACATCTTCATGCAGGCCAACATCACTACGACATGAAATGTGGGTGGTTTGGGCACAGCTGCCTAGGCCAGGTTTTCCATTGTTAACCCCAAATGCCTCATGCTGAAGGCATACAGCCAGGCCAGGAGACAGGTCAGCCAGCATCCTCCCGAGAACCACCCAGACACAGGCAGTGGGCCCCGGCATTTGGGTTGTCCCACAACCACGTGGCTGCTCCGTCCCCACGTGGTATAGAAAGACATGGTTTGTTTCAGCCCACCCTGCATTTAGCCATACAGATGCTGCCCAAACCAGTGGGCATGCTCTGCACATTTCAAACACAAGGCCCTCTGAAAAGCTTGCAGACTCTTACTTTCACCCACATTTTCAACCTTCCATCACTCTAATACCCCTCTATTTTACTGGTTCTGAAGTACTACAGCAGGGCAAAAAGCACTGAATTGAAGGAGAGAACATCACCTAGTGCTCTTGATCTTTTGGAAAACCTTAACTGAGACTTCATTGTAAAACTGGGGTAACAGTAATCTTTTCTCTGTTCATATACACAAGTTTAAACTTTGTTTACATTGCAACTGTTCTATAGCAAACCATCTTCCAGGCCTGAGGAGAAGCAGAAATGCAATTTTAGTATACGATGGTGAGGAATGGTGCTATGCTGTGCTGAAGCTCAGTGATCACAGTGCACCCCAGCATTTTTGTTTAGATCCTGTAAATAGCAGTAACCACATGCCGACAATACACTGTATGATTCTGGTCTTATAAAAGACTCTAGAGTCCTTCAAGAGAAAAGAAGAAAAACCTGATTCACCGCGTTGCACATACCCAGACAAATATTCATCTTATCATCAGATTTGTGGTAGTTTTTCAGGTTCTGCAGACTTTGATGGGGTTTATGTGAAATGTTTAAAAAGACACGCTTTTTAAAGGAGAAGCAGGTTCCAAACAAAAACGATGGCAACTGTTTTGTTGGCTGCTATGAAAGTTAAGTCCCCCCTCACAGTCTTCCCACTTCATTACCACTGGGAAATGCAGCTGACTTTTAATATCTGTAAGTTTATTTTTCCCAGACTTTACTTTCCAGATCACCATCTGCCTAGACACTGTCAGTTACTAATATGTGTACTCAAGGTGAGTTTAAGGGTACTCAGTATTTTGTTCTCCATGGGATTAAATTTCCAGGCAGCACTATATTCGCGTTTGTCATTTAAGGCAGATGTCACATTATCCCAAAGAAGTTAAAGACCTTTACACTGATTTTTCTGAAACCAAAGTATTGAAGTTGTGGAATGTATCCCGAATTTCAAAGGTCTTCTTGGAGGTTATGTAACAGGAACAATCCTTTCCCTGGGTATCCCACATCCCCCCCAAAAAAATCAGTGAGGTGTGGGAAGAAGGAATCAGCTGAAGGGAGTTATGAGTTAACACTTACTTACTTATCCTAATTGCCTAACAAGGGTCAATAAACACTGGGGTGTGAAATACTAGACCTAAACCTAATTTCTTAATAGTGTAGGAAGGAGCTTCCTGAACTCCCCTCGAAGCGAGACACCCCTGCAGCATCTTCTTAAAAACATGAGAAAGGATTGCTCCTTTTTCCTTCCCAAAGACAGCAGGCACTGCAATATCAAAGTTTCAGGGAGATCCATATAGAAGCTAAACACACTTTCAGCTCATGGGTTCACCTCTCTCCTCTAGCAGAAGTACTCCATTCAAATCCATTTACCAGTGTATAGGGCTTCTGGGGGGCGATTCCACCTTCTTTATTAAAGCTGTTCTAGAGCAGATTGATTCGTTGCCCATACCACAGGACAGGATGACCAAATTCCCCCAACAGCATCTCTGCCTGGCCCTGGCTAGGGCCAACAACCTTGTCCCTGCAAACCTGGACTCTGAACAGAAATACTCAGAGCAGAGCAGGGACTGAAATGATGACCACTGCTTAGGGAACATATGCTCTGCAAGTGCCAGTGGTTAAAACACTTCTTTGCAGTGCACCATCCTTCGTCATACAAGGATGTTCCTGCTTCGCATATTGGTTGCTTCAGATCCCATTTGGAGGCTGTCCTTCTGGAGGCTGGGAAGCAAACTCAGGGCTGAAGGCTCTACTCTGAGACTCAGGTACTTAAAATCCCTTTGAAAAACTGCCCTGTTTATTCCTATTCAGTTGTGCCCTTGTTGATGTCTGACTAGTGCAGAAACCTAAGGAGCTGAACGCTTGACACGCTAAACGTAATGCTAAACTACTGCTTGTTGCATTTGCTCTATTTTTCCTGGAATGTTCTCAAATTTTAAATAAGCTGTGGGGAAAATTAAGTATACTTAGTTTATTAACTACAAAAGACTTCAAACTGTGGCACGCCGCCTAATGGCAGAACAGCAACATTGTGCATTGCTACCAGTAAACACACATCAGGAAACCCCATCCCAAAGCTCTTGATTATTACCAAGCTGCACAACCTGCAGGGGTAGTGCTGCTCTGGGGAAAAATAAATAAACAAAAATCAAGCAAGGAAATGCCTTTGCAAAAAAAAGCCCAAAGTTTGCAAGCTAAACAGGCAGAACTTCTGTTTTAGCAACTACAGCAATCTCTTACCATCCTGGAAGGAGAATTAATGAAATTTACATTGCGTGCAAATTGAGCATGGCAACATGCAGGGGCCACGGTGCTTGTACGTCTCTCCTCAAGGAAAAATTCATTCAGAAATAAAATGTGTGGAAAAAATGCCTACTCATCTTGGCTTTCCACATAAAAGAATGATTTAATTTAGCAGGGTTTAGTCTTACTTTTCTTCGCTCTGCATCCTATCCAGCTATTTCTCATGGAGCATTCCGAGGCTAAATTAATAAATGTGCTACAATCTTCAAAAGATGTCTGAATACCTGCAGTGGCAAGGCAGGAAGGTTGTCAATCCTGAAAGATGCATTGTCTGCAGAAGCAGGCACGTTTCGTGGTACTTTTCTATTCATACTCTAAATATGTGCTCCATAAAATAACTGTACCGTAACTTAAACACCTGTCTCTTACTGCCTTGAAGGATAGGTACATGTCAGTGTGGTGCACCTGGACCCTTCCACATGGGCTATGCTACCAAAGCTGAAAGCAGTTTTACCTAAGAGAGTGCCACTTTACATCCCAAAAAGTTCCATTCAATAACAGACTAGGTTTCTCTTCCAAACCCTTTGCTTCAGTCAACATTATCTAGGACTTGTGGGTTTAATTATTTCAAGGACTCAGGAACTATACTCTGGATAAGACAGAGATATGGCGAAGCACTAACTTCCTTTCAAGCTGTCCTGGTTTCAGACAAATTAAACCACAATGTAAGCAAAAAAATATGCAAGTCATTTTACTATGAAAGGTGCTAAGTCTTAGCATAAAAGACAAAGCTTGAATCCAGACTGACTACCAAATGGAAGCTTTCTATTTCTTTACAGGTGCTATTAATGCTAAATAATGTATGTAACATTAGTTTCTGAAACCCAAACTGTTCTGCAAATGTATATAAACTTGCCTATTTTTCTCATCTTGGACAGTAGAAAAGACAAAACAGAAAAGCACCTCTCAACAGTTCAGCCACTCTCTCATCAACAAGTTTCCAAATACCCTGGCACACATTACAGAGGAATTTTCTTGGCTTAAAAAAATAAAACCAGCCCCTATTGTTTTCTTTCTTTAATTGAAAAACCTTGTATAAACACCATGTGTTTTTCAGTTCTGACCAGCTTAGCTCACGGTTACCGAGTGAATCAGAAGCAGTTGGAAAGTGTCCACTGCCGGTCCTTAGTTCCCAGAGCTGAATCACACCATCTCCACTTCCTCCCCCTATCTACAGCCCAGATACACACAAAGGCTTAACTTCTGCCAATCTCCATTTGATCCTCTGAGCACCTTCTCTCCACAGAACTATCCATTCTGTCTTTAATCCAATGAATAAAAGAGACCTACAGCTCCGAGAACAATGTTTCTGTCACCTCTTGTAGCCCTCCTTCCATTTTGAGAAGTGAACTTGTCTCAACTCATACAATAAACTCCTGGGAAAAAGGACTGCATAGGTGTATACCTTATTCTTTTATTCAAGTTACTAATACAATTAATAAAGGACAATTTTCCAGGAGTAAACTAGTTCTGCCAACTAATGCCTTTATATGGCAATTCAAAAGACAACAGAACTAAATTGTAAGAACACAGAGTGTCTAGCAACTTAAAATTTTGGACTTGAAAAACATTACACAGAACAACTGGAGAGCAACTGGTTTTCTTTTCTGAAACTAGTACTATTTTAAAGTTGCACGTGAACAGCCAGTAATAGTATATGCTGATGAACCATTTCAAAAGACAAAACTAAGCTGACTTTCTTACTGACTTTTCTTCATTGTTAAATGCAGAGGAGCAAGCATATTAATTGCAGCTGTCTCACACATAGAAGGCTCACACGATTTTCTTGGTGAAGGAATACTTCATATAATCTTAAAATCATCATTCCCCGAGACTTCCATTGAATCAACATCTCAGTTTATAACAGGACATTAGCCAGTTTTCCTTTGCACTCAGAATATATTTCCAACACATGGTCAAGGCAAGAAAAAGCAAAAGCTCAGAAGCAGCAGGTAAGTCTTGCTATGAAAAAAGCTTTGAATCAAGAAGTTCTTCTATTACACCCAGCTTGGTTACTGGACAAAACTATAAATAAATAATCATCTTCTGATTTTTGTGACAAAAACTTCTGATATTCATCAGCAGGCAGAACTGGATCTTTGTTTTTCACCCTCAACAAAAATGTACCTAACATGCTTCCCTGTTTACAAACTTGGCAATACTTCAAAACATGAAGTTGATATTCTAAGTAATCGTTTCTCCCTTCAGCAATGAGAACATGGTACAGTCTTTATTAAATGCTGTTGTATGAAGTAATAGTGCAACTGCAGTTTAAGGACATAGACCAAAGAAGGATTGTAGGCAGAGTCTTGTTAGATTACCTAGAAAAAGCACATAGTTTCAGATATACACATCCTATTAGAACTCACATACCTGAAAGCTTCTCTACTTTTCTCAGATAACCTGTAAACAGTGTTAAGAGATTAAGATATTAATTCTACCGAATTAATTCAAACTTTTATAGCATGTAGCTTATGCACGGTAATTCCTAACTAATCCTCTCTTACTGTAGGAAAATAATTTCTTGTCAAAATAAGGAACTGCAAGGGATTGCATGTTCAAAATCATGATTTATTGATGTATTTTTAATCATGTAGCTCCTTGCAAAGATACACTTTATAAATTATGGAGCATGTATAGTTCTTTCAACAACTGTCACATTTTAATCCTCAAGTCCAGGTCACTATTTTGAAAGGGGATGTTCAAAGGTAAATATGCAAAATAGCTTTGAAAAACTACACTAAAAAGCTTCAGTTCTTTCAGAATCCAAGATACATATATAAGAAGTGGCATTACAGTGTCTGCACTACACCCCCAAGCGACATATGCAGGAGAAGCAGCATACGGTACCTGCACCAAACCTCAAGGTACACTTCATCATTAGCAGTACACAGCACCTGAACATCTACAGCAGCCTCAAAATTTATCTTAGTACAACAAATGCTCAAAGGGTTTACAGCATCTGTAGCAAGGTTGGGTGAAGGGTTAAAACACATTACAGCCAGGTCCAAGTGAGCCCTGCTTAGCTGTGCATTCAGACATGGCCAATGCACATGCAGTATACACCAGCATTTCACCACTGCACTGCAACACTTCCCAAGCAGAGCCACGTACCCTGCGAAGTCATCCTATAGTATAAGAGAACAACTCACTGCCCACATCCCTCTCCCCTTTGTGCCTGTCCTGTCAAGAAGGCAGGCCCCACCAAACTTCTATCAAAATCAAACTGAATTTGTAACCAACCGACATCACTGCATTGGTGGGGATGTACCTTCACGGTTAAATTTTATACTCCATGCTTGCTTGTCCTTGATTTTTTTTTAGCCTTAAGGTTGATGTGGACAAAATGCCAGATCTTAAAGGCAAACAAAGTAAGTTTAATTTAAAGAAAACATTTATTTGAAGTTCTTTTAAATCACACAGTTTAACAGATACCAGACAATTTTCTCCTCTTCACATTTCAAGCCTTCACCAGAGACCACACACCTTGTCCCATGGACAGTGAGATTTTCCTGTAATAATTCCTTTTGGACAAACCAGTGTCCAGGCAGATGAAAATGCAAACTTTAAGCAGACTGATTTATAAAATCTGTTTAAGAAGAAAAATGCAAAACAAAACAAACAACAAAATTTTGTTATCAAATTCTTGTCACAAAGTAAAGGTGTTTAATACTCATAAGCTTGATCTCAAAATAAAACCCCGACCATTCATAATCAAATAGAACATACTGTCTTCAAAAAATTCCCCAGAATTTTAAAATGTACCAAATATATACACATTTATAACTTAAGTGCTCATTAGCTACAACCTTTTATTCATGCAAGAGTTGTGAGGGGAAAAGGTGTTTCTTAGAGCGGCTTTTCTGAAAATGCAGTAAAACTCTTCACTCGTGCAAAGAACAAAGGGGTGTACACTTTGTCAATGTCGAAAGTAGTAACAGCCGTCTCACCAGTCGATCTGCAAAGAGTATTGTAGAAGCTAAATTAGACACACATTACTGTTTGAAGCCCTCTATAATGCAATCATGTTCCACAGCACAGTGTGTGCGCCAAACTAGACCCAGAATGTGTCTTTCATGCTGCCTTGTTATGAAAGCATTTGAATGCTGGCCAAATCACAATATACACTTCTATTTTAATATCAAAGAAACCACTTTCCCCTTTCATTCTTATTAGCTCCTAGGTCTGAAACAGTGCAGGATGTCACTCAAGTCACCATATTAATATTGAAGTAAAAAAACCCATTGATTTGTTTCAATTAGATCCTTGAATTAGAGTGACAGTAAAAACTTCTATGTTTGCAAAACTTTAAAAATAAGAAAACCGAGTATATCTGAACATCAGTGACAAAAACAATATTCCCTCCTAGCTGTGTTTTATATTCATCCTTACTCTAGTTTCAAAAGGTCACCACCATACTGAGAGATAAAGCAGAATCTGGGCAGTACAGAAAATCGACACTGAAAAGGATGTCTGATATTGCAACTTCTTCATAAATTAAGTATGAAAAACTAGGGTTTATAAAAGTAATTTTTCTGTTTATGAAAGTTACCTATACTCCCAACCACCAATAGCTTACTCCCTAGATTTATATACTTACAGCTCAATAGCTGAGTTATGTCCCTATAGAAATACTGAATATACAGATTAAGAAGACTGGAAGACAATGCCTAAATCCACCCTAACTGCCGACATCTAACATCTGTCAGGCAACTTGACAGTAATTTATAGCATGAGGTGCAAGAACAGTGGCCATGGCTCTCACTTGGTTAGTGACAAGAACAGCTGGACACATGCCCATATTTTGCACTGCTGGATTACATAGTTTGTACATGTTACAATTCTCACAGGAAGGGTGCAGACATTTCTAGCTCGCACATTCACAGAGGAAAAGAAATGTATCTCAATGAATGTATGTTTTCCAAACCCCTTTACTAGTACACCACACTACATCATTCAATTCAGCTCTGAAATCATCCAAACGCTGTGCATAATGGCTAAAATACTGCAGTTCTACTGCTTCAGAAACTTCCTATACCTTTACAAAAAGCGAATCTTGGGATTTCTTAAAGTAAAAGTTCATTACAATCTGTCAAATCAGGACTAGTTACTGTTTTCAGGACATTTCATTAAAGTCTCCTAAGTATCACAGTCTTTACATCTTCTGTACTTAATACCAGACAAATTAATGTGACCTGTGCTTCTGTAGGTAAGTATCCTTCTTCGACCTTAATCTCCATTTACTTACTTGTAAGTTATGTGACAAGAATGATGTATCCAGACAAGTTTGTTGAACCTCTGGCGCCCACTGGAGCACAACTGTAGTCCTACATGAAAGCTGTAATCTGTTTCTTGTGCAGGAACACGTCGGAAATACCTGCATTTGGGGCAGTCAATTGGTTTCTGTACAAAGAGAAAAGAAGTATCATGACCTACAAAGAAACACATTCTGTAACGATTTATCCTGATGCCTAAATAACTGTGGGGACCCTCATACTTAAAAGCAAGTACTGGTATTCCTTAAAAATACATCAATTTAGACATTAATTATAGAAGTTCTCACAGAAAGTAAGATAAGTGCGGAGGACAGCACTAAAACTATGTAAATTCACAGTAACATAATGTAACACTTCTAACTTTTCACAGGTTTCTCTTGACAGACCCGTTAATCAGAAAATATAAAGTTGGTATCACTGTGATATAAAGTTGACCAAATCATTCAGAGTTCAATTAATGAATACTACTTAGTTTTATTTAATGTTGAGGAACAGAGCTGCACACAGTCAAAGCTGATCTCAGAACATGACCTGTTCATCCTGCCCTTCTGTTTGTTAACAATGCTCACAAACTATCTAATAGCACCACACACAGCAATTAGGACTTCAGGGGGAAAATCGCTGTGCAAATGTGAACCAGATATTTATCTGTCCTATTAAAAGGGGAGTGGGGGGAAATGTAAGACATAAATGAACACAGTGATTTATTTTTCAACCATTTAAAAAAATCTTTTTTTAATCCGCTGGTGTAATGCAAATCTTCAGGTGCTTTAAAATATTCAGACCGAGGAAAAAAAATTACTAAAAAGCCCCATCTTTACACTATTTTTCCTCTATTATATTTTGCTACTTACCTCCTCCTTTTTCTTCATTATTACAGCAAATACTTTGGTTTGATTGTCTGTTTCCTGGGAAAGGCGGTAATGGCCAAGCAAGATTGCATCCGTTCTGGAAGGTTAAGAGGAGGACAGGGTCAAGAACATAAAAACACTCTCTGTCTCAGAAGAGTGATGTACCTATGATACAAATACCAGCAATGAAAAGAAGACTGGCTGCATATCGGAATTAAGGAAACTATTATTTTATTTCCATTTAGTAAAGTACCAGGCTCACTGACGATATGATATGATATGATGGAAGCATTTTGGAAGATTGCTTTTCATTTTCCCAGACAGGACAGTAAAGATAATTTATAATTTAGTCAGTTCTACCTAGCCTACTGATAAATGCTTTCAGACTTCCAATGAACAGCTCAAACCTGTTCTGAAGTAACAATTTTCTCTGCTCTCAGCAAGTTTGTGCAACTATCATACAGAAATCAAGCAATAGTTGCGTCTTATCCCACTAAAACCTTCACTTTCCTTCAAACAGTCAAGGAATTACGAGAAGGCAGTCAATAACAAAGTATTATCTTCAAAAGGATTCTAAAACCACCGAGCTAATAGCATATATTTTTTCATCTACCTCCTTTCAAAGTCTAAAGTCACATAACCTGCAAAGGAAATGTAATTACAGTATCAGCACCTTAAATACCAAGGCATTTTTGCATACAAGTAAAACTTTTTTGTAATTCTCAGAAGAGAACTATAAATATCTATAATACAATATAAATAACATTGTATTTTTACTCCTGTTTTGATAAGCCAATATACAGAATCTGAGACAAAAGTAAACAGAAATTGCCAGGTAAAAGCAAGATGAATTTTATTTCAATAACCTTGTATTTTTAGTCCGTAAGCGAGGAACTATAGACTGAGGATCTTCAGGTGTTGTTAGCATCATAACTTGGCCATCTGGAAAGAATCTCAAATACCTGCAAAAATACGATTATACAACGTAAACCTATCAAACATATCCTTTTTCTTTTGTGCTGTGGGTTGTTAGGGGTGTTTTTTTATAAATCACAGGATGTTTCCCAGAAGGATACAGAACTTACTAGGTAACAGGATTTGAAAATACATTTCTTCACACATGATATAACAGAAAAAAAAAGAGAGCAGAAATCAAAAGAGAGTTTTGAAGACTGAAAGATCAAGTTATGAACAGTTATGAAAAAGGGCAGAAGTTCACGATTTTTTTCACGTCTATCAAAACAAGAAGGCCACACTGGAATCAAAACTGCCCTCAAGTAAGTTTCTCCACTCAGAGCATCCATTGAGACAAATGCATCAAAATCTTAATTACTATTAACAGTACCTGCCATGAACAATGTCGTGTGGACTTTATCAGGTTCTGGGATCTGATCAATTCCTGCAGTACTCAGATACTATGCTACAGTTTGTGAGACTACAGAAATAGCCCAAAGATTCCATGGTTTCTAATAACAGCTTCCAGCCTCAGAAGGGACAGCAGAATGAACAACAAATGCTGGCCACATCAAGAGGAGAACAGCATAAAAACAGGCTGATGAAACAAACGGCAAGGTATTTACAGCAAGTTGAGACAGCCCAGCCTCTTGATTATTTACAACTGGTTAAAAGTAAGTTAAAAGACAATGCTTGTATAATTGCTTGTTTTCTTTTTGCTGAAAACAATTATTACATTGGAAATGTAAAACACAGGAAATGTGGATAAAAAAAATCTGTGGGCAAGTACTGCTGTTCTTTACTGTTTAAGTTTTATCCACATGAAATGGTTAACTGAGGATGAAACGTGTTTCTAAGCCTATCTCTAATTATAATAATAAATTCTGTTTCTTAAGACCTATTCTCAAAAAATAAACACAGCTTTATACATTGTGGTAGTTCCATTGAGTTTTACAGAATGATTAGTGTTTGTGATATTGAGGGCTGGATTTAAAAAACTTAAGAGAGAGAAACATTTCACTCACTCATTGTGCTACAGTTCTACCTGTAATATTCCACTTGGTGCCACGCTCTATAGAAACCATCAAGTGATTGTTCTCCTTGACGTATGTATTTTGTCTTGCTGATATAGACACCTACAGGAAAGGAAGATATAATTATACAAACAAAAATTAAGTACATGGAATATTTAAGATGAAAAAATAACAATAACCTAAACCTTCTGAGCTTTATTTGGTTACTTAGATACATGGAAGGTTTTTATTTTATTCCCTTGCACCCTTCCCTTTTGTTTAGATGTTCTACAGATTCAAAAGCCCAAACAAATTCAGATTAGGTCTAACAATGTCAAAAACATCAAACCCACCTAATTGCTTCTGTCACTGGTACATGCAGTAAAAAAACAAACAAAACTATACCCAAAAGTACACCTTACCATCAAATCGAACACGAGGCCTCTCCAAAAACATTTCCCTCCAAGAGGTATATGGAACAAGCTTATTGCAGCTCCTGCCCCATATTTTCAGACAGACTTGATGCCAGATTTCAGGATCTCTAGTGAAAATGAGAAAAAAGCAAACCCCGTAATTTTTCTGAAAACCTTGTTTAGCTTTTATGTATCTAAGTATATATATATATGTGTGTGTGTGTGTGTGTACTCCATTATCTTGTTTGGATGCAACTGAAAGAAACTTTCTTGAACAACAACAGCTCTTAATTTAAAAACACTGACTTATTTACTTAGTCTTGGAGCATTTGAAAGCTACTACCTTTTCCCACTGAAATTCAAGAACACAATGCCATTTTCAGCCAAGTACAGAACAACAACGTTGCAGCAGCCTGTCACTTCTCTGTGGGGGCATATCAGGATGTCAACACAACAAACATTATTTTGGAGATCTTGGAACTCTAACTCTCAAACAGAGCAGAGCAAGTAAGACTTCCAACGACATCTTTTATTACAGTGAATTCATCTAGCATACCATTAGTGGTGTATTCGAAAGCTGATTAGCACTGTGAGGAGCATAACATGAAAACTGCCACACGAAGAAAAAGCAGGGCATACTCCAACATGTTCGATTTAGCACCATAAAAGCAAAAAAATCCATAAACCCAACTTTCCAACACAAGCAATTTTGCTCTACGGATTCCACGTCTACAGAGTTTACACATGTTTGAGCATAATAAAGTGCTTTCTTCTTCCCTAGAGCAGAGAGAAGCTTCACTCTAGATAACTTATCTACAATACCTGGCGCAAATGTAAAATCCTCGACAAACAAGAGATAATTGTTCCAATGATCTTAAGTCCAAGTCACTTGAAACTACCCATCGGAAAATGTACATTAGTACTTCCATAGGCAACACTGCAAAGAGAAAATAAATCCTTGTGAGATGGTAGCCTGTAAATCAACAGGTTATCTACAATCCAGGTTTGACCATTACTGAAGTTCTGACTTTCCATTAAAAAAATCCAGTATTTTCACATGGCAGCCAGGGAACAAAAAAAAAAACACCAAAAACGAACAAACAAACACCCTTTAATTAAAAAAGTCACTACACATTTAGAAAAAAGTCACGTAATGGAAGCACAAAAATCAAGAGCTGGAAGTGCATTATAGCAAGATAATAGGGTAAAACATAGCTTTAGACTACAAATACCCACAACTGTAAGGTGTTACACCAAAAATTCCACAGGTATATTGCCCATGCACAGTGACTGTGAAGCAGTAATTTCTTCAAACTGACCTAGTGTGTAACATTATCTCAAAGCATACTGTTTTTGCATGCCAAGCTAAAAAAGCTCAGGTCAGGGTCAGTACTGGACAGGAGGTCCTAAGCCCAACCTACCTGCTATGAAATTGATATGGTATCACTCTATATTTTGTGGTACAGCTCGAGTGATTGAAAATGCTATCACACATCACTGTAGTGCTGAAAGACTCTTTCTAATGTAACACAAGATAATGACAGAATCCTCATCAAAGCACCACAAGATCATATGATAATTTTCCCAGCATTCAGTGAAAAAGCCTTGGAAAATTAAGGCAAAAATCTTTCTACTACCCTTCTGCTTCTCTTATACCATCACGAATTATACTTCATTTATTTCCAAGTACTGCTTCTTTCCAGAGCCTATGACTTGAACTATATCAGCACATGCACTTAAGACTTCATGATTTTACTTGGTGTAACTGTCTTGAGTTCAAATGGACAAAGCAGTGAGTGGCACAAAGGTACACTGAACAGTAACTAGCTGTAAATACTGTGGCAGAGACTGCAATTTAATAGAATACTGTTTTTCAGTGAAAAAATACGCTTCTTTAAGAACTTTTAGAACTTTTCTTTCAGGCTGCACTGCTGCATTCCCACAAATCCAGTAAGATTGGTTTTGCTATAAAATTTGATGAAACTGAAGTTTCACGTTTTAGAATACTAACATGATAAAAAGTACATAACATCACTGGGCGCTAGTTTCTGTATTCATTTAACACACATCTCCTTTCATGAATCTGACTTAATATATGTTTTGTTATTGAGAAGTCATATATTTGCTGAATTTGTAACCACTAAAATAATGTCCCAGCATAAAAAAAAGTTGTGCAGATTATGGCTACAAGGTACAAAACAGTCTCTGGCAACTTATGAGCACTTTGGCATGTGAACAATTAGTGCCTTGGAGAATGAAAGATGCAAACGATTAAAAACCTCTTACTAGATAGTCACTCGTCAGCCAAAGACTTTGATTATCCATCTTATCATCCATGTTTCTAAGTTTCTAGTAAATTAGGGATTATTAAGACACTTTGCTTCAGACACTGGGCACACCCTGTAGAGAAAATATTATAGTATTTCTGGTGAAGAATGCTATCTTGGCCCTAAGCTTTACCTATGTAAAACAACAACAAAACTACTATGAAAAATTGCTTGTACACTAGGGAGGGGAAGTAAATATATTCAGTATGTCAGTTACATAGCAGAGGCCTCATCCTGCCCTGTACAAAGGGTTAACTGGCATTCCAAGGTTATGAATGTCAACAAAATTTAAAACGGAACACAGAAAATCCATTCAACCAAATCTGTTATTTCACACTGTCCTGATTTTCTTTGGGCTGCTGAATTCTGTAACTATTGTACTACTGTGATGACCAAGAGGAACAGTCATCATTCTAGCCTACTAACTTCTGAAGCAGACATCATGATCGTAGGAGTTTTCAAAAACAGTTAGTAAACAAGATACTGTAACACAGGACTGACAGGAAAGCAAAAAATATAACTAGACAGAGACCAAGACTGCTGCTCAAAAGAGACATCTCTTGAGATCATTTTACAGTAATGTCTATGACAATATTGACTTTACTGGCAATTAAAAAAAAAAAAAAGAAAAGATGCTTTCTCATGTGTACAATGCCAAAGTTGTTAAAATGTATGCTCTAACAGCTTGCTACATTTATTTTCCTTCCTTAAGCAGAACACAGGAGATCAGGGTAAGATTTCCAAGAGCAACTGGTAATTCGGGATGCGAATCAGCATCTCATTTTAAGAGAGTCTCTAACATACATACTCTCTACAATTCAGATCTTGCAAGGAAGTCTCAGGATGACTGTCTTGGAATCGAAGTACTGAAAAGCTTTATCCTGCAAAAGCGTTTCTAGCTATGTTATACAGTCTTGCTGAACCTGAAAACATGTTTGTTGTAAAGGTCTGATACAAAATCAGATAAAACAGGAAATGCAAAGATGCACATTCTTCACAGAACAACTATCTCTTATTCAGACTTCAGAATTCTAACAAGTATTTGCAAACAAAAAAAACCAAAACCCAAACCTACATTTCACTTCCTCAAACATTAACTGGAAGGAAAACTGGAATACACTTACTTCAGCAAGTGTGTTCCTAGAAGTTGCTACTTTTAAGTATGACTGATCCTGAAAAATTCTACTTAGTAGTAGTACTATATAGAAAACCTTGTGCAATAAAGGCAAAATCATGTATGAAAGCAAGATCTGTTTAGCTAGTTGACGATCTTTTTTCCTTTACAACTAACTATAAAAATAAGCATACTGCATACATTTCTTTAAAAGTGGCTTTAGAATGAAGGAGAGGTTTTAATTGAGTGAAACATGAAACTGAACTCTCACACTGAGTGTATCTTAAGTCATACCTGAGATATGGGTCTGGCTGACATCAACCTCAGGCTGACAAAGTTTGACTGAAGATTCCTGAAGAGCCAACTGCTGCTGGAAATCCGACAGGAGATCAGCCATCTTGTCCTCCTCTTTGTTATCCTCAACACTAGAAAAGGGGGAACACCAACACTGTGATACTGGACAAAACATACCAACAGGTACCGTTCTTTTGGCACCAACCCACTGTCTTACCCTTACTTAATACAGTTGTTTCC
Organism: Lathamus discolor; assembly: GCF_037157495.1. Classification (NCBI taxonomy): domain Eukaryota; kingdom Metazoa; phylum Chordata; class Aves; order Psittaciformes; family Psittacidae; genus Lathamus; species Lathamus discolor. The sequence goes on from NC_088888.1 coordinate 87,338,242, forward strand.
TGTATGTTTTTAAAGAAACCTCATTTCATCACACAATAAAACACCTACTGCAATCTTACCAAGTTCATTTAGATTTTTCTGGCATCCCTCTGCCAGTAGCAACTTTCTTTAATCCCAGTTCCAGTTTCTTTTTGTATTTAAGGGTTCACCGTTTTCAGTGAAGTCACTGAAGAACTGCTTGATTCCACGACAAGACAAACCTCCTCTTTTACTTTCTCTAAAATAAGTCATATGCAGGAATAAATTATAATTGATGGGAAGTTGTATTTTGTCATAATGTAAGATACTGAAAGCAATTAGGGATTTATTTTTTTTCACTCCTGCGTTATTCACTGAAGAGCAATTCCAAGCCTGTAGCATTGCATGGGGTTGTTGTGACACAAATGCAGGAGCCGGCACTTCTCCTTGGAATGTTATACCACTGGCCTCAGCCCGTTTATCCAACCTGCCCAGATCCCTCTGTAAAGCCTTCCTACCCCCAAGAGTCACAGAGGCTTAACGGAGTAGGAAAATGATGCTGAAAGAAGAAAATAATCTTAAGGAAACCAAAATTTTTATATGACTGCAGTTTATCATCCAGTATTTTCCCTAGTGCACAAATGCACAGCAAAGATTTCATGCTAGTTCTGAAACTAAAGAAAGCACTTAGCTCATATTACTCTCTTTTATACTGAGTCAACTACTGCATTGAAGCTGTCATGCCCTAGGGCAAGAAGACTGAACATGAACATGATTTGACTTTCCCCCTTTATCTTCAGTTTAAGAACTCTTCATTTCTTGTAGTTACCAGCAGCGTTTATGCCTGCTATCAGTAAGCAGTGAATTGGAAAGCTCTGTATCATAAGCTTGCCTTCACTATGGTATCTGAAAAATAACAGAAGTTCTGGCCCTAACCTGAATCCTGTCCTCAAATGTTAAGCCTTGGGCTCAAGTCAGGCCAGCCTTAAGCTGCTACACATCTGGGTGTGCTGAGGCCAGAGGTATTCCAGTGCCTGCAATGAGGAAAGACTAGACTACTCAGCCTATGAGCTCCTAAATATATTGCTCTACTTACTGAAAATGCTCTCCATTGGCTGTGTTAGCACAAGAATGGTAGTATATTCCCTTGCTTAATTACTATGCTTATTCCTTGGTACAAAGCTTTTACTAATTGATCTTTTTGCCACCTACAATTTTGTACATGATCCCAAACGTGTAAAAAAACACAACTCAGAAATCAAAAGTAATAAAGTGAAAAATTGGGGGTTTTTCTTTTTTTTTTTTTAAGTGACAACATAACTATTTGTAAAACTTTCACTGAATTTAACTATCTGCAAAAACAAAGCCTGTTACTTTCTTTGAACTACAGTATAGAAAAGTCCTCCTTTGGACTAATGTATCTGTAAACTTTCTATGTAGCAGTCTATTCAAATCAAAGAGGACGAGTTTTCCAAATGCTGAGAAACTTACAACTGTGCAGCACAGCAGAGCATTCGTGTGCTTTAGAAACGAAATTTCAGGTTTCAGTACTCCTGTGCCCTTAATTAGTAAATTTTCATACTTACCATCTGTTCCCAACTCCATCACCATCTGGGGACCGTGTATAGGTGATCTTAAACTCTATGTCAGGTACAAGCTGCATTGCTAGACGATAAAACTTGATGGCTGAAAATAAAGGCTTAATGTTTAAACGTGCCTGATACCTACACAAGCTTATTGAAGCAAAGGGTTTTTTCAGAGATGGCTTCAGTTAAAAGCATTAAAAAGGCGGAAAATGCCTTTGCCTAGTAAATCTTATTTAGTCTAAACTGACTAGATTTAAATTCAATATGGAAGAGAGGTACATTAAGCACCTATTTTCAAAACTAAAAATTTAATGTGTTTTTCCAGGATAAAGATCTCCCTCACATGCACTTCATCTTTTACAGATTTACCTTAACTATTACTAACTCAATTATGCAGTACAAAATTTTACACTAAAACATTAAAAAGACATGATTTTGTTTGTGGCCCAACACTTACTAAGCTTTCTCAACAAGCCATAAAGATTTTAGGCATTATATTCGTAAGTAACCATGAGGAACATGAAAGCAAATTTGAAAGATGATGCAGGCACCTTAAAGTCCTGCAGTCACTGTGCAGTCCCTGTATAGTGCAGTCACTCAGACATTATACAACATTATGGAGGTCAGAAACATCAACAAAACGGTGTTGTAATATTAAAACTTAACAGACACAAGTAAATTTTACTGTAGCAAAACCCTGGAAGTTACAGAAAGCAATGAAGCAAGCCACTTCATGGAGGGTGAGGAACCTGACTGGAGGAAAGCAGCCTTGTCAAAAAGCTATACAGCAAGCACAAGATTATGGGATGTGAAGGTAAAACTGACAGACTGGGTTTCTTCTAGCACACAGAGAAGTACTTCTGCCTTAAACACTCGAAAAATGCTACAAACACAAGTAGAGAAACAGGTCCAGGAAAATCACCCTATGGGAATGAACCATTATTTAAGCTGCAGAGTGTCTCTCTTTTGAGGTAACTCTCTGGATCCTATAAGTGGATTCATTGTATGTACATTGTCATTTTAATACCACTGTTTACATCATATACATATTCATGTCTCTGTATTCCCACACGCTGATCAGAGGGCAACTTTCCCTGAGTTTGGACCCTTGAAAACAAAACCCAAAGTAAAATATCAATGAGCGTGGAGCTCAGAATTTAACACACTAGTGAGTCTGAGAAGCCTGACTCTGGGGCAAATAAGTGTTCCTATTTTTTCAAGTTCAATTCAGGGCTGGTTACTGACAAGTAGTACCCTTTGGCTGGTGAGGATGAGGAATACCAGGAGTCAGCTAAACTGAGATCAGTGTCAACTTTCATCTTGCAGCAACACCTGTACTGTGCTTAAACATGAACAAGCTGCTGCACATAGCTGTCTCACATACGTCAGCTATTAGCAGATTTCAGAAGCAGGCTGAAATGCCACTTGGATTCTGGTGACCTGAGCCATGTCAGCAGACCAAAAGGTGTGGACTGAAAACAGGTGTCCTGGCATGTGCTCAATAATATATCTGTGTCTGGCATAGGACCTTGTTTCTAAGGTCTCATATAGATGTATGTGTAGGAACAGTTTAGTTTTGTTTCTTTAAGTCTGAAATCAAATTCAAATGAGAAATAATGGATTCATATTCATGCAATCCAGATGCCTAAAACACATCTGTGAAAGCAACTGTTAGATGTTACTTCTCTGCTGCTATGTTTAACACACAAGGAGTGCACTCAACCTATAGTGTTCATTTTATATACACAATGCTTAAACAAACTGCTTTTGTCACATATTGTTTTTAAATTTACTTGGAAATTGTTGGTATGAAAGAACCTTTATAGCGTACTACATGATTTCCTATATGGTAGATGACATACCAGCCTTAGTTCTGATGTCTTTTTTCACTGTGCATTTAATTATACCAAACACATAAAATACCTTAGCCTGAAATAATTTTGCCCTGTAAAAGCATGTAATAAAATAGAAACTGACCAACTACTTTTCTTACCTACTGGGGACTCATGTCACTCAGTTCATTTGAGATCTAGACCAACAACCAGAAATCCCTTGCAGGGGAAAGAAAACTTCCATGGCAAAGATGCAGTTTTGTATTCGACAGGCGGCTAAGTTCAGGAGCTCCCAAAGTTCTGCATATCTTGACATATGCTGCACCTGCACTTTAACCAAGGAGGCCAAAACCTCTAGTGGATGAGCAGGATGGCACGTATGTCCTGTGTTCCTTTCTTTTGCCACATAAAAAATAGAAACCGGTATTTCCACTAAAGACCTACAGGACTTGAAGTTAGAATGGGCTTCTTACTCTATATATTCTGAAAACTAAATATGAGGAAGAAAACTTTGAATTTGCAGTTTTCCTAATGCTGACAGCAAGAGGGCAAGCAAGCTAAGTATCTTAAATATTTATGGCAAACCTTATAAGACAACCAGATTTAAACATTTGCTTCAGGAATTCTTAAAGAAGCTATTTTAGCATGCTGTGGAAATTAAACAAACAAAAAAATAATGAAACAACAAAACATTCCACAGGTTAAGTAGTTCTGTTCAAAGTGAAATGAAGAAAACTGTGAGAACAGGAAATCTAATATATTGCCTTGATTAATTACTATGCTTATTTCATGTTATAAAAGTCGTAAGAAGCAGTATGTTATATGAAGGAGCAATCCAGTGCTTCATTAAATTGCCAGATTTCAAAATGCTGTTATTTTGTCTGAAAGCTAAAGATTATTCTCTTGATCTCACTTTAGCTTCACCTCAGCCTTAGAACTGTGTTCCTTTTATAGCAACTGTGCCTGCTTATCTGAGTAATTGAGCTCTCAAATTACTATTAGCCTGCAGTTTAAGTTCACTGGCATCATGCCGTCCTGCACATAAATTAGAGGGTTAGATTCTGCTGCAATAAAGATGTTCACTGTACACTTTCACATTATCTTCATTTCACATTACCTTCATAAAGGGCCCCATTTCGTTCTTCTTCCACTGCCTTCAGGAAAAGTTCTTTTGCCTGCAAGTAAAATTACACAGAACAGTTCTTAAATTCCTTACAAGTGCAATGTCACTTTACTTAGAATATGCAACAAGCCGTAACTGAAATTCCCAATCAACATGCTATCTAAGTTCCTGTTGCTCACCCCTTACCTACAGCCTTTAAGAAAGGAGACTGGGAAGGTGACACAAAGCCAAGAACAAAAACTAGAAAAATCAGTGTAGGATTATGGAAAGACATTTGTATGGACACAACAGGTTAATCGTTTCTCTCGTTTCTCTCTATATAATTCAACATTAGCTTTTATGACAGTTATACTGCAATACTAACACACACAAAAAAATCCCCAAATTATACATTTATGTCTTTGTACCTTTTCCTCTTTTGCTATCTCCTGTGTCCTTCTGGCATCTAGAGACTTTACTCCAGTTCCTTTTGAAGATGCTTTGCATGGTGGAGGTTCCAACCCACTAGAACTCACACCTGGGGCAAGCTCAAACATCCACTGAGCTCTGAACATCTGGAGCTCTGCCTAAAAAATACGATTAATTCTGACTTAGTGTCACATATTCAAATAATACATCTTCTGAGGAGTATTATAAACACAAAAAAGAATTTCAAAATTATGCTTCACACTTCCAACTCCTAAATAGTTTCCATAAGTTTAGACACAATTCGCAATTGTTTTATAGTAAATTAAACAAAAGTGCACAAATACCTGCTCAATCTCATTCAGTAACGTAAGTGCTTTTACCTGGACTGTGCACTTCAGATGAAAAACTGATGTTTCAGAAGTGACTGTTAGTACTATAGTTGTGACCTAAGACTCCATAGAAAAGTATACTTTCTAGGCATGATGTTTGCTCTTGCTTATGCAGAGTTCTCTTAAGCAAGAAGTCAATTAATTATTCAAATTAAAATTTAGAAAACCTAAGTTTTTGTCCACAGGCATATTGAGCTTCATAGCAATCAAGGCTGTCACTTACATAATATACAAATAATACCTTACACTCCTTTCTCTTTTAATAAATAAGGACTATGCTCTGTGAAACAAAGTAAGTTGTAATTCTTGCCATGCATTTTTTTCAGCATCTTTGAAGTTACACTTTACAGATCTCTTGCAATCATCACTATTTCTGGAAAACAACTACACAGATATCTAGTGAGAACACACTTTTCTATTAGACTGCTTTTATCAACTTTCTGGTCCAGAAGAGAATGACAAGCTGGAATTTGATCCATACGGAAAATGCTGTCCAATTTCTACACTTCTTCAAAGACATTCCAGATCCACCACAAGCTTTCTTTTCATCTATACAGATAACTGAAGACTTAATCTGACACTTGGGAAACAATGCAGAATTTGTATTTCACTTCTGAAAGGGCAGACAGATTGAACATTTGTCAGATCAACAAATGTGTGGTAACTAAATGAGCATAGTAATGCAGCTTAAATCACACCAGTAATATGTTTGTAAAACACCACTAGCATGAGAGACATACCTGAAGATTCGCTTCACCAGGTCTTTCATTGTCATCGGTTCTTACCAAATCAGAGTGACAATCTTCTTCACCTTCTGCCTAGTAGAGAGCAGTCAGACATGATTATAGAGCCTGAGTAAGTCTCTACAGCACTTTCAAAAAGCAAAGCTGTCATTGACACACATTAAAAAAACCCCTAAGCATACTCCCGTTTTCCCTGTCCCACCCACCTACCCCACAGATCATTAATTGATAATAAAAATTAATCTTAAAATTGCTGTCTACATTAACCCAATGAAGCTGGGTTTTGCATTTCAGCCACATCAATCTAACACAGATTAGTTATGTATCACTTGAAGGCTTACACACATCAGTACAGTGCCACAATACCCGAATAAAGGTCAGTGTCTAAATCAAAGCATAGAACTAAAGCTTCAGTATTGAACAGCAGCCTGCTTAACAGAAGAAATTAAAGTTTAATAACTGTCTTCTCATTGTAAAGATAACCAGTAGTTCTGATTTGCTTAATATTTACAAAAGCACAAAAGACCAGTGCTTTGAGTAACAATAAATAGTTTATGAGAATTACGGGTCAATACAGGAATCTCAAAAAATACTTATGAAACTAAACAAGAAATGTATTGTAAAAAAAAAAAAAGCTAGCATGATTGCTTCACAGCTGGTTTTATTTACAGTACTGCTGTGAGATAGGTTAAACAAGTAAGACCTTACATAAAATCTTTCAGAAAACTTGAGAGAGCTCTACGGAGGAATTACAGCTAATTTAAGAGCAGAATTCAAAAAGATGCAATAAATTCTCATTGGGAAATATACTCAGATTTGTGGAATCTATACTAAACCAAAGGAAAACAAATTCTGAGCATCAGTGACAGCCACTGCAATGACAACAGCAGCAAGATACCAGTACTAACACATTTGTTTAAAGTTCTTCCTGCAGCTGAAGCACCCCTGGTTTTCTACCTTTCTGCACTGTTTCACATCTGTAGTTCTGGAAGCACAAATGCAAAGTGAGGTTATAAAAAGGTAAACCTGGCATTAAGATTACCATAACCGCTTACAGAAGTTTTGGTTCCCACTCATTCCTATTGTAGATAGTACTCAAAGACTTCAAGTGACATTCTGACAGTGGGATTCTTTCAAGCACTCATAAAGAAATCTCTATTTCACAGAATCACAGAATCCCAAGGGTTGGAAGGGACCTAAAAAGATCATCTAGTCCAACCCCCCTGCAAGAGCAGGGTAACCTACAGTACATCACACAGGAACTTGTCCAGGTGGGCCTTGAATATCTCCAGTGTAGGAGACTCCACAGCCCCCCTGGGCAACCTGTTCCAGTGCTCTGTCACAAAGTGCAGAAATCAAAGCATTCTTGTATTCAGAAAATGCACAAAACTTTCCTAGCACATAGAAGTTCATGCTCAAAGTAGAAAATACTGAAAAATCTGGTGGGAATGCAATGTTTGTTCTTTCTGTCTTGGTGATAAGCACCTCCTCACAATTCACCTGTAGTACTTGTCTCTGATTCCCCAAACCACCACAAACTTACTGGCTTGTCATCTGTAAACATGTTTTTACTGATGCCTCAGTCAAGTTACCTTTTACAATTGATAAGGTGGCCAGTGTTGCTTGGCTGAAGTAAACATATGTTGCATTTGTTTCTACATTCTGATTTGAAAGCTGTACATTTTTAATTTCTCAGTGGAGAAAACAGGGAAGCCTAAGCTCCAAAGCCTGAAGCAGCATTACCTCTGAGCAGGGGGTAAATAATTTAGGAATTTCATGGGGTTTGATTCCAGAATCTTGTTGCAGGCAGCTAATGCCCTATGAGTTACAGCAGTCTTACCACATTATTTCAGCCAAAAGGAGATAGCCTAGGAACGAGCTAGCACGCAAATGGGTGTCTATAAGTGCATTATTACGGCACTGGGCTGACACAAATAAAGTCTGCACAGAGATGAAGGCTTCTGGTTTCAGCTGAATTATGTCCGGTCAGCTCTCTGGGCAAAACAAGCCTGGTTTTATCTGCAAATTGCAGAAACTAGCAATTTCTAAACCAAATCAACATATGATCTTGTACGTAAGGGCACGCCCATTAACTCATGAAGTCTGTAAATAACTAATTTAAGAGTATGAGTTAAAATTATTTAGAAGATTATGAAGTTGACTGATGTTTACCTCATGTTCAAAACTTGTTTCAGTAATCTGTTCAAGAGTCTTGATTTTCCTCCCTTTGTCTCTGTTCAACTGCCCTCCTTTTCCTTCATTTCTGAGGCATGGTTCTGGACCAACTGCTTCCAAAATGTCATTCAATGCTCTTTAAAACTTAAATGTCCTCTCAATCCAAACAAAAAATACACCATATTATGAAGACCTAGTCCACAGCCTAAAAGCTGTCAAAAAAGAATATCACGAAGTTGATTATAACCAAAGTTTTGATCTTTCATCACTACCTCCTCTATAGTGAGTGCATGTGCGATCTGAAGCCTCTTATATCAAAGGTTTGTCTCCTGGCAGCAGTGGCAGTGTAAGTGACCATCCCTCTAAATTTACCAGTAAGCAATTCATTAACATTACTACTGCACAGCTAACTGGACTGGAAAACTGATCTCTGTTAACAACCTTTCCGCTATGTATTTGATCTGCTAAACCCTATGGTTTTGCTAGAATCGGAACAAATGAGTAAACACAGGTCTCACTGAAGCAAGGGTCTTCACCAGCAAGCAGCTCAAGAGACCACACCTACAAAGCGCGCTGTAACTTCTAAAAACTGGCTCCTCACCCCTAGCTCTGATGATCCTTAAATTGTAGCTTCTAAAGTTCACAGAACTTTGCACTGTAACCGCTACTGAGTGCATCAATCTGGGCTGCTCATCTTTATGCTGCTGGCCTTCCCTCTGCTACAAGTCAGCTGTCATATGGCACATGGACTTTATCCTTATTGAAAGTGAGATATCCTTAGTGTGTACTGACCAGCTCAGGTAATTTTACATGAGAAAAGTGGTGGTCAAGCAGCCAAAAGACTGACATGTCAGAAGTAAACATCTGAATTAGACTGCAACCTGTAAATAGCTTGGTAGATTTGATTCTGATTTGTTTGCAAAGCTTTCAAAATCATTTGCCAATTGCAAATGCTACTTGCACAGCTCAGGTTTAAGTGTTTTGCGACCGTGCTGTTTTCCTCAGAGCACAATAATCACTTACTAAACTGTCTGTAATGCGGAGTCCTTTAATAGTTCAGATCTTTTGTTTCAGCAAAATAAAGCCAAAATCAGAAAGAGTTCCAAGTTTACTGTCACCAGCTGAAGAGGGCTACATGTGAGCTGTACAGAACTATGGGAGAGGCAAGCATGGCATAGCTAAACAGTGATGAACAGCAAATGTTCTACTGGGGGTTTATATGAAAACAAGGAAATGGCTCCATTTTCCTGTCAATGTGGTAAAAGCAACACTGTGCTCAAAAAATACCTGTTTTAATCATGGTGGAAAGGCATTTTAAGACCTCCTGAATGACAGAAATGGTTTAACTTTGAATGATCAAGTTTTCATCGTGGATACTTGAGTCCCTATTGAGGTAGAGTCAGGAAAGCAATGCTGAACCCAAAAGTAACTCACAAACTCGAGTAAGTAGAGTGCCGGGCCCATGGAGCTGTTAAAATTATTAAGAGACTTTATGCCATCTGTTCTTTTGAGGGAAAAAAGAGAAAGACAGGGCACGCTCGTCAGAAATGATACCGTGATTTGTCCGGGGATTTCTAAGGACCGCTAGGTCGGTCCTGAACCAAGCAGCCCCACTCACGAGCCCAAAACCCGCTGCGGAAGGGCCGTGGCTCTCTGCGGCGCAGTTACCCGGGGTGGGATCATGGCCAGGAGCACAGCACACTGACCGCAGGCATCTCCCTGCGCCCGGCCGGGCGGACAGGGCAGCGCTGCTCGGCTTGGCGGGCCGCTCCTCCCGCCCGCGGGCACACATCCCCTGTCGCTGTCAGCGACTTCCCTCGGCTTTCCGGCGGCGGGGCAGGGCCGACCTTCGCCCGCACCTGCCACGGCAGCCGAGCCCCACGGCCACAGCCGGGCCACAGCCCGCACACACCCCGCCGCAGGCCGCGCTGCCCGGCCGGGGCCCGCTCACCATGCTGCCAACGCTCGGACGGCGTTGTCCCGTCCGGGGGTCTCTCCCCCCCTGCTCGGTCCGTGTGTCGTCCCCGCGGGGGGAAATTAGCAGAGTTCTCGGTCGGAGAAGCGCACCACGCAGCGGGAGTAACTGCGGGCCCTACGTACGGCAGTCATCTTCCCGGCGAGAGACGGGCAGGCGGGCCGGGAGCAGCAGAGACACATAACCAGACAAACCCGCAAGGTCAGAGCGCCGCCTGACGCGCGGGCCGCTCCGAGGCGCGGTCACCGGCCCCTCGGACTACCCGTCCCAGTGCGCACCGCAGCCCGCGGCGGCTCCCTCGCCTGCAGCGGCGCGCCGCGGGGCCTGTCGGGAAACGTAGTTCTGGGGCGGCACCCCTTGGGAAGTGGCGCGTCCCCAGGTCGACCGCGCCCGGCGGCGGGGCAGAGGCTGCTGGGAAGCGTAGTGCTCCGGGAGGCGAGCCCGGCCCAGCGCGCTGCCGCCGCCGCTGCGGTGCGGGACAGGCGGCGGTGTCCATGCCCTCTGCGCAGCCTCCTGCCCCCTCGGCATGGCCCCTCAGCCAGGTGTCAGCAGGAGCAGAGCTTGCTGTGGGACCGCCATTTCCGCGGTGACTGCGTTCAGGCCGGGGCCTCGTTATAGCCAGCTAAACGCGGTGGCAGGGGAGCGGTGAGTGCTGCCCTGTGTGGCAGCACTGTTGCTGCGGTACAGCTGGGCTCACAGCCCCCTGTCCTCTCTCCATCCAGTTCTGTGCACGGAATTACTACGTGCTGTCAGTACACCTCGTCAGGTTCTCTAAAATAGGACTAAACCTGTTGGTTTTTAACCCGTATTACAATCCTGTTCTATAGGAAGACCACATGTATGGGTCTTTACGTGGGACCTGCGAACCCTCGTGTATTCACAACCCTGAATGTTGTCAGGAGCCAGAGGCATGTGTCTGCTCTGGCAATGCCTGGCTGGCTGGCTAGAGGAGGGGGGGCAAGGGAAGCCACTGGGTGCACCCTTGTGTCAATAGCTGAGGCGACAGCAGGGCAGCTGAGTTTTTGAGGAGGGGTCATCATGAATACAACTAGTGATCCTTAATGCTGCTTCTCATTTGGTGTCAAGAGTCAAAGCTGCCAGGGTTTTCTCCTGCCTGGGATGTCCTGTCTTTTGGGAATCATCGAAACATATGGGTTGCGTTGGACAGGGCCTGAAAGATCATCTACTTTCAGCCCCCCTCCCATGGGCAGGGACACCTTCCATTAGATCAGGTTGCTCAAAGCCCCATCCAGCCTGGCACTGAACACTTGAAGGATGCGGCAGCCACAACTTCACTGGGCAACTTCCTAGTACCTAATTCAAATCTACCCTCTTTCAGTTTAAAGCCATTCAACCTTGTCCTATCTCTACATGCCCATGTAAAAAGTCCTTCTCCCGATTTCTTGTAAGCCCCCTTAGGTACTGGAAGGCTTCCATACGGTCTCCCCGGAGCCTTCTCCAGGCTGAAAAAGCCCAACTCTCCCAGCCTGTGGTCATACCAGAGGTGCTCCAGCCCTCTGAGCATCTTCGTGGCCTCCTCTGCACTTGCTCCAACATATCCAGAGATGCTGAAGCCCTGTCTCTTACAACAGAAATCCAGGGGTACCACAGCTGTCACAGGGCTAGGTGCTAACACGTCTTTATGCGTGTGAGATGTAGTAAGGGTGGCTTGAAGCAGAAATCTCTTTTGAGTAAATGTGCACTGCTCCTGTTGGCTTTGCTGTGAGTCACACATGTCCATACAAGGGAATTTAACTCTTCTTATTATTCTTTTTTCAGTCCAACAAATATAAATTTAATGCCTACCCTCTGCTGTGGAGGGGAGAGACGGAAATCCAGAGCTTCTTGGAGTTCCTTCATGTCTTTTATTAACAAATGAATGTCTTGGTAAAACTGCTGATGTAAAATCCTCCCCGCAGGGAGCCGCTGGATGCACCACACTCCTGAATTACAATACTAGCTCGCCCAGGCTTGCAAACTCCGTGAAGTAACTCTGTGCTTTACTTTTAAAACCTAAATGAAGAACCGTAGAAAGAAGCTAAGACTTACTGAATCATTACTGCAGCCAGATGCGACGACCAATTGCTCGAGGCAAATGTTTTTCTTCCTCGTTTCCCTCTTTCTGTCCCTCTCCCACTACACCTTACCCTGACCCTGCCTGCGCCAGGGAGAGCTCCTCTTGCCCAGGCCAGGGCCCCGCAGCAGCGGCCAACGGGTCGATTTTCTTGCCATGTGCTCGCGATTCGGTATTTCGGCGTTCCTGCTTTGCTACTTAAGCTCCGCTCGGGGAGGTGCGAGAGCCCGGTCGTCGGGGTACGGTTTTATTTTCTGATTTCGTTAAAGCGCGGCTCCGCCGCAGCCTCCTCCCCGGCTGCGGCGCTGTGCTGCCGCTCCGCTGCCTCTCGCCTGCTCCCCCGACAGCTGCCTGCTCTCGGGGCACCCCTAAACCCGCCTCCGCGCCTGAGCCCGCCGCTGCCCACCCTCCTGCGAGGGGCCGGCCGCCGCTGCTGTCGTGGAGCGTTATACCCCCGCGGGGAGCCCCGCGGCCGGGCGGGGAGGGCCGGGGCAGGGGGCGCGGCCGGCCGCACCATGGGCTCGGCGGCCGCAGGCGCCCTAAGCGAGGCCCGCGGCCGCCCTGGGCCGCAGCTGGGCCGTGGGGGCGAGGGCTGCGCGGGAGGGCCGCTGTGGCGGGCACAGCACCACCATTAGGGGCCTCTCGCGTGGCTTCCGCGGGCCGGGGCTTAGCCGGACGAGGGCAGGCAGGAAGGAAAGAAGGCCAGGCCGCCGTGAGTAGCGCTGGGAGCGGCGGCGGGACCCGCGCCCGGCTGGGGACGCGCCCGGGACAGGGGAAAGCGGTGTGTTAGTAAGGGAGCGGGGTTACCGGGGCCGAGGCTGGAGCTGATCCCCGCCTCAGCGCGGAGGCCGGGGCGGAGTCGCCTTGTGTCGGGCAAGCGTAGGGGCCCGTGGTTCACCTCCCGCCATCTCGCAAATGGCTGGGGTCCTGCTTGGATTTCAGGTCCTGGGGTACCCCCAAAGCCTTCACTAACAGACGTCAGCAGCGGCTGGAACCCGGGCGTTAAACCACGCCTGTCTCCGTGCACTATGCTAGTAACACCTTCAGGTTGTTGCTAAAGCACAGAACAGGCTTTAAAAGGCACTTGCTGATTGTTTACTGTTTGCCTTCCTCAGTTTTGGCAGAGTGAGACAGTTTCGCTTTCAGTTCTCAGCGCTGCAGTCACCCAAACAGGAGCAAATAAAGCGTACATAAGCTAAATAATCTGAGTTAGAGTCAGGAAGTAGGCTTGGTAAATTAGGCGTGCTTTTAGAGTATCTTTGCTCGTCGATAATATGTGGAACAGAATGTTGATAGGTGAGATGGAGTCTGAACACGGTGTTTAGAATATGGTGAAAATAAAGCTTTTAGTTTTTCCATTAAGTATCAACATACTCTTTTACTCCACGATGGTCCTGCAGTTTGTGTTTACATCCTCTAATGATGGGAATTCGCCTAAACTGTAGTTCCAGCCTAGAACCTAGGCTAGATTATTTACATTGTAGCTCTGCAAACTGCTCGCCAGAGACTCATAAATTCTTTTTAGTGGGACTCTACTTAGGTGAAACAGTCTGTGGGCTAAGGTTTAGTTTATTGCCATAGTTGAAGGTGAGAGCAGAAGGTGATAAGGACAGAACATCTTAAAGAGTAAATATTTTAAAACAACTTAACTATAAAGCTCAACAAGAAATAGCACTGATTTAATTATCCAAAGAAGACTTTAGGCTTTGCTCAGTGGGTTTTCATACAAGTGGATTTGTGCTTCCATAGGAGCCATGTTAACTTCTGTGCATTCTGGAATGCAGATGTTTTTTAGCATGCATTCCTTGCTGAAATCTGTATTTTCTGACTGTTGTTTCCTCTCCAGGTTCTTTGCTTCCCTTTATGCCCCAAAATATTTCAGTTCATTTTGTCTGCTTTGGTCATGTTTGACAGCAGAGCTGGAATCACAAAGACCATTTTTTACAAGTTTTGTGAAAATTGGTGGGTGTAGAAAGGAGGGAGGCTTAATTTAGTATCCCTAGTAAGGAATAGGCAGTTATGTTCACCAGTTCATTGCCACATCAGACAGACAGTCTATCCAGGGTAACCATTGGTGATTATTACTAGTGATGTCATGTGCTAGCAGTGTTATGCATCTTTGGGTTTCCTGTGGTTATCAAACATGAGGCACAGACGCTTATCCACTTCACAGTCCCCTAGAAAGGGATATGTTAATGGTAAACCAGGGGCAGCTTAATGGTCCATGAATTGTAAGCCATTGCATTGGTTATGGTTACAATTTCAGAACTCGGTCATTAGGGGAGTATGTGCTGAATAATCCACAAATTTCATCTGTTTCGATCTGAAGTCACTGTATAAAATCATTTGTTTAGCTACAGGTAAATACTTCATTTTCAGACTAGACCATGTAAGACTTTGTCTGAAATTTTCACCAGGGATCTGAATAAAGGCCTGGGAGCCAAGGCATTGAGTTGCCATCAGGTCGTTGACCAGCTGGAGTAACCAAAGCTTTTTAACCTGGAGGCAGCACCATGCCTAAGTGTAGCTTTATGCTAAGCAGGCGCACGGCCTGAAAACCAGCCAGAAAGAAACCGGTACTCTAGAGTGCTGTTCTGATGGTCAGGCTTGGTGTTCCTTAGCAGGTAGCACAAAATGTGAGATTAGGTCTCTAATTTAAGGTTCTCGGTTGTAGTTCTCTGTAGTCATGTGTGGAGAGAAATGGGTACTGCTGGAGGGCAATTCCTTCTGCCTGAGACACCGCTCGGTGTCTAAGGTAGTGTTAGAGACATGCTGTTTCTTTTTCATACACTGTGTAAAATTGTCAAATACATTAACATGTATTTCCTAATTTTTGTTTGTTCTATATCAGTATTAGTGGGGTTAATAGGCTTAGAAGACTGAAAACAAAGGATCTTCACAGCGTATTGCATCCACCAGACTGTGGCTCTGCACTGATGTCAGTTCAGAGTTCAAGCAACATAATCCCATTACTTTGAAACTCATAAATTGGCTTTGTGATGGAGAAAAGATTTAAGGCTGCTACCAAAGCAAAAACAAATTGTGGAAATGTAGTTTAAATGTAGATTACAGTAGGCAGAAGTCACCAGCCATGAGTATTGCTGTCCTCTTAGAGTTGGAGAAAAGAAACTGCAGGGAAATTCTGTTTTATTCCAAATGTTTAGTTTGGCATATTAAACGTGTTTGGAACACTAATAATGTTTAGTTTGGAATACTGTGTTAGTTTACATAGAATAGATCACATTTGTTTGAAACTAAAATGTAGGCAATACTAGCAAGTAGATTAAGTGAGGGAATAAGAACTTTTTTACTTTATTATCTAGCATTCTCTTGTTCAAACAGTGTTAGGACAGAAGGTCGGCTTGAAAATGTGATGTAGCCACTACTAGAGACTGATTCACACTTAGGGCTACTGTAGTGAGTCACATGTGGTTTTATCTGACATTAATATTCTTCCTCTGAAGACTTTGTTCAAGGGAATACGTATGGCTGTATCTATAGCATAGGACCTTACGAAAAATCAGGAAATTGTTTTAACTGATAGCAGTAAGACTTGTGAGATATTAACTTACCTGTCTGATAATTTGGCTAGAACAGGTTCCTTCCTGTCTTATGTAATACTTAATTTTTATGATAGCAAACTATTTTCTCCAAGCTTTGAGAGTTTAGTAATTATGTTTTTAGTAATAGTTTCTCTCATTAGGGCTGCCTGCAAGCTTGCTGTAAAGTACCTCTAACTGTACTGTAAGAGTGGATTTGCGGAACATAACCCAATTACGGCCAGGTACCGGCTGGCCCTATCTGATGAGAGACCAAGTGCTTGTGTCTAGCTTACAAGGATTATTTCTTGGGGAATGGAGTCTGCAAATGAGCAATCTCAGAATGGTGCAGAAATCAAACGGATTATGTTCTGTGCTTTCAGACCAAAGGCTAAGTCTTGAAAACATGATTCCTGCAACTGTTCACACTGTCCTGAGTGCTCTGTATTTATGCTGCCACAGAAAGAACTGGTTACACTCGAAGAACAAATACAAGAAACACTAAGGACTGAAATGTGCTTGCAGCTAAAGTATCCTCATCATGAATAGGTACACTACTATCAGACAGCTTGGTGATGGGACCTACGGCTCTGTTCTCCTAGGGAGAAGCATTGAATCTGGAGAGCTAATAGCTATTAAAAAGTAAGTAATTTTGTTTGTTACTTAATAGTGGATGATCCAGGTTTTTCCATTCTATGGTCCACATCACTTGCTTGTGCTGGTTTGAGCGCTTCATATTCCATGCAACATTTGTTTTTGGACTTGTATTTGGGTAGTGTGCAATACCCAAGTTCCTTGTGTCCTGCCGAAGTCCCAGCAGAAGATAGAGAGGGTGAGATATAGGCTTATTGTAACAGTCCTCTGCTACTATGTCAGACATGTACTAGTAGTTTGCAGTGCTGCTTTGGAATCTGGAGCCCCTTTCCTGCTGCTTACATGGGACATACATTTCATGGTCGAGTTTCCAGTGTAGTGTTAATACTGCAGTGATAATTAACACAATGGATGTCATTGTCCATTGTGTGTATCTGTATATGCATAACAAGATGTTTTGGTCTTTTCAGCTGAAGATTTTCTTAAAATTCCTTGAGAAGTTCACTTCATTTTCTGTGCCGCTTCAGCATTGACCTCAGTTTGTAAATGGCTTATTTGTTGTAGTTGTGGTAAGAGGCAGCTGTAAAACATTGCAGGCACCTTCCTGAAATACCGACCATGACCCAGGGACATGCTCATTGAAAGAGCTTTCAGGACAATGCTGTTTTGTATGAACAGTCAATAGCTGGCGTCAGCAACTTTATAAACCTTCTGTGCTGAGGATATTTTTCCTATATCAAATCTTGCCAGAGGCACCTTTGATTTTTGTTTTGCAACGTGGTAGAAACTCAAATGTTTCAGAACAAAACAGAAAATGGTACCTTCTTAGCATACATATTAATGCCAATCCATTAGGAACAGAAATGGTGTGGTAGCTGAATGCACAAGACAGTAACTGCAAAACACTGTTTATTGTTATTATATTTTAGTTTATTCCAATTATTAAACTGTTCTTAACCCACAGATTTTACTGCCTGGGGTTAAACCACAACACTGAGCCATAATCAAAATGCATATCAACAAAAAGGGCTGTGTGTTACACACAGGTACTGTGTTCAGAGTTACATTCTGGCTTAGGAGAAAACACGTAACAGGAACAAGGAATTGAAATTACCAAGAAATCAAAATAAAGAGAAGAAAATCAAGAATAATGTGTAAGAATTAGAGACCCAGTGAAATTATTTAATTTGCCCTTCATTAGATTTGTTTCAAAACAGATTGAGTTGGTCATAACTGCCATAACTCTTGTTCTCTTTACAGTTAGAATCTACTCCACCTCACTGTATGATGGAAAGAAAAATAGCATGCCTTGACTTGTTAAAGGCTCTGAAATTTTTGTATCAAAATATATATATGAAAAAAGGCAATCCTGCATAACAGTAATGCTTTTGAATTCTGTTAGAGTGTATGTTATCCAGAAATGTGAATTTTTTTTTGACAAAGGAGAGAGTAACGACACTTATGGGTCCAAGGCCAGATGATGTTAACCATGTATTAATTGTGGTGTTTTTTTTCACTCTACTGTTGTAGAATGAAGAGAAAGTTTTATTCCTGGGAGGAATGCATGAACCTTCGAGAGGTTAAGGTACTTGTTTCATTCAATGGTTAACTTTTAATTAGATTATTAGATGTCATGTTTTGGGGTGACATCGAATTCCTTCCACTCCTTTTATCAAGAACTTCCCCCAGGATGAGCTGTGGCATATGGCAGTACAGTTCTGTTTCCTGTTCATTTGAACAGGGTGTCTGTAGCTTTACGAAAATTCTTATTACAGTTCTTACCAAAAAATCATTTGGTTGTAGAGAGCTGCTTCCTCCTTACAGTGAGTGGTGTGTGAGTGAGCAGGCTTTCCTGTCACAAAACCTAGAGTTAATCGGTGTTTGATTTTCAGAGCTTGAGAACACGTGCCCTTTGCACAGCAATAACCTTTGTACATGCAGTTGTTTCTGGATAGTTGGTTCAGGGGAAGGCATTTACCATGAAATTCTGACACCAGCAAAGCTTTAGGGTTGTTCTAAAGACCTCCTTTAATTTCTAGTCCTTGCTATCACTGTTGCAAACATGCAGAAAACATAGGTGACTTTTCTTTTCCTACAGTACCACACATTGGTACTGTGCTGCTACAGCAAGAGCGAATGTAGAATACACTGAAAATCTAAACAGTAGGGATAAGGAAGACAGACCCAGGTGTGCTGGTTTTGCCTGGGATAGAGTTAATTTTATTCACAGCAGCTTGTATGGGTCTGTGTTTTGGATTTGTGATCAAAACAGTGTTGGTAACATAGGAATGTTTTAGTTATTGCTGAGCAAATAATGTCAAGCTGCCTCTGTTTTTCATGCATCCCCACCAGCAAGCATGCTGGGGGTGGGCAAGCAGCTGAAAGGGGACACAGCCAGGATGGCTGACCCCAGCTGACCAAAGGGAAATCCCATACACTGTTATGCTCAGCAATAAAAGCTGGGGAAGAGGGTGAAGAAGGGAGGAACTTTTGTAATAATGGCATTTGTTTTCCCAAGTAACTGTTACGGCTGGTGGAGCGCTGCTTTCCTGGAGATGACTGAACACCTACCTGCCGGTGGGAAACAGTGAATGAATTCATTGTTTTGCTTTGCTTGTGGGCAGGTCTTTTGCTTGACCTGTTAAACCGTGTTCATCTCCACCCACTAATTTTCTCGCTTTCTGCCCTTCTGATTCTCCTATCCCATGGCAGGGGATGAGTGAGCTCAGCTGCTCACCAGGGTTAATCCACAATACCAAGGAAGAATTTCCAGGGCTGTGTTTAGTCTGGACTGTAACCTGACCGTTGCCAGTGCAAGTACAAGAAGAGTGTGAATTCTGCCAGTAGGAAGCTACTTACAGAGAAAATACAATTGTGTTGGTGCCTACTATGATGCCATATTGCTGTTTTTTGAATGACCAGCATGTTAAATTGATACATATACTTTATATGTATGTACTAATACTTGGAGAGTTGGTCTTTCTTCTCAGAGCTGTCTGGTTATTTACAATATTGTAGAGTTTTTGACATCAAGTTCTCTGCATCAGTGAAAAATGTTTTTTTCCTTTTCATTAGAGTAAGACCCTTCTAAATTGCTGTTTATATTTTCTTTTTCTAGTCTCTGAAGAAATTAAACCATGCCAATGTAGTGAAGCTGAAAGAAGTTATCAGGGAAAATGATCATCTGTATTTTGTGTTTGAATACATGAAGGAAAATCTTTATCAGTTAATGAAAGAAAGGTATGTAACATCATCACCTATTCCTGATAAAAATGAGTTATTTGCAGAATATGTGCTTTTAATACCTCTGTTACTTTTCAGAGGGTTTTGGATCGTTTGTTTAGGCTTAGATCACTATGGCTTAAAGCCTTATGCTGCAGTAGGAGCTGTGGCTGTCACATTTGGGTGTATCCCAGACAGTTCAGTGACAGTTTCCAGTGTCTTTTCTCAGATTAGCCTGGCAGGTAAGTAGTGTCAAAAGTGTCTAGAGTAGATGCTTTTTTGAGAGTTTGAACTGTGGACTTCTAACAGCCCTCCTCCTGAAGAGGCATTGAACCTAGAACTTCTGATAGGTAAGTGCTCCAACCAGCAATACTTCTTCTATTAGATAATGATGTTACCATCTCTTCTATTATGGCTTCCTTGAATAGATGAATAAATAAAAAGTGGTTGAAACAGCAGTCATGAGCGACCAAATTCTGGATTGCTTTTAGGATCCAGAAGTTTTTTCCTTGCTGTTGGATCTATATGTCCAAAGACTGCCTATTTTATTTGTCAGCACTGTCAGTAAAATCTATCCTTTTGATATTTGCTGGAGTATTAATAAAGTCTTAATTTTAGCCTTCGGGCCATGATAGCATCCTCCAGAGGATATTTAGGGACAAAATAGCTCCATGCTTTGAATTGTTCTTTGAAGACGCAGTTTTCTCTCTGTGGACCATAGAAGCATGGGAGATGGCAGTAGTTTTACTTGATTTAACAAAGTAAAATTATTGTTAAAACATATCTCTGTAAATGCTACATAAAATACCTTTCTAAGCATAAAAATATTTACTAGGCATACACAGGTATAGAATAACTAAATTTGGCACACATATATGTATGTTGAGTTTTAATTATATGAAATGGTTCAAGTGCATAACATACAAACCAATTGTTAAATTTCTTAGAAATGCTTAATATATCCTACATCCTTATGAAAACAAAAAGGGCAGATGTCTGTACAAGCATGCTACACGTCATGCTCTCTGTGGTTTAGCTAGGCCTTGGACTGGTTGAACAGTGTGTAACTCAAACCTTTAAGACTGTAATTTATTTGCTTAAGTCTTTGTTAAAATTGCCAGTCTTGCTGGAAGGGACTTTAAAGGAAATATGACTCTCTTTCTGCTTTAAGTAAGAAAATAAGCAAGCAAATATGAAAGGGTGACTCTGATATATGATCTCACTTCTGAAATATGTAATGGTCAGAGTTTTTTGAGAGGACTCAAGCTCAGAAAATTGAATAAGGCTCAGGTCATCTTCTTCATTCACTCACCGGCTCACTCACCGGCTCTTTCTGGATAAAACTCGCACTGGTTTCCACCCTAAGCCATCTCTACTGTGTTTTGGCCTGTGCAGAGACAGCTGGTGTAGAGATGTTTGATCAGAGTCCTCTCTTGGTAAGAGTGGCTGTCATTAAACTGCATGCCATGGCTGATCTCACCTGAATATTGTGAGAAGAGCCTCCTGTTTTCAGTGGTAGCAGACAAGACTCTTTTTCAGATAACAGAAGATAAAGAAGTAGCGCATCAGCTGTTAGATAATAACAAGGGAAAGTCAAAAGTATGGCTTGTATATGCTCCAGAAGAGAGGCTAGAAGAAACTGTATGGAAGGGACTAAATTAGCATGAACACTTGCTGTCTGGAGGAGCATACCTCATGACCTGTACTTGTCATGAAGCAAAATACAAGCACCGATACAGGCTTTGTGGAGAATGGATTGAGAGCAGCCCTGAGTAAAAAGATTTGAGGGTATTGGTTGACAAGAAGCTCAACACAAGCGAGCAATGTGCGCTTAAAGCCCAGAAAGCCAACCATATGCTGGGTTGCATCAAAAGGAGCATGACCAGCAGGTTGAGTGAGGTGATTCTACCCCTCTACTCCACTCTTGTGAGACCCCACTTGGAGTACTGAGTTCAGCTCTGGGGCCCCCAACATGAGAAGTGCATGGACCTGTTGGAGTGAGTCCAGAGGAAGCCACAAGATGCTCAGAAGGCTGGATCACTTCAGCTGTGGAGACAGGCTGAGGTGCGCTTGTTCAGTCTGGAGAAGAAAAGGTTCAGTGGATACCGTATAGCAGCCTTCAAGTACCTAAAGGGAGCCCACAAGAAATCAGGAGAGGGACTTTTTACAAGGACGTGTAGAGACAGGACAAGGGGGAATGGCTTTAAACTGACAGAGGAGAGATTTAGGTTAGATATGAAGAAGAAATTCCTTTACTGTGAGTGTGGTGAGGCACTGGAACAGGTTGCCCAGAGATGTTGTGGCTGCTCCATCCCTGGCAGTGTTCAAGGCCAGGCTGGATGGAGCTTTGAGCAACCTGGTGTAGTAGAAGGTGTTCCTGCCCATGGCAGGGGGTTTGGAACTAGATGATCTTTAAGACCCCTTACAACCCAAACCATCTCTTTCTATGATTCTGTGTTAAGGTTTGTTCAGTTTGGCCAATTTTCCTTTTTTCTTTTTTCATTTTCCCCCCTTTTTTAATTGACTGCATAGACTTCACATGATGTCGCATAGTTTTGATATAATGTAATATGGTAGTTCAGCAAATACTGTGTAAAACGAAGGCAGAGTGCTTAAAATATATTTATCAGTTTTACTCTAATTGTTCCGTTTTATCTTTAGTTCATTAGATAGCATGAGCTCAATAATAATAATTAATATCTTTTTATTTTCTCTTATTCTACAGAAACAAACTGTTTCCTGAGTCTACAGTTAGGAATATTATGTATCAGATCCTGCAAGGACTTGCATTTATCCATAAGCATGGTAGGTTACATTTTAGCTGTAAAAATTCTGAATTAGAGCAAGATAATGTCTGTGTGAGTTTTTTAATGTGTACGTTAACAATTATATTACTAACCATGGCAGGGGGTTGGAACTAGATGATCATAAGGTCCTTTCCAACCCTAAGTATTCTATGATTCTATGAAGGGAGTGATCAGATGAATGATACTGTATGACAGATTCAGATTACTGACAATATCCATATTTTATAGTTGCCTTATATTTTAGTTAGGGGTTTTGCTCAGTTCCTTTTCTGTACATTTCTACTTTCTCAAACTGGCAACTCTACATTTTCTAAAACTCTGATGTTAATGGGCACATTTCCTGAAAGAGTTAGAGGTCCCCTGAGGTTGAGTACAAACTAAATATTACTCTTTTCTCAAGATACAGAGATACCTGAATAAAACGCACATTCTCCATAAGGTACACTCAAAGTAATAAAGTCTGAGTGACAAAGAGCTTTCGTTGCATGGCCTTCCAGCTCATTTGTACAATAATCCCGAAAGCTGAAGCTGCTATATACCAGCCAGTAGTAACAAGACCCACTTAACTAATAAAAAAAAATACTGATTTTAATGATAACTGCCTCATCATGTTTTCCTGCCCTCTGCAGTTCTGCCTGCTACATATAGTGTACACTGCTCGTCAGCTCATGGAGTTATTAGAAGACAGCTAAAATCAGTGGTCAAAGGCCTGGAAGTCAAAGGCTTGTAGGACCAGCATTTCAGTTCACTTGAGGAAGATACTTAACTGTGCTTTGGAAAACATTTTCAAGCTAATGGTTTTATTCTCTGTTCTAATGGGGCTTGGACTGGGGATTTTTCTGAAACCCAACTAGAAGTTCCAGTCTGTTCCAGGGAGATGCAAAATATTTTAAGACAGAGAAGTCACACAATTTATTTGTAAAAATCTAAGTCACATTTTCTAATAAATTTTCAAATGGATCACAGTCTTTTAGAATACCTTTTACTGCCATTTGGCTTCATACAGATTTAAAGAATGAACAGCTTTGTGTCAAAACAGTCTTGTTCGCTGATCTTCTACACAGTAGACTGTCATTTCTGCAAATATATTGTGCATCTGTAGTTACAAGGATCTGGAAACTCATGGCAAGCCTGACAGGATGGTCTTGGTGGTCTTGTTTCTCACAGTGTAAGACTGAGTGTCCCAAGATTCTCTCTGCAACAGTTCTGGAAAAATCATGTGAACTTTTTTCCCCTCTCTCCCATTTCCCTATTCTGCTCCTGTATGGCATGAAAGTGTTTGTCAAGTAAACTTTTTATGTTCTTTATCCGTCCAGACTAACAAACTTCAAACATCTTTTCATATTTGAATGCACAATTGATTGCTCTTTTTGCAAGTTTGCCATGAAATAGATTGCCTCAGAAGCATTCTGCAAGTGCATTTCATGTCTGCACAGAAAAATACTGAAGTGACTGTACTAAATGCTAAAAATAACCTTGACTGTTCTGTCTGATACTTTCCATAGAGGCAGCAGCTCAAGCAGGCACCAGAGTATGTACCGAATATCCCTAGGAAGGATGCAATCTGCTGGTTGTTTGGCACTGTGTCTTCAATGCTGTCATGCATTAATCTAGCGAACAAAAGTTAATACAGTTATACTGGAAAATGTGAATACATCCTATGCGAAGGTTTATTCTCTTCTGTGTGGGAGCATATTCAAGGCTGTCAAAAAAACTTGGCATGTACTACACGTTGGAAGGTCTCTGAAAAGGGGGTCGTATACAGCTATGGTGGCATTGCTGTGGACATCAATATTTCATTTGAATTTCAGGGTTCTTTCACAGAGACTTGAAGCCTGAAAACCTCCTTTGCATGGGACCAGAACTTGTGAAAATAGCAGATTTTGGCTTAGCCCGAGAAATCCGATCCAGGCCTCCTTACACCGATTATGTATCGACAAGATGGTAAGTGCTAGTATTTGCCTGCATAGTATGAAACTTATAGTCAAGCCTTTAAAGAAGTAAAGTATGAAGTTTCTACTGGATATAACACCACTTTTGATGCCTCCTCTTTATGAAACTTTTATTTAATCTTGGCATTACTTAAAATGCTGCAGTTAGCAGAAGATAGTTTACAGATGGGAGCAGCAGAAAAACGAAGAGGAGAGCCTGATAAGCAGGTGGGGCATGCTGGTATTGCTGCATGTCAGGAAGGCATGAGAGAGCCTACAAGATCCTGTGTAGGTTTTAATTCTTCATTCTAAGGGAAAAAATGAAGTCTTAGGTATGGGATAGGAGAGGATAGAAACATTTTAAGGGATGTTTGCTCTTAACAGTGAAGAATGAAGAGCTGAATGGTTTCACGTATCGTGTATCTGAATTGTGTTGATTGTTCAGATTTGTTTTTCTTCTCTTACAGGTACAGAGCTCCTGAAGTCCTTCTCAGATCCACCAGCTACAGCTCTCCAATAGACATTTGGGCTGTTGGTTGTATAATGGCAGAAGTTTACACACTGAGGCCTCTCTTCCCAGGTGCCAGTGAAATTGATACTATATTCAAAATTTGTCAAGTGTTGGGAACGCCAAAGAAGGTAACTAAAGTGACAGTCCACATTGCAATAGTAGTAGAGGTGTTCTGCAGTATAGAATGGCATAATAGCAGTAAGCTATTTTCTCTCTTACTGCCACTGTATGGTATTGATCTCAGACATAGTAAACTAAATTCAAGCTTACTTTCTGTGAAGTAAGAATTACGCAAGTGTGCTATAAAACCTGAAATTTGGAGAAGTAGACCCCTGAACAGCGAACAGAGTCCTTAGCCTGTGTTTTCATTAGGTGGAAATTTATTTTTTTCTTGCAGACTGTTGCATATAAACCTGTGGTTTAAGATGCTAGATACTGGAATCATGGCAAGACTCCTGTCTCCTGATTCCATTTGTGCCTTTGACTTTGTCAGATGTGAAACAAGGCTGACTTCTCACCAGAGGTTTGAGGTGAAAATTTCTAGTGAAATCTTCAATACAGTTTAGAACAAGCTTGACACAATCTGTTACTGATAAGAGAATATATGCTAGTGTACTTAGCACTATGGTATTTTACAGTGGAACTTTCTTTGTGATTGGAAATCTCATTCTTCCAGAACGACTGGCTTGAAGGCTACCAACTCTCAGCTTCCATGAATTTTCACTGGCCTCAGTGTGTACCTAACAACCTGAAAACCCTCATACCTAATGCTAGCAGTGAAGCAGTGCAGCTCATGAGAGACATGCTGCAGTGGGACCCCAAGAAGCGGCCAACAGCTAGTCAGGTTTGGTTTTGGTTTCTTTTTCTCACGTCTGCATATGATGCTTCTTTTCACCTCAAGGCACCTTTTATAGGCCTTCATTTAACAGTTGCTCAGGGGTTCTTAGAAGAGAGAAGAGCAGAAGCCAAAAACAATTTGCAGGACAAAGGGGAGTAATTAAAGGAGAGTAATCAGTCTTTTGCATGCAACATAAACTGCCTGGGGTGTGCGCTCAATGGTCAGATGTGTTACTGCAGTGTGTATAAGTACCCCTGAATTAAGTATAATCTAGTCACTGTGAGTAGCAGCAGAGTAAAGGTGGGATGTATGGCAGAAGTATGTCTTTCATTGCTAGTGATGTGGGCCATAGACTCACTGAATGGTTGAGGTTGGAAGGTGCCTCTGGAGTTTGGTCCAACACCCCTGCCCTAGGCAACATGCACCAGTGCTCAGTCACCCTCACAGTGAAAAAGTTTTTCCTTTCATAGGGCACTTCCTGTGTTGTATTTCTTTCATTTGATTCAGTCTTGGAACTAGAGAATAGAAGAGATGGGATGTCCCTGGAGTTATTCAGGTCTTGATGGCTGAATCTGGGATGACAGGTGCACGTGTTTCCACATGCACATGCACGCAGGCAAGCAAGAGAGCACATAATGAAGCATGCCTCTAGATGCTGTATACCTGGTTAAGTGTTATACATCTGCAGAACCTCTTCCTTTTGTGCAAGTCCATGGAAGATCACTTGTTATCTGATAATAACAAGATAACTTGTTACCTGTTGAAACTTTTCTACTATTACAGCATTATTCTGAAGTGGATTGTGCTTACTAGAATCTAGTGTTGATTGATGAGTCTTCTGCTGTTTCCTACCCTAGAAAAAAACAAATTACATTTGTACCATCACATAGAGCTAGGATAAATTAAAAATTTTGGTTTCCTAAGTTGCATCCTAACATGTTCGTTATGTTTTAGGCACTTCGATATCCATACTTCCAGGTTGGGCATGCCCTGGGCATTCAGGCACTGGGGAAACAAAAGGAACTGCATAATAAATCGTCTCTGCATATTAAGCCTGTCCCTCCAGCACAACCCCCTCCAAAACCTCATGCCCGCATTTCATCAAGGCCTTTTCAACAAAACCAGTCTTCCCAGCACTTGGTGTATCCACATAAGAAAGACAACACTGGGGCTGAGCACAGTAACTACTTAAAGGAGGACAAATCTAACCAGGTTCTTCTGCCAGCCATTCACAATAAGGTGCCTCAGCAGGTAAAGGTCTCTCTAGCGTAAGATACTCTTCCTGATATACTGCTGATTTTTCCTTAATTGTGTTTCTTGTTCTCTTTCAGGGTTGTTAATACTTTACTAAAAGGACAGGAAATGGGAATAAGGAAGAGTTATAACTTTCTGCTAGAAACTAAAAGTTGCTATGTTGCAATCTAAATCTAGTTCCTATAAAACAAGCAAATTTCTCATTTCAAAGCCATTTTATGCTTCCCTTTGTTGTAAAAGCACTGTTTAAAGGATGACACTGCGATTTCATAAGAGTAAAAAGAACGTACAGTGGCTAGAATATTAATGGGATTGATGCCACAGAGAAACATAGTAAGCTAAATAAAATGTATTGAAATGAGTGAGATTACTGCCTTTATCCATTAAGACATCTAATTTGTGTCACTGGGAATAATAATGCCTTTGGGCTTCTATACTTGCCAAGGAAAACAACAGATTGTTCTTCCAGCATAAGACACTACCATTTATGTTGATTATGCAAGGAGACTGGATTCATAAGATAGATGAGAAGAGCAGACAATGCAAATGCTGCTGCTAAGAGATCAGTATTAGCTAAGGTCTGTACTGACCATGTACAGAGTTGCACAAGGTTGAAGTGTACTGATGAGCTTAAATGGCTGAAGACACACAAATTTGTACCTATGCTGTCCTGCAAGAAAGACATCTTATAAATGCCTAGGAACAGGCTTGTGGAAACATGAATGTGCATGCAGTTTAGTGCTCCCAAGATGAGTCAGAAAATAGAAACTGAGTGTGAGCTAATTGTTTGGGGGGTGTATAGTGAAATATAAGTAGAATTGGAAATAAGACCTAAGAAATTTATCCTTCTGTCAGTGCAAAATACTTTATTAGAGAATGAAATGCAGGAGATACGTAATAATGTCTACAGGCTACAGGTTGTTTTCTTTGCATGTTTAATTAAATTCTGGGATTCTGTTGTTACAGCTCTACTGCCACTGTTACTCTTTGAGACAGACAAATATTCTTTGTTCCTGTCACGTGGTTTATGCTGTAAGCGTGCAGATTTGTTTCTTTTCAATCTGTATAACAGAAAACATGTGCTGGAACTGAGAATATAAATGGTGAACTTAAACCAAAACCTAGGCGGCGATGGGGACATCTTGCCACAACAGTGAAGAATTCTGAAGACTTCGATGACTTGGAAGACCTTGATTTCAGTTCTTCTATCACAAGAATCGACATGAAAAACAAGAAGAGGCAGAATGATGATATTCTTTGTAGGCAAGTCGAATTCTTTTATGTCTGTGTGCTGTTTGGTCTTACTTTTTTAGGCTTTACCTCTTTTCATAATTTTTCATAATTTTTACTTTTTTCATAATGTTGCTTTCTGTGGATCCAGAAACATATCCAAGCAGGTAGAAGACATGCAGCTTCTGTCTCTCCTGGTTTGCCTTGGCTACTTGTTGGATACTGACCTTTGAATTGCAGCACATTTTTTATGGACAGTGCACTCTTCTGTACAATTCCTTGTTCATTTTTCCCCACTGAAAATGATGCTTAGCTTAAATCTTCCCAAGTTACTCTCTGAATGTATGCTTTCTATTTCACATGTGAACCATTCTGACATAGTCCATGCATGTAAACTTGGGTGACTCTAAGCTGCAGTTTGCATGGATCATACACAATAGAGAGAAACTTACTGAATAATTTATGAAAACTTTAAAAGCAATATATAAGAGAACTAGAAGCACAAATAAGGTTTTCAGGGGCACGTCTATGGCTTCAGGCTGAAAATATTCCCTGTTGTCTGCATGTTTATGCTGTAGCAAGCACAGTATGCAAGTGATTAATGGAGATGGGATGCAGATGAGAAGGCCAACATATGGCCTTCCGTGGATGAACATAAGCTGTAAGGACTGGACTAAGTGTAACAAATTTTGGTTTATAGATTTGAAAGCATTTTGGACTTAAAGCCTTCAGATGCTATAGGCTCTGGCAGCAGTGCACCTTCCCACGTGACCTTTTCACGGCAGGACACTCCCACGTTGCGAGTTTCTGCAGCAAAGCAACACTACCTGAGACATTCTAGGTATCTACCTGGTTAGTAAAAGACACTATTTCCTTTTCTTCCTCTAATTCCAACGGCAATATGAAGTAGTCATTGGCACATCAGGCTTTATCTTTTGATATGTGGAGGTGGGCTACTGCTTAAAAAACATGAGAGCAGGACCTTTGCTAATGTATGTGGCCATGACACAAACTACAAGCCTGGTTTTGATTTACCGTAAATTATGAGCACATCCTTGCATGTTAGGTATCCTGCTTAAGTATGGGGTGTATAGTAAATACAAATAGTATGTGACATATGAACTCTACTGCAAACTGTTTGCTCAATCTTTGGTTTCAGTAGATACACTGCAGGGGTACAATACTATGAGAAATGCAGCCTACCATTATTTGCACTCAGGTTATCTTGTCACTGTTAGGCTAAGCGCTCTAAAATGTTATGTTTGATGTGAAGCATAGACTTCATTCATGTAGCAAAATTTGCCTTATGTGACTTGAAAATATTTGTGGCCTTGATGTAAGGATCCTGTCCCTTGACATAAACCAGCCACTGATGCTAGTGGAACGACTTAACTGTTATCTTCGCAGGCCATGGCTGGTCATAGCATTCCCAAATGAGGGGATGGGAGGTAACCCAAAGGCATGTTAAGAGTAAAAACATTTTGGCTAAGTTCACTGAACTGGACCAATGCTGTAAGATTGTGCATCAGATGGAATGAATGTGAGCCTGTGTAACAACAGAGATTTCAGCTTGGTAATTTGTTGTGTTTTTGCAATAGGAATAAGCACAAG
Organism: Lathamus discolor; assembly: GCF_037157495.1. Taxonomy (NCBI): domain Eukaryota; kingdom Metazoa; phylum Chordata; class Aves; order Psittaciformes; family Psittacidae; genus Lathamus; species Lathamus discolor. The sequence continues at coordinate 87,368,042 of NC_088888.1, forward strand.
GAATAGCATAGTCTCCGCCTCAAACAAAGAGTCTGTTCCACCTAATCCCTGGCCCAGTTCTAGTTTGCCTGGGAAAGCTTCTGGTCTGGGAGGAAGTATTAACAGGATGAATTCAGGTAAGAAGCTGTGCTTAATTAACACTCTGAGAGAAGATGATAGGTGACATCTCTGCAATTCCAGACAGCTGCATTTTGGGGTCCCCCATTCCTTACGCATTGTCAGCTCCAATGATATTTCCTACTGTGTCTGTTTTCCTGTCAAAACCAGTTATGACTACTGTTCTCCACTGGACTTGGAGACTACCTTAAACTGAAACATGATTATTTTTTCTAATGAATCGTCAAAAGTCTGGTTTGAAGTACCACATGCATAGAAGGTTGGACAACTTAGGTCTGTTCAATCTGAAATACTTCATCTTGCCTTCAGTTTCTATTGACAGGTTTTGTAAGTCATATTTTTCAGGTTTCCAAATTATTTTAGCCCATCTGGTGCTTAAATGACTGCCATAGAGGATGAAGCTGATCTAAACTGAACTAACCGTACACACCACTCTTGCTATATGGATAAAGCAAAATCTATCATCATGTCTTTTAATCAATGCTGTTTTAAATAGTGAAATAACTGTAGCTTTAAAAAAATTCAGACAAAAAGCGAAGCTCTCTGATTTGTCTTCTTCAGGTTTTTGGGGCATTTGGTATTTCAGGTTTTTTCATCCGTATTGTTTGATTTGAAGTCATTAATTTGTAGATTTTGCCAGATATATTTAAACATGTTGATGTTCCTAGATTGTATCTGTGTATTTCCTCTCTAAATCTTTCTTGGCTTCAGGTTTTCATGTGATGTTACAGTTCTGCAGTATAGCACTTGTTTTGCATATGTTGTTATGAAAACGTTTGATAGAGAAAATTTGTGTTGAGTCTTGGTCCAAAGAAACATTTTGGGCCTTCAGAAACTCTGACTTAAAAAATAAAAACCTTTACATTTTGGATGTAATTTAATCAGAAAATTGTTCATTAAAGATTCAAGATGGGAGGATGTTGTAAATGGCTAAACTATATGAGAACCTTTATATACGTAGCACATGTCTCCTTCCTGGCTCTTCTATAAGTTTTTGCTTCTTTGGTAGATGCATAGGATATCATTAGATTTTCCTCTTTTTTACCTAACACCATCATTTCGCACAACATGCTTTGCCACTGCTCTGCTGCTCTAGTATATTATAGGCATATGTGCGATGGATCTGTTCTGTACATGCTAACTTTGTTTAATGTCCATCTTTGTCATGTCTCTGGGCTGCTTTGTTTGTAACTATTTTTGTCCCATTTTCTATGGCTTATCTACAGGTCAGTCAGATCTGTTCATGCTCATCTTAGGGACAAGTTTTATAGCTGGCTTTACAAATCTGGAGCACAAATATGACCCAGTTTATTAAGTTGCGCTCTTACTGAAGCCTTGTGTAGCACCACAGCCCCAAAATAACTGTATAAAAATCAAGAGTGAGTATACTCATAGGACCCAGTTGCTGAAAATTAAACAAAATAATTCCAACTGAAATGCTAAGTTTTGACAGCTATAAGAAACCTTGAAGAAAGCTGAGTTGTCAGGGAGAAGCAGAAATTGCCTTTGTATGAGTACAATTTGTGCCCATTTTCCATTCATCTTCAATGCAGTCTGATGCTGACAGGCTCCTGAATATATAGGTTCTGTGGACTCCTAGTGTCTTCAAGGAAGTTCTTGTTTTCACCAGTCCGTGATCAGTGCACACCTTTGTCATCTGTTGATAGTCTGGGAGATCCATTGTGTAGGGCTCAAGTGTTCCTTGTCATTTCTTTCAGAGTCCATAGGATCAAGTGGTTATATCCCTGCATTTCTGAAGAAGGAAATAGGCTCTGCTGGGCAGGGGGTTCAGTTAGCACCATCTGTGGTATCACCTTCTAGTAAGTATAGTACCAAGGTTGTCTCGGTCTCTTGCTCATTACTCTGGTAATGCTGTATGATGTATGCGTGTAGTGCTGAACTACATATCTTTGCTTTACTGCATTTGTAAATATTTGATTGAGTGGAACTACAGTTTGTAACTTTGCAGAATTTCATATGGAGAAGGATTTGGTTTGTATTTACTTTGTGAAGTACGTGGTTTTATCCACAGCATATAGTGGAACCTAGAGGTTGGTGTGAGGGCTGGTACAGAATTCACTTTTGAAATCAGTAAATGCTCCTTGTTTGATGAGACTTTAAGGATTGGATCTACTACTGTTTCACATCAGCAAACTGTATTTTAAAAGGAGGCTTCTTTCATAGAGTCATAGAATCATAGAGTGGTTGGGGTTGGAAAGGACCTTACGATCTTCTAGTTCCAACCTCCCTGCTGTGGTCAGGGGTACCTCACACTAGACCATGTCGCCCAAGGCTCCGTCCAACCTGAAATAAGGACCTGGACCTGCATCCAGTTGCTATTCAATGTGGACAGCTACTAACTGAACCTTTATCTCATGGGATTTTCTCTTCTCTCTTAGATTACACTTCCGCGAAGTCAGTAAGACCCCATCTTGGACAGCCATCGTTCAATTCACCTACTAAAAGCACACCAAGGTTAATGCCTTTCCCACCACCACCAGCTCAGCCGATCCACGGGCGCATTGACTGGTCTGCAAAGTATGGTGCTCACCGGTGACGCATGGAAATACTGTCTAAACCAGTGCATTTCCCATGAAATGGTGGCTATCATGCGACAATTTGATACTGTTTTATGTACCTCTAAATCTAAAAGAAACAGATCCTCTATGAACAAGACATTTTGAAGGTTTTGGGTTTTTTTTTTACTTTTATTTGTATTCACTTGAATGCAAACTTGTAACTTTTTGTATAAAATTGTTTTGTTATATAATTGGGTCCAGTTATTTTCATAGATCTGATACATTTTGTATATATGGCTTAGGGGTTTTGGCATTTTTATACGATAAATTTTTATAAAAAACTTTTTTTAAAATTTCACTTTTCCTTTATTAGATTCAACTTTTTTATGAAAGTGGATTAAAAAAAGCAAAGTGGTGCAATATTGCAGTGGAAGAGAAGTACTGAGGAAGGGGCATTAATTAGACATTTCCTGAAGTTTATGTGCTAAATGAGGCTGTATAATGTCACTGATGCCACATCTTGTTGTCCTCATTTGGTTTGTGCTGACGTCAGAGGAACGAGTAACAGTCTAAACTCCTTTGCAGTCACTGAGAGACTGCCAAAAGTCAGTGGAAGGCTTCTTGTTTAATATATTTTTGCCTTTGAAAGGTTCTGTTGGACTGCTGTCCAGCTTCATTCTTTTGCTTTTACCAAATTTGAGGAATCTTGTTTGGTGAAGGGTGAACACCCTTCTGTAGACCTGTTTTCTGACACAGCACGCTTTTGTCTTGCTTTCAGAGTTGCTTCTTGGCATTGTTCACCGGGGAGTAGAAGGTGGACCTACCTCTGTTAAATTCATTTAAATGTTCTAATGATTTCTAAGCAGAAAAATCAGATTCTATTTTTCTGTTGTTGTTAATATAAGATTGGAAGACCTATTTAGGATGGTATTGACAACTATAATGCTGGTTTCCGAGTAATGCAGTATTAGTGATACACCAGTAGCAGAGTTTAAGCAAACAGTATCTGTGCAGCTGACTTAACGTTCACAACCATTCTAAACCACTTTTGGGTAAAATAATCCCAAGGAAATGAGTCAGTTTAAGCTTACTTCAGTTCTTCCTCTCTTCAATGCATCTTCACTTGCAATGTCAAGAATATGTGAGCTTCCATAAGTCAGGCCCAAGGCTGTACTGAAAAAAATGGGACCTTACCTGGTCCTACTAAATTTCTGTTCTAAATTCTAAATTTGTGTTCTAAATTCTAATTGTGTTCTACCGTTCTAGATTTGTGGTTGATTTCACAGAAACTGATACAGCCCTTTGAAGAGCAGTTTAACTTAGTTTGTTAGAACAAATAAGTTATCAGGTTATACAGAAAAGAGAATAGCCCCATAGTCTAGTTTTAATTCTGTAATGGGAAGGAGTGCCAGAGTCCAGCCATGAGCAAAAGATTCATTTAGATCACAGTCAGCATTTGGCAGTTCCAGCACTTCCTTCCACACAAGGAAGATAAAGCAGTACAGTGCTGTGGAAGAACATCTTCCATAGCTGAGTTTTGGAACAGCAGCACCAAAGCTGACATGGGCTCTAAAAATGAATCTTCCTGCAGCAGTATACAGGAATGCTCACCTTTCTGAGCTCATCTTATGAACAGATCAGGCAAATGGTATATTTGCGAGACTTAAATCCAGTCTGAAGGGGTCAGAGCAGGTATGGTTCTCAGCATCCAGCCATTCTGAAGGAGCTGAGTGTCCAGCTACTTCATTATTTGTTCATGCAAGTGCTAACTCTAGGCCATAACTAGCTGCTTCCAAAGCAGTGGTGCCAATGCATAGCAGTGAAACAGAGCAGCCCTTCAATTTCTGAAGCACACACTGATAGTGTTTTTTGGTAAGTGGAAAGGGAAATATGTATATTTGTGGTAGAACTGGAAAGAGTTGCTTTTCTTGGCAGAAATAAGTATCTCTATTTATATCTAGATATCATTTAATTTATTTTATCACTCTCTCAAAAGAAAACACTATCCTAAGTATCCCTAGACCCATTTAGCCAATGTAACTAGTCTGTTCCATACACTTAATTCCTACTACAGGAAGTGGGAGATGAAAAAGTCGCGAGAATGCTCGGGCTTGGATTCATGCTGCCTGAACACAAGCTCCTTTACTGTGAGCTGACTCTAAACTAATGGTGAGTGAGAATCATGTTAAGAGAAATTTGGCTCACTTAAGAACTTAGCTGCCCTCTGGAGACACCTGGGTCTCCCCATTGAGGAGGGAGGCTACTCCACCTGCTGAAAGCAGCACAGGATGAATCTGAACATGCCTTGTGATGTCTGAGCCTGTATCAGCCCTGTGGTGATTTGGTGATTTTCCTTGACTATAGCATTCAGGTTTTGGTCAGTCAAGTGAAAAGACCAAAAAAAGTAGAGAAGCAGTAGTACTCCTTATTGCATATCTCCTTTCCCAAATTAAAGCCTGTATTTAGGAAAAAAACCCAACCAAACCTAATAATCTTGATATTCAGAATCCCTTCTGCTAGTCTTAGCTTAGTGGGACAGAAAACGAGCTGAGTATAATGGCAGCACTGGTAGCCTTTACTCCAGTGAATTCCAGCTGAAGCTGGAAAGTGTTTGCGTCAAGTCTGAGCGGGGTATGGGGAGTGTTTTACTGTGCTGTCTCAGCGTGCAGTGCACGTATGGAAAAGATGTAGGGCTTCATTATACTGCAGTCTGGAGCAGCAGCATATCTGAGGGTTTATCACACGTAACCTACTACTTTGTGCTTTCATATTTAGCAGCATATTTATATCAAATATTTTTAGAATTCTGCTGTTTACATTTTGTCAGGCTTCTGCGTAACATGTAATAATGACCGCTGGAAGTAAAGGAACCTGGCAAGTGGGCTCATTCACCTCTGTAATCCAGATTTTGTTCCTAAAAGTATTGTGTCAGTGCCACGATGTTAGCAAAAAAAGAAAGAAAGAAACTAAGCTGGAAAACCCACTTCCGCGGTATCTCTGTGTGTAATAAGGCTGTTGGTATGAGTAGGATGCTCTGTAATGTGAGGAGAAGATACCAGCTGAAAAAGAACGTTTGAACTTACGTGGAAGGAGAGGATGGAATTGTCACAGAGATAAAGAAATAACAGTTCTTGTTCATTCTGTGGTTTTGTTCAAAATGTTCCACATTTGTTTCATTCCTTCTGTGTCAAGTGTCCTGCACGGAATCAAGTTACTGTTGAAGAAATATCGACTGACTGACAAGGGTCTTGATCTTTCCTCGGTTTTTAATAAAAACACTGTTTGGCTTTTGTTTGCTGAGTTGTGTGTTTGATTTCTTTTCGTAAGTATGCCTGAGGTTTGGAGCCTGCTGGCACCTGTGCTCCTCCTGCATGTTCTTTTGCCACATTTTGAGTCTAAGCATGTAACTTCTGCAGCATGCTGTGAGCTTCATGTGAAGTCCTTGGATGTCAGCTTCTCTGCAACTAACTGCGATAAAAGGTTTGTCACCTCAGCCTTCGCCCCCTGCTCTCAAGGTGGTAAGAAGCTGAAGACAGTTGACAAGTTGCTGTCCTGGTTTCAGCTGGGAAAGTTGCTTTTCTTCCCAGTAGCTGCTGCAGTGCTGTGTTTTGGCTTTAGTCTGAGAACAGCGCTGATAGGACACCAATGTTTTCAGTTGTTGCTAAGCTGCAGACCAGTAACGAGTGGTGTCCCTCAGGGATCGGTGTTGGTACCGGTCTTGTTCAACATCTTTGTCGGTGACATGGACAGTGGGATTGAGTGTGCCCTCAGCAAGTTTGCTGATGACACCAAGCTGTGTGGTCCGGTTGGTATGCTGGAGGGAAGGGATGCCATCCAGAGGGACCTCGACACGCTTGTGAGGTGGGCTGATGCCAACCACATGAAGTTCAACCATGCCAAGTGCAAGGTCCTACACCTGGGTCAGAGCAATCCCAGGCACAGCTACAGACTGGGCAAAGAAGAGATTCAGAGCGGCCCTGCAGAGAAGGACTTGGGGGTGCTGGTCGATGAGAAAATGAACATGAGCCGGCTTCAGTGTGCGCTCGCAGCCCAGAAAGCCAACCGTATCCTGGGCTGCATCAAAAGCAGCGTGACCAGCAGGTCCAAGGAGGTGATCCTGCCCCTCTACTCTGCTCTTGTGAGACCTCACCTGGAGTATTGTGTGCAGTTCTGGTGTCCTCTGCATTAAAAGGACATGGAACTGCTGGAACAAGTCCAGAGGAGGCCACGAGGATGATCAGGGGCTGGAGCACCTCCCATATGAAGACAGGCTGAGGAAGTTGGGGCTGTTCAGCCTGGAGAAGAGAAGGCTGCATGGAGACCTCATAGCAGCCTTCCAGTATCTGAAGGGGGCCTATAGGGATGCTGGGGAGGGACTCTTCATTAGGGACTGTAGTGATAGGACAAGGGGTAACGGGTTAAAACTTAAAACAGGGGAAGTTTACATTGGCTATAAGGGAGAAGTTCTTCACTGTGAGGGTGGCGAGGCACTGGAATCGGTTGCTCAGGGAGGTTGTGAGTGCTCCATCCCTGGCGCTGTTCAAGGCCAGGTTGGACAAAGCCTTGGGTGGGATGGTTTAGTGTGAGGTGTCCCTGCCCATGGCAGGGGGGTTGGAACTAGATGATCTTAAGATCCTTTCCAGCCCTAACTATTCTATGATTCTAATGCTTCCTGTGATGAAGGACTTTTTTAGTCTCACGCTCTGCCGGTGAGGTGGGTCACAGGAAACCAAGAGGAAGCAGAGACAGGACACCTGATGCAAACCAGCCAAAGGGCTGTTCCACACCACAGCACGTCCTGCCAAGTAGATAAACTGGGTCCAGTTACCTGGAAGTGACTGATTGCTGCTTGGGTTGGGCTGGGTATCAGTCAGCAGGTGGTGATCAATTGCATTGTGCATCACTTGGGTTTGTGTTTGGTTTGGTGGTTTGGGTTGTTTGGGTTTGTTGTTGTTGTGGGTTTTGGTTGGTTGGTGGTTTTTTTCCTATCTCATCTCTTGTATGATTATTTATTTATTTCCCTTTATGTTACATTATTAGCCCTTGTATTAGTATTTTATGTACTTTATTTAAATTATGGACCTGTGCTTATCTCAACCTACAGGTTTTACCTTCCTGCAATTCTCCCCATCCCAGCAGGGGAAGTGGGTGAGTGGCTGTCTGGTACTTAGATGCTGTCTGGGGTTAAACCACAACACTTAGAAACCCAGCCCTTTTGCTGACTGTCCAGGGCTTAAAATGAATTGTGCAGGTGATTGAGTAGGTGGAAAACCCATTTCCAAGTGCGTTGGTGCTGGATTGTAAGTGGTGCACGTGTGTGCACTGAGGATTGCTAGGTGCTGGGGATGGACGGGACGAACCCAGTATGATCTCCAGGGATGGAGATGAACTGAGCTGCTGCCGGTCGTGCGTGTGCTGCGGTCAGTGGGGAGCGCGAGTGAACCGCAGCCACTGCTGGTGCACGCAGTGAAAAGAATGGCAGACTGCCACGTGCAGCGCCTCACTTGGATGTGTCTGCAGTCTTGGAAGCTTGACTACCCTACGTTCTCCTACAACTGGACCTTGAGCTTGTTTGGAGGTTCTAGCAGGGGAGCGCAGCTACCGTATACCCGTGACCGATGAACGGTACCGCCTGTATCGGGGAAGGTCGTCCTCTTCGACCGAGCGCGCAGCTTCGGGAGGGACGCACGTGGAGCGGTGAGGGAGGAAGGGGACACCCGCCTAGCCAGCCAGATCAGCCGAATCAACCCTGGCGATCAATGGGGTGACAGATGTCGCAGCCAGATCGCCCTCACATCCGACGAGACACCCTCGCCCGCTCGCTATTTATCGCCCGCTCCGCGCACCATCTCCACCTCACGGCGATCCGCGCGGGCGGCGCGCACGCAGACGGGACCCACGACATCAGCCCCAGCGCACGAGCGGACCTGCGGGTACGGCGCTTCCAAGGCGAGCCCCGCAGCCTTGCCTTGCCGCGCCGCCGGCCCCCGGGAGCCCGTGAGCAGTATGCAGATTGCGGAGTGCCCATTGGCGGACTTCTCGGCGGAAAAGGGAGGAGAAGAAGGGGGCCGGGCAGGGCCGGCGCTCCCTGAGGCCCCTCGGCAGGAGGCGGTGCCCGTGGCGCCATCCGCCAATGGGCACTCCGCAATCTGCATACTGCTCAGGGGCTCCCGGGGGCCGGCGGCGCTGCGCGGCAAGGCTGCGGGGCTCGCCTTGGAAGCGCCGTACCCGCAGGTCCGCTCGTGCGCTGGGGCTGATGTCGTGGGTCCCGTCTGCGTGCGCGCCGCCCGCGCGGATCGCCGTGAGGTGGAGATGGTGCGCGGAGCGGGCGATAAATAGCGAGCGGGCGAGGGTGTCTCGTCGGATGTGAGGGCGATCTGGCTGCGACATCTGTCACCCCATTGATCGCCAGGGTTGATTCGGCTGATCTGGCTGGCTAGGCGGGTGTCCCCTTCCTCCCTCACCGCTCCACGTGCGTCCCTCCCGAAGCTGCGCGCTCGGTCGAAGAGGACGACCTTCCCCGATACAGGCGGTACCGTTCATCGGTCACGGGTATACGGTAGCTGCGCTCCCCTGCTAGAACCTCCAAACAAGCTCAAGGTCCAGTTGTAGGAGAACGTAGGGTAGTCAAGCTTCCAAGACTGCAGACACATCCAAGTGAGGCGCTGCACGTGGCAGTCTGCCATTCTTTTAGCGCCCAACACACCCACCCCTGCAGCGGCCGGCTGGCCCCACACTCACGCACTCATCACAAACGCCCTCCTGCGCTGCACGTCCCCCACTTGCACTGCGGCGTCTGCACGGCCGGCAGGGGCCCAGCTCACGGTGTCAGTTCCTGTTCTGTTCCATTTTAGTGCCTCCCCTCTCGGCTGTGTCCCCCACACCGTCCTCAGTCTCCTCTTCACATGTCTTCTCCGAGACCAAGCCAATTTCTTGAGGTTTCACGTGGACTTGGCCTCGCAGGAGCTTCTCACACTGCTCTCAGGTTTCCAAACCCTCTTCTTCCCATCGCCATGATTTGCCATGCTGGTTATCACCAGCCACCTGCCTATCGTCCATATGCCTTAGCACAGTTCCCAGGAGGACGTGCTCCATGATCTTGCCAGGCATCAAGGTGACATTGGCCTGTAGTTTCCTGGCCCTTCCTTGTTTCCCCTTGTCCAGTCAGCAGGAACTTCACCAGACTGCCACAAGTTCTCAAATGTGATCAGGTCTCTTGGCTTGTGCACCTCCATGTTCCTTAGGTGGTCTCCAACCTGACCTCCTGCAGCAGGTGGTTCTTCATTCTCCCCATCTCTGCCTAGAGGAAGCAAATCCATTGCTGTTTTGCTTGGCAGATATAATACTTCTTATGCAAGGAACATGCCTGTCATCCAGCTCCACAGCTCTGAGTCAGCAACTGAATGCTTAATTAAGCATTGTCCATTTTTGCATTAAGCAAGAAACTGCTTTACGGTGTCACTGCTCAGAAGACATTTAACTCGAAGCCGTACTTTTGTGCTCCTAAAGTAGGTGTGTTTAATTATACTGACTAGCCCATGCTCATTTACAGTTGTGTCTTCTGAAGCCTTTCTTTTTTGGTTAATAAGCTGTGTTCTGCCTCAAAGACAAGCTTACCAATGTGCAGCTGAAACTTAAAAACACCAAAACAAATGTCCACCCCAGATGTTGTTAAGAACCAGTGAATTGACTCCATCTTGCCTCTTTCATCAAAGGGGTAAAGTTACAGTTTTCTGGCCATGACTTCAAACTTCCCATTATCTAAAACACTTATAATGATACAAAACTATGATGGCAGCAGCTGGAATAACAGTTCACAGGTCACTCACATGGCAAAAATTCAAGTTACTTTTTGACGAAACATTTCAGTACAGCTTCATTCTAAACTGATACAGTTTTGCTGTTGCACAGTCAACTCATAGGATTTCATAATCATTTCCCTGAAATTCAGGAAAAGTCAGCATTAAGTTAATAAGTAGGAGACAACACCAAAAATGAAGTCACCTCTAAGGAAACCTTTAAAACTTCTAGAAAATGTCCGTTTTAGCACAAGAGTTACTCCATCACCACTGAAAGCCACGTTTCAATCAAAAGCGAGAAGAGGCAGCAGCCAGGTTTTCCAAATCTGGCAGTCCTTACATCAATGAATGCCAAAAGTACCTACACATTCATTCCATGCATATGTAGGTGAAGGATGGCAATGAGTTTTCAAAGCCTCTCACTTTCTAGCTGTGATGATCCAGAATCAGAAGAAACTTCAAAGGAATGATGAGCTTCTTCTGTAATAATCCAGATTAAAATACAAGCATTCAGACTATGGCATTACTTATCCTTCTAGTGGTCACATTTCTTTCTATTAATAAAGGCTGTTGCTAAGCAAAACTTCACAGACTGTTGATCGAATACACCACGCTTTGCAAGCAGCATTTTAATTCTTGAATGACTTCATAAATGGGGCAATTCATTGTTATTTTTCGAATGGACTAGTCTCGGCAGGAACTGTATTCCACTGTAGAGCCATTAAGTCAAAGGAGCACCAGATTTCATCATACTGGCATTTCATACGCAGAGCTCCATAGTTGCAACTCCTGCTGAGAGCTGGTTTTCCCCTGTAGGGACATCTCTTGTCACTCCGATCCACTCTAAGCCTGCCCCGATACCTGATCACCCTCTCAGTGAAGAAGTTTTTCCTAATATCCAATCTCAACCTCCCCTGGCGCAGCTTGAGGCTGTTACCTCTTGCCCTATCACTTGTTAGCTGGGAGAAGACACTGACCCCTGCCTCCCTACAACCTCCTTTCAGGTAGGTTTGCCTCCGAGTCTCCCCCCCCCCCCAGCTCTGGTGTGAGCATGGTGGCTCCCCATTGAGTAACATCAACCACTCTTTATCTCGTGTCTACAAAGAACTTGTCACAGAAGGACAGGGCTGGAGCGGATGGCCTGGGAGGCATCCAGCCATCATACACTGAGTAGGGAACTCTCCCCCCAGGTTGGTATTACATGGTGCAGGGTAGAAAAGGACAGCTGCCGTTGGGCTGAGGGCCGCTTCATCTTAACTGCAAAAAGAGTTTTTGGGGGGTAGGGGTGGGAATTCAGCTTTTCCAATCACAACACAGATCTAAGAAAACTCAGCTTATGAAGGTGCTTTCTTATTTAAGGCTTTTGTTTGCTTTGGTTTTAAGGACTGATACGTTTATTGGAGGAACTGATGACCTTATGGGCTTCATTTTGATGTTCCTGTCATTATCAGCTGAGGATAGACATAAACAGTGTGCTCTTATAGTTCAAAAGGCAAGAAGATGCTATTTCCTAGTATATGAAAAGGTATGTAGTAGAATCATTTCCTTCCATTCTGGAAGGATAACAATGGGAATCCTGTGTATTTTACCAAAAGCAGAAGAAACAGAAAGGCGTCGCTGCAGGACTTAAAACCAGGACATCATACTGTCTGCAGGCTGGGGACGCTAGAGGGAGCAGGTCGGAGCAGGTCAGAGCAGTATGAGACAAGATGGGGTAGGGTGAATGTAGAAATTCCGAAGTGAGATTTCATGGTCTGAGCAGCATCAACATTCAGACTGAAGCGTTCAGGCATCCTTTTTGGCTCAAAACTGTTACAATCAAACGAATGTATAAACATAGCTATATACAGTTAAAATAGCAACTTCCTGGTTTTAGGAGGCCACATGGTGCAACATGGTGTTGTGGGTTAACCGTGTCTAAGGATGATCGTGCTTGGATACCCCCACACAGATTCATCAGTTTAGTTTCTAGCGTGTACAGTCTATAGGCTATTATCATGATCTTCCATCTTCTGGACAAACTAAGGAGGGATTCAGATTATATCTAAGTCTTTTACAAAAGGTGCCCATACTGAGTGTCCTTGAGTCCTGGTACAGCTCTCTAGCACATTTAGGTCTTTAGCTGACTTTGGTAATGGTTTTAAGACACATCAGAGCACTTCAGTCCTGTTACCAGCTTAGAGACCGTAGTAAGCAAATATATACAGCCGTTTGTTGGTGTTTCTCCCAGGTTTCTCAGTGTTGCCAGCCCAATAATTCCTGGCTCAAAATTAGTTAAGAATATATGATAATCTCAGCAGTTGTTTCACTCTTAACTGTCCCAAAGCACATAGTTGTTAGGCAGTTTTGATGTATTTTCCAAGAAAGACTTGGGTTTGTCTTCAACCCTTGCTCAGGTAAGACCTGTTTATGCACACATCAGCCTACAGCATCACTCTGATAGCCAGAAATTATGCTGGTAGGCAAAAGTTATGCTTATTGGGAGTAAGGGTTGTGTTCTACCCAACCTGTTTTCAACCATTCCAGTACTCTGACCAAACAAATCTTAAAAGTGTCCAGTGTTGGGGAATCCACCACTTCCCTGGGGAGATTATTCCAATTGTTTAAAACACTCATTGTCAATGGAATTACAGCTTCATTCCCATTTAAAGCACTGGGAAAGCTGTTACTGATTTAATAGTGAGTCCAGGATACAGGCTTTACCACAAGTTACGGTTTCTGGTGATGGTATGGCATCTTCATAGATTACCCTGCATTGTGTTAGCTTATATTTTGGTAGGTTGCAGTTAATTCCAATAGAACTAGTACTGGCGTGTGAACCTCTGAAGGTGCAGAAGAAGTGTCAGCTGTTCACAAGGATTGTGCAGATCTCCTGCGTGCTTCTTGCGGCACTTCTTCATACCTGGGTATAGCAACAATAACCAAAAAAATGCAAGATGCCAAGTTCAGGCAAAACAAGTCGGCCCAGCTAACTGGAGGGCTCCCATCACTGCTTGCAGCAGGCATTTGACACATTTCAATAAGCTTGGATGCAAAATCCTCTGCAAGGGTTCTATGTAATATCTGATGTCATTATTGTGTACCCTATTCATAGTGAATAGTTCAAGCTGTGGTTTTACAGCCAACTCTTTCACCAAAAAAAGATAAGCCTCCCTTGCCCACACTGTCTCCTTCCCCGCTTTTCTTGTCTTGCTGTTTACAACATAACCTGAACCAACTGAAAACCCCACACCTTTTATTTTAAAGGTGATTTTTAACTGGCTCAGACAATTGATTACACAGTCAGCAAGACTGCTGGTGCAAGCAAGTTAGGCAGCAAGAACAAGTGGCTGCTAGCCACTAGAGGAGGTATGACCACTTTCTGTTCTGTTATCTGCAAGGAAGGTAAAGGCAGAGTTAGAATGTTACCCATAATGCCATTAAACCCCATGCATTTTACAATTTTGAGCATGCTGCCAAACAGTGAATAAAGGGTATCTTGAAAGTGGAATAGTTCTAGGTTGTGTAAGTAATGTGTAATTAATGTGTCACTGATCTTGCTTCACTGGAGCTTTTTATACTGACAGATCTGTGTAAGAGAGTTTAAGGGCAGGAGAGAATATTTGCCTCTGAAGACAAATTAATGATGAAACCTGTACTAGGTTTATGGGGTCTTATGAAAACTCTGAGGAGCTACAGGGAAACATGAACTTCAGTGAAAACAGAAGTGTTTTATAAGAAAACAAATAGACTTGTGGGCAATAAAACATATTTCTCCTTGTCTGAAAAGTACAAATACATCTGGTTTTATTTTATAAAGGACCAAAAACCAAAACAATGTTTCACAGGATGGGAGCTGATTTTTATTTTATTTATTTTATTTTATTTTATTTTATTTTATTTTATTTTATTTTATTTTATTTTATTTTATTTTTTTCAAATTATTATTATATTTCTTTTATTGAAAAAAACCCCAAACCTTTATTGGGGAAGAAACAAACAAAGGGTTGTCCAGCTTTATAGTTGGTTAACATCACCTAAAAATAGGATTGAAATTTCTGCTTTACTTCTTTACACCCTCTTGAAAACGAAAAGATACTTTAAACCTAAGCTTAGATTATTGTTAGTTTTAGTTGTAACAATGCACATAAACCGAGTCTTAAAAAGTTTCACAGCACACCCAAGAGACCAAGTAGAGGAAACATACACAAGTTTCTATCAAAATATGAAGTCATTATAATACCTGAATTATTTAGGATAAAATTTCACAATTCGATTTATACCACTAAGTTTATTTTTCAGTTGGCTTTGAAGCCTTGATCGTGGCTATCTTGTGCCTGTATAAATGAGCCTTTTGACCATGTTGAGACACTCAGATCAATAAAGACTAAACAATCCAAACAATCACATTCTGTAAACCGGTTCTCCATTGAAGCTGTTTGTGCCAGCGGCACAATGGGTCTAAATCAGAATTAGCATTACTGTTCTCAGGCTTTTCTGTGCCGGTGGCCAGGATAAGCACCAAACAGCTTACAGAAATATTTGTGAGGGTGATTACAGGTGTGGTTAACCTTGTCCTCAGGCAGCCAGTATAGCTGCCAGGGCAGAAACAGAGCAGTTGCTGAAGGCCTGCAACACATCTACCCTTGAGAGATGCATGACTCTTTCCAACTATTCATATTATTTCCTACTGCTTTTTCATCACAGAGGTGGTGTGCTTCAGTTTAGGAGCTTGATAAGCAGCATGGGGGGAATCCTCCTAACCCCCCCCTGTTTAATTCTCTAGTGCCAGTTAGTTATACACGCTGTCCCCACTTCTGAGAGGACACTGCTGGAAGCTGCAATCAGACATGGACCCACAAGTCAGCCCCTTCGTGGTTTGTGTGGATTGCGGGCAGGTATGATTCAAGAAAAGTTTTGATTTGCCTAGTCAACAGCACAATGAAGTATTTCCACGGAGCACTGTAGGAACTTGACGTGCCGGGGCTTGGTATATGCACTACTTAAACTCTGCTTATGCCCAACCCAAAACGACAAAAGTGGTACCTGGGCTCCAGGCCAGCTGCCTGAATACTCAGGGGGGTAGCTTAACAAATTGTTTATAAAATAAACTTGTTTTCTTTTCTGCTCAAGGGGTTTGCAGAGCAGCTGTTCAAGTTACAGCTAACAGTGATCTCACCGATGCAATACCTTTAGATGTCAAAGGAGTTTCATAATTACATTATGAAAGGATGTGCTGGAAGCAAAATAAAAAGAGATCAAGAGGAGAAGTCTTTCTGTCAAACAGGAATGCGTGGGAAGGGAACAACAGTCAAAGTTGGATGTGGCCATGTTCAGCAAATCCAAAAAGCATCAGAACACTCTGCACGACCCCTCATCGCCAAGCCTCAAAGCACAAGGAAACAATAAGAAATGTACATTTAATGCTGTGCTTTATTCACTAAATGATGAGCCTGAGCGAGAGTTAGAATTGGGCAAAGTGTAAAGAAGCACCAAACAGTTGTTTTCTGCTGGCACCATCCACCTTTGATGCACATAAATTACAGATTTGCAAGAAACCTCTATTGGAAATGTATCCTCTAGAGAGGCTGCCACAATTGCCAGGCAGAGAAACCGTAACAAAACTCTGACTGTGAAGGAAAAATAAAGCAGCAGCTTTGGAGGCATTTCTTTAGGATAGTTACCTAGAGATTTTTGTCCCGGGATTCCCATTCTTGGTGCTGTTTTAGTACATCCATGGCTTTAAATACAAATTAAAATACAATTTTGATAACAGTGGGGGTTCTGTGAGCAGATCTTCAGATTAGCTGTACTGTCGTGGGCTGCAGGAGTGTAAAGTGATGTCCAACAGCATATGTGGGTCTGTGCTAGAGGTGAGAACCTCATCTTTGGCACCCAAATCTCACTTCCCATCTGCTAGGCCATCCTTGTGTCTGTTCACATCCACTTTCAGTTTCGGTATTTTCATCTGAAATGTGGACAGATTGCATTTAATGGAAACAGTGTAGGAAAATCATAGCTTATTTCATTTCTAACTGAGCATTAGCATCATACATTTGATTTCCCAAATTAAAGCTATTGCCTTAAGGCATGGGGTGAGTTGTGACATAAACTGCTCATCTATATTTATACCAAGTTATCACTAAGCTTGATCCTGGCAAATTGTATTTCAAAGTAATTGAGCACTGTTATCCCATACTTTGGGTGTCTTTTCTGTATCATGCAGCACTGAAAAATAAAAACCTGGGCTACTATGAAATAAGCCTAGAAACCTAATTGGCAAATTCTTTAAATGGTTGCTGTTAGCCTAAATATGACCCATAAAAATCTAGAATTTTCTATGTTTTAAAGTGTCTCACTCTTGTATGTGGTCAAAAGCCACAATAATTCCAAGACAGCAGTTTGGCTATGGTAGAAACTAAGGCTATGTAGCCACACCATCAAACTGAAGACGACAGTGCTTTGGGTGGCAGTTTTCGGACCTACTTCTTTAAACTGGGTGGTGCCACCTTAACAGCAGTGGGAGAGGTTAACTCTAATTTGGTCTGGCTGGGAACTCCCTCGAGCTTCAAAAGCTTAAACATCCCTGGAAGGAGCCCGGTTTGGGTGAAGTCTTGGAGGTACGCACTAACTTATAAAAAGCTTGAGTGTCTCTATAGAATGGAGTTACTTGCATGTTTACTTGGGTATTTGTTGGGGTAATGTAAATTCTCTGCTCTTGTTAGTTCACGCGCTAGGTGCTAGGGGGATTAAGCATGATTCAATAGTTACTCCAACCGCAGGAGACAGGAAGCAGGAGATGTTTTTAACCAGGGAGTGAATCTGGTGGTTGCAGTTCAGGGTTGAGTAACGCAGCTGTGACAACCCTGGTGGGACTAAGGGTGGGAGGTGAGGGTGGGAGGGAAAACACAGCATAAGCCGTGAGCACTGGGGCAGTTTCTTCTTGGGGTGAGCAGGAGAGCTGGCCCCTCTGGTACCCTGGGCTCTGCCCCCAGCACCAGGGTTAAAGGGTACTTCACACTGAACGCAGACAGTGTTGTTTCTGAAAGGCCATCCCCTCCTGTATGGTTCTTACATTGCTGAGAAGCATCCTCGGAGAGGCTCAGGACAGGCATGTTATAAAAGCTCACTAGAAAATAGGATGGGAATACGGAGTTTAGAGAGAAGCAGTAAAAACATACAGGCAGACATCTGTGCTGAGGTCTTTACTAAATATTAGCTAATGCTAAAGGTAGTGTGTGCAAGATACAGTTGCTTACTTGGCTGCAGCATAAATTCCTGTTGTCAATCAGTTTTTCAGCAGTGTCCGGGCTAGTTCAGCTAGTGCAGTGGTCCCAAAAGCTTAGGTATTGCTTAGGTAAAATAGAAAGGTTTTCCTTATCTGCTCTCTATGTTCCCTGTGAGTCTTTAGTCACTTGTTCATTTTGCAAGAGTCAGTTTCTTCAGGAGGAACAGTCAAGCGTATCTTTTAAAGAAGCAAGTAACACCATGTCAGACCATTTGGGCTGCTTGTAAGCCTGGTGTTTGGTATGACTCATGCTGTGACTTTAGCAGCAATATCTGTTTGACTATTTCTTATCTCTCCTTTTGTCCTGCTGCTGGTTTGGGCTGGCTGATGAACAACAGCAAGTTTCTCTGCTAATTGTATAGCTTTTAATGGCTCAGTAATTTGTAGAGGATTTAATGGTTTACTTCCACTACAAGTTACAAACCCTTGCAGCTTCCATGACTGCCCAGGAGCGTAGCATACTCCAAATACGTATTGAGAATCAGTATAAATATTTAGCTTTTTATTTGGTCTGCTGGTAGATCTCTTTTGTTAACACGGTGATTTCGTATGCTTGTACACTCAGCTCTGGACTAAGTTTAGAAGCTTCCCCTGCTTCCCTCACAGAACTTGGTGAATAACCCTTCACCCAGTTGCTGCTCACATAATACAAGGACCTGCCAACAAATGGTTCCAGGTTGGGATTTACAGATGTCATGTCTGTTAAATATTATCAAGTCTTTTTGGCTTCACAGGTGGTTACTACACAGTCGCGGTGTGGAGTTCTTTGCCTGGGTGAAGGGAGTAGAGTACCAGGGTCCAGCGTGCTAGTTACCATCCCAGAGGCTATTCCTTGCCCTCCTTGCACAAACAAGATAAAAAGTTGACCATAGTCTGGCAGACCCAGGGCAGGTGCAGCTTACTCCAAAAGGTTGAATGTCACCTTGTGTGTTGTCCAGCGAATGGGTTCTCCAGCATCTCCAGCAGCAATCAGTATCAGGGGGTTTCCTATTTCCTCAAAAGCAGCTATCCAGGGGTGGCAGAACCCTCCAGCTCCTAAAGAGCTTGTGTTTGTTTCTAGTAACTGGTCTTGTAAGATTTCTTTTAAATAGTTTTAATACAGTTTTCCAATAAGCACTGCTTCTCCTGCTGGAGAACACATATTGAAGAACATAAGTCGGGTATTCTGCACTTCTCATAAAAATTATTACTGATGTGGACAGACCTGATGGCCCTTTTCATTAAAGGCAGACGGTAAGGAAGGGGTAGCAGGTATACAAGAACCCTTAGCTACTAATGAAACATCACCATATTGTACCAAAACCAGATATTATTTTTTTTTAATGCAACATTGTGAAAATTTTTCATGGAAACTTTAGAAAAATAGTGGAGGACTAAGTGAAGTCCCGAGGAAGCCTTGTCTGTGTTGGCTGTACCTTTCCCCAGATAAATGCAAGAAGGCACTGAGAATCTGGATGAATAGGTATATTGATTTTAAGGTAGAAAAAGTTGCCCTGTCTTCCGTTGCTTCTGCCCGCTTTTCGGGCACATCAAGACTTGTCACATGGAACGGGTAATTAAACTGAGCCCGGAGGGCAAAACCCAGGCACGGAAATGTAGCAGTCAGCACGCAAGCTGCGTGTGTCGGGTCCCTGTAGAATCAGTGGAGAGGCATTCCAGAAATATAAAGATTGAGGAGACTTGACCAAAATCCAAGGGTTTTTCTCTGTGCCAGAAGCTTAGGACAATTAAAATCTGCGTACAGCTGACAGAGTTACTAGCAATTAAAGAAAAAAGCTGATGATGATAGGGTTTTATTCTTCATTGTTCTTATCACATAATTTAATGCTATAGAGAGCTTCTTGTTCATGTAAAATGCTAAAACGATACCTAAGGCTTTTTCTCTCTCTGCTTTTGTTCTGCAAACAATAGATAACTTTTCCAAGAGGATTCAGTTTCATGTTCTTGGTGTTGCAGCCTTTGGTTTTTTTAGTTGTAGGAAAAGGCCTGTTTACTGTCACTTTCTGCACATTATAAGCAGGGGCAATGTGTGTTGAGATGGATGCAATGTGTCTGAGAAGTACGTTAACGGAAGAGGCACATAGCTGCTATGAACTATATAGATAAACTGCACTGCCATATAGTGAAAGATAGTCACAATGTGCAGAAAGTAGTAAAAACACGGTATTGGAGGCAAAACATTGTAATTAGCTTAAGCTATTTGCACTTTAAAACAGGAGGTGATCATTTCTTCCTTTATGTGTATTTGGATTGTATTGTCTAAATTACCGCAAATATCCTATTTATTGTAGTAGCATGACCTGATTCTTACCAAAATTGCTCAAGGGAGAACTGTCAATCTGATTGTTCTTTAAAATCAAGTTTTGACAAAATATGTTCAAAATGTACTTTAAGAACACTTACTGCACTGTGACTTGAAGATTCTGGCTCTGAGAAAAATGTGGTATTCTGCTAAATTCCAAAATCAAGCACTCTCTTTCTGAATCATTAGGACACAATTAGGATACCCATTTTAAGCTTTTGTTTCATCCCAGTCATTAGTGTATGATAGTAACAACTTAGTGAAGGGGGAATGCTAGTCCCAAGGCAGCTCAGCCTGTTTCATGGAACAAAGGGAAGATTAACAATTCATTTGCCCCTACTTAAGGAAAGAAGTGGATGCAGTTGAAGCTGCAAGATGAGCTCCAGCATTTAGCTACCCGTAAAACAGGTTTTCCTTTTCTTTTCCTCTCTTCAATGAGGATGATGAGAATGAAGGTAACTTCCCTGAGAATGTGGTAGGATTTTCAGTATGATTGTTTTAAAATGTAGCAAGGTTCCTTCTATAGCTTGGGACTCCTGCCACTTGTTTAAACTTGTCTGTATTTGGTTATAGTCATAACAAACCTCCCTAGCAGCACAGTGGAAAGCTTCATATATCTGCACATCTTTCCTAGGATAGGCTGTGTGGTGTGACTAGTCCATCTCTCATTTTATGTTTTAAACCAGATTAAACTTCAACAGGCATAATGAGAATAAAAAGCTCTATTCTCCCCTCAAAATAATGGTACTGACACCAGTTTTAGGAGGTGTTGTTTGTCTTCTGCTTAATGTTTTTCAGGGATCCAGGAGCTCAGAAGCATGTCAGGAAAGCCCAGGCTTACCTATCTTAATGGAAGGGGGCGAATGGAGTCCATACGATGGCTGTTGGCAGCAGCTGGCGTGGAGGTTAGTTGACACTTAGTACAGTGTTCCAGACTGCTGGCCTCAGTGAGGACCAATTTAATGTGCATGTGAGGGTAAATGGCTGCAAGAGGGTGGCTAAATGCATTTGGCCCATAGCTCTGCAGGTTTGTAACTAGCTTATTTGATGGTTAATATTTTGGAGGCAAACTCAGTGGAGCTTGGAGTTCATTAAAGCTAGCAGCAGTCCCCTGAAGTAATCACAAGGGGTCAAAATGGGGATTTATTTAAAGACCCTTATTTACTTTACAGTTTAGATAAAGAGAAGCATTTTGTTGACTTGTGTGCCCCAGGATGGGGTTAGAAACAGTTGATTTACCTTGTGCTTCTCTTGGCACTGGCTCCAACCTGTCTTCCTCCTGCAGATGTCTGTACTCTGTTTCTACCCTTAGGTTATTTCTGCATTAGTGCACTGGGGCAGAATTGGCCAAGCCCTTCTGCATCTCCCCAGCCGTGAGGATGTGCTAGGGATCCTCAGGACATTTACAGCCAAACAGTGTAGTTGAAGATCCAACCCAATATTTTTCGCTTGGTTCCGTCAGTCTGTGCATGGTTATATGCACACTTGGAGAAGACAAATGTTCAAATACAGCAATGTAACACTATTCTCTCTCTCCCTTCCAGTTTGAAGAAATTTTTCTGGAAACAAAAGAGCAGTATGAGAAGATAATCAAAGGTGAGAATCCCAATGTCTGAGGCTTAGTCTCTCAAAAAACCCGCTCCAGTTTAGCTAAATTTGTGGTTTAAAATTAGTTTATTTAAACCAGTGCTAACTTCTAGATGCACACCTACAATACTGAAATATTAGTTTTCAGTAACCTGTTCTTTTCAGTGCCAAACAACTCCTATCATCTAAAAGCTGTAGTTTCTGTGACTGTTCACTGTAGTACATTAAACAGGGGTAGCAAACATTCCTGTTTAATGCAACTTAATTTTCTATGCTGTTGAACTGTTATCATGGATCCTGGCACTTTTTTGGTCCAGGACAAATAGCAGTCCCTGAAGCAAATCCTAGGCATCATCTGGGAGTTGTCTCAGGCCAAGGGACACTTTCAACATGTCATTTAGATATGACCACCATGATTTATGGGCAGAGCATGAAATGAATGCAACCAGCCTGTTTCAGCTGGCCTTAACTGTTGTTGAGTTGGCTAGTATAGATCTACCTGTATGTTGGTTCTGAACCTCAGTGAGACAAGCTTCTGAAAGAAAGGTCAGCATACCACCAAAATCCTCAGGAAAGCCAGTTTTCCTTTGTTACAGGCTCAGTGTGAAAACATTAGTGTCAGTTCAAAGCAAGATCAGCCTTGAGCCATGAAGCTTCCACCAGTGAAAAAGCAGAAGCCAGTGGGGAGACCTGTGGAAAGTCTGATGTGACCAAATTAGCAAGCCACAAAGGCAAACCATGGCAGTGAGACCAGTTCCCAAAACCAGAGCATATCCCCAGCTACTGCCCTTGATATTTGGCCAGATGAAATCCAGCAGTAGGGCTGCAACCCTTTTGCAGCCACCCTGGAAGAAGACCTCGCCGCCAGGGTGCGGAAGGAATTGGGACTGTGTACCAGCCCTGCAGTTTACCTGCTGCCCAAGACATGTAAGAGAAACCTTACAGCAGGCTGAGCTTGCCAAGACATGCTAGGAGCCCTGGAAGAGGACTTGGCTGCTTGCTCAGCAAGGAAAGCTGTGTTTAAAGAAATCCTGACAGGAAAACTAAAATGAACACAAAATAAACATAAGTGGTATCAAGAAGATCAGAATTAAATATGCAGGTCCAGCTGCCTGGCAGTCTGATAACATGGGGGGGGGGGCAGTGCATTATAAAGGCACCGGTCATAGCTCTAAATATGATAGCTCAGGTACTGAAAACCCAAATCTGAATTTGCTTCAGACGACTAATTAATCCAGAGTGGTATAATCCTGGATACAGCATCCAAGCTTATCTGTATCCAGAGGGAAGAATTAGATGGTGGTGAAAAGGACAAGAAAGTTTTATAAAGAAGATCAAGGACTTCCTACATATGTATAGAGAGCTTAAGAGGGTGAGAACACAGAGAAAAAGGTGAGGGTTAATAGGATGGGTTGAAGAAAGACAAATCAGCCATCCTGATAAAGGGACTTCTGGAATGCTGCTGGTCATGCGCAGCAGGACAGAACACAGCGATGTAACCCCGTGCTACTTCTCCCTCCATTTTTTTTTTTTTCTCTCCCTACCAACATGCTTTTTGCCAGGGTTATCCTCTGTTTAGACACCACCACACTGTTAGAATGGTCCAGGTGTGACTTTGGCCTATGCCAGCTAATGACCTAAGCAATGCTCCAGCAGTGTTCAGGATGAAGCCTGAGCCAAGGGCTGGTCCCAGCAGGCAGTTTACAGACAGCTGTTCTGGAGGCATCAGCCTGGCCAGACCTGTACCTGCTGGTCTGAGATAACTAGTTTGGCTCAATTTGTGTTGCCCAAGCTGTTACTTGGATATCAACAAGCTCTGCTGGTCAGTGACAAATGATTCTAGATGGTTGTTTTTCATGTATGCTCCACAGGCGACATTCCAACAGCACAATCCAGTCTGCAAACAACTTGCAAACTCCTTTTAATCCTACATATATATTCAGTGCAGGGGTTGTGTGAATTGGTTCTCACTGCAAAGTGAGGAGAAGCTGCTGACCAGGAGAGAATTCCCTCTATTCTGCAGATAAGAAACACACCATGCATTCAGTTTATTCACCTTTGCTGCATCGCTTTTTGTCAAGGGCCAGAAAGTCAGATTTTATTTTTTCCTTGTATCTTACTGCTGAAAAATATCCTTGCAGTGCTGTCAATTTTCCCATTCCGCTGTGTTTGTGCTGGGTAGATCCCAAGTCATAATTTTCCTTAAGCTGCCGAAGTGTGTTCTGAAAAGAAAAAATCTTTCTACGAATGCTTACAAGAAATAAACGCAGGCTGCAGACAGACCTATTCTTTGAATTAAAACCGCAAACTCATAATATGGAATGAATTCTAGACTAGCAAAGTGTTTTAATAGCTCTGTGGAGCAAAAAGCAAACGTGTACCTGTTAAAAGGAGCCCTTGCACCCAAATCCTTGCACTGAACGGATTAAAATTGAGCAATTAAATTACTAGCTTTGAGTAATGCAGGGTGGCAGCTGTCTAGCTGGATTTGGAGTTTTGCTGTGATTTTTTTTTTTTAACAGGGCAGGATTATTCTCTGGATGCTCTTACTGTGTCAATGGTGGAGGGATTATCTCCAAAATCAGTGAATTAGTCCATCAGAAAACTGGTCTAGAAAAGGCTGACTTTGCTACGCTGAATGTCAGTTTAGCTCTCAGAGCTGTCTCACTGAAGGCTTGGATAAACGCTTCTACCAGCATCAGGAGAAAACGGGACTAAAAGATGTATCTAAGTAGGCTTAAATTGTTGTGGAATGACACAGAGGATAGGCTTGTAGCAAACATCTAAGGGAACCCTTGTGCCTGGAGTGACTGCACTTAAACAGCAACTCCTGTCACAGTCCTGCCTCTTGCTTTGTAAGGTAAAGCAGCCTGAGCTCTCCCTGTATTCCAGTAGCTCAGTCTTGCTGTGGTACTACCCCATTCATTTTCTGCTCATTTGTTTATGTCCCTGACAGGGAACTGATCTGCATTCAAAATAATCAGATTTGTTTAAGCTTGGTTTTAACACAGATCTTTATTTTCCTCCAGTCCCTTGCATCCAAAGTGCTGGCTCAGGCTTTTGCTGGCAGCATGAGGCAGGGTCCTGAAGTGCAAAGGAACAGGCAGTGCCAGTTCCCATCAGCCAGTGAAGCTCTGGCAATGCTGTAAAGTAAGGGGCCCAGCTGCACAAGGGTGACCTAGCTACAAAAGCGTGAGCAGGCTAGACAATACTCGATCTTTCCCACAGTGTTAGTTTACTGCATGGAGTTTGACAATTAGGGCAAGACATCAATGATCTACACTGCAAAAGAAATGTGCTCAGTCTGTCACTCTCCTGTAAAGCTAGCAGTCTAGGAGGAATTAACAAGCTTTCCTTCAACTCTCCACCCTAGATGGAAGCCTGATGTTCCAGCAAGTGCCCCTGGTTGAGATCGATGGGATGAAGATGGTGCAGACCAGAGCTATCCTCAGCTACATAGCAGGGAAATACAATCTCTACGGGAAAGACTTAAAGGAGAGAGCCCTGTACTGTAACACCTCCTTCCACTTAATGAGCAATCTGTTATTTGATAACTGCATTATCTATAACAAATTTAATCCTGTATATCCAATAGAAAGGCCTGAGAAAGGCTAGCGCATTAACAAGCAAGGACTCCAGCCTTTGCTTAGATTTTAACCGCTGCTTCTGAAATGCTCCTGGACAGAAACAGGCTTTTAGTGCTTTTGAAAATATTTAGCTTTAGTTCATGTTTAGCTTTGGCTATGAAAATTGGCACTATGTTGGTGATACAACATTTGCCTTAGTTAATTGGAATACAGATGAAATAACTTCTGTGCTCTTTTCTACTGTCTTCCCCTCACCAACAGGATTGACATGTACGTGGAAGGAATAATAGATCTGATGCAAATGATTTTGATGTTTCCTTTCTCTCCACCGGAGGCAAAGGAGAAAAGTCTTGACTCACTTAGGGAGAGGGCAACTAACAGGTACTTCCCAGTCTTTGAAAAGGTAAGCGAGAGTGAGGCTCTGGCTATAAAACTTGTATTTACAATTATAAAAAGGTTTCCCCCAAATAAGAACATGTTTGTAATGCAGGCCAGTTCCAAATCCTCGGCTTTCTTGGCCCTCTCAAAGAAGGGGAAATACAGCAGCATGTTTCTCTATTTGTTGGCTTATGTTGTCAGGGCTGTGGTATTTGAACATCTACAAAGAAATACGTTGTCATCTACAGAGCAAAACTTTTCAGTAAAGTACAAGCAAGCACATACAACTTTTTTTTCCCCTGAAGGGATAGTTACACACTTACATTTGTTTAAGTCTAGCCAGGACATGTGCTCAAATTTCAATTGGAAGATTTTCATTAGAAGAATACAAAAATCCCTTGCAAGTAAATCAAGCAGAGAGGTTAGGAGCACTTCAGCAAAACAACAGTCACAGATTTTTGCATATCCCACTTTCGAAAACAACAAACCAAACCCGTATGACTCAGGCATCTGGCAATATTTATCACTTTTGTAGTATCCACTTTGATGAAAAACAATACTGAAGCCTGAACATCTTGGAAGCTCTCATGACTACTTTATTCCCAAAGGCAAGGATTTTCTTTGGTTAGCTATTGTAATCTTTCACTTCTAAGTCTGCTTCCTGATATCAGCATTAGACAGAACTTTAAATGAAGTATCTAAGTGGCAATTTTATAAGTTCTCCAAGCTACTCTTCCTCCGTTATCCCTATTTCTAATTCTATGACTGTTACTAGTCTACTTAAGCATGTGGTTTTGTCCCTATTCCCAGTGTCTATCATTATTTATCATTACTGATTAATCACAGTTTGTAGTACTGTGTACTATAAGAGTTCAGATTTTTCCCAACAATAATGAAGTAATTTAGGCTCACCACTTCCAGCTAAAATCTCCACCCTGAAAACTGAGATGTAATAGCTGTTCAGCAGTACAGCTGTGCTGGGAGGCTCAGCTGCCAAGCATCATATGTCCGACGCTCATTTGCAGCCCACATTCTCTTTATTCCACAGGTTTTGAAACAACATGGCCAAGACTTTCTGGTGGGCAACAAATTCAGCTGGGCAGATGTTCAGCTAATTGAAGCTATTTTAGCAGTGGAGGAGAAAGTACCTGCTGTGCTGTCAGGGTTTCCTCAGTTGCAGGTAATTTTGTTACTGAGCATGCACGATAGACATGAGATAGACAGCAATCCTGAAATGATCATCTCTCTATGCTTTGTAAATCAGAGGACCTGTCACTATCATGTTTGCTTAACATTAAGTACAAAAGGGATTTTGAGATCCCAGTAACCTCACTTCACTTTAGTCCTCTACGGTATGACTAAAAATTCAAGCCCTAGCATTAAGCCACAGGGCTTTTGCTTGTTTTTCAATATCCATACAATTGAGGATGAACTTTCTGCCTTTGTGCCATGTACAAAGTTTGAAGCCAAGAAGAAATGAGGCACCCCTGCTGCGAGACTTGACCAGAAACCAGAAGCCTCCAGGCATGCAGCATGCTATATAACATAGCGCATGGGCAAGCCTAGGGCATGGCCTGCAGGAGCCATGAAGAGTTTGAGCTACAGTGGACCCAACTAGCCTGTGACTGGAAAAAAAACACAGTGTTCAGTAGTCCTCCCTTGTGCCTGTAATCGTGGTAATAAAGCAGCGTAGGCAATGCAAATTTGGGTTGAGGATGCAAGGCTTGAGGTCATGTTTCTTTGTGCTTACAAACTGTTAATTTGAAAGGCGGACTCTGACTTTGGCTTTATTTCCATTAACAAAAGAAACGGTTCCTCATCAGACTATCACAATTAAGCTTTTCTACTTGGAACTGATTCCCCCCCCCCCAGTTACTTTTTCAACAGCCTAAATTCAGTGTGACAGAATGGGGCATTTCAGCCACAAAGTAGGCAGTAATGTGTGTCAGCTTTTATCCCTTAGGCAGTTTTGCAGCATCAGGTAATTCTTGCCTCTAGCTCCCATCTTCTAGCAAGATATCTGGTATCTTAGCCACTAGCCATGGGCACAGTTCTGTTGAAGCCATGCCTTGAATTATGGAGGGATTCCTTCACTGCCCCCCGCCCAGTAAAAATGGAATTCATTTACATATATTGTGGTTTTCCCTGATCATAGTTCGCACCATCAGAACCGGTAATGAAAAGGTTGGGAGCTGAGTTAGTTTTGCAGATACAAATACACTATCACCCTGGTACTCTTGGATTTTTGCCTTTAGCTTCTTTCAGGCAGCAGAGATGTAGACACTGTCTGCTCCAGTACTGCCTTCATGGGTAAGTACTGCCTTCATGGCTTTTTGCAGCAGTGGGTCCTTCTGTGGGCTGAAGGAGACTTGTGTACATGGCACAAGATCTGAATGAATGTCAGGGTCTCTTCTGGCAGCAGGGGGCAGCACTTGTTCTGTCCAAGGAGCACTCTTTGCTACTGGAGTAACTGGAATTTTTCTCTTACTCTGTTATTTTTTGTGTTGTGGTTTTGGTTTTTTTTTTGTTTGTTTGTGGTTTTTTTTAGGCTTTTAAAATAAGAATGAGCAATATGCCTACAATAAAGAAGTTCCTGCAGCCTGGCAGCCCAAGGAAACCCCCACCAGATGAACATTATGTAGAAACTGTGGTGAAGATTTTTATGCAATGAATGCCTTGCTCCCTTCAGTAAGACCCTAAATACTGGTGGGGGGAAGGAACCAAAAGGAAGAGGAAACTCAATAAATTGGTATCGTTGTAATTAAAACCAATGGTTAAAAAGTAAAGCTGACTTACTATCTGTAGTGGCTGGAATTCGTTTGTGCTGCTCTTCAGGTACTTTCCTGTCAAGCAGCAATTCATCTCCAGGCTCTGGGCATCTCTTGCTGTCACTGGCATCAAACCGTTAAGAGTGAGATGGATTGAGGTTCCTGTCCCCCGGCAACTTTAAAGTCCTCTTCGCCAGCTTGGCAAGCCTGTGACTGAAGATGTTCTCCCCCTTCTCTGACAGATGGATCCCATCAGCTCCCATCAGCCCAGGTTTCCCAAAGTAAGTCCCAAGGCCAAAGTAGCTGAACCCCTGGCTGTGGCACCAGTCCTATAACTATTTGTTGATTCACCAGATTTGAGCGGTCCTTTCAAACCCCTTCCCTTTGGCATGGAGGGCTGATCAGAAAACTACCTGTGCTCCATAGTCCCTTACCACCAATCCCAGGGCTCTGTAATCCTTGATACAGACAGGGTAGTCTGAGTATTGCTGGTGCCCATGGGAAACAGCAGCAGATAATAGTCAGTGGGCTGTATGAGGCTTGGTGGTCTCTTGGTGTGTCCCTGATACGAGCCCCTGATAAGCAGCATATCTTTCTGGAGAGTGTGTTGCCTAAATTCATGCCTGGAAGAAGTTACCTATTTTTCTCTGCTGATCTCTTCAGTGGCACCTGTTGTGGCTGGCACCAGCACCTTGCTCCACAGGACTGTCAGTCCTATTTGGTGGTGGCCACCTAAACCCTCTGGTAGCCACGGGAGGTCTTGGAAAGATCTCCCCTGGAGATGGCTCCTCACCTAGCTGGTGTGCCATCACATGGGATCTGTGCTGGCCTGCCTCACCGTTGGCAGGTGCTCTGAGCCATGATTCCCTTCCCAGGCCACTCAAGTGCTCAGCTTTGTGTCACCAGCCTCCCTGTGTCACCCACTGTGTTGGTGCTTTGTCTCTTCCTGGTTCCGGGCTAAGTGAAAGCGGCAGGCCTCCAGCAGTCGCTGTTAGAAGTTGCAGTGGATTTCTGGATTTTACGGGCAAAGTACCTGAACATACTTGTTAACAGCGGGCAATGCCATAGGCAAACTTCCCATGTTCCTGTGGTGCATCCTGACACCTTTGTGTCACCAGGCACTTCTGTGCTGTCCCAAGAAGAAAGGCACTGCACACCTGTCTGGGCAGGGATGCCATCTCCTTAGAAGTTTCTACCACAGCAGTATACATCTCCATGCAACCCACACGGCTGGTACCTCTCCATGCTGAGCAGGAGGATGGGCTTTGAATGTGAAAGTGGAATTACTGTGAAAGGGTTGGTACATCACTTGCTCACGCATCTGTAATATATACAAATATAGTCAGTGTTACTATCTTTAAATTAAGGCCTGTGGATGAATTGATTTTTTAGATCTCTCTGCAAAGTTTTCCTTGCAGAACTGATTATTTTTCTTCATAAATCAATTATTTCAAACCACACGCACAATCTTACCAGCATTTCACGCACAGGTTGCAAATACATTACCTCTTCAGAATGAAGCATCATGGAAGAAACGTACAATCTGTTTTGCAGGCTCAGGTAAGGCAGAGGTGCTTTATTTCTGCAGCTGTAGGATAACAACAAAAGTTCAGCTTCCACTGATTTTTTTAAAATGAAAATATTAGGGCTTACGTATCTACAGCAGACAATGACTGCCTTGTGACAGGGCCTGATGTGGCACAGCAGCATTTGCACAGGAGGAAGCTTTGTTCCAGCAGATGTCAGTAACTAAATCTGACGATTAATATTGCCATGACAAAAGTGTAGAAAAAAGGAAATGGGGAAAAAGTATTAATAAATTAACCTGGTAGGGAGAAAAGAGAAGAATAAACTGCCTCTTCAGGTTGCTCATTCTCCAGCGGTCCCCCATGGCTTTCCCACACAGCAGACTAGGAAAGGACAATTGTTCATTTGTTAGAGTGCAACTAGATTAAGTGGGTTTTTTTAACTGAATATGCTCTGCTTCTTGTCAGATGCAACTTATTTTACTATTATGTCCAATACAATTGTGTAGCTTTTTGGCTTGCAAGCACTGAAACTCATCTTTGTTCATGTGAGGGCAGGTGTGTGCTTATACTCACAACTCAAACAGTGAGTGCTAGCAAACTGTGTATTCAAGTGTCCCTTTGTCCTTCAAGCGTAAGTAGAATCGAAGGAGAAAATATTCTTATGTGAGTTATTCACATGTGTGTATAAGGTAGGGCTTTCCTGTAAAATTTGATTACTTTTGTAACCAGGATTAAGGAAGAAAACTTATGTTGCTTGGAATTGTCAAACTTCTAGGCAAGCTAAACAAGAGTAAATCTGAAGAGTGATAGAAAAATGCTACCATACCCCATTTGCAGCTTAACTCTTTAAGAGGTATAAAAATCTGTTAAAATTGCATTTCCCACTGGTATAGGCAGACAAATATAGACTTCTGGTACCTGGTATGCAAGTCTTCCTTTCCATGCCCACCTTGGGTTTCAAAACAGAAGTTGTATCTCCCACTGGTTTTCTACTCTTACATTGCCACCAACTGCTAGAGGATAGAGTTAATTCCATCCACAAGTGCTGGATGGAGTTAAGTGATGCCAGGCACTTGACTCGGCGGGGTTGAGCAGTTGGCACCTTTCATTCTAGGATAGCGAGGACCAGCAGGTGAGATGCTGAAGTGGTCAATGCACCTTTACATTAGGCCATGAGTGACCTTAGAGTGGAGTCATGATGTTCTGTATTGTGTTATTACTTGAGTGGGTTTGGAGGGATACTTGCAGAGGAAATTAATCCCTTAACCCTGGTTTTGGAGAGGAGTCTGAAATCATTATTAGTAGTGATCTAAGAAATCCTTGAATTGGTATAAATATTGGAATCCTTTCTGTGCTGTCTGATGGAAAGCTGAGAAAAGAAGAACAAAGATGCAAAAGAAAAGGTTTTTAGTTGTGAAATGCTCTCGAAGTGCTCGTACTGCCTGCCTGTCAATGGCATGCTACTTTCCATTCTTGTATACTGTCTTCATCTGGAGAGAACTGCAGCCAGGAAGAAGAATGGTCCAGCAGCCGGAAGTACGGAGGGAAAAACAGGGAATAATCACAGATGAGCGAGACAGTTTGAAATTTGCCAAGGAGACACAAACTAAGATTTCAAATTAAGCAGGAGAGAGAGAGAAAGGGGGCTGACTAGCGAGAACTAGAAGGAAATCTGAAAGGTTAACATGCTGTTATGTGGAAAGTTAGTCCTAAAAGCAATGGTGAGCCCGTAACAGCCCAGTCACAACCTTCTCTTTGTCTGCCTCATATCAACATGGCAGAAGTTGATGTTAGCCAAAGAAAGATGGTCACTAGTTTCCACTGAACATCACAGCGTTGTTCTGGCTTTGATTAGGCAAGGTCTCGCATTTGTTATTCAAATGTAAGGAACTGCTGGCAAAAATACATCCTGTTCAAAAAAAACCCTGTTCATGCTCCATAGCACTGAGAACACCTGCCAGCTTCTTGGTGGCCTGTTTGCTCTCCAAAATGTTTAGGAAAACACCTAGTGCCCTTCACATAGTTGAAACCAACTGTTCAGTCAGTATGAGGGTCACTGGAGAAAAGAAAGTTTCCTTTCAATTTCTCTATTCCCTTTGCAAGGCTATCTTTTGTAAACATATTCCTAGGTCTCTAAGCTGGTTATATTAAGCACTTGCCCTGCTGGGTTTGGAGGGTGTAATTCAGTGTGCAGAAATGTTTCATGGGACATAATGTGTGCACTGCATACAGGAAGTGTCAGTTTGGAAAAACAACAATAAATGGTACTTTTGTTTTAAATAATATGGAACACTGGAGCTGCACATTTATTTCTGCAAGGCAGGACGGAGTATATCCCAACAGGTCTCATTAGCCACAAAGCTAATAGGGAATAGCCATTAGCTACAGTCCCTATTCCCCCTCCTAATACAGTAAAGGCACAACAGTTTGTGTGTGCACCTAGCTCCCTTACAAGTACAGTTTAGATACTGGCTCGTAATTTTGAACACAGTTCCAACCTAAATTAACAAAACTTTGATATGTTTTCTGTAAATTTCACAAAGCCTGATGACACAAAACATTTTCTAATGCTTTGTTAAGAAATCAGTATCATATCTGAAAAACCCAAAAAACCCAAACCCAAGACTTGTACCTTATTGTTTTAAATGAAGAGGCTAAATGAAAACAAGCTGGTAGGCAACAGCTGCAGCTGGGGTAAATATTCACTTCTAAGTCATTAGGGCAGCTTTGGCATTTCCCCTAGTTTTAACTCCTGAATGGCCAGTCTGAGCCTAGATGTTCTTAGGAGACCAGATGCCTTCATCTAAACTTCTAACTGCCTCAGTTTAGACAGCATCCTTTT
The DNA here is from genome assembly GCF_037157495.1 of Lathamus discolor. Taxonomy (NCBI): domain Eukaryota; kingdom Metazoa; phylum Chordata; class Aves; order Psittaciformes; family Psittacidae; genus Lathamus; species Lathamus discolor. Next base: position 87,400,737 of record NC_088888.1, read on the forward strand.
GAGTAGTTTGCCTATCAACTGTAGCTCAAGTGCATGGTGAGGGATTTCTCTTGAATTTAGACTTGAGCTTTGAACTATTTAAAGGAGACTGGAGCACCTCCCCCATGAAGACAGGCAAAGAAAGTTGGGGCTGCTCAGCCTGGAAAAAAGAAGGCTGTGTGGAGACCTCATAGCAGCCTTCCAGTATCTGAAGGGGTCCTATAGAGATGCTGGGGAGGGACTGTAGTGACAGGACAAGGGTAATGAGTTAAAACATAAACAGAGGAAGTATAGATTGGATATAAGGAGGAAGTTCTTTCCTGTTAGGGTGGTGAGGCACTGGAATAGGTTGCCCAGGGAGGTTGTGAGTGCTCCATCCCTGGCAGTGTTCAAGGCCTGGTTGGACGAAGCCTTGTGTGGGATGGTTTAGTGAGAGGTGTCCCTGCCCATGGCAGGGGGATTGGAACTTGATGATCTTAAGGTCCTTTCCAACCCTAACTGTTCTACGATTCTATGATTCTGTGGAAACACTACCCAGACACACCTTGGTGCACGTGTCTATGCAAGGAAAGCTTCAATCTCCTACATTATCTAGATTCTGGCTCATAAGTCACATCCATCCAACAATGCTGGAAACACCATTTCCAGCAGAGTAGTTTGACCTTTTACTCTTAAAAAACCCCTGTGCTAACAGCAAAAGTCAGTATTCCCAGAAGCCTAGAAGGGAGTGCAGTTACTTCTCCAACAAGCAAACAAAACTTACTTATGCAAAGTTCTGCTTGTTGTAAAATGTTAACAAATTATTTCTGGTTGGGTATTAACAGAAAACAAAATGTGGGCAGCTTGTGTCTCCATAGGGAAACCAGGAGCAGGCTCCTGCTGTGCTTAGCACAGACACCTGGGGCTCTCTGTGATACCTCTGGGGGGTTGGGTGATGTGCCAAGGGACATGCTACAGAGCCCAGGTCTCTGGAGCAGCAGCCGGAGGCCAGCAAACTCTCTGGAACAATCACAGCGGTGTGGATGCCTCTGTGTAGCTGAACGAGTCCCACCGCAGGCTTTCAGGCTGAATGTAAGAAGGGGACAGAGAGAAATAAGAAAGTAAAGAGCCCAAAACAGAAGGTGGAGGCTTCAGCGTGTGCTGTCAGTGAGTGAAGAGTCCCCTTCTGTGCAGCCTGACTCCCCTTATGTATAGGCTACAGAGTGTCCCATTTGGGGACCATTTTGATGCCTTGTCCTGTGGTTCTAGCTCTAAATAATTAAGCTATTATATTGTAAAGCATGGAACACATTGGTCTAACAGACACTTGTGGTGAAGACTGATGGGATAAGGATCATTTTCAGCTACAGAGCAGCAAAGCACATCCTACAGGAAGGACCTGAAGGAGAGACTCCCTGTACTGCAACAACTAGTATTTTTGTTTGATTGATAGACTACAATTCATACAACCTGCCTGTGTAATACAAGAATATCCTAGCTCAGTTACCTCCAGGGTGATTCAGCAGAATTTTACACAGCATGTTGACCTTGTCTGCAAGTGATGCCTACAACAGTATTGACAAGCCAGATTAGATAAGCAGCACGGTGCAAGCGAGTTCATGAAGATCAAAGGTTGATACAGTTATCTGAAGAAATCAGTCAGGAGTGCAGAGGGCAGTTTGTCTTCCGACACTGCTTTTCATTCACTGTCTCCTACAGTTGTCTCTGGTGTGCATTTTCACCTAGTCAGATCTATGGAGACATTTTGAGAGGAACAGGAAAAAACACTTCTGTGTCCAGGAATGAAATACAGAAGAAAAGTATCCTGAAGGAATATCCTGCTTCACTAAGGGAGGAACCTTATGTAGGATTCAAGCTGAATTAGTTGATGTGACTTACGCAAAATGGCAAACTATTAAAAGCAAAAAAACCCCCAAACCATAAAATATTAAAATAAATTGTTTATTGCTATCACAGTATTTTTTTAAATCATGGGAGCTTTTCAGCTGTTCTGGTTATTTTAAGTAGCAGGTTGCCAAATAATGAAAATAGGAAGCAACAGTTTTCTGCTGGCACAGAATTTCCAAATAACCATGACTCTCACGAATTTCACATTTGTATGTTGTCAGCATGAGTCAGGAATTTATTTTCTATAGGTGAGAAGTGACTACACAGACATAATTTTTATTTGCTTAAGAAATAGGAGTCTCCCAAAGACTACAATTCCCTTTGTAGGAGGGGCTACAGAACTATATAATCTCAAGGCAAAGCTGCTGAGAGCTTAGAGCGAGTTATACTGTGTACAAGGTAAGCTTTTTTGCACGGGAGTAAGCAATTAGTGTAATTGGAACTAAGTCAGTGAATGGGTTTTACTGATTACTTGTCTGTATTTTACTAATATGGTTACGTGAGTGGTTATGTTAAATTATTGATCAACTGCTTCCTAGGCGTACAGATTTAAGATAAAGAAATCTAGATCTCAAGTGTGGAGTGTTTGCTCTCACCTTCTTCCTATTTCAGAGAAAATATGTTTTTCACAAGGGGAATATGGTGGGGTTTTAGCTATTTTCTTTTTGCTGCTGTTAATGCTTTGGTTTTATTGTTGACATGATGCTAATAACTGTGAAGCTAGTACAAACTAAGCACTGTCTACATGTACGCTGCTGATATGCACGCACTGATTCTGACTGGGGGCATGACAGCCTGTCTACAAACTGTTGTTGCTTTAAATTCCAGCCGTTGGAACTGTCCAAGCAGGTATTGCATGTTGGCTCTGCCTGTGGTAAAGGGAAATCTATTATTACCTTAGACAAAATTAAATTCTATGTCTTCAGATGCTTGCCTAAAGAAATGGGAGTAGTGGGGAGTGTTGTAAATGAAACTGAATGCTTACGGGGGGGTAACAGGAAGGCCTGTTACCTTATGATAGAGCATAATGACTGCTGAAGAAAGCACAGGAATAGGTGAGTTTATTTGGTGTATCTGATTAAACAGTAATCTATCCAGAGATAATGCCAAAATAAAGAGAGCAGTGTATCTCACATGCCCTGTTTTTTTGGTCAGAGCATACCAGTTTGGGATGCAAATGGGTTTTGATTTGCTTGTTCTGACATGGGACAATTGTTCCCAGTACAGTTTTGCTTAACTAACTTGCACATATAAAAGACATTCTAAGTCTAAATAATACAATGCAGTCCTTCAATATAGTCTTTTACCTCCTCTACTAATGTGATGAGCGTCCTGGACGATAAATCATTGGTTTCAACCATGACAACTTTGAACAATGCTTGAGAACTTGTTAGAGACTCAAAACCTGCATTCTAAATCTTTGTTTTGCAAAGCTTACTTTATTCCAGAGAGTAGGAAATCAGTGGAAGCATGTCTGGGAAGCCCAAGCTGCACTACTTCAATGGACGAGGCCGAATGGAATCAATACGGTGGCTACTAGCAGCAGCTGGGGTTGAGGTTTGTCCTGTTTTTTATAATAACAGCATCTGACAAATATGTATTTTCACTGTTCCTTATAAGAAATGTGACTGACCAGCACTTTCAAGCTCTGCATTTAGTGTTTTGCTGACCAAGCCAACAATGACTAGCTTACCCTAAACAGGCGGGCAAGTTCCCATTTCAGTTCCAAGCACCATGTGCCAGGCATACTGGTAGCACCATAAATGCCTCTCCCCAGTAGCTAATGAAAGCAAAAACCCAAAACGACAGCAGCAGAACCTGGTCTCTTATCTTTTGATCACAGGGGTTGAGCACTTTCCATTCTGAAGACCTTCAGTTAAATCCCAATGTCCAAAATAGCAAAAAAAATGTTCCATGGAATAACCGTGGTAGTGTGGGGGATCTGCGTGTTTTAAGAGCTGTGAGTTTTTGTCACAGTAATGGGCAATATGCCAGAAAGCTACATAGGACACTCGATCTCTTCTCTTTGCCTCTCCTTTTGCCAGCTGGTGGCAAAGGAACCACAGTTGTGCTGCTTCAGTGTGAATTTACCTACCCTCCTTTCTCCCAGTACTGACATCAGAAGTGGAACAGTCACCGTTTGCTCAGTAGACAGGGTTTTGTGCCTTTCAGTCATCTCAGCTTTAGCCAAAACGTTACCTGCACAGAACTATGAATCACATCTGAGAGGGAAGAGGAGAGGATGTGACAATGGCAAAATAAATTTTTAAAGATATCACTTCCAAATCTGATTTATTAAAAAAAATAAAATTCCCCAAAACACAGCTTTTTGTCTTATGCAGAGCAGAAGCTAAAATATGCAGTGATAACACAACATTTTTTCTTTATTTCCTGCAGTTTGAAGAATGTTTTCTGGAAACAAAGGATGATCTGACGAAGTTACAGAAGGGTAAGTTTCCTTCAGTTTTTAATAATTAGGTAATACTACATACAGGTAATAGAGCACCTAAGAAGTCTTATGTCCACTGAGCAGCAACCTTAACCCACAGAAACTCTTATTTCATACTCTTTGTTTGCTGATGAAATTAATGGTGAAAATAATGAAAATGGTGAACAGGTTTTTGATCTCTCGTAAGTTTAGTGGTGGACTTGGTAGTACTGAGTTAACGGTTGGACTTAATGATCTTAAGGCTCTTTTCCAACCTAAATGATTCTATGATTCTAAATAAAAAATTATACATGTGATTCCTTGTGGAGGATTGGCTTGTCGAAAAAGGCCAAAAGGTCACGTTCCCATCAACGAGCTGAAACAAGACATCTGTGTAGAACATGGTGCAAACCTCTCACGCCAGATAATGAGGAAATGAAGGACACCGGCAAACAGCAACATACTATGACCAATCACAGCCAAGGCCACTAAGTGATAAGTGCATGAGAAGGAGGATGGTGTGGGGGTGCATGGTGTAGCTGCAAAAATATAGAGCTTACACAATGCCTTATTTGTGCCAGAACCAATCAAGTGCCTAGTATTTGCATATTCACTGTTATATTAACCGAAGGTAGAAGCCCAATAAACAAAGCTTGCTGGCAACTCATATTGAGTTGTCCAAGTCTTTCTTTCACGACAATTCCTTTGCCAAACACACACTAATGGTTCTCATTCAAATATTGAATGTCTCCTTGTCTTGTCCCCTTTTCGCTAGATGGATCCCTGCTGTTTCAGCAAGTGCCAATGGTGGAGATTGATGGAATGAAGATGGTGCAGTCAAGAGCCATAGGCAACTACATAGCAGCAAAGTACAACCTCTGTGGGAAGGACCTGAAGGAGAGAGCCCTGTACAGTAACAGTACCATATTTTCCTGTTAGGCTACAGTTCATACTACTGCTCTGTGTTAACACAAGATATCCCAGCTCATAGTTAGATTCAGGGTGATACAGCATCTTCTCATGTAGCATGTTTTAACTGTGACTGCAGGTACAGTTGTATTACAACAGTAATAACCAGCTAGATTAGCTAGGCAACACAGTGCCAGGGAGTTCATGAAGAGCATAGAGCTAACAGAAGAAAGCAGTCAGGAGCACAGACCGTCTTATAAGGCAGCTTTTCATTTTCTCCCACAGTTGGCAGCAGCAGGTATTTTCACCACATCAAATTCAGGGAAATGTCTTCGAAGGAAAAAAAAGCCTTGTCTAATAACCAGGAATTAGAGTTAGAATTACTAATTGATTATTAAATGACAGGGCTTCTAGGCCACATGGCTTGATCTGAATTATTTTTAAATGCTTAATTAGCATTGGTAAACACGTTAAGATATTTGTTAGGATTTGTACGGATTTTAACACATTTGGATGACACCATCCTTAATGCAACCTTAATACAGAGAAGTATCACTCCTAGTCAAAAATTGAAGGGGTACAGTCTTCTAGCTTTTTGTAGGCACTTTGCACTTTTCTTTCACCCATGCTCTCCTGTCCAGAAGCTACTGCATCTCAGGGAGAACTGCTCCAAGCTAGGCATACTGGATAGAAGAGGCAAAGAGTTCTCAACATCTCAGTGGGGTTATGGCAGTAGCTATTGTGCTGTTTCAACCTACTGTGTCTGACTTGACCAAATGGATCTATTCTTTTCAGAATTGATATGTATGTGGAAGCAATAATAGATTTGAATGAGTTACTGATGATGCACGCTTTCCAACCAGAGGATAAAAAGCAACAACATTTTGCTAATCTTGTGGACAAGGCCACAAACAGATACTTCCCAGTCTTCGAGAAGGTATGTGGCAAAGATGCAGTAGCTTAATTAATATTGTTTTCCTGAAGCTCTATACTGGACCTACACAAACAATTTTTACTGAGGAAAACAGAGAAGAAAAATTACCACTAACATATAAATGCTGTGGTTTTGGTGGGACTGGGATGAGGATGGAGATAGGATGCTACACAGGGGACAGCAGGTACTACAAATCTAGGAGAGAGATGCAAAGCTGCAAAAAGCCAGGACACACTGAGCTCCCCAGATGTCCATGTTGCAGTCTGTGTGTTATTTCAGACAAAAGACACTATAGCATCAGCTTCTACATAAAGTTTCCTCCTAATGCAGAACCCCCTCTACCATTCATGCTGTGTAAAAGCATTACAACTCCTTCTGTAACAAAAGGGAGGATGGATTAGCTGGGTGTCAAGATCCTGAGGCACAGGTTACACAGACAGATCTCCCAAATTCCTCAAATTCAACAGGAAACAGGTGAGAAGGCATCTGCCCATAATTTGAAAGAGTCCAAGATACTCTATGCCCTGGGCTGAACTTAAGCGTCTTGTAAATCTTGCACACGCATTTGCAGTGATGGTTATATGGTTATATCCCATAAAGCCTTCAACACAGTAGTGCTGACTACAGGAGCTACAGAAGTGAAGGCAACAGGGGTACAACTGACCTGGCAGAAAGAAATGCGGAAGAGCAAGGGCTGAGAAATTATGCCTAGGATGACAGTGTGGTCAAGTTGTTCATTTGAACTACAGATTCAAATTAACACTTCCTTCTTTTTCTACATCATTTCCTTCTTTCAAGGATAACTCCATGCAGTGTATGACCTTGCTTTGAAGATACAGTAAGTCACAGAAAGGGAAAAAAATAATCACTTCTGGTTCTCTGGTTTTAGGTTTTGAAAGACCATGGACAGGACTTTCTTGTGGGCAATCAGCTTAGCAGGGCAGATGTGCAGTTACTTGAATGCCTTTTAATGGCAGAAGAGTGCAAGCCTGATTTCCTTGCCAAGTTTCCTCTCTTGCAGGTAACTGAGTGGACAGTTTTAACAGACAAGGCAGCACCACTGATTTAAACTGGCTGAGAAATATGGGAGAGTGGGTGGGTGAGTGGAGAAGTGACAGAAAAAATCAAGTATCCTAACTTTTACCTGGCCTCAAATACTGGTGGTTATTGCTGCCTTCTGTCACTATAGCCACAAATGAATAATAGGACAAAGCATACAGATTCTTCTGCAGGATGAACCCATAATGTTACTTTTATGGAATCGATAACATCTTAATACCTGACAGCTACCATTGTTCTTAAACATAGTGCTGTTTTTGTTTCGTTTTGCAGAGTTTTAAAGCAAGAATAAGCAATATCCCCACAATAAAGAAATTCCTGCAGCCTGGCAGCCAGAGGAAACCACCACTGCAAGAGAAAGACAGAGCAAGAGTGATGAAAATTTTCCACTGAGTGGCAACCTTAATCCACAGAAACTCTTACTTTGTAGTCTTTGTGTTTGCTGATAAAATTAATGGTGAAAATAATGAAAATGGTGAACTGTTTTTTTGATATCTCTTTCCTTAACTACGGGACTGTTTTGAGCCCCTGCAAATACTTCCAAATTATATTTACACAAGCAGACCAGCAAATGAAACAGCTCACTGCACTGGGTGTGGGTGTGTGTGTGGGTGTACACTGGACAACACAGGATGTCTTAAATTACTTGAGAAAATACTGAAATAAAGTCTTACAATTGACACACAAAATCAGTTTGTTCAATGACTTCTTGCTGCTACTTATATGCCTAAGAGCTATCTGGTTTTGTCTTTCTGGCATTCCCAAGAGCTGCTGGAAAACGAAAACAGCTTGGCCCTAACAGTGGGTGATACATTTGTTCTGAGAAATGCTGGAAGAAATCTGCAGGTTCTGGTTTGATGGGGATGACAGGTTTGAATTCAGCTTTCCTCTGAACTTAACTCAGAGTATGCTGGGACCAGAGGTCATACTGCATCTCTATTCTGTCAGTAGACATTTAAACTCATGTACTGCAGGTTCACCAGTATTTCCTTTAACAAAAGGTCTATTGTAGCAGCCAAAAGCACTTTGCAGACTTGACTGTGGAATGAACACTTGTCACTAATTGTCAACTGTAAAATTTATTGTTTCAGGGAGGAAGAGTCAAATGGTGTCAGAGGCTAGTTAAGACCTTGAAACACAGGATTTCATGTTCACTTATGTGACTATATTCAACTCAGTTAAATGCAAAATGTACATTGTAATTACTTAAATCAAGCTCTGCTACTGAGAGAATAGTTCATAATATTACGAACAATAATATAAATATGTATATTATTTAAACACCAAATCAACCAAGTTTGTAAATGCAACAGCCAGTGCCTTAAACCCAGCCAGCACTCTGGCAGTTTTATGCTGGGCAAACTCGGGACACTAAAACTCTTGCCAGCCCAGGCAGTTTCTTTATCAGAAATGCACTGCCTGGAACCAGTTTTCACCATGAGGAAAGAAAACCCCCGCGTTCTCCTGCAGCAGAGCACTGACCGGAGTTGTGCAAGGGCCCTTCCACCTCACGCAGCGCCGCCGGCTGCAGAGCGCGGTCAGACGCTCGAGCTGAGAAGCCCGGCCGTGGCTGCCGGCTCTCCGCTGTGCAAGCTCCCCTGCACAGCCAAGCGTTTGGGAGCCTGCGTGCAGACCCAGCCTTCGGCCTCGCAGAGCCAGGGCCCCCAGCACACGGACAGGCGGCTGTCCTCACACAGGGACTGCGGCCTAGGCCTCTCCCCCGGCCCCGCCGCCGCCAGGAACCCCACTGCCGCCTCGGGGCCCCGCAGCCTTCCTTCTGCCCCGGCGGCCGTGTCGCTCTGGGGCGCAGCCGTGGCATGCCGCCGACCTCGAACGCGGCCCGCTGCGAAGAGCGGCTTCGCAAGACTTCAGGACAAGGCCGCGGCAACTCTTCTTCCCCCAGCCACGCTCGCAGGGCTCAGGGACGCGGTTTACCGGCGGAAAGCCAGGACCCGGTACCCCCGTGCGGATCATACGCCGAGGGCGAGGGCGAGCAGCAGGCCGGGCGGCCGGCGCCGCCGCGGAGGGGAGGAGCGGTGAGGAGGAGAGGAGAGGGTGGGCCTTGCGGATCTGCGCTCCGCCGGCGGTGCGCTCCGTGCGCAGGGTACGGGTGGCGGGGACGGCCGAGGTGGGGGGAGCTGCGGAGTTTGGGAGCTCCGCAGGGCCGAGGGGGGTGGGGGGGTCCCGGTCCCGGTCCCGGTCCCGGTCCCGGTCCCGGTCCCGGTCCCTACTCGGGCGAGGGTGTGAGCCGTGCTGCGACGCGCGGCCTGTGGCGGCGGGGGCTCCCCGGGTGGAATGGCGGCCCGCCGGCAGCAGCACGGCACAGCGGCGGGTTGCGCGGTGCTTGGCCGGCTGCGCCCGGAGTGTCGGGCTGGGCTGGGCTGGGCTGGGCTGGGCTGGGCTGCAGTGGGCTTGGCTGCCAGCTCTCTGCAGGCCCCCGTCCGGGGCGGAGGGCGGGCAGCCGGTGCCCTTTGCCGGGAGGGCGAAAGGCGAGGCTCGTGTCAGAGCGGTTTGTAGTTCCGACCGTGCCCGGGAGAGGACCCGGGCCGGGCAGCGAGGGCGTGCACGGGGGCGCTCCGTGGGTGGGTTCAGCAGGAAACTCGCGGAGGAGCTGCTGTTGGAGTCAGGGGGTTTAAAATGTGGAGGTAATTTGCCTTTCACTCGTTCAAACGCTCGTCCTAGCTCTGGTGGAGCAAGGAACGCTTCGTGAATCGGCACTTGGCCGGAGGCCCCGTAGAAACCGCATGCTGGTGAGAAGTTAGCCTGAGGATGGTCTGGAGCCGGAGCTGGGCCCGATGCAGCACGGGGCCTGTGCTGTGAGGCTCTTGCGCTTGAGCAGCGCTGTGCGAGTGGTGTGTGAGGGGCAAAGCAGAGAACTGCTTGGGGGTCTGCATCCAATTAGGAAGCAAGTTTCAGGTCTTGCAGCAATTATGGGATTGCTGTTAGATTCACTTGTCCCTTACTGGGGGGCTGCTGCCTGAATCGTTTTGGACAAAACAGGGTGATTTTTTTAAAAACTGAGATTGCAGCAGTAGCTGTCACTGGCATCTGCCTGGTGGAGGTCCAAGGAAGATCTGATGCACTGGAACATCGAGAAAGTTTGTGATTTGTTTTCAGGTCAGTTATTGCTATTCAAGAAAGGCAATTTGCCAACTTTACCACTCTTTCACGACTCACTGCTCTACAAAGAGGTAGTTGTTGCAGAGCAGGAGCAGAGAGGCCGAAGTACTTTGCAACGAACGGTGTGTAAGTATTCAGTCTAAGCCCCAAGGTCAGTCCTGAAGCAGTGCAGTTCCAGAAAAAGGTAAACTTTTCCTTGCCAGCACGAAAAGCCTCAAGCCCTGGCCAATCCCCACAAGGAACTGTGATGAACAAGTGCAGGTTATGTTGATACCTGGACTTTTTCCCACTGACCCTTGCTCTGCTCTTTGGCTTCCACAGGTGATTGTAGTGGAGCACTGAGGGGACATGGGCCAGCACAGGGCTCTGGCTGGGCTGACTTTTATCAGCTCTAACTGTGCTTTGGGGAGAGGCCAGGGAAGTTTGCTCTTTCTGCTTACGCTAGTCTGTAACTGTAGGTTGTTTCCAGCCTTGATCCCATGAACTGAAGGTTAGAGTCTGTGAGTCCAGTCTGTGAGTGCCCCGGTGCAGTTCTCTCAGGTGGAGCGGAGTTGAGGCCATCATCTACTTCCTGAGCACCAGGGAGCGAAGGTTTTCTTGAAGCATGGAAGATTGAGAGCTCTTTCACTGGGTATAATGTAACTCACACGCACGGGAACTAGAAATGAAGTGGAGGTCATGGTCTTCTGGATGTGGGGCCCGGTAAAGGTAGTTGTGATGAGGCAGTTCTCTGAATGCCTTATTTATGCACCCTGTTGCTCTTCAGGCATACAGGAATCTGCGTGGGCATCCAGCAGCTGTAGACTAGATGCCAAGTCAATACCATCAAGACATAATCAAGTCTTTATTATTGAGCACGTCCTTATGTGTCAGGGGAACTTTGTTGCAAGAGAGACTGAGGTGTCTGGGATATAGGCATTGCCAGGGCTAGGTGGCAGCAGGGCAGTGGTTTTGCAGACCCATTGTTTTGGATGGGGGCACCAGGTTTCTTCTGTGAGTCACGCCCTGAGTAGAACAATGGCTGTTTGCTATAGGGCCTATTGAAGATACAGCCCTACACAAACGACTTAAGTGGAGAAGGCCATGGATGTGGTCTCCCCTTTCACTCTTGTCCTGTTTGGTCCTCTTCATGGATTGGAATCATGGCCAAAGTTTCCACTTTGTGGCTAAATTACAAACTTATCTAAGTCTGTCCAAGAATAAATAAGCCTGCCTGTACACAGGTGCAACCTTTGCTTAGTGATGAATCACTGCCACACTGTCTTCTGTTACACCTGCTTCATTCTTCTGGGATCCATTAGTGATAAGAGTACAGCGCTAGCTTTGTTTCCAGCACCGGGCAAGCTCACATCAGCTGCTGAGGTCATACTATGGCATGTGACTGCACTGGTTAGTGGAATTGGAAGGAGCAAAGTGTTTCATCCCAGTGCCATGATCTGGTGTGCTGACTTCAGCTCCCTGCTGCTGTGGGCATTGACCAGTTTGTTTGGATTTGATTTTTTGATTTGAAAGGTACGTTTTTAGGGCAAATAGGATATAAATCCATGTGACAGTTTAACTGTTGATCATAAAATTGGACTGCGTCTTAAGTTAGTGGGCATTATCTATAATGCATATATTGTGATTTGGCCAGTGGTCAGAACAGAACTAGCTACATACGGAAGTCAGTAGGCCTGGTGAAATACATTCTGGAATATACGTTGCTGTTATAAGCTCATATTTGTACGGGCACAGGAGCACAGAACTCTGAACTGTCATCATGAGAAAGGGGAAAGTAACGCTGGTGCCTCTGGGTTGGTGAAGCAATTCATGTGACACAGCACATATGATGTGAGTGCTGCCACAAAACCAAACACCTACCGAAGAGACTGAATCACTACAAGGCAAAAATGTGTTTATTCAGTCTTACCTTGCACTTCTGCTTTGGCTGTAGAGCTCTTGCAGCTATGTTAGTATTTTTAAAGATACCTATATGATTTAAACATATACATACGAATTTAGGTGCTTATTATATTCTCTCATTCTCTTTTGAATTGTTGCATGTTCTGGTATGTGTACTTTCTCTTTTTTTCCACTAACCCACAGGAAACTTGGTTGCATCAAGTATATAGGCCTTGATTGCCCTTTTACCCTCACTTTCATCCAGCTGTATTGAGTAGTTTGGAGTGGAACATTTAATATGGTAATTTTAAAAAATACTTCCTTCTGTATAAGATCTTCCTCTTGAATTTGTCAGGAAAAAAGAAGTCCGAGATCATGGCAGGGAAGCCCAAGCTGCACTATTCCAACGCAAGGGGGAGGATGGAGTCAATCCGATGGCTGTTAGCAGCAGCTGGGGTTGAGGTGTGTACCTTTTTTATAAAGTGATCAGATTAATCTGTGATTTAAACATACCCTTTGGAAAGGCTTCCCAATTACATCTGTGCTCAAGAGATATACACATCACATATTGTTATGCAGAATGCTTACAGTCGGTGATACGCTCTCTTATGTTGTATTTACTGTATTTCATGAGCAATTAGTCGCACAGTAAAAGAGTTCTAATATACAAAGAGAACTGTTAAGTGTAGTGTTTGAAATGTACTTTAAGCTGAGATCTTAAACTGTTGCTACACACCACAACTGTGTATCTCTTTTTTTGAATGCTCATTACTTCCCTGTGTCTCATGATTATTCTCCACTGAAAGACCATGCCTACCACATGAAAACCTTTACAACATTCTCTCTAAAGTGCTTGTCATTCTTTGGGTTAGGAGCCAAGTCAGATACATCAGCAGAGCTGCCCTGAAGGCAGATTCGGGTCAGGTGAAAACCATCCTAAGGAGTCCTAATTTCTACATTCAGTTTTTGTTTGAAAATGCTGCTTTAAAACTGTTTTCTCAGAAACTCTTGATTCTCTGTTGGAAATAAAAGGGGTTTTAATGGCGCTCACTTGTGAACGTTGCTGACAGAGAAGCTGCAGAGCACAAGTGCTGAGGAAACAAAGATCTTGCCCTCATTAAAAAGTCCTTCTCAGTAAAAAGAAAATAAATATGCCAGCAGGGGTAAAGAGGGACATAAATGGTGTGTAACAGGCATAACTTATTGAAAAATTACTAATCTTTCATGTTATATCAGCTGCTTTTAAGTGAATGATTTGGTCTCTATTAATTGTTTGTGCAGGCAAGTAGACTGGCCTTCATAACCAGAGAGCTTTTGTGAAGTGTAAACCACTGTACATTGCTGTGGGGTTGGGGACACTTATCGTCCTGGATTATTTGCTGGAAGAGAGACGAAGAATAGAAATAGGGGTGAACACAGTCATGACAAGTATGGGGAATATTGTGGAGAGATGTAGTTTAACTTCCAGACGTCCTTCCACTTTTCCATGTTTTTTGTGACACAGTGTTGTTTTTTTATCATTGCTTTTCAGTTTGAGGAACAATTCATAGAAAAGAAGGAAGACTTAGAAAAACTATGCAGTGGTGAGTCTGTAAATGGTACCCTAAGCATAAATTCACACCAATATAACAGAGGTGTAACAGGTGATATTTGTGTAAATTCTCCAGTACAATGTAACCTGTAAAAAGAAGAGATGAGAGACCTGCTTGCTTGCGGATGCGTTCGTGCCTCAGAATTGGAGCTGTCTTGGTGTATTACTGGGTCTCTCTCAGATTCAGCATAGCAGTGAATAGTTTGCTTCCTTGTCTTCCTAAGATGGATACCTGCTATTTCAGCAAGTGCCCATGGTGGAGATCGATGGGATGAAGATGGTGCAGACAAGAGCCATTAGCAGCTACATAGCAGGGAAGTACAACCTCTATGGAAAAGACCTGAAGGAGAGAGCCTGGTACAGTAACAGTGCATACTAACCTTGCTAATACTGTGCCATAGTTTGTAATAGTTCTGAGAATAATACTGCTTTGTAATATCTGCATGTAAAGGTGCCTGTACATCTGCTCATGCTTTGTCTCCTCAGACACAGGGATTGGGAGAATGGACTTTGTGACTGGAAAATTATTGTTAATTGTCAACACGGTGAGAATGTCATGGTTGCCCTCAGGCTCATTTGATTTTGCAGAGACCAGAAGTGCATTAAGTTCCTGGGCAACTGCAAGACCTTTATACAATAATAAAGGCTAGTTACGGTAGTTGGTTTGGGGTTTTTTCCTCTTCAGCTGAGAAAACAGGAGAACAAACGCACAGCTGCCTGCAAAAAATGAAGTGTCTTTACGGGTTCCGGTTTCCTTTTTTCAAAATGTAAAGAATCCTTCAATCTGATCTTAAAAGGGACATGTTCAGAGGCTTAAGCTACTGAAAGTTAGACCAGTATTTTCCTAGTATTACTTTGCTATGTAAGCTGTGGGTATTTTCCATTATCATAATTAAAGGGCTAATGCAAAAGCAAAAGTCCTTATTTTGTAAAACAAACAAAAGTAATGAAAGAGTTCAGTTAAGTCCTTAACCTAACTGACTGCCACTTCCTGTAAAGGGCTACTTCTGCGACAGTGGAGGTGCAACACCAGAGACTCTGGGGATTATTATGGACTGACATGTCTGAACTGGCAATTGGTAACTGGATCCTTCCATGATTAGACCTCAGAACTGGTTTTTATCTTTTTCTCTAGTGTGGCTTATATACGTGGTCTTTTGTCACATGCCATAGATGAACAGGTTGTCAACAAAGAACAATGTGAACTCCACTTAAAATACATCAGTCGCGAACTCTTACCTATACCTTGCTTGTTGCACAAACTGTGAGCCTGTGCTTTGAAAAACAAATGGACCTGGAGTCAAAGTGGAAGAACAAGAAAGCAAACAAGTGTCCTCTGTTACATTCGCTAACAAGCATTCTACTTGGTGATGACTTCAGCACCGTCTTTCAGGGAAATAATAAAAACAAAATGGTAAAATGAGAAACATGAAATAAAAATATTTGTTTCAGGATTGACATGTATGTGGAGGGAACAAAAGACCTGATGGAAATGATCATGTATCTCCCTTTTCAACCAGCCGACACAAAAGGAAAGAATCTTGCTTTAATCATTGAACGAGCTACAAGCAGATACTTTCCTGTTTATGAAAAGGTAAGTGCTAAAACACCAGTAGTCCACAAAGGCAGTAAAGTGGGGAACAGGTTTCCCCGCCACTCCATTCCCCTGTCGCTGCACACCTCCATTTCAGATGGCAAAGTGACAGTGTAGCTCTGGAACTGTATGATGGAGCCAGTGTTCAGCATGGAGGTGTAAGCAGTAAAAGTGGCAGATTTTAGTAGGGAAAATTGGGACTGGAGAAAGAACTGGCTTCCAAAATTACAGACTTGAGGTTTAGCACGCATTTGGTAGTTGTTTAAGGGTAGCATTATAGTAGCACAGGCACAGACATGTTTCCTTCTCTTGCTCCTGCAGTGTTCACCACAACTTGTTTGTTACAGCAGTTGGTAGCTGCAGCAGGCTGTGGTTCTTGCATCAGTAGTTTGCCGTGAAGGAATCCTTCCATGCAGGGCCAAGGGTGGAAAAGCTGTGTTCTTTCATTCCTGACCTGTTTCAAACTATAATCGGCAAACTCAGATTTGCTCAAACGCTTGGGAATTCACTTGAATTAAAAAAAAAATAAACTGGAAGTATCCTACAGGTAAACTCTCCTGACTACCTCTTCCGGTTACTTTCGTCCTGTTTCTTTTGGATGAATTAAGTCTTCTTCTGGTACTGGATTTGTTACAGCTGCCTGCCGCAGTAGGTTAGAGTGAATAACAGGTCCACACACACTGAAACATGAGTTCTGATTTAACTTTTTGTCGTGAGAGTATCCATCACTTTCTAAGGTAATAGATTCTTGCACGGATTTGCTCTCCTGTGTTTTTGTAGAAATCCATCTGTGATGAATATCTAGATAAAATTGTTACCTCCTATAGGCTTTTTAAACTCGTTTGTATTTTGAAGGCCTTAAAAGACCATGGCCAGGATTATCTCGTTGGCAACAAATTAAGCTGGGCAGACATCCATCTGCTGGAAGCCATTTTAATGGTAGAAGAATTGAAGCCTGATATACTGTCTGCATTCCCTCTGCTGCAGGTTAGTAATCATCGTGTCTCAATATGCAGTATGACAAATTTCACTGTCCAGTTTTAAAAGCTAACTGATGTTTAAATCTTTTGAACCATTGTACCATGTTACTGGTAGTTATCTGTCTCTTTCTCTTGACAACAATAATCTGAGCACAGGCACTGTGTTGCCTCCTGTGGGCTCTCCTTTCTCCAGCTTGGCTTTCCTGAGCTGTTCTCAGCTGGCAGGAATTCACTTACTAATGCTACCAGTTTGGTCTTGTAACTGCTCCTTCCATGCCTTCAAACACAGCAATGAGCATCAGGAGGGGAAGTCTGCAGCCTGTTGTGTCTGCAGTTCCTGTCCTTTTTGCTAGCAAAATTATATTCTCAAGAAATTACATGCAAGAGCTGTTAAGTTTCTTATAATTTGTGTTTCGTGGTGCTTTGCACTGTGAATGAATCTTAACTCTTGAATATTGTTTTTTTCACATCCCCATTTGGGAAACTAAGGTAAACTTTGTAGCACCAGCATTGCAGATCAGAATACTCACACCTGCATTTTCGAAGGTGACTAGTATGTTGTATTTCTGCCCTTTTTCATTTTTCCCAATGGAAAATGCTGAGTGCTGAGCTGGCTGTAAGGCCTACTATCTTTTGTGTTTAATAACCGTGTCTGAGAAGTAAAAATCCAAGTTGCCTGATGTTTAAGCTATCAGGGATGGAATTACAATTTCCTTCTTCTCATTGGCTTTACTGCTGCTTTTTACAGGCTTTTAAAGGAAGAACAAGCAACATTCCAACAATCAAAAAATTCTTACAGCCTGGCAGCCAGAGGAAGCCACCAATAGATGAGAAGACTGTTGCCATGGTGAAGAAGATATATAGCATCTAACCATGTGGCTGCTTAAGATAACATAACTGTAGTAGATTACCAGATGTGTGCCTTAAGTGTAAATTGCATAGATGCATTCTGTAGTTTGAATCATATAGCCAGTGATGTCATAATCACGGAAACAAAATACAGTTTTAAGCTGCAGAAAAAGTCAAATTTATATCTGTTGAGTCTGGAAAATAGTGTTTTGTGGAGCAGGTGCATGAAAAAAAATAAGCTGATACTTTGTCTTTCTTTGATGACAGTTCCTGCCTGGAAGGGTAAAATGTTTCAGCTATAGGTTCCAGACTACTGCAGAAAGACTCCCCTCCCCCTGCCTTTCACCAAATAAATAAAAAATAATAATAAAAGTAAACTCATGACTTTGTAAGTTTATGGGCAAAGCTAAGGAACTTGTTTAATCCCCACATAATCTCTTGGAAGTGCTTTGTTCACTGAAATATCAGAGTACTTGTGTTTAATTATCCTGATGTGGTTTTCATCCATTGGAAGCACCTGTTCTGTTGCTGGGTTTTTTTGCTGCTTGGCTGGATGGTCACAGCGAGGAGATGCCACTTGATGGGTTTTTTGGCAAGGTTTTAACTTCTCCAGACACTTCCCAGGTAGCTGTAAAGAGAACTGCACTGGCTGCTTGCCTTTTCAGTAAAGGAGTTTTAGTTCCTCAGTGCTTAAAACATTCACTACTGCTTCAGATGCGTGATCCTGATTTCACAGGAACCATCACTGTTTCATTTACAAACAGTACCACAAACTGTTCTTCATCCTTGAGGTTAGTTGTTTTTCTTCACAGGAGTTGAACTGATCACATTCTAGGTAGCTGGAAGTAGTAGTTTGCCATGCCCACCATAGTACTCAAATTCCAGAAAAGCACTGTGATTGCTGAACCATCAACAGAGACCGGCATGGGATATCACCTTTGTATTTCGTGTGTCCTCAGTCCCATAGGGACTTGCTGAAAAGGCTACTTGTTTGAGCTACTCAGGGATTTCAGCAAAAGCTTCTGGATTACAGTTGGGCTTGGATTTACTTAGACATCTGAGCTGCTCCCTTGTCACCAACTGAGCTCCTGCCTGTAACAGTAAGTTGGTATTCTGCTGGTGGATTTGTGCAGCATTAAGATCTGATATATAACAGTCTTTTTAAGCAAGCTGTGCATGAAAGAAATTAAAAGAAGCAAAATGTCTCTGTTTTCAACAGTGCACTCACCCATATTTAGTCTCCTAATAAACTGGCTACACATTCCTGTGCATCAGAAGTCAGTCTTAGCTAAGCTTTGAGACCCAGTGAATATTTAATTATTTTCTATGCAAGCCAAAGCAACTTCAATCCCTGAAGAGTTTATGTCTAAATAGTCTCCACTGTGTATGGGGACGGCTTCACCGTGTAAGACCACAAACAGCAAATGTGTTAGAAGAGTACTGGGAGTGAGTTTAGATCCTGTTTGTGCGTAATGATGACTCTTCCTCAGCTGTGGTTCATGCAAGTGGAAATTTACAGCATGCTATGTTTTAAACCATACTGAGTATAAAGCAGATCACTGTGAGAGACTGATCTGAAATCAGACTCCACTGTCCATTGTCTCAAATATTGGTCTGAGGTATTAAAATGGGACTCCACGGACCACTGTCTCAGAGATGGGTGGGGGGTGTTATAAGACTCTTCCATCCATTACCTGGGAGAAGGGAGTGAGGAGCTGAACTGGGACTCCACTGTCCATTACCTCAAGGACTGGTGTGAGGAATTGCTACCCAATATCCTGAGAATTGCTGCAGACGTGTGTGTGCAGACACACGTGCAATTGAACAGCTGGCTGCAAGACCAGGGAAACTGGTCCACCAGGAACATGTAGTAAATGACATGAAGAATAGAGGTACTCCCCCCAACTCATTATAAAGTGGGGAAAAGTAATCATCAAGGTACATCACCAGGGAGCCATTGCCATGAGGACAACTTCAGAAGGACACCTCTGTGAGGACACTCTCTGCCAATGACTACTAGGGACCCTGCGGGACACCACCCATGAGACGTGGCCATGAGGGCAACTCCACAAGACACACTCCACAGGGTACCTTCAAGGGGACTCCAGAAGGACACCTCCATGAGGACACCCACCTCCGACGGACTCTTGGGGGACACTCTGCTCTGATAGTGACTATGCACACTGAAGAACTCCCAACACTGATAACGATGACAACAGATGCCTGGGACACTGCTGGATCCATGGTGGTGACTCTCTCTCTCTGCACCCCGAATCCTTGCTTCATTTTCTACCTTTTTTCCGATCTGTCCTATTGCTATCCCCTTTATTACAATAATTTCCCTTTTTTATAGTAACTGTCTTTTTGTAACTTGTAATAAACAAACAGTCCAATTACTGTACTTGACCTCGTTTGTGTCTTAATTTCACTAGTGGGATCACAAACAGAAACAGGGTCCGGCACTGGCGTTTTTCTCCAATCAGACCCTGACAATCACCAGACTCTTTCGCTGACAAAATGGTTCACTAGTCTGCATAAAAAACTAAGAAGTTTCAAGCATTTTGCATTTTATTTGAATACTGATGATAGTTTTTACATTTAGAAACAGTGGGGTAAGAAACAGTGTTTGAAAGGAAGGTGGGTTTTCTAGTGCAACATAGCACAGGCCTGAGCTGCGATTAGAATTGATTACTTAATCTCAGAAGCTAGAAAATTATGGTTCAATACAATAAGTCTTTTTAGCAAAACATGTATTTATATATATCCTTCTCTCAGAGCAAGACTAACTCAATTTCTTGGGGTGCTCAGCACCCCTACAAGAGATAAAACAGAGAAAGATCCCTTGAGTTAACAGAGTGCTTAAACAGAAGTAGATCAAAATATATTATAAACAAGCCAGTTTTAGTTTAATAAAAAGCTTGCAAAATATCAGCAAATGTCAATAATCAAATAACAGGTACAGACCTTTTACAGAAAAGGTAAATGCAATGTAGGTAAGACTTGTGTTCAAACTTGTCTTTCAAGTATGAAGAGCTTGCTTGTTCAGTGGGTGTGGCAGTTGTACTTCAGTTCTGATGCTACCAAATTCCCCTAGAGCAGCATCAAAACAAGCCTCAAAATCATCAGAAGGCTGCAAGAAAAGCAAAAAAATCAACCCCCCTAAAAACCTCAGAATAATAAACCCCATAAATACAGTTGTGTATGAAAGTCATCACCGAATAACAGCACATTCATACATACCTGACACTAGAGCCTCTAGTAAGCAATCTTTTAAAAGATCTAAATATACAGCCTTGGTGTCTGTGGAAACACACAGTCCACCCAGGCTTGAAAAGCAATCCAAAATGGAAATTTTCCAGTTTAAGTCCTGATTCTTAAGTTTTGTATCTTGACAATTTGCATCTGATTTTTTCCTCCCTGTATGTAAGTAAAACTGTTAATGGTGCTATATTAAATGTAGTAACAACAAAGGAACAGTTATTACACCTTCAGAAGGTGAAGATTCTGACTTATAGTTGAAATATGTTTTGAGTTACAGACTGGAAAAAAAGTCAAAAGTGCTTGTCTTTACTAAGATGACTGTGTTGGATGAAATCCAATTACTAATTTTATGCGTACGTTTTTCAAAACACTGAGGCTTACCTCAGGTTCTTCCAAGAGCCTTATCAATATGCATTAATATTTAACTGCAGATCTCTCCTTTCTGTGCTGAGAAAGTCAGTCCATGTCAGATGTATCCGCCTAGTGAGATGAAAAAGCTGTTCACTGGAAACAGGACTGTGACCTTCAAACTAATTTCGCTTAAATCATACAGTTGCTGGACAATAATAACTTCCACTGATACTGGTCTGAATCATATGTCACATGGCAACTACTTGAAAATCAGTGGATTTTTTACATTAAGATTCTTAATATACGTTTACCTCAGGCATGCTACTAGTCCGGCTGGCATTAATTTCTTGGACCTCTTGAACCTCATTCCCATTATAATGGTCAAAAGAAAAGATGAAACTGTAAAAGACAATTCAACATATTTATGTTCTCAGTTCTCCCATTGCACCATTCAGGAACATGGAGAGTTATCAAAGGTCACTGCTGTTTTACTATGAACTGTAATTTAATAAAACATCAGATTAGAGATAGGGTCTATAAAAACATTCTTGCTTTTCCAAAATACACTGCTATGATTTCTTTCAGCTACAAATAAGGTTTCCACATGGAGCGGAGTGCTAAATCCTATTTCATAGATACTAATTTTGTCAGACAATGAATTCTACTTCCCTCTATTCATGGGGATACAAATAAATGGGAAGAACCTTCCTCAGAACAGTAACATGTATGCTAAATTACAGGAATAGTGCCTTATAAATCCCATCACCCTAGATCATTGCAGCTGATTTCTAACTATTCAAAGAGCTAGAGCATCCAACTTTATCTGTTTTGGTTTTAGAATGCTAGCTCTTCATTTGCTGAGCCTTAAAAACTAGATTAGAAGGATTTCCATTTGTTTTAGGTACAGAATATGGCTATAAGCATCTCCTTCATCATGACCACAAGTTCACTCATTTCCTATGAGGGAGCCATCCTTGCCTGCGACAAGAGATTGGCAGCCCAAGAGGGCAACAAATGCAGTGCCAGCAGCAGAGAACAAACGTCATGAAAGGAACTGAATCTTCACCCTGGAGCAGTTTTACCTAAAAATGGAGGTAGCAATGAACTGATCAAGCATGGGGATTTCATATGAAACTACGCCTTCAGAGCGCTACATAAAAGAGGAGACCAATGAGAACACATAGAACTCTGCAAAGACAGTTAGTTTTGTTAAAGAAGTGTCACCTGAAATGCTTCCTAGAGGTGAACAGAGAGGCAGAACTTCTCACGGGCAGATGGGCTCTTGTAGTCAAAGAAATGTCAGTTACATAAATCTCTTCCCTTTTTTTGTTATGGAATAGTTAAAACCACCTGGGTAATTCTCTGCAAACTCTGTGGACAGTCCTGTGCTCACAGGTGTCAAGAATTAGCTTTAAACTCCCTCCAGCATTATAAAACAAGCTCTGACAAAAGCATCTTACAAAACTCTACCAGTTATGAGTGTGTAGTCATTAAAAACACCCTGCAAAAAATCTATTATGCTCCATTATCCATTGCTTTTATTTTCTGGTCCTATTCCCTTGATCCTCTCAGGAATACCTGAAGAGTCGACTATTCCACAGTATGCATCTTGCCAGAGCCCTGATTATATCTGCAATTAATTACAGGCTATGAAGCCTCTTTACTCTATAATGTTCTTTCTTCCTGGTTACTAATATCTGGCTTTTCGTGTGTTCCAGTGAGTTTTCAGGTCATGCAATTTTTAGACCTGATTTTCAGAAATGCTAATATGCACTATTTCACCTTAGATCAGTCAAAGAAATTCAATAAACCAAGCCAAATTCAATTCAGTAAATCAGATTCAGATTAGAAATTCAATCAATTAGATGTATCAACTTGCACTCTGAATAGCACAAACTGTGGCATACTGAAGTCTGAATTTCTACACCTACTTCAAACACATAAAATTGCATTAAAGTATTCAAGAAAGCACACAGTCAATTTCAGGAGGAGTGGGAAAATGCCCGAAAGAATAATACATAAAACAGCTGAGAAAATTTGCCTGGGTATCTGTATGCTACATACTCTTTGTATATAGGACAAGTTACAAGAATCCTACTATCAAGGTCTTATACTAAAACATTACTTGCATAAGTGATAAATACTATAGATACTTACCGGTTTGAAGGGGGATTTTACTTTTTCCTTAAGCTTTTACAGCTTTGGGTACTTGTTTAATTTTGCATTGCAATTTACTCTGCTGCTAAGTTCAGAGCAGTCACTTTCTTCCATGCACTTAACTTCCTTCCATTTGTACTCTAGTTGCTTTTGGAACTTTTGGAGGTTTGGCATAAGAACACGTTCTGATCTTCTACAAAAGCAATACACCTTTTTTACAGAAAGCCCTTATTATCCTTACTGGCAGATACAGTAGCCACCAAAGGTTTTTAGGGTTAGGACTTGCAGATGTTTTTGAACATGTCAAAAATCTCTCCCTTCCTCTGAAGTCTTCCTACTGAGTTCTTTATTCATTTGTGATATCTATGCACATAAAAACCAAAAGACACCCTCTCCCAGACTGAGATACATCCGCCTGGAAGAGATTAAAACCACCTTGAATGGTTGGCCCTGGCAGAGTACTTTGTATGAATACTTCCTAACTCACTTCAGGCAGAAATTACCACACATAGTTCAGACACCTTTGTTTTATTCAGCATAGGTGAATCTTGAAGAGGCCACCCATTCATAGCCAAGGATAAACATAAGTTTAGGTTTTAAGCAATTAGAAAATTACTTTATAATCATTTTAAACTAAGACTACTTTAAGAAGTCTTTGTTCCTTTTACTCTACATATAAGAACTTTGTAAGGCAAATATAGTGAACTCATCTGTATTGCTATTTCTATTAAATTAGTAATATACATTTCTCCAGTTGAAAGGAAGTCCTCACAAGCCTACAGCTACAGGAAATGCACAACACTGTCAATATTTTAGTATATCTGATGTTTGTATTAGTCCTTTCCAAACCAGGGAATTGGGAAACAGGCAACATTTAGTAAGTTTTAATTAGTATTCTCTTCCAGAAATTCTGTACCCAAATTAGTAATTTAATTAACCCATAAAAGTACAACACTGTATGCTACATATGCTACTTAAAATCATTCTGTGATTCTATGATCAGGTATGCCACTGCCACCTTTATTAAAGAACTAGGTGGTAACACACTTTGATAACGATTCTATTCAACATTTTTTGAACGTGGAAGTTTTACATCTGTGGCTGGTGTAAAACATAAAGCCAGCATGAACAGTATACCATAAATTCTAACTAAGTCCAGAAAAAGCGCTTGTGTTCTTATCTGGTACAAAATTGTGCATTATTAATCAAATGGTGATTGTGCATTATCTTGTTTAAATGTATTTTAAATGCATTTCTGCATATGAAACTACAACCTAAGCCATCTTTGCTAAAATCATGAGTGAGATAAGCTCCCAACAGCTCTTACTGCAAATCAGTTGTGTGAAGCTGATGCCCCCCTTAGAGATTGTAGTTTCTTGCCTCCATGAGGGTTTCATGGCAAACTAGGTAACATGACAATTACTGCATAGTTTGTATCCTGTATTTCTTAGCAACAAAGAAAAAACTCTAAGTCAAACTCTTTGTGTCACTGGGAGCTGAAGATAAGTTACATTGGGAAAGACTGGATACCACACCTACTCTACTTCTCAAATTACATCCTATCTGAAGTGCCAATGACTTTATTCTAGTATTTTCCCATATTTTCTTTGCTGGCTTTCACAATATTTGCAATGTTAGGTAACCATCTAATAAAAGGAGGTGCTGCCAGGTGGAAACACACCTGCTGGCTTTGTGTGAATGACTGCCTTACCCTGCAAATAGTTCTACAGTTCAACTCTTGAATTTTGCAGGTTGTCAAACTGTTTAAAAGCTAACACTTAAAAAGAAGTAATACTCAAAGTTTGATAAAAGACAGGATTATACATCAAGTTCAGGAAACCGTTGTATTTTTTTTTGGGGGGGGATAGGATTTTCATTGTTTGTTTGTTTACTGCAGTAAAACACTTACACAATGATATCTTCACATTTCTCGGATCACGTGTTATGCAGTAAGCTCCATAACCAGCCACAGAACCAAAGGTGAGACCAGCAGCTAAAGAGATTTTACTACCTGCAAGAAACCATTGAAGTGTTATTTCTTAGTGCAGCGTCATTAATCTCAATCTTTGCACTGTAGTTCTCTCTCTACATATTGTTATCCAAATATTTTAAAAATAGAACTGATTTTGCAACACTGCAGTTAGCTCAGCCAGTGTGAAGAGAGAAGCAATATCTCCACAGCTGGGTCATTCTCTTGCATGGCATTAGGGGCAAAGTTGACTAAATTACAAGATGATCAGAAGCTCGTAATACTTGCAGCTTGGGAAAAATAATCTTTGAAGCACAAACCTCAATTTGGCCGTTTTCTCTACCACGAGTACCTTTAGAAGCATTTTTTGTAATTTCTCTACACTGTCTGTTGATTTTAACTTAGGTTTTACAGCACTTGGGAGTCTCAAAAAATGATACAAATGTGTCAATATACATATAAAAGGTAAATTGGACCACACATGTATTCATAGGCCTTTTAGTCTGATATCAGTCCTGGACAAAGAAATGGTATTACCAACATCACAATTAAAAAATGAAACACAAATAGATCACAATGAAGATGAAAATATGTCTTTTCAAAGAAACTTGACACCTTCTTTCAGTGCCATTATAAAACCGGTTCATAAAATCCAGAGTTTCAGTAATATTCTTAGGTTTCTGAATAGGCCTTTGACTCTATACCACGATAAAAGTGTAGAATCAGCACAGCAGGCATTACCTGCATTAAGCTGATCCCCAAATCTTTGTAAATAAAGAATCCAGACCCCCAGATGTCATTTAGCTCCCAGTCCTGTTATAGTGAGCATTTTTAATCAAGAGTTTGCAAGAAAATACAAATTATTACCATTAGAAAAATAATCTAGATTTGCCACAAGGACTGACCAACTATTAAAGAGCGAACAGAACAAGTGAATGGGATGGTCAGTGGGTGCAGCTGGGTACAAATCAGGTAGTCAGGTATAAAGCCATGTCTCTAAGGGCAAAGTATGTGCACGCTAACCGGGGAAAACAGTGACTATATCACAGGAGGCAGGATGAATGATGGTCACAGCGAAGAAGACTGATGCACTGCCGGGGTATCTCTGCACTGTGTGAGAGACCACAGGGACCAGCCTGCCCGCCTGCCCGTCCTTGGTACCACTGCGACCTCTGCCGGGATGCTCGGCTCGAGCAAGGCTTGAAAGGGCTGCAAAACCTACTGGAATATGGAAACTGCGCTTTATAATACGTGATAACCTAAAACCTGTCTGATTATCTTCGAGTGAAAATGCACAGCTGTAAGAGTACGAGATAATTAACCACCAAATCAGAATGCACAAGTAAAGGGTTTTCTTTACAGTGTGCACCTGGGAATCTCAGAATCGGGCCTGGATGCTCCAACAGAAAACAAGCTTTAATCAAAAATTATCCTCTGTGCTCAACAGAGGGCTGATTAAAGGAAATGAAAAGGCCCCAAATATGCTGAAGGTCAAAGATAACATGACAGCCCTTTCTGGCCTGAAAACAAACTCATCAGCTAGATTAGCAGAAAAAAGTGACCATTTAAATGCTTATGTTGACCCAAGTAAATCTCATGAGACTCAGCTCATTTACAACAGTGCAGGATGGATTTCACATGCAGTTGTATTCATCATAGCAAAGTTTTAATGTCTTGCAGTATTTATTTATTTAAGAAAGTGCAGAGGAAGAACCCCCAATACTTCATTTCCAAACCCTGCTGTATTTACCTTTACGAGTGTATGCTACAACACCTCCAACAGCCAGCAATGCAGCATATGCAAAACCAATCCAGTCAACAGCCATGGTCCCAACTCTGGAAAACAAAACACATTGCAACTGAAGACAAAATCTTTCCTCCTGCTAAAAAAAAAGACCAAACCTAAACCCAAAAAACATTAATGTTCCAAGTAACACTACAATCTCCTAAATCATATTTAACTAACGTGTCAAGACACTGAAAAGGTTATAGGGTGTCTATTGGCTATTGTATTTTTTCACTAACTGCTGCCCTTCCTTACACCTCAGTACAAAGGTACACTGTACTTCCAGCAGGGGAGACTGGCATTTTGGGGATGTATGTGGCATGCTTTTTCTCAGTCAAACACACATGTATGCAAGCAAAAAGCTTGACACCACCCCAAGGTTTTGTTGTGCTTGTGCCACATAGCTGATCTGGGCATACACTACGGATACATACAGGTCTTGTCAGTGCACAGCTCAGTGCCTCATCAACAAGGCTGTACTTCAGGTACTTCAAGTGGAATGTGACAGGCCCGGCAACATCAAGTAAAAATAGGAATTTTCGGAG
Organism: Lathamus discolor; assembly: GCF_037157495.1. Lineage (NCBI taxonomy): Eukaryota > Metazoa > Chordata > Aves > Psittaciformes > Psittacidae > Lathamus > Lathamus discolor. Next base: position 87,428,017 of record NC_088888.1, read on the forward strand.
TTTACCCAAAGTTTCCAGGCAGGCCATCTTTGGGAAGCTATACATACAGAAGATTCATCCTCTCTCTGTCTGCGCTCCTTTTGTTTCACCTTTAGATTTTGATGCACTGTCCCAGGTTACACTGCTGTTCTCCAAAAAGCATTTCAATTCCTGTTTTAACGCTGATCTCTACTTCTCCGGCTGTGCTTCGCAAACGCACGAATGGCCAGGCAGCTGCAGCAGCACTACGGCCTCTCCCCCACCAGCTGGTGGGAGACACCGCCTTCACCCAGACGGATGAACACTGATGCACTGAGGAAGTGCATCCTCCTTTCTACCCGAGTGGGTGCGGGTTTGATCACAGCGTTAAAGGGGCGCCAGGGAAGAGCACACACTCATTGTTGTACATCAATCTTTTAATATTGAAACAAGCAACTCACAGCGAGCCCCCACCCCGCCCTTAGCTGTAATCACGTCAGGAAGACGAGCGGGGTTAAGGGGGCCGTGGCACCCCTAAACCAAGGTCCGCAGTGGTAGCGGCCAGGCTGAGCCCGGCCTCTGACCCACAGGGCCTTCGTGGCCTAGGCACACAGCCCAACGCTCCCGCTCAGGGGTGGCCTCAGGCCTTGCCTCTCCCGCCCCGGGCCCGCGCTCGCCGCAGACCCCTCTCGCCGCCTCCGCTCCGCGCTCGCTTCTCCACCCGCCGCGGCGGAACCCGCTGCCGAAGGCGGGCGGCTGCCGAGGGGAGCCCCACCGCGCCCCCCGCTTTCCCTCAGCCCCCTGGCCGCGGCTCAGCCCCTCCGGCCATGGCACCCCGCCATCGTACCTCGTCCCGCAGCGCCGCTCATCCGACCTCCCCCAGCCCCGCCTCCCTGGCCGCCAGGCACCATTAGGCGTCGCGGGGCCTGCACCGCGGTGCTGCCGGGCCAACGGCGGCAGGTTCACCGCCCCCTCTCCGGCTTCTGGTTATCCGTGAAGGAGGAAGGAGGGCTCCTACCGCCATGGTGGCGGCGGGGCCTCCGCTTGCGGAGCTCACTGCGCGGGGAGAGCCGCGTTTTGTGGCTGAGCCGGGAGGTCAGGAAGACAGACCCGTGTGGCCCAGGGCAGCGAGCGGGGGCCCCGCACCCTGTTTGCCTGGGTCCCTCGGCGGCAGGGCCCACCTCCGGGGTTAGTGTCTTCCGCCTCGCGAGTCCCCTCGCCCGGCTCGTCTGCCTGGGCTTCACCAGCACCGGGAAGATGCGTTGCTTATTTTAGCCTTTTAAACCTAAAATACCCAGCCTGCCATGGTGGGGGTGGAAGAACGCATGAACAAGAGTTATGTCTGCGGCGCTGCTTGTACCCGAAGGGTGCACATCCCATGGAGACAAGGGCAGAGGCTTGGTGGGGGTCTTCTGCCTGCACCACCCTAGAGACACCTGTGAAACTTTGAGGGTTGCCTGCAGGAAGTCATGCAAACGTAAGCCCAGTGCTGGTGTTTGTCCGGGCAAAGAACAGGTGCAAAGCTCAAGGCTGAGATGCTACACACGTAGCTAGTGTATGAAACTGCTTGACATGGTTATTTGAACATTTGTCTGGTAGCCCTGTTTGCTGAAGCTCTTCTTCTAAAAGCTATTTTTGCGCCTGTTTTGTCACCCTTGGCGGTATTTCTTTAGTTTTCTTCTCAAGTGAGCTTGTTCTTGATCAGTACAGGATGGGTCCTTCAGCAGGAATTTGGGGGTGCCTGCATGCAACATTCCCCACACTTCCCTTGTTCCTGCAAACAGGCTGGGCATAAACATGGCCATAACAGGGAGGGACGCACAATGCTGTGTGATGTGACTTGGATAGCTGCCTTCTTCAGGGGTCGTTAGAAAATCCTTTCCAAAATCTTCAGTTTCATTTAGATTTCTTTGCCTATAGGTGTGGGAGTTTTCCGCTCCAAAGAGCTTGCTGGAAAGTAAATCAGTATTCTCATTAGAGTTAACGTCTTTAGTTTCCACTCGTGACACGCTATTTGTTTGGTTTTTTTTTTTTTGTTAGCATTTAACTGCTGTGATACGAACCTTTTCCATGTAAGCTGTCCAAGTCTGCTCGGAGGAAAACAGAGTCTTCCCTCCTTATCTCACCAGTATCTGTGGGAAGGAAGACTGGAGGTACAGCAACTTTGGAAAACAAACATAGGACACTTGAGGGCAGGATGGCTCCAAAATGCAAATGGAAAGCAGATTCATAAGCTGAAATCCATAAATCTTGGATTTCTTTATGAAGTGTTCTGGGACTTGCGTCTCTTGAAAAGCACTGTAAAATAAACAGTGGATTAAATGAAGCAAAGCCATGCAATTCTACTTGAGGGAGCTCCAAAGTGGAACAAATAGAGTGTTTTTTGGCACCTCTAGGATAATGACTAGTTGTGGTTACTGATTCAATGATACTTCTTACCAAAGTAGACTGGATAACCCTGAAGTCTGGGCTAAATTTGAATTCGTGTAATTATATGCTGCTTGTTATGTTCACTTCCATTTTCAATTGCAAAAAGTGTTTGGTATTGTTCTCTCTAAGCTGTTACATCAACTGTTTTATGATGTGAAATGGTTACAGTACAGGTAGTGAGACCCATGAGAGATTTTTAATAGGAAAAGAATTAAATTAGTTTGTTGGTAGCTTGATAAATCAAACCCCTCAGTCCTAACAGTGAGGTATAAACAGAGCTAGCAGCAAAGCAAGTGTTAATGTTGCTAAGAGCTTTCTAGTCTAGTTTTCCGTTGTTCATAACTGCCAGTCTGAGCTGAAACTTCCCCTGTCGGGTGTCTGCTTCCAGCTGGTTTAGTTTAGCTTATTTGGGTTTGTTTTATGATTTGTTTGCTTTGTTTTTGAAAGTTCCATTTACAACAATCAAGCCAACTATAAGGATGAATTTAGGGGAGAATGCACGTTTTTGCCTATTATAAACATTATTGTTTCACTGAACAGCCTCTAGCATCTCTGGTTTGGAAAAACAGCTTTCAGATTTGGCAAGTAAATTGCTTTAGTTTAAGGGATATATTTTTCCATCTTCATGAAAATGTAATGTGAAGAGAATAGGTGTTAAAAATGTGGAGTGGAGGCTTCTTAAAATTGTACAGCCCAGTTCCCAGAAAGTCCCATCCATGTTAATGATGTGTGACCTCTTGTTAGGCCCACCTGCATTCACATTGAATGTATGCTATCTCTCCAGAGAATGGCTGAACTTGTGCTTTGCTTTGCTGCTGTTCTGTATAAGACAAGAAGCCTCTAAGGGGTTTGTAATGCAGCCCATCTCCCTACCCTTGAACACTTTTGCTTAGTCTACCTGTTGTTAGAGAGGTTGTTGGCAGGATGAATCACATAAAAGACCTAGTTCCTGTTTGCGGTTTTTGTTGGTCTTTCTGCATTAACACCAAAGGCTACTCATAGTTTTAAGCTCCAAGTAAGATTTAATGCTAACTGCTATCCTAGAATATAATGTGATACCAGAAAGGATCTGTAGAATGGAGTAGTGCCTCTGAAATACTAGAGACAGGAGAAAAGGTCCTGACTGGAGGAGAAGAGCGGCTAAGCACCCTGAGACAACTATATAATTCTTTCTGTGCAAAAGATTGTTCTCTTCAGCAGGTGGGACTATGGAAGGGGAGCAAAATACAGTTAAAAACTGTGTTCTTTGATGAGGATTCAGAGGCTTCAGGTGTCATAATCAGATTAAATAGGGAAGAAGTCAGTTATGTTCTGGTACAAAAGGGTGACTATTAAAATAGATTCTGTAAGCTGTCAGTAAGTCAGGAGGGTCTAAAAAGCATCAGGGTGCACAGGAAGAGCTGGGAGTGAGTGGGTATGGCACTGACTGAAATTCTCGGTAATTTCAGTGAAATGCAATGCAGAATTATGGTTTGTCAGGTGGTATCTCAGGAATCTTCCCTGCTGCTGAATCCAACAAGCTAGTAATTCTGGAAGGTAGCAAACACTGCCCACAGAATCCTGCCTGTGGGCCCTGGCACCTGACAATATTCAATTTTATTGTGAGTGATTATATCCACAATTTTAACTTGAGGTCTCCAGCAAAATCAGGCTTTAGCTAAATTTTATAGTGGAGAGATTAATCGGAGCAAAATGTAAGAATGTGATTGTGATATGCAGTGCTTTGGAAGCGCTGTAACTGCCTTGGGTTCTGGTCACTGTAGCAATTTGGTTTTACTTGCTGAGTTCTCAGAAGCTGATACACTCCATCTCCTGACGAAATGGAGGTTTTTCTTTTCAGTATCTCAGAAATCCTTGGTCTAAATAAATCCAGATTCGGGCTACTAGCTGTGCTCTGCTTCCAAGACATCCCAAATTTCCCATCTTTCCTATCAAATATGTGGATTTTAAAGCTGTTCAGGAAATCAGAGTGAAATCCCAAGGGATTTCAGAGACATTTGAAGTGGCTTGTTTGTCGTTGTGTAATATTTTCATCTAATTGAAAAAAGCCTCATGAAGATGAAAGTATCTTAGAACAGAAGAAGGATTTTTGTGTGTGCATATATTTTCAGACTCTTTCCCTAATATTTATCATCCTGTGATAGACATTGGATCTCTGATAACTCTCACCACTATGTGCTTGTTACAAAGGGGTCTGTTTTTAGCTGCACACACTGGGACAACAGTTTTCCAGAGAGCAGCTCACTGAGGGGCCGGAGCACCGGATCCCTTGCCCGAATTCTGGCAGACACGCTGAGGCATACCTAAAAACTGTATATGCCTATATGAGCAGTTTCCTGGGCTGAAAAATAGTTTGAAGCCAGGAAGGTTTTAGGATGGAAGTTTATATAAGCATGCCCTATCCTTACTCTTTCCTAGACATTAGCTCATGCCCACTGTTTTTGCCGTTTCACACCTACCCATGGCCATTGACAGGCAGGAGCATGACTGGGCCATTTTTCAGGTTCATTAAGGGCAAGGTTATAGATAGGAGTATCCAAATCAAAAGCATCCTTCAGATCATTCTCATACAAAAAAAGAAGGTAAAGTAAAATGCAACATACCTCCCAGAAGGAAAAGGTCTGCAAGATCCTAAACTTTATAGGTTGCACAGAGAGTGGCTCAAGCTGTGATTTTGCAATAACTTATCTCAGTTGCCAGCTTCCCAATTCTCAGTCCCTTCCTTTAACCACCTCTGGCATTCAGTGAACTTTATGCCAAGCCATGATGATAAATCATAAGAAAATTTAGCTTGCTGTTGGCATTTCTGTTCTGGAACTGCAGTCTTAGAGAGCTGATCCTTGCCCATGTTTCGAAGAGGGTAGTGAAAGGTGGAGGGACAGTCCCACTCAAGCCCACAAACCATACTCTCAGGGGGCAAATCGAAGAGAATGAGGCTACCCACAATATGAGCTTCAGTTAGGAGAGAATGGATATGATCAGGATTGGTAAAATCAAGGCGGTGGGTAGAGTGAATGCAGTTCATTGTTCTCCAAATCCTATAGTACTAGAACTAGGGGGCACTCATTGAAACCAAAAAGTGGTTATTTTAGGAAAGATGCGAGGGAATAGCTTTTTTTTTTTTTTTTTTTATGTAGCAGGTATAGTGAACTTGTGGAATTTGCTGCCAGCAGATGTTTTGGAAGCAGATGGGTCAGCAGACTGGAAAGGAGACTAAACAATTAGATGGACTGCAAGTTCATAAAGAGATACTTAAAGAATGAGTATGGATGTGTGCTCCCTAACGTCCCTAATGCAATGATTGTGGATGCTGGAGAACAAAGGAAATGCATACGCCTGGTTTGCATATTCTTATCATTTGTTGTTATTGGAGGAAGGATACTGGGGTGAGCTGGGTGTTGGTCTGACCTACCAGGAAATCAGTCGTGTTCTTTTCAGAGCCTTGGTTTTGTGTCCTCAGGTGTGTAAGGACAAATGTGATGTCGATAGGAGTTTGTATTTTACTTTTGAGTTGATATCTCAGGGTTCTCTTACATCAGTGAAACCTGGTGCTTAAATCACTAGCACTGCTATGTACCCTATTGAGGAGATCTGCAGTTTTAGGACAATACGTATAGTATTAGCACTTAGAAAGGGACCCTTAGACTAAACTATAGCCCTCCTGATATTGCACTTTTCTCCTGGGATCCTTCTGCTCTGTCTGCACAGAACTTGATGAATGCTCATGTCCTAGGAAAGATTTCATAAGCTATGATAGAATTTTCCCCCAGGATATCAGTGTATTTTGGATCTATTATTTGAGAGTCTTCTGATGGAAAACATCTAGTGCAGCTGAAGGAGAGAGAGTGCCAGATTAGACAGATTACTAGGCATGAATCCCAGCCCTTATTTGTATGACTATTCCTTTTGCCTTTAGATAATCACATTAACATCAGGAGTATTGCTTACACAAGTACTACTGAGAAAAAGTGGTGAACAGGCTTGGGCCCTCAAAGCAATGTTCTTGTTCCAGTACTTTCCCAGTGAGATTCTGACCTTGTTTCCTTGTTAGAGCTCATTAGAGTTGGACCATCCAGGAAAGAGGGCTACCCACAACTCGGCAGCCTCCAGTAATGATTACCAAACCCATATTGTAGACCTATCAGAAGTAACATTTTTAGCAGTTCAGATGCTGATTTCCTTTGCCTTCCAAAGCTCATCCCACACTTAGATACACGAGGGTATATTAGACAATACTATATTTCATGCTTGCTTCGTTAATGGGGTCAGGTCTTTAGTCTCTGCTGAGGGATTTTTTGCTCATGTATTGAGCAGAGGAGCCAGAAACCTTCCCCAACCATGTGGTAAAGAACCCCCAGTGTGTGTAAGACTGGTATCTTGTGGTAGTTGTCATCAGGCAGCGTGGGTTAGGATATGTCTTTTGCCAAGCCAGCCTGGAGGAGAACAGCTCAGTGTGACCTCAGGGATCTTGCTGAGTAACAGTGGTGACCTAATTTGAAAAGAGAGAAAAAGCTATCTTCATTTTTTGTGGCTGATAATACCCAAAGGAGTACTGCTGTGGGTGCAAAGGGAGGATTGTAAACATCAAATAATAGAAAGTGTTTACGCATCTACTTTTATGTGCAATTAATCAAGCTTGGAAAAAATGAAGTAATTTTTACTTATGCACCTGAAAGGAGAACCCAAGTTAGAGCAACTATGTAGATCAGCCCCCAAAAATGAAAATGTGAGAAAAATAATGCCAACAACACTGCAATTCTAAGTCCAGATTTCAGGCCAAACATCTATGAAGGAAGAAGTATTCCATGGAAAAATATCATATTCTTGCCATCTTTCTGACCACAGAGTTACACTCATTATGGTAAAGCTATAATTACAGTATTGTGAATACAGTGCTGCAGACAATGGCCTGTCAGTGTTTTTCCACTGTCAACCCTCATGTGATGTTTGTGATTTTGTGAAATACAGTTATCTTTGGCTGGGATATCCAGCTATAGTTTCAGCCCAGAAATAGATTTTGTTGTGTTTGTTTCCTTTACCAAATTGTTCAAAGTTCATTCTTTGGTAAGTGTTTGAGCCTTCCTGATCGATTGCCCATTTATGCCCTGTACATAACTGTGAGGATGTGTGGAGAGTTTGCTGTACTGCATCCATTCTGGGCAGTATTCAGGGCTGTGACTTAGCTGTTGCTAAGTCCATGCTTTGGACGAAACTGCCTCCATATGTATCAGTCTGGGAAAGTCAGGACAGCAGGATTATAGCAAATTAGCACTGACTAGCATATCCAGGCATGCACAGCAAAACGTGCTTTAGGGAATACTAGAATATGTTATTACAGCTATGGAAGGAGGTAGATTTGGCCAGGCCAATTAAATGAGTAAAATTGAAGAGATTTGTCTTGTCTTACAGGAAAAGGAAATTCTGAGTTGATATTACCAAAAAAAAAAAAAACCCCAATGAAAAAACCAACAAACAAACAAACCCAAGCCCACTAAAAAACCAAACAAAAAACCCCCCAAACAGACAAAAAAATCCCAACCCAAAACCAAAAGAAACCCCCAAAACCCAAACCCAAAACCAACCCCAAAACCTGTAGGATTAGTGAAACTCTGCAACATGCAAGAAACACTTGTATGGTTATAGTTTTGATTCCTTAGTGGGACTTATCTAAGGCTCTTCTCTGTTGGATTGTGGTAACTGAGATCCAGATCCAGCCCAGTTTCTTCTTTTGACAGACAACTCAAAGGGAAAATATGGTGCAAACAGGAAGTGCTGACCCCTAAACTAAAGTATAGCAGCATGTTTAATTACAAATGCTAATAACCATGTAACATCTGCATATAAACTCTTGGGAAATAGGTCTGAAATAACCATATGTGTAATGTCTTACTTCAGAATAATTATTTTGAGACAAATATTGCATGCACTTAAGGGATTTCACCTGTATTTAGATGTGATTCACTACCCATGCACTTATTCTTTATATGAATTTATTCAATGTTGGTGCTCTGGAAGAAAACGAAAAATTCTTGTGCTACAGAGATCTCTGGCTGCTTCAGCAGATGTTGCAGGGAAAAACTGCTGAGTTCACGTAGTTTAAAATAAATGTGGATCAAATAAGTTTATTGATTTATTGACAGTATGTAATTAACCAGCAATCAGTGAACTACACATACAAGATCAGTGATACAATAGGCAAACCATAGTAAAAAATCCTAAACAGAGTCCTATAAGCCCAGAGCTGCCTTAGTGTACACATGCACATGCACAGAAACACACAGACGTATACATGCACGGAGTTGTATGCACCCCGTCACTCATGGGTACTGTGGGTTACAAAAACACCTCCCCTTCCCATTGCATGTTTCCCTCTTTATGCATGCCTTCTGCGGGAGATTTGGGTCCTCTACCTTTATGCAGATGCCTGCATGTGCAAACCCCTTTATGGAGCTCCCTGCAAGTTGTTGAATGAAACACATAGACCCCCTAGAGAAAGCTGTTTCTCCTTCAAGGTCTGTCCCTCCTGTAAAGAGTTTTCATGTATGTTTTATACTTATTTACAGTCTGCCCTGTGCTTTGTGTCAAGTCTCTTTGTAATTCCCCAGTAATGGTTTAATCTTGCTGATGGTTATCTTCTGTAACATGATTAAATGCTGATCAGGCAGTTTTGTGTATTTGATCCACGGACATACACACTTTGGACACATCTTTATCTTCATGGGTGACGTTATCTATACTGTTTGTCTGGGGGGTGGGCTGTGTGTCCCCACCAGGTCCAAAGTAAGGGAGAGCCATACCTGGGAGGCATGTAGGCCACAGGAGGAGAGAGAGTAAGGAGCAGGGCCAGGCAGCTGCCTGCAGCCAGGTGGCTGACACTGCTCGAACCTGGGAGAGCTGTGGTGGTCTGGATGCATCCCACAGTTGAAGGTAGTGATAAGTGGGCAAGCAAACCTACTTCCAGACTCTCTTCAGGATCCAAAATAGAAAAAATTAACAGTTGCTTTACTAAATGTCTTTTGAACACCTATTATGATTCTCAATAAAGGGATCATAAATGGGATGGAAGCAGTAAATTGAATTGTTGGAAAAACTCTGCAGAGAGGCCATCTGGGCCTGGTGCTTTACTGGATGGTGAAGACTTTATATTTCACACTCCCACAGTTTACATTTTCCAAGGTGATAAAGACATTTGAATCATTTTATTTTTTGGGTGTTTTATATAAAATGAAGAGCCGTGATTGAAACTGGAACTGGAGTCAGGAAATAACCAGATTGTGTAAAATGTGGTAAAGAGCTAACAAATGCCACGTGTTACATTATAAATATATTATAAGTGCCAGTTATGGATTTGGTTTGTCAGCAGTTGGCTTGGGTTTTGTGATTACTGGCCAATAGTTTAACTGATGATTTGATCTGTAACAGAATCCTCAACTTTTGGGAATGGAAGAGATTTGCATTGATAATTTAATGCATTAAATGTATATAGAACTATTAGCTTCTAGAAAGGATACAGATAAGCTCTGGGGTTCTTATGTAACCGATGAGTAGCCTTTTCTCTCAATTCAGCATGATTTATGGTGGTAAATCAGGGTGGGGACATAGAACTATGTGACTGCTATTGTTTCAGTATGTCTTCACATGGTGTTTTTGAAATGGAGGTGGGTATGTGCCTGACTATAAATACAGCTGCAAAGTATTGCACCACTCTTGCCCTGAGTCAGTCTCTAATCCTTGTTCTTGGCGTATCATTGCTGGGCCATAGAGAAGAGCCATCTGTCAGAGGTAGCTGAAAACGGAGGCACTGACCATCTATAGGTATTGAAGGTCTCCTGACATTTTTTACAAGCTGAAGGATAATTCAGAGTTATAATTTATAGTGTGTCTACCTATTACCCTCTACATTTTTCAAGAGAATACAGTATTCTTGTCTTTCATCTTTCAGTTCTGTGGCCTATCTCTTTATGTCACAAACTTATTTCCCTCCATCTCTGCAGTTCACTGTTAGCTGAAATGACCCCTGTCAATCTTTGTAAATTTGAGATTTTTTCAAGAGATGTGCTATGTAAATTGCAGGTCATTGTTATTGCTGGAGCTAAAATGTGAGCAGAAGCTTTTCCTAAAGCCTTAGGATTTTGAGTGGGCTAAAAAGGAATTCAGATCTAGTTTCTACTTCACAAAAGTCAATGAATGCTGTATTCCCTTGCTTTCTGTTTGCCATATGGTGTAAATCATTTGGCAAATGCCAGCAGTATTCCAGAGAAAAGAGGTATAAATGTGTAAAGGTACTGTGCCTGCAGACTTCTGTATGTGCACAGGTATAGCTGGTTAGCCTTAAATAATAGTGTACACAATTTTTAGGATCACACTCTTGATTCCAGTGAGAAATTAAGAAAGGTTGTTAATGGTTTTTAACATTACATGTTGAACAGTTGAATTTTACAAAGTTGTATTTAAACATTTATTGTGTCAGTGTGAAGGAAACCAGCTTTGTCACATGCCTGAGCACAAATGCACACATACGCACACACAGTAAGCCTGATTTCTTCCAGGAAATGAAAAAAAGGGTTGTTTGAATACTTTTGTTAATTATGTTTCTAATCCAGGCATCCCAATACTGTACATGTGCCAAGCTCATGTGGAGAGAAAGGAACGATACAGAGAATTCTTATTAAAAATGCAGTCCCAGGAGGAACATGAAGCACACTGCTTAGAAATACAAAGCCAGAACTTCAAGTGTCCTAGCTAAGCAGATTTTCTGAATGTATTCAGGGTGGTGTTATGGTAAGTGAAGGAAGCCTGTGAATTTGCTTGGAGCTCTTTGAGAATGAAAAGTAAAACTCATTTACATTTCAGTAGATCGGTGGCAGAAATCAGAACAAAGTCCATTTTTCTGAGGTGGATCTGCGTGCACGCAGGCTACAGAGAGGTGAGACTAATGGCTCCTTTGTTGCCCAGTTTTGTGTTCTTTATTGGCAAATACAGCATCAGCTTTGGGAAATGGGGAGGTGAGTATGGGGTGCAGTATGGAGCACAGAGAAGCTGAATAGGAAAGCTGTGCATTTGTGTCCCAGGGAGGCAAGACAGGGAATATGCAAGGGTATTCTGTCCTTTCCACAGAGCATCCTCCCCTCCCATTTACTGTCAGTACAGAAGTACTAGGAAAAGAGAGGAGGATAAGGGGGTTGCTGAGTAGAGAAAGGGAGGATGTCTGAGGCATGCTCAACACTGGCACCGTAGAGCAATGTTTGTTTTGACAGTCATGAATCCTGCGGTGTGCCGGGGCTACGATGCTCTGCATACCTGCATGAAGCAGTATCTTTTGGACCAGGAGAGCTGTGACATTCAGCCTGATCGTTTTCAGAGCTGGAAGCTGGCAGCTGGCTCCAGTGAAGGGAGGAAGGTGACTTCAACACCTCCCTGTGCCTGCCACCCCAAGAGCCTGCCTCTAAAGGCCTGGACTGACCTGCCATAAAACATCTATGAAAGATGTGCTTTTCCTCAGAGTGTTCTCCAAGACACCACCACCAGATTAGTGGATTTAGACCAACTGGTTTTGCTTTCCAAGAGAAAAAAAAGATGTATCTGGATTTTAGCAATACTTTTTCTCCCTGAGGAGCCTTTTAGGGTGGAAATGACTGTGGATCCTGTGTTAAAATAATTAATCTGTCACCAACCAGCTATCTAACTCATCACAAGAGTATTTGAGCAGTTCTTGGGTACAGTATTGCATCACAAAAGCTACTGCTGTCTGTCACATTCCTACAGCTCTTCACTGGCTCCAAGGGAAGGAGTTTGTACTGTTTTAGGGTTGGTTTGAAGACTTGATAGAGGGAGAAGGTAAAATTGGTTCAGAGCCTCCAGTCACAGACTTTACAAAATTCTTGTGTTTCCAGCATGGACATGGTGTTCCTGATCAGATTTATACTTCTAATGCTACAGCTGTTTTATCTCTAAGTCAAGATTGTCTTTTGGCACTGTAGGTGTCTAACTTCCACCCACTCTATTAAAAGCTCAGGTGATCCAAATTCCCATTTTATAGCTGTGCGTAGAGCTGCTTCTGATGACAGTGTTTTTGTGAGGGGAAAAATGAGGAATCAGATTCTCACTGTTGTTTATGATTTCAGCCTCTTTTTGAGAAAAGGTCCAGTGCACCCACATTTAAATGTAACTTAAGGGTCTTCTTCCTTCCTATTTTTGAAGCTTACTGTTCATGCGTTTTGTGGCAGACGGATGTTAATAGCGCAGAACAGTGTGGTTGTTATCTATTATACCATGATATATTTACTGAGAAAATTTTAATAAATAAACCACAGGCTTGAACCCTGAACCCTTCCAAACCAGCCAATTCCCATGGGGGGTTCAGGAGTTTTTTGTGGACGGATGCTGTGTTCTCATGAGAATTTTATTAGAGCTCATAGACTTGAAACTGACTAGCAAGAGAATTTATGAGGTTACATGGGAACTATCACATCTTTCATTCCAACACCCTGTGAGTTTATAAAATGAACCCTTCCTTAAACTGTGTTATTAAATAGAAGAGTTTTAATGCAAGTTTAATGAAGTATCTAATGTCATCAATATTTCTCATCAGTCAGCGCAGTTGGTTAATTTTACCAGCTTTTTTCAGTTTTCCATGATCCTGGGTTAGAGTGTTGGGTAAGGAGGTTTTGCTAAAAATTGAAAAAAAGGCAAGGGAGGAGGGCCGTAAATTCATAAATGCATCGAAGAATGCTTGTCAAGATGGATAATAGCAGGGGTGAACAGTGTCTGCTATGTACTTGCTTAGCCTCTATTCTGTTTACTGTCCTGAATACTCTCTAAAATTCCTCTTGCTGTTTTGTTTAAATTTAGAACAATGTTGAAGTTCTGTAGCTGCTCATTATCCCACTTGAAATTTAACTTAAAATGTTATTTTGCATCATGTAGTTCAGCTGGAAAGCTGCCCAAGACAAGAATTGAGGTCTGTGGTAGTGAACTACAGAGGAAGTGGTCTAAGCAAGACTCCCTTCTGGGGATATTCCAACATTTTATTACATTGTGTGTACTAATGAGTAGAGCAAAGGACTGAGAGCCAGGAAGGGCAGTTTTAATCAAATGACTCATGATATGGCCTTCAGCAAAATATGTGACCTTGTAAATCAGCCATCTTAGCTGTAACAGTGGGTAAAAATAGGGGCTCAGTGTAGTGTCCAGGCAGAGATACAGATGTGCCTGCTTCAGCTGCATTCATGGTTTGCATTTTTTGTTCCTCTGCTTTGGAAGAGACATCATGGGAAGACAGAAGATCTTCTCTCAGCTACTGCAGAGAAGCTCAAATCAATGTTGATGTGTATTCCTCCTTGAACAAGAGCTTTTAAAATTGTCAGGTGGAGGCCAGTCCTTTGCTCAGTCTGACTTGCCTGTGAGTGATCAAGTTTGTTGGTCAGGGTGGTGATCAGGGACACCAGGCACAAGGAGGATGAAGAGACATGTTTTGAAAGGTGGGTTCAAATTGGATGTGATGCTGGTGCAGTTTGTCCAACCAGCTGGAGCTGGGAGACTAGCAGGACTGCACAGTTTGGGACACTGGAGCCCAAAGGATGTTCTTTAATTGGTATGTGAAGTGCATCGGATTTCCAAATGACACTGGAAATGCTGGCTTGGCCATCACCCCAACAAACTGTGGTTGTTTAAGATGTCACAGGCCTTTTTTTCAATCAAAGGTAGAGCTTTGGTACTTAGCTAGCCTGATCTATTTAAGAGCAGCCTGCTGCTGCTGCTGCTTCCTGCAGCTCCAGCTACCTGTGTTAGTCCTTTTGGCTATCTCACATCATGACCTCAGAACTCCACCTGCAGAGCTTCAGGTTCTCAGCAGTGTGTGAAAGCATTCACCTGTCCCCAAGATTCTTTTGGATAGAAGGTGCATTACAGAAGTATCAAGAGCTACATATCCTGTTTCTTTATATTTCAGGCCCTAAGAAAGGAACAGGACTGACGCACTTTACCAAATTTGGAACCATCCCTCTTAATTCAGTCCCGTGTTACACATCTGCCTGACTGTTCTTCATAATTGAGTCAGAGAAAACCTGGTGAGGTTTGACTGCTACCTGATCAGCTTTCACACCTTAAAGCCCTGTTGTGATGGCCCTGTGTGACACAGGGAGTCAAAATATCCTTGGTTCTTAGTCTATGGACTTAGCAGAACTACATTTTTATGATGATCGTTCAAGCATAGGGAAAGCATAATAAATGCATCTCGTGTCTCTAATCTTTACTATCTCAGGACAGGAAGGAATGGGCATGTAAGATACTGTACTGCCTTTGGTAAATCAATTGATCTATGTATTTTCAGATGTTTATGCAGAACAGGTTGACTAAGCCTCTTGTGCTTCGGAGAGATAGTATCCCTGAACTAACATTCACTGATCCTGTGAAGACTAAAATAGGAGGAAATAGCATACAAACAGGACTACAAATCATTGAAGTTATTTAATAAGAGAAAAGCATTAGGTTGGCTCAAAACCAGTCTGGAAAGGCTCTTTGTTGAGCTTACCAAAGTAACCACATAGCCAGAAATAATTTCTGGCCTCATATTTTATGTTTTATGTACTTGTATGAATTTGTTTTTCTTCTGTTTGACATTTCCTATTCACTGGCTTATTTTCTTTTTCTGTTTAGATTCATTTGAGCACAGCAGTTTGGGGTTGGGTCATTATTCCTCAGGTCCTGCAGCAGTTAAGAAGAAAATGTAGAAACAATTTAAATTTCCATGACATTAGAAGAGAAAAAGCTTTGAAGGTACAGGGAACTTAAGAACTCAACTCCTGGCACTTTTAGTGGAAGTTGCATGCTTTTGAACATCTCCATAATGAATAACTGCCATGTGGGTGATTTTTCATTTCCTTAAAGATTTGCATCATACACTGTTTAGTTCTAATATTGCATAAAATTTTCTTAACATAAGCAAGGAGCCAATCAATGTAAGTCCCAATATTTTTCTCACCAAAACATGTTCCTATACAACAAATACAAATGTAGTCAGTGGATGCAGTGCATTGCAGAAGTATCAAGAAGAGCTACATATCCTGTATCTTTGTGGTACAATGTGGTTCAATCTGTAGTACAGTGTCAGGCCTGTAATGGACTCATGGGAACATCCTGGTTTTCTTGTATTCTATAACAAGAACTTCATGTTTGTCTCTTTTTATCAGCATAACATGAACAAAGAGATTCATTTTGTCTCTCTGAATGACCATCAGGTTCTCATTGGAATACATTGCAAACAGTGCTGTAAACTGTCAGGAATGGGTGAACAACAGTTTTCATGGGTATATTTGCTGCCTTTGGCAAGTAAAAAATTGTCTCCCTCGTAACAGACAGTCATTGCTGGTTATCTGTATCCTCTTCCTGCCAGCCAGTGCCCTAGCAGAGGTGATGGGTGCTGAGACGTGTTTAAGAGAACTGCCCTGCTTTGTGCTCTGCGTGATTATTTCAGAATTTGTGCTTCCACAAACATCTGGCCTCTGAAGTGTGTTTGCTGACAGAGACACACTTTTAGTACTGTGATTACTTAGGTTATTGTCCTGCCTTGCTGCCTGTTGGCCCGCCCAGACTCTGACAGCTTCTTAGGCTTCTTCAGCCAGTGCTACAAAACACAAAGCTTACTAACAACTATTTAGTATTTTAGAGTTACTTTTAAATGTCGGAAAATAGATTCTATTGCTTTGATCTGTCCAGGAATTCTGGCTGCAATTTGTGCTTCAAAGTGTGCTTTGCTGTTTTAGGTATTTTCTAGTAATAAATTATTTGAACTTTGCCCTATCTGTAAGTGATGAATCTCTGTCCTAATCTAAGATTCTGGTGCCCTGTTCATCTACGCTGTTTTTATGCTATCAAGAAAACCACTGGGTTTTCCCTATCCATCCATAGAGAAGGAAAAAACCTGAGGACCTTCTCATTAGCAAAGTTTAAGCTGAAACAAGGGATGATCTTTTCAATGTAGAAAACTTCAAATAAAAAAGGAAAATTTGAGGAACCTCTGAAAGTATGTTTTCTAATGATGTGTTTTTCAATTGGAGTTTGGATTAAAAGAAGGGGAGACAGAACCTCCTGTTTTTGAGCCAATACTAACCAGCCATTTTCCTTCACAGCCAAAGAAGGAAGACCCAAGGGAACTGTTGTGTTCCTAATTGTGTAAAAGTGCAGGACCGCAACTCAAACATGCTTTTTCCATTTTCATTTAATTGTGGATTATAGTTTAAACTTATTTCCATAGTTTGCAAAACAGTAGAGAAATTTGAACTCTAGGTCATGACAGAAATGCATGTGGATATTTGCAGAAAGTGTCCTCATTGCGTGCTGCTTCAGAGTGTACATTTACATTTTTAAATTCCCCATCCTTAGGACAATTCTTTGTATAAAGTCCGTTTTATCAAATAAAGTTTATAAAATGTTCATTAGATACGTTTAAAAATATCGTGTGAGAAAACCTGTTTCTATTGGCACTGCCATTTTATTCATCCGTCTTTTCAGACATGTTTTTGTTGGCATTTTCATCTATGTTTGGCCTCATTTTAATGAACTTTTAACTACAAAATAATGATTATCTGGGACACAGGAATCAAAAGTAGTTAAAGTTCCTCAGAGCTAAGAAGAATAGACAGAAGTGCTGCTCAGCATTTTATGCAGTAAGCTGTGGAAAAATGAGCTATAATTATCCCCTGTTAAAACCAGCAAAATAAGAAATATGCCAGTTTAGATTTGAAGTTGGCAGCAGTTCAAAAGGTTGAGAGGATGAGAAATTGTGGAAGTTCACCACTGTATTTTCCCTTCATGTCTCTTCTACATGAGTTTCTTAGGCTGCGTGCGGATGGTCAAAATTGACTTTCTCTAGGAGCTCCATCTTCCACCCCCTCATCATTAATAGTGGTAGCATATTGTTATTCTTGACACCAGGCAAGACGCCTTTCAGCCTAACTTAGTAGTTACAGTTCAAAAAGATAGGAGGAACAAGGAAGCATTAGCATCCTCATTTTACAGATAGGGAATTAAAATAAAAAGGTGGTGAGTGTATGGCTCATCTCACTGACCTGAGCCACATGCAGGTTAGTTGTTTAAACAAGATGTTTAAGCTCCTTTCTCAGTGGAGACAGATAGCCCTCAGTGATTTATCCCATCTGTCTTAAAAATCTATATTAGAGTGGGTAGAATGGGTTATCCTTTGGCAATGCTCTTGCTATGTCTCTCCACTGAATATAAGGGAAGCAAAAGGTGAAAATTCCTCCGGCCAATTCCTCCACTGGTAATAATGATCAAGACTAGCATAACCAGATCTGCATGAACCAGTCTTGATCAGTCTTGGAAGTAGATTGGCCAACCTCTGCTTACAAAGTTTTCCTAAACCTTCAGTAATGGCTGATGGTTTGTGCTCTTCCTGGAGGTGAGTAACTAGTGGGGTACCACAGGGGCCTGTCCTGGGACCTGTGCTCATTCCCCTTGACTTTGCAGTCATTAGACCTCATGTAGATTAGGATGTCCAGTTTTGCCTCCAGACCTCCACTTGAAACACACAGATAAATTAGAGCAGGTTCGGTGAAAGTTGCCCAAATGGTCAGGGCTGGAGTCCATAACCTATGGGGGGAGGCTGAGGGAGCCGGACTTGTTCAGTCTGCACAAGAGATAGCTTCAGAGGGACCTAACAGCAGTCCCTAGTGCCTAGAGGGAGGATGTCAAGGAGATGGAGCTGCGCTCTTCACAGTGGTGCCTGGTGGATAGGAGGATGAAAAAAATGTCGTAAGTTGAAACGAGATGTTCACGCTGAGTATGAGAAGAAACCTTTTCCCTGTGAGGCCCAGCAGTGGGACAGATTGGCCAGATAGGTTGTTCAGTTTCAATCCTTGGAGATTTTCAAGAACCACCTGAGCAGCCTGGTCTGACCCCATAGCTGGACCCTGCTTTGAGAACAAGGTTGGGCTGGAGGCCTCCTGGGGTCTCTTCCAACCTGAACAAATCTGTAATGCCTAGCTGACCATGCACTCTTGTCTTTCGTGCACTTTCTTCTCATCAAGGCCAATAATGTCAGATGCTATAAGGAAAGGAGCTGAGAAAAAAACTGAACACGTCTTTACGTCGCTCTCCTAATCTACATTGTCTCTGGGTTACTGAATGCTCTGCTTAGTTCCACTTGCCACACCACAGAATAGATGTAGAAGAACCAGGAAACGTACAGAAAAGAGCACTGTGAGGAAAGACTAAATAGACTAAGTTCTGCAACTTGAAGGGAGATGCTGGGTCTGGACACACTACAGGCCTAGGAATGATGATTATTGAAGAGATGCTAAAAAGGGAACGATTAGTCATAGAATCATAGAATAGTTAGGGTTGGAAAGGACCTCAAGATCATCTAGTTCCAACCCCCCTGCCATGGACAGGGACACCTCACACTAAACCATCCCACCCAAGGCTTCATCCAACCTGGCCTTGAACACTGCCAGGGATGGAGCACTCACAACCTCCCTGAGCAACTGATTCCAGTGTCTCACCACCCTAACAGGAAAGAATTTCCTCCTTATATCCAATTTAAACTTCCCCTGTTTAAGTTTGAACCCGTTACCCCTTGTCCTGTCACTACAGTCCCTGACAAAGTTCCTAAATGGCTGTTTGCTGGAGATCAAGAGGACATGTTAGGAGAGAGTTCAGCCTATGCATGGCCTTGGTTGTGCCCCTGTGCATCTGCTGTCCACTATAGAGGAGAGTCCAGTGCTGGATGGAGATTGGCCTATCTGAAAGTTCTCTTTGTTGCTTCACCAGCAGCAGCTGTAGCCTGCTCCTGCTCCTGGTGAGGGTGGATGAAATGGGCAGGTAAAGGAAGAGACACTGCAAGTTCTAAAGGAAAAGGAATCCATGTGAGAGAAAGGAACTGGGAGACCACAACTGTTACTGACCCAGGGCTGCTGGGTAGCTCCAGACTAGCAATTATTATTTTTTCTTTTTGTGCCACATTATCCCCATCTATAAAATTTCTTCTTCAGTCTTCTGTGGGGGTTATTAAAATTAAAATATTAGTAACTATGAAACACAGGCGGTGCCACCTGAGCATAAGGAGACATTTTCACTGTGAAGGTGACTGAGCACTGGCACAGATTACCCAGAGAGGCTAGGGAGTCTTCATCCATCAAAAGCCAGCTGGACATGTTCCTGGGAAACCAGATCTAGGTCACCCTGCTTGAACAGGCACTGAACCAGATAAACTCCAGAGGTCCCTTTGAACCTCAAAAGCTCTGTGATTCTATGAAATAGCAGTATTAATAAATGTTAAATATAATTCAAATGTTAGGACTATTGATGTTAAACTATTAAACCTACCTGGAGGTTCAACAATATACCCAAGAGAGGCAGGGAGCAGCTCTGTTTAAAGGGAATTTTTAGCCATGTTTTTTGACATGACCAATATTGCCGTGCTCTATGTAAGCTACTCTTCTATGAGGATTATTAGGCACAGTATTTGGGTGCTTCTTGAGGTACACATGGGAATCGTAGCTGACATCCACCAATGTGTTCTTTAAAATGTCTCAGCAGGGCAGAATACTCCTAAATGAGTTTATTAGATGACTAGATGGCCACCTTATCTTCAAAGACAAGTGCCATATTTATACAACCCTATCTACCTCTCCAGCACACTGGGCACACAGCTACTTTCACTATTTATGTATTGTCACCAACTTCCCTATTTGGAGCTTTATTGTGTTCAGCTTTGATGCATTTATTTGGGCAGATGCCCTTAGCTGAGCTCACAAATACAGCTGTAACCAGACAACACGAATTTTACCCCAGGGAGAAAACAGAAGTGTTTGATGTGTCACTAGCAGGTCTCCCGCTGTGGACTCCTCTGTTTACACCTGACCCTGACTGCTGCTCTGTGCTTGTGCAGAGCAGGTCTGTGCTGTAGACACCTTGAATAGCCGTTACAGTAGTACCCGAGCCGTGAGTGCTGTGTTGCTAATTTATCTTTCTTATTACATGAGGTTTGAAGCATCGCTACATAGGGTGGTTACTCTTGGTTGCTTCTAAATCCCAGGTTTATGTAGATACCTCTTTATTACACTGCAATCCATGCAGCAGATATCCCCAGGTGTGCATACAGCATGCCCTTTCTGCTGGTTGGGGTGGGTGTTGTGAAGTGGTAGTGAGGATGCTTTGCAGCTGAAAGAGTATACAGCAATGCTGGCTTATTCAAAATAGACACATAGGAAGACAAAAGATACTATTTATTGCTAGTCATCAACAGAATGAGTCCTTGAAACACTGCAGTTATCTATTGTTTAAGATTTTCCATTGCTAGTTAACCTTTTAATTTTATTCTTCCCTAAACAGAAAAGGTCAGGAGAATGAGAGAAAAATTCTCTTTTATCTCAGGCTGTACTACAAAGCAGTATTACTATATAGAATAAAAGCCTTGGATACTAAGGCACAGAGATTTTGGTCCAGACACAGAGAAGATATAGACAAGATTTAGATGTGCCTATGTGAAGCTACAGTTCTGAAAATTACTCTTGCACTGCCCCTAGATTTGGAAGATTCACCAGGATTATAGCTTTATTCATTTCAAAGTATCACCTAGACACAGGCAGATACACATGTATGTACCTACAAACACATGTAAATATATATACAGAGATACGTATGCAAAGACTTGACAAACTTAGGTAACATCACTCTGTTTCGCAAAGAGTGGGAACGGAAAGAAAGGGTCCCTTCCACTTGAGCTCCAGTGTGGAGTCTCATGGCATTCTCTGGTGTGGAGTGAGCTTCTTGCAGCAAAGAGAAGTATCTGCTTTCTCCTTGAACAACTCCTGTATTTTACATGAACATGTTAAGGTCACTTGGAATTCATGTAATCTATATGAAATATATCCACCTCATTTAATAGCAAAGTTTTATCCTTTCACAGTTTTCAGTTTTTAAGATGCAAACTATGTCGGGCCTATGTGAGATGGCAAGCTGATGACAGTCTAACAGGAGACTGTATACACAAAGAGGGAAGAGGAGAGTTAAAGATAAAATGCTGTTTTTCTGTGTGTTTGACCCCACGCTGAGCTGTAAGGTTTTGTTTCTTGCTTTAATCTTTGCTTGATATCTCACTTGTTATTGTAACTTTCCCTAATTTTTCTTTTCTTTATGTTATTTCTTCATAAAAATACAAAAAGCACAGCAGTAAGCATTAAAACCAACGGGATCAGAATGACTTCAGTTGGCTTACAGCAGGGATGAATTTTCTCCCTTGCTATAGGCCAAGCAAACGAGAGAGAGGATGAGAGGAATGGATTTCTTTGAAGTAATCAGATGCAGACTTCTCACATTCATGGAGCTTTTAAATCATCAAGGCCATGGTGTTTATCCGTCCACTCTTTCTCATTGTCTCATCATGACCAATGCATTGGTTTTCTTGAGACATACTTTATGTCATGTTGGAATGATTGAGAAATCATTTTCTTGGTGCAATTCACTGATTAGGAAGTTAATACTAGATTTGGATTTACATGTTGCTTTGGAAAGCAGATATGGAACTTCACAGAGATGGCGCAATGGCATTATAAACCTGTCTGGCAGCAGTAGTTACCCACCAGCAGTGAATTAGAGTAAGCAAGGGAGGGTGAATGCCCTTTGTATGCAAGGCAGGAACTGGTTAACTTGACAGTTGGTGAAAGTCAGATCAAAGGGCTGTTTGAAAACCGTGGCTTTTAGAAGCAAAGATGGGGAACAAGAGGAGTTGGTAGATAGAAAAACAATAGGTATTGTATAGTTATTTGAATTCTTCCTGCTACCTCTGTGCACCTGATCAAACAGCCGGCGGTTGAAAGGCTGATATACTGTCAGGCCTGATATAAGCCTGATACATTCCTGCCTGATGTAAGCATGATAAAAATCATTGCAGCTGAAACATCTAAGAGCACAAAGCTTAGAACAAAACCCCAACAGATCCCATGGAGGAAAAGCCAGGCAACACAAAAAGAGCCTGAGTTGGGACCCTGTCATTCTGGCCTGTGTAGGCTTCAGAGGAACACCAAGGGGAGGAGAAAAAAATGGCTTTTCTTCAAGTAGACCTTAGATAGGCCACATACAAGCACTAAAGAAGACACACTTCCAACCCTATCTTCTCTTTAATATAATCTATCTCACCGCACTAATACATCAACCCCAGGTACCTCTCTTCTATTAACAACACCCCCTCAGTCCAGGATCCTACTCTCCTACCTGCTGCTCTGGGATCGCTAACATGCATCAAACCTGTTTCCTCACTTCAGCAGGTGGGATCCCTTCTCTCACCTCTCTCCACCCTTATTTTTCCCAGATCAGTCCATGTTTCCTACTTTCTCTGCCTTATACCTTCTTGTGCAGCCAGACCCCGTTGTTGGTGGCCTCCTGTCACGGGAGCATGGCAAAGAACAAGGGGTCTGTTGACTTGGCCTGCATGCAGGGGCTCACCAAGGAACTCAGTGGCTCAGCACAGGAATTGCCACCAAGGAGGTACACTAAGCCCTAGCACCCTATGAACCTACCTTGGAGATATTGAAAACTCAACTGTACGGGGTCCTCGCAAACCTGTGGTAGGTGACCCTGGGCTTGGACGAAATGATCTCCTGCGGTCCCTTCCCATGTCAACCTTTCAGTATGTAAGCACTGGGCTCCATGATGAGGGAAGCAAGAGAAGGGAAACGAAACTTACTGCCCTGTTCAGAGTCATGAAGGTGGATTTTGAACTACATCACTGAGTGCCAAACCTGATTTTTAACTCGAGAACATTTGCTGCCTAAATGAAGTCTCTGTGCAAATCTTGGTATATTTTGCCCCTAAGAAAAGGCAACCAGGAGAAAACATTACCTTCAACGAGACACTTGGCCAAGGACAGCCCCTAGTGACCTAGGCTGCTGGGTGGCAGGAGTGACTTACAATCCTAACAGCTCTGTGTAACAAAATGTAAGTCGGTACTGTGTCTCCAGGGCAGCGTGGGAAAGCCATGCCACTGTCTGTGTTCATTAGGAAAATTAACTCTTAAACATTCTTGCTATGAAAAATGTATTCATTGTAAAGTGCAAAGGGACAATTTATTTCAGTGAAAGAGCTAGCAATTCTATTTAAGGGATGATATATTCATACCCTCATTATAATATGCTTTAGGTAACATAGATTAAATTACTGTATTTTCACTGGGAATGTTGTCAAGACAACTTTTAATGCAGCTATTTTGAAAAATCTGTAGTACATGGAATTTAAAAAGACATGATTAAATATATTTCTACGTTGCATCTGCTTCCTCAAGTCCTTTAGCCTGTCGCAGAGCAATCGCAGCTTTACAGCAATTTCAGTGTTGACAGCAATTCAGATTGTGTGTTAGTAGCAATGTGACATGCAGAGTGTGATCCCTGCTAGTTCCTGTCACCACTGGAGAGGGTTGTGCTCTGCATTTGCAGTGTTCAGAGGCTGATGGAGATCCACAGCACAGCCAGCATCCATTGGGCTGAGTTGGGCACCACAGGCCATTAAGCAGGTTGGCTTTGCAAAGTCAGCCTTACAGGGCCTGCCTGCCAGTTTATGTTCTTTTGCTTTTGGTTTTATTTTGATTTTTAAATCGCTGTGTTGGAGAGGGCATTTGAGCGCTTGAAAATTGTTCTTCAGCTGAAGATGAAAAAGAACGGCCGTAAGCTGCAGCAACAGTGAGGGGATATGTTTATCCTGGTGGCCTGGGGACTTTGAAAAGGCTTTGAATGACATAAGGAGTTTTGAATGTATCTAATGGGAATTATAGAGGATGAGCATGTTTCAGATATTAAATCACTGTGACTAAATAAGGATGGATTAGACACAACGTTTTATGAATGCTAATAAGCAGCTGTTAGGAAGCCTTACCCTATTTGCAGTCCTGCTGGTAGCGGCATTACCAGCCCTGCAAGCTCAGTCGTCAGAAGGGTGACTGAAATAACTGACAGCCTGCTCAGATACTCATTGTTATGAGGTCTGGTCCTTTAATTTTGCTCTCACATTTTCTTTTGCGCAGTCTGGCAATTAAGCTGCCATCCTGCTGACCCAAGTACAAGCCAGGGAACAAGCTAAGGTGATGTAAGATGCTGCTGTGCTGTGTAACTGCCTAGCGCTAGGGACTGGACTGATAGTGCAGTTCTCATAAATAGAAATTGTCTTCCTAATCTTGGCACTTCTCTGTCTTTAACAAACTGCATCAGCAGATTCTTTGGACAAGGGGACAGATGTTCGTTCTGTTTCATAGCCCACAGACAGATAACGTGGGGAAAAAGAAATGCTCTGTCATTGGCCATGGGGGAAAAGGCAACACAAATGCAGGTTGTATAACATGAGTTTTCCCAGACATCTGTAGTTCCAAATTTCATTTCTAGTGTCTAATGTGGGACTGTGGCTAGTGGAGGAACACTTTGCTTTTCCATAAGGATTCTGGAAGTCATGCAGGTGATCTGACCCTGTATTTGCTTGGCTCTGGAAAGAAGCCTGAACATTGCAGTCATGCCGGCAGGTCTCCTGCTGCTCCAGGGTTCTAGCAAATCCATACATCTGGCAGAGTTTTCCCTTTGCAACACAGGAACAGGAAGTTTAAGGATTATTGTAAGCATACTTTTCCTCATTTTACCACTTTGTAATATCTGAGTTCATATCTCTTCCAAAATGAATTATCCCCTTATTCTTCCTAGTACCCCTGAAATCAATGAAGTCAGTGTAGTGTAAGTGATGGTGAGACTGTACTAGAAAAGGTTGAAGAAATGCAGTGAGCTTTACATGCTCATAAAGAGCCAGTCCAAGTAACAAGATGTAAGCCAGGATACAAAAAGCACAGTGCAAAAAACCGATGGGGAAGAGAGTGAAGAGAGATAAAAGACAGAGGGAAGGAGCAAGATAAAGTAACAGAATAGCAAGGATAAAAGAAAACTGCACACAAAGAAATACACAGTGTGTCTGGCTAAGAAAGCAGTGATCTAGAAACCAGAGGGAAGGGAAAATGAGAGGGAAGACAGCATGAAGTGAGTGGGATAGAAACCTCTAGGGCAACTGAACAACAGAGAAATGAAGTTGAAAGTTGAGAATACGGGAGACTTTTTCAGGAAAAAAAAAAAAAGAAAGGAAAAAACCCAAGTGCAGGAAGAGGCATTGAAATCATGTGCTGAATTCATCCTGTTCAGGCTCATTTTCTCAGCAGCAGTGATTACTGCAGCAGCCAGCAATGGAGGAGCTCTCAAGGTCATCCCCTCTGACTGCCTGCAGAGCAGAGAGCTTCTCAGAGCCAATAGTGTCTTTTATTTGCTTCCCCCAGCTTTTAATAACGACTAAATATAAACTGAGCTGTTGGCAATGTAAGTTATGTTCTCTGTGAGCAGTAAAAGCGTGTATTAGATCCTGAAGATAAGGGGTACACTGTGGAGCTGAGGGAGGTGGGAGGTTGCAGTGAGTGTGTTAGTGAGGATCGAAGTTACAATGATGGCCCATTTCTAGAGAGGCGGTTCTGGTTTGTCTGTCCTTCACACAGTACACAGGCCCCACGGTGCTCCGCAGATAACCCGGGCTCTGTCACAGCACCCAGTCCTCTAATGCAACAATAGAAAAGTTCCTCCATTTTCTTCTTTTCAGTTTTCTTTGACCATAGGCTGTGCAGATAGAAATATGCACAGCTGCGTGTGTTGTTGAATACACACCAGGATGCCTCGGACATGCTGGCTCTGCTGCAGGTATTTTGTTTTATCAGTTTGGAAAATGCTATTATAGTGTAATATAATACAGCCTTGCTGTCATCATGCATCACTCTGCATGGAAAGATAAACAACAGGAATGCTTATATCATTAACGCCACAGAGAAAGTGATCTTGCCTGAGAGGAGAAATCAAACTTGTAACAGTCCAGGGACTCAAAGGTTTTCTGCAAGTCTGCTGAAAACTGGAGAGGAGCAATTTACTCTGAACCCAATGGGGATGATGTGCCACAGCTGAACATCGCACAGAGGCCATGGCCCAGCCATCTTGCTATGATGAGCTTTCAGCTTGGGTAATGGTAGTAAGCTTTGGTCATCTTGGACAGCCAAGAACTGAGTGGAGGAATAAAGGGAGCTTGGCATGGGATCCACAGGCAAAACAATCCACACTAGGGATCCTTCAAAAATGAGAGGAGAAAGTCTTTGTTTTTTTCTAGAGGAGATGCAAGTCAGAGCACAGGGATGTCTCTTCTCCCTGGTTTTGTTGCAAAATAAGAGATGGAGGGGAAAGCAAAAAGTAACTTATTCCTGTAGGCCACAGGTTAATCAATGCATTGAACCTGAGGTCCAGCTCTGTATGGGGTAAAGATGTAAACCAGCCGGCTCATGAGATGAGCATTTGTTTAGATTTGCTTTCTGACGGCACTCAGTAAGCATCACTGGGTTTGCATTGCCTTAATCCTCAGCTCCCTTCTGTCTGTTTCAGATCACAGCTCACTAATGCCCACTCCACACACACCCAAGACATTTTCTGACTTATTATCAGGCTGGGGGGATGCTCAGACGCAGAAGTTAGTGGCGCCCTAAGGCCTGTTAACTGTGCCACAGGTTTCTGAAAGCAGCTAGAGCAAAGCTCAGAATTGCTTCATGTATTTTCAGTAGGAAATCATAAATCTGCCCCATGGTTTTGGCAGCCCTCTTCCTCCTCTGCCCTCCCATGGAATTCTGCTTTCTAAACTGATCTCCATCAGTTCTTTCACTGTGAACCCAACTCGCTGCCATCGCTGGTTTCATGTATTTTACCAACCCACAGGAAAGGGAGCAGGGAGGTTGTTTTCTTTCCCCCTCCAGAGGTGTTATGTCACTGTTATGTCAGTGTTGGAGGAGAAGCACTGCGGCCTCCCGCACCACCGCTCAGGACGGAGGGCTCTTCGGGAGGCAGGTCTCTTACTGGGGCTTTGTGAGTGCGGTGGGGAGCGCGGGTCTGTCGGCTGGACTTCCTCCAGGCTGCGCACATATTGCACGTCTCCGGCGGTCTCCAGGGAACGAACCCGCTGACGCTCCCCGCAGCCTTGGTCAACCCTGTTCCCGGCATCGCCTTCGTGCCGGGGGTGTCCAGGGACAGCGCAGGCTGCAAGACGGGAGGATCGACTCATTGCCCTTCCCCTTGCGATTGGTGAGCGGGGGCGGCGCTGGGCTGTTATCTCCTGGTTCACCACGAGATGGTGGTAAATGCTAGCGCTGGGCCGCTGCCGGAGCATCGCCCGCCGGCACCGGCTTCCTCTTCCCCGCCTCGGCAAAACCAGAGGGAGCGGCGGGGTTCTGCAGGGCATCCGCAAGAGCTGGCGGCGCATCCATTTGCTTTATACCCTGGTTTTCTCTCCTTTGAGCCCTTTGCCTTTTGATGTTACAGTCGCTACCCCGGCTGCTTAGACTTATCCTTCCTACCTACCCCTTTACCGGCGCTGCCACTGGAGTTAGGGGTTCACTGTAGAAGTCTCTTCCAGCCTTGTGTCATGCATCCACTGTCCCGCACCATGCAGGGAAGAAAAGATGACAGCTCCCACCACTGGAAGCAAACTAACTGGGGTTTGCTGGGGCAAAGTGGGATTATCTGCATAGGGCAGGAAAGAAAGTCCATCTCACAGCCCTGGCTGCCAGCACACGACCATTTGGGGAATCTCTGCCCTACAGAAAGTGCCTTCTTAATGTGTCTTCACTACCTTAGAGCAGCCACTGCATTACAAAAGCTGTGCAGGCAAGACAGCTCAGGTTCGAAGCTTCATTATAAGCTGCACAGAAAGATTCAGGGTTGACTTTTTCACTGCAATAAAAACCAGTGTGTGCCTTCTGCATTTGCAGTTTAATATGGAAAAACATAGAAGAAGGGAAAGAAAAAAGCACCAGTCCTTACACCCAAACACATGTGCAGTACAGTATGTCAGTGTGCCCCGGTGCGGATATGTGAGGTGCACCCTGGCTGGATCCCCATGGGCAAGTGCAATGAGGTGCACTGCTGCAGTCACTGACAGTGCTTGCTGCCATATAACAAATAGTGCTTTGCAACTCTAACCCCTTGTCTTATAGACTGTAATATCATTTCCAGTCCTTCTGGGTAGCTCCATGTGGGAGCTTCACCCACGTAAGAATTTGGTGTGACACGTTTCAAAACCCCCAGGTAGACCAGGTCATTGCAGGGGCCCAGGGAACAGACATAGGACCACATGGGGTGTCCGGCTCCTGCCTCCAGAGGAAGATGAGCTTGCAGAGATGGGATGTCACCCACTGGTGACTGTGGTGGCGTGCTGAGGGGACAGGCAAGTTGGAGTTCATTTGCACAGGGGAAAGTACCTGGTGCCCCGGTGTTGGTCCCTGCAGCCTGGTCAGTGATGGCTTGGGAGGGACTCAACGGCAAGTTTCCCATGGCAGAGGAGAGGAGGGAGGGAGCCCCACAGCACTGTGGCAGCCAAGCACAGCGGGAGTGGATATGCACAAGGGGAGGCTCGTGTCAAGCAACCTGTAGGACAGCATCCACGCTGTGTGTCAGCTGGGCCCAGATTCTGGGGTTTAATCCAAGACGCTGGCCGAGCCGCTGCTGTTGTGAACGAATCAGATCCTTACTAACACTGGGCAAGCCTCTTGGCTCATACGTTTGCTGCCTTCTGACCAAGACCTCCATTGTCTGCATGAAGCTGCTCCTTGGCTCTGCTCCCGTGCAGACTCAGCAGAGTCACTTAGATGGCAGGTGGTGTAAAAGGACCTCTCTGATCCAGGAAAGAGAAGGACCATGAGACTTGGCAGAGTGCTGGGGTCTTACAGCCCTGTCTCTTGCAGCCGACTCACACAGCATCAAAACGCAAACTCCAGCTGCCCTGGCAGGTCCCTTGTTTTAGGGGCTACAGAGGATGCTGGAACCCAGAAAAGGAGCCCCATGAGCCTGAACGTATGACCTACGCGGCTGTTGCTGAGCACCAAGTACTGGTATGCTGTATGAACTGTGTGCTGCAGGGTTTGCTTAATGATTGATAGAAATCTTTTCTCCTTTCAGTTAAAGGCTGCATTCTTCCCCCAGCATTGTCTCATGGTTTGAATGCATTTTATGATCAAACTATCAAACTTCTTCCAGGCAGAAGTCAGTAACATCAGCCAGCCAGTTTTGCAATAGCAACACTGACCTCACCTGGGTGGCAGGGCTGATTGTGAGCACTTTAGGGACCCATCGGTGCTGGATGATGAAGGTATACTGAGGAACAGCTGTTAGAAATTAATACTCTGTGAACAAAATACAACATTTACTTACACAAGGAAAAAACCCCGCTTAGATATGCTCTACATGACTTAGTTACTCTCCGTTTCAGCCCTTTGGTTTAGTTAAACCTTTATAACCTCATTTGTATAGCCGAGCTGTCTTGGCACATTACTAGGTTTGGCTCAAGCAGCCAAACTTCGTTATACAGAAAGCAGAATCTGAGATACGTGCAGCCATAAAATGGATTCACTGAAGACACCCAGTTAAAAACAGAGACTGAGCCAAATCTGGCCCAAACCACACGGATTCCTTGAGCCCGAATTTTCTCAGAGTTCAGGGCTGAGGGAGAGAAAGATGGAAGTTACGTACATGACTGGTAGTGAACCTATGGTTATGACGCCCAGGGCATCTTCCTGTCTGGATTCTGGGTTTATTTCCATATACTTTTGCCTAATCAGCAAATATTTACGCCAAAGCTTTCCTTGCCAGGTGCGCGTTGAAGACTGGGTTTTCTTCAGAGTGTTCAGTCACAACTGCTCCACGTTTCTGAGAACGAACTTTATCCTTAACCTAATCATAGCCAGGTTTTAGACAAACAAACCCCACGTTCCCCTCCCAAGACTCTGGCAATCTGCTTCGAAAAGCTGTGGGACTTGGAACCGGACAAAAAAAATAACCTTACTCCTGAGATGGGCTTTTCTGATCTCAGCAAGAATGCCGTCTCCATTGGGCCAATTCATAAGGCTTTGGAGAAAAAACAAGCCAGCTGTAGCTCACACATGCTTGCCAGAGGCCAGCCAGCGCTTGCAGGCTCCGTTCTCTGGTGAGTTCATGAGCACGGGACACGCTCCAGGACCCAGAGCAGGACTTCCCTAGAACTACAATTCCTACCTCCTCCAGGCCAAAGCAGCTCTAAATCCAGATGCTCAGAGTCAAAAGCATGGATTTTCATTTCTTTTTTTACCTGTTTGTCTCCAGGCTGCGTGGACATTGGGTGAACGGCGTTCAGAGCATTTTAGGTGTGCAAAAGGAGGAGATAGATAGCTTGGAAAAGGAGGCTTGGAGCAGGCAAAATGAACCCTGGCAGAGAGCCGGGGGACCCAAAATGCGCACAGACTGGGGGAAATTGGAAGACGAAGAGGAGATTGTGGCATAGCAAAGCGCAGTCTGGCAACGCAACTGGGAAAGGATGCGAGGGATCCCATTTCAGCCTCTCTGCACATTTTTCTGAGGTCGCTTAGGAACACTTGTGCTCGCATAGAAGGCCTTCCCATACCTTACTGACTGTATGTTAAATGAGCCTGGTTACAAAGACAGAATCACACTTTTCCTCCTGATATGAATGTTGAATGTGATGCATGGTGAATGTTATAAAAAACCCCTCCAAAACGTCACAGAACAAAGTGCTTGTTGAACATCCCTGAAACACAGGGAAGGGCAGTGCTGTCATACTGCAAACAGAAAACCAGAGCCTGATTACTCAGTCCAAGAAGTACATTTGCTCTACCAGGGGACTGCTGTAAAGTGATGTGGGATGTACTTTAAATGTTTCTGTTGCCTTCTACAGCAGATGCAAGTCCTGAACTCTTCTGCAAACTAGCTTATTTTAAGTCAGGCACCTAAGGAATAAGGGATGCAAAGCTCACAACTTCATGTAGAAGAATTTGGCCTGAGCTGAGGAAGAAGGGAGAACCTGCAGCCTGGGAGACCCTTATCAAATTATTCAATGGTATCATTTGATATCAGAGTTACTCCGAACTTTGGGGCTTTGGGAGCACTCCTTCCTTCCTTTCCAGAATGCCATGAAATTTGGAGAGGATTTTTCTTCTACAGTTCCAAATTCACCTTTTGGCTTGAGTTCCCATCCTAGCTTCTGCAGGCCTTGTTGATGGGTCATCTAGGTTTTCTCACTGTAACCGGTGCTCTTGGTGATGGTACGTGTCCCTGCTCACACCTTTGCTTTTATACATGTTGAGCTGCCAAGAATAATTGTTAGTTTTAAACTGGCTCCGAAAGCAGCAGGTGGCTTTCCAAAGGGACACGGAGGACAAGCTAGCGGCAGCAGCCACTTGGCGTTTCCAACCCGTGTGTTTTGAGTATTGCAACTTCTTGTATCTCTCGTTGTCTTGTCACAGAACAGGAATGCTATTGACCGTATCAGGATACGTACACACAACCTCTTATTACTGTTTAAACATAGAAACAATACCATGTCCTGCACTGACAGCAGTGCTATTAGCTCTGCAAAATTATTTGTCAGCTCTTTGGAATACCTTTCCTTTTCTGGAAAATAAACCCACCATTTCTTCATTAACTGTACTTTCTTTAAACAGCAGTGTGGATTATGCTATTCACCTATATTCCTCTCTTGCTAGAAATACAGGTGGACCTGTGACTGCCATCAAATCCTATCTCCCTGTGTGTGGTTCCAGCAAAAAGTACTTCCACGTTTTCATTTATCCTCCCCAGCTATAAAAACCTGTGTGTTTTTAAAGAATCTTTGCAACGTTTGTCAGTATGTGGCCACATTAACGCCATCCTTTGTGGCCAATGGGAATTTATTAAAGCACCTTGATGTCAAACGTGCTTTTGTACCTCATGCGACACGAAGTGAACACTTGCTAGCTTATAGAAGCCAAAAAATATTAATTGATTATACAGATTAGAGGCAATTTTTTATAGTCTCCTTATCCCAGAAGACTTTAAAAGACTTTAGGTGCAAACTAATGTAAAGGCAATGCCATTTTCTGGACCTATGTTTCTGCTGAAAGTGCAGCATTAGACTGTAGGAGATGTAAATGCCTGCTGAACTGTAAGTGAAAACCTCACCAAGGGACTATTATGCATACAGCATGAAAAGTAATTTAACTTAATACCCCCAGCTCAAGTTTCACTCTTGAGAATTCCGCATATCCTTTTATTTGTGCCTAACGATGCTGCACAACACTTGATACTTTTTGGGATCATTACAGTGTTAACTCTCCCATCATGGCCAACTGCAAATTAAATTCTCTCTAGCTCAGTTTCCACTGTGGTCCCAACTGGATGAAATAGCTGCACAGCTGAGTAAGGCCAGGGGCTGGCTGCATCCAGAAATTCAGACCTGCCTTGGCAATCCCAGCCTTCATGGGTGTCTCAAGACGACGGCGAAGGAGGTCTTGGTGCAGAGTGCGGGATCACAACAGGCGCAGTGGTGACAAGGTCTGCTAGTGCCCGCGGTGTGCCAGGCTCATGCCCAACATGGAAAGGCACTTCAAAAATACGGCACTTTAGAGCAGAACCCTCGCTTTTTCTTTACTTCAAAACCACAGCCTGGAGCTACAGCTGCCTGCAGACCGGTGTGAGCTCACAGGGCCATTTCCAGTTCCACGTTGTTCCTAGGGCAGTTCAATTTTGGGTGCAGAAATGGCCCAGGGCTGAAGCAGAATACAGACATCCATGTACCAGCCAGTGCCTTTGGCATCAGTTACAGTCATGCTGGTCCTACAGATCTTGAAATCTTTTCTGACCTTTGCCAGAGCACCCAAATGAGGTGTAAAGCAGCACTGGCACATTGCCATGAGGTCTTGGAGTGGAGGGGACAGTACTGTGAGCTCTGCAGATGTTCCTACATTGGAACAGAAAGTCTCCTTCTTCCTGTTCTAATGACTGGGCTTTCATGCCCTTAGTAGGCACCATCCTCCCAACTCTTCGCCCGCCCATGTTTCAAAGCCCTAGTGAGCTCCAGGTTTTGGAAAAACTCTCTGGAAAGACTACCAGGTCCTGGATACTTTGCCAACAACTCAAGTGGGTTTAGGCACAACTTCCCTCCAAAACCCTTTGTACTAGCAGCCCATGGTGGTGCCTGTCTCAGCCTATGGTCGTGGGTCTGGGTCTTATGGGGCTTTGTGGGGAGCCTGGCAGCTCAGACCAACAGCTCTGCCACTGCATGGCCGGAGGACTAACAGCAATGTCTGGCCTTAAACATCTGCATCCCCTGTAGTATCTCTGGGCCTATCGGACAAACAGGTTGAAATGGCTCTGGTTCGAATTAGTCATGCAGGGAACACAAACAGAGGCATCAAACATGCTTCGAAACCTGGGTTCCCACACCAGATGAAAGGGAGACAGAACGGCTGCGAAACACTTTGTACAAACATAACTAATGAGATTTTCACATTGCAAATATGACCCAGGAACAAGTCACTATTTTTCAGGGTAGTGTCTAGTCTGCGTTTACTTACGGCCATGCAAACTGTCTGCCACTGGAAGATCACGCTCCAGCAGAGCTGGGGGGTGAGACCCATCTTGGATATCCAGTACAGACTTCCCAACAACCCCTCTCAATGGCAGCACCTCCTTCCAGCCCTTCAGCAAGACCCCTGCCCCTCCTCTGGCATTTGCCCACTGAATACCGGCCCCCAAAAGGAGAATGTAGCTTGAAGGAGGTGGGTGTCATAGAATCATATCAGGCTTCAGTACAAACAGGGAGTTTGTTTGGGTCCAGGACGAGAAAGGAAACCCAAGATCAGTATGGAAAGTGATGAGCAACTCCTCTTTAGGAACATGCCAGACCAGTCAGCCCAGGGCAGGGGTGCAGGTCTGGGACTGAAAGAGGACAGGTACGAGAAATACCACCCTGACAGGGAAATTGGTCCCCATATGGAAAAGAAATCTTCCCTGGAATCAATCAGATATGGTCATGCCTGGAGCTGATGTTTCTAATCCTTTATTTTCACGTATTGGATTATCACTGCTTTTCCGTCTCTGGACTTGCTCTGTTTTGTTTTACTTGCATGACTTGTCATTATACGAACTTGAAGTAACAACTTTTTTCTGTCTTAAGCTTAGCAAATTGTGCAACACGCTTCACTGGGACCACAGACTGGTGACACAGGCAAGAACGTGACAATGAAGACAAGAGAATCACCATCGTGCTCACTTCAAGCCCTGTCATCAGAACGATTATGCTAAAAAGTGACCTGGAGCTGCAGGAGAGGACCAAACTGTGGTTTCCACATTTATAAAGGAAAAGTCTTTACAAAGCAGGTGCCAAGTATCTTGAACCCACTAACTGGTTTTCTATTGCCTTTCAGGCAGTGGTTGAAACTTCTGAAATTAAAAATGTTTTTTATTTGGAGGTGATGGGAGAAGAAATCTTGTTTCATTTTTAACAATAAGCCAAAAATCCCTAACCTGCTTCTGGTCCCCTTCATTATTCAAACCTAAAATGGTTGCCTCTCTCCCCCCCCAGTTATTATTCTAAAATTATTCTGATTATTCTCATTGTTCATGTTAAAATGCCAGAATAACCAGGAGCCAATTTTTAACTACTAAAATGTTTATACTAAGTGCTAAAAAAAGCTTCAGAGCTGTACTACTACAGTCTACTGAAAGGAGAAAGCCCAAGTACTACACTAAGAAAATGCTTCAGAAGAGTTAGAAAAAGACTGCAGCAGGCTGGAGCCCCTCATATGTCTACTCAGTCATTTCTTTACTGTAGCATCCGACAGTGCTTTAGTTTTCTGTCTCACCTGACTTTTTATGTTCTCCATTATTTAGGTTAATGCTTCCTTACTATCCCAATTCCTTCCACAAAAGTAAGCACAAAACCATTGTGGAACTTGCACATGGCAGTTTCACATATAGTTTATGCAAATCAACAGAGCAGTACTTGCGTATGATCAGATGCACTTATGCAGCTGAAGAAACAAGTTTTTGAACATACAGGTCCCTCTCGGATTCAACACATCACTAAAACTTAGGTGGCATTTGCTGTGGAGACATGCTTTGTGTATTTGTTTGCCACACCTCTTCCCACTCCCTGGCTGTGTCCAAACTCACCGTCTGTGCAGGGCTGCAGAGCCCCATTCCTGGCCAGGACTCTGCTACTGCACATGAATAAACATTATTAACAAGCAACATGTGGTGCAGGTGCTCATGGGTGAAAACCTATTGCAATGCAGCCGACCTGGCCGTGCGTTGCACTGGAACAAGCACAAATCGATTCTAACGCATTTTTCAGCTGCATGGGAAAAGACAACAAAGTTGGTTTTCTCTCATTCACTGCTTCTCACACAAATCCTTCTGCCAAGGACTCAAACTGCACTCGTAGCCTTTTTGTAGGCAGTTCCTGTTAATCAGATTACAAAGATAAAAGGTACAGAAAAGTACTGAACAAGTAGACAGGACAGAAAAGTTGAATGAGCATTGGCTCTTCGTATTTTAATGAAGAAATATTTCAAGTTATTATCAGTGCAATTTAGAAATAGCATGTGATACTCCCAATGCCAAATACACCAGCAAATTACAGTTCCAGAAACTTATAAATTAATGGCAAGAAAAAATAATTAAATTAACAGAGAGAATAAGATTCAAAATAAACATCCTGTTTGTCTGTTGTACTGCATCGATTATATTCCTGGTACTTAAACAGCAAGAAAGATCCAGTATTTTGTGGTAATTAGGCTCTCCAAAACAGCAGTTATTTTTCTACAAATGAATTAAGCGTTTTCCATTTATTTTTGATGTAGAATTAAATGTTATTCTTGGCCGTTACAAAGAAATTTAGTTATGTCAGAGTAAAATTTCATTCCATGATTGAAAAATCACACTAACACAGGAACACTGCCTTCTGGTTATACCCACTGGAAACAGCCAGCTGAGAATAGGAAGAACTACGAGTGAGCCTATCTGGCTGTTACATAAAATGGCTTTTTTTTTTCCTGGTTTCACAGCCTCATAACAATACTGTTTTTCAACATTGTTCCCAGTCATTGTTTTTAAAACGGTTCATCAACATATCCTGAATCAATCACTGATATAAATAACTCCAGTGACAAAACCCATTATGGAAGGACGCAGAACTGCAAACTGAAAGCTGTACCGAATGATTTTAAGGTGGACCTGTAATTACTCTATAAAATTCTGTAAAAAAATCACCACATAGTAAAAGCAGTATCTTTGATTAACTGGCAATGGTGAAACCTGAAAAACTGAGCTATAATTTTATGAGACATTAACTCACAAAGGACTCTAATGCAAGACAAACCGTACCGCAGCTAGAGAGAGATGCACATTTAAAGCTTGCAAGTGTAATATAAAAATATTCTCTAGTTTTTTAATTTTGATGCAGGGAGACCATTGCCCTAATGGAAGAAGATAAAATAC
The DNA here is from genome assembly GCF_037157495.1 of Lathamus discolor. Classification (NCBI taxonomy): domain Eukaryota; kingdom Metazoa; phylum Chordata; class Aves; order Psittaciformes; family Psittacidae; genus Lathamus; species Lathamus discolor. Next base: position 87,464,769 of record NC_088888.1, read on the forward strand.
ATCCTCTTTCCTACCCCATCGCTGTATGTATAGATTATTCCCTTGATGTCAGGAAATGGCATTTCCCCAACAAAATACCAGCCATGGGGATCGCAGACTTTCTAGTAGTTAAGAGTTTGTTGATTTTGCTTTTTGAAGTACATTTTCAAGCAGGTGAAACACTGATGGCGTATGAATTTCCTTCACTACATTGTGGTTTAGTCTACTGTGCAAATCATATACATCAACCCTGTAACTTCAATCCAGCTGCAGTCCTCACTGCCTAGAATGGTTTGAGAATTTTGTTCGATATTACAGCATAGAGATGACTGCCAGATTACGAAACATCAGGTTAAATCAGATTAGTAGGAGAAGGCACATGCTTCGGATTTAGCAGGAATACCTGAAGGTTCCTCGTTACCATACCCTTACACTCCTGAAGTTACAGTAGTTCTGTGCATTACCCAAATGACAGAGTTTGCTTACTGAAAATTGTGAGGTAACAGGAAACTTCTGCTTATGGCACGTACACGTGAAAGATCTGTGAGCTGAGCTGAAACTCTCGAGGTGCTAGGGGTAACGCAGACACACGGTAGGCTACAGTCTGGTTAGGCCAGAAACAAAAACTTAACATTTCATTATACTGCATAATTCCTTTTACACACAAATACGGGGTATGCAAAGTAAGCTATTTGCTCAGTAACATTTAATGTTTTGCCTATGTAAAATACCTGCTAATACTGCCATAGAATCAGAAATCATGCACTAGATAAACAGAGCTTCTTCCCCACGAACAGTAGTTCTCAGGAACATTTTATTCTGCTTCAGGTAACAACATCTCATGATTTGCCAGCTTACACAGTCCCTTTTAAAGAACACAGTATTTAGCTAAAACTGAAAAGCAAACTTAAAAAAAGAAAAAAAAGAAAAGTTTTAGTTGCGATACAGCTGGGATAGATGTAACTGAGCTGCTGCAATGCACCAAAGAGTAACGAAAATTCAACATGAATATCAGAAGAATAAATATATACCCTAAATTAATCTCTGTAAATACATTCATAGGTCCAACTTAAGACACCCTTATGCATCACTCATACTTCATTGAATCTGCAGATAGAGATGGATGTTAGTTCATGGGGAAAGCAATTTATCACGACTTGGTTTATCTGTCATTATTCCAGCAAAAATCAGTAGCAGATTTGAAAATCTACGTTTATTTTCCCCAGACCAACCACACAGAGCCTTAAGTCACAAATTCTATTATCTCCAATGTTCGGTCAATAAGGCTTTATTTACACTTTTTTACTATAAAGTCAGGAAAAAGTTTGGTGCAATGTGCAAGAAAAGACTGCACATTTCACTGGAGACTAACATCTGCTTATGGTTTAATGCTAACCCACAGGCAGCCAATTAAAGTCCCATATATCCATGTTTTTACATAAAGTTTCCTTCCAGATTCTGTCAGAAGCATACTAGCAGTCAGGCCACCTAAGAACAGCAAAGATGGCAAAGTTTTCTTGAGGCTTAGTTTGGAATGAACACTTTTCCCAGGGAACTTATTTCTTCTTTTAGAATCCTTTGCATCGTAAAACTCTATTAGTAACCTACAAGCAGACAAAAGGAGATGGTCAAAGTTAAACATTAGTGTAAGAAGTTTTAAACAACTTATTTTCATGCAGTAACTGCTTCTAAGCACACATTATGTAATGAATGATTTCACAGTAAGTAGCATCTGTAACAACTTTAAGCAATCAGTATGCATAAGAATATGATACGTTCAAAGTAATGTTGCTTGTCAGAGTACTCAACCTGAACCCTTGTAAGCAATAAAAGCAGATTTTCTTCGAGGACTAATTTTAAACCCTGACTATAGAAGTTGAAAAGAATCCTCTCATTCAACATTTAGCAGATAAGCCCAGAGTATTAGGCAGTATCATAGGACGAAACAGCATACACTTAACCACTGAACACCAAAGGAGGGGGAAAAAGTATCTTTATAAAATAAACTAATAAATAACAAGGGTTCAAAGACACTAAATATTTTGGAAACAAAAACTGCAAAAGTAAAATGTGATTCCACTAGTTTAATAGTAACTTTTTTTCTCCTGTTTTTCCAGTAATATATGGATTTGAAAATCCTGGGGTTTTGTTTTGACTATCTCTGATTTCACCTGACAGACTACTTTGGTCCCAGAAAAGATGTTACAGTCAACAGGAGTCTACAAATGAGACACAGATGAGCAGAGTTCAGTTTTGCTGGTCTTCATCGGAAGACTACTAAAGGGACATTGGACAGACTTTTATTTTATGTATCAGTTCCTTTATTTAGTATTTATTTATTCCTGTATGCACTTTGTATATCATATTATAAAATTTAGTTCAGACTTTCTTCCTCTCAAAAGTGAAGAACAGAAAAACTACTTAGTGATCTTAAACTACTAAGACACTTAGTAACAGTGTCACGTCTACAGATAGTCATGTTAAGTTTTACATGGATACAGGGCCAGGAGACCTCCTTGGATGGATAAGGAGCTGCTGAGGAAAATTCAAAGGAAAAAAGAGGCTTATAAAAGGTGGAAGCAAGGACAGGCGGCCTGGGAAGAATACAGGGATGCTGCCTGGGAAGCTAGGGACCAGGTTAGGAAAGCTAAGGCCCAGTTAGAATTAAACTTTGCTAGGGATGTTAAAGATAACAGGAAGGGATTCTACAGGTACACAGTGAATAAAAAACACACTAGAGACAACGTAGGCCCCCTCCAAAAGCTCTAGGGAGAAGTGGCTACACAGGATTTGGAGAAGGCTGAGGTTCTGAATGACTTCTTTGCCTCAGTCTTCACTGGCAAAGGCTCTGACCGCACCACCCAAGTCTCAGAAGGCAGACACAGGGACTGTGAGAATGGAGCCCTTGGGCCCACTGTAGGAGAGGATCTGGCTCGAGACCATCTTAAATTTCTGTCTTACACAAGGTATTTACATATTTAGATTCAGCTCCCTTAAGCTGGACTTCAGACATAGTAAATTAAACCATTGTCTCTCAAACAATACTTGAAATCCCACATTTAGGCACAAAGTCCTCCTGGAGCACAAGGTCCCCCGGGATCTTTTGCATATGCTCACCAGTGACTTATCTGGGGATGCTAGAGGGGTCCAGGTACTTTATATCTGCCACGATTCAAAGATGGACAGATAAAATTTCTACTTCACCTAATTTCCCCAGTGAAGGCAGGGAGCTCAGCATTACTTGTGGTTTTATCCAGTCGCTGTCCGATGGAATATGCATAAACAATTCTGTCAGAAGAGATTAGATCAAAACCTTCCCCTCTCTAATCTGACACTGACTGTGAGGTTAGAATCAAACTGTTTTTTTTTCTTGCTTGCTTACTGCAAGCATCTTACATTCCTGGCTGCACGACTCAACGACAAGAAGACAAATAAACAGTATTCAGAGGAATGAGTTGCACCTGGAACATGGATTCATGCCTCTTCAGTCTAAGGAAGGCCTAAAACCCAGGAATACCAATAGCACTCCTCTTCAGAGAGCCCTACAGCTTGCACTGCTGGTAGCACAGAAATCATGGGTCTATCTGTTAATATAAAAGAATTAAGACAGCTTCTTGAAAATTCTGCATATTGCTACTCACTTATCTTTTATTTCAAAACGTTCATGAAGCCACCTTCTCATATACATCTGCTCTTCTGGAATGTCCTTCAGTTCAATTCGATCAATGAAAATATGAACTCTTGGGCACTCCTTGCAAAGAAACTCTAAAAAGAGAGCAAACCAGGAATTAGTTACAAAAACACTGTATGCCATTTATTTGTCTAAAATACACTGAAAATCTGACATAGTAGCTGCAAGTCCCTTGGAAGCCTCACTTCAGTTCTCAAAAGCCTCTTCTCTTTATGTGTGGATCTTGAGCACTTCACTGAACTTAGGAGCCATCTGGCCTACACACTTTTGAAATGGTGCCACATTATCATGTGCAGCATGGAAAAAATTGTCCTAAAATCCTGTGCTTGGAAACGCTGCACTTCTACCTCAGCAGCCATTTACTCATTCTGTAATGTGGGATGCAATAACTTTGATGTTGTAAAGTTATCCAGCCTGCCATTTTCATTAAAGCCAGTAATCCTCTTTGCTTGTCCTTCCTGAAATCTAAATTTTGCTTTCTCCTGGATGACAAAACTGGAATTAGAGTGAGTTCCCAAAGTACTGCCAGGAGGAAGCGGGCTTCAGTTTAAGTAACAACCTCTAATTAAAAAGTATAATAGGGCAAAGGACTCAGAACAAAATTCTGCTTTCCATTTTGCACCTCTTCTGCACAAATTTGAGGAAATTTGCACAAATTTAGCAAGTGTTAATTACAAACAAGACTCCATTAATCAAATAGCCTTGTGGGATTTCTTACAACTAACAAGTGGTAAAAATACTGCACGTGGAATGAAAAACCTACCAGTATTTGTGTATTTGTAATCACTTGCATTTATTGCAGTATCCATAGCATCCCTGTACAAAGAGATGCATGATGTGAGGATGGAGGCCTCCGAAATTTGTATAATCTTCGTATTTTGAAAAGGGACCAGAACTGCCTTCCTACAATACAGACAGGCAACAAATGTTACACAGATTGGGTGGTCCCTTTAGGTTGTTGACGTTTTTTGGACAGCAGTGCAGATGTACGGCTTTGTACAAATGTACAGGCCTACAACTGTTACGGGTAACTTGAAGAATGACCATGCAAAACAACTGTTACTGCATGTACATCTTTATTCCTGTCTACCAAAGCAGATATCCCCCTATTTGTTTTTCTTCTTTAGAGGAGTTTGATCTTTATGGACTTTGCTAAAAAAGCAATACTTATCATATACTAGAAACCGTCTTAAAACAATTTTAAAAGCATGAAAATATATTTGTGCGCTGTAGAGGGGCAGGGAAGGAAAAAAGAAATTAGTAAAGTCTTAGAGCATTTTGATGCTGAAATCTGTAAGGTGCTGTGTGCATTTTGTCTAGCCCTCAGGCAAAGAGTCCTTTATTGAACCACACCACAGTGTGAAGGGAGCAACAGGGCTCAGGCACCAAATGAGGAAATGGCTGAGGGCTCTAACCAGGAACAAGTTCACCTCTTTGCCATGGAATACCAAACACAACTGTTGCTAAAAAGGTTCTGGTTAAACAGTCTCCTAGCTACAGCTATTAGATGGCAGGCACTCCAAGTACTAGTTTACATGCAATGCTTTAACTAACTGCAAAGAAATCAGCATTTATGTATCTGAAAGCAGGTTTTTCCTCTTCCTTTTAAGGGGAAGAAAGGATTTTCCAGGTCTGTTTCTCTGAGGATACTATCCAGGCCGCTATATGCAGGTCATTCACTGTATGAGCACCTAAAAGCATACTTTTATTATTTTTAAATGACAGCTGTATTATCCACGTCTTAAATGCTTATAATGTTCACTGATGTACAAATCCTCTTTTCGAGTGGCATTATCTATTAAGTGGAAAGAGTGACAGAGCATTGGAACAGGTTGCCCAGGGGGGTTGTGGAGTCTCCTACACTGGAGATATTCAAGGCCCGCCTGGACAAGTTCCTGTGTGATGTACTGTAGGTTACCCTGCTCTTGCAGGGGGGTTGGACTAGATGATCTTTTGAGGTCCCTTCCAACCCTTGGGATTCTGTGATTCTGTGATATGCAAAACTATACCTAAGAAACAAAAGCCCAGAAACCATAAGTCTTTTTTCCACTAGTCTTCTATAAAAACCATCTATGCTATGCATACTCAGCTAGAGCTGAAGATCTAGGTTTAAAAAATATTTGCAATGTACAATGTATGCTTCTTTTGCTTCAGAGGGCATAGGTTGTTCTGTATAGGAACAAACAACTCTTTCCTGACATTATTCATCATCTCAGTTGTAACTGATTAAGGAAAACTATAAACAAAGCCAAATTCTAAGTTGGATGAGACAGCATTAATAGCCATATGGTATTTTTAAAATTAATGTTATGCCGGTTAAAAAAAATGCTGATATTTGGTCATTTAAAGATGGCAACCACTACATCAACGTTGTGTCAATAACCAGCTCTAGTTAACACAACAGGAATAAGACAGAAGTATTTCAAAAGAAACACCTTTCCCCAGCAAAGCTGAAATGTAGCAACTTCACAAATCTGCTTATGAAAGGAAAACACTGAACAAATAGCCAAGCATTGCTGCTGGCCTTTTACCTTATGCCCAAGTTCACAGTAAAGAAGTTCTTCCTGATGTTAACGTGGAACTTCCTATGCTCCAGTTTACACCCATTGCCCCTTGTCCTATCACTGGATATCACTGAAAAAAGTTCCAGTGGTTGATTCTTACTACTTCCTGCACTGGTCATCTTTGACCAGTCTAAATCAATCATTTGACAAGTCTAAACCAATCAATCAATCTAAACCATGTGTGAAGATACTGAAACTTTGTCTTCATTTCCTACCTTTGTAAATCCCAGTGCTCTTCTCTACAGCTTTAGTCTCTGTTGTGGTTTAAGACTTAGTACAGCCTCCTCATAGGCTATGTGATTTGCAACTGCAGGTGCTCCCCTAAGGAGGATCAGGATTCCCACCCATTGAGTCAAGGCCATTCCAAAGCCTGGGCATCCAGGACAACTGCAGATGACACTGTAATGCATGCACTCAAGCTAGTCAGGGAATCTGACTCGTCTTTAATTACCCAGTTGATGTCAGAGTTTAATTTAACTAATCAAATTTATTTTTTTGTTTTAGATGCATAATGTTACTGCAATTACATTAAGAACACCAGTGGGTAAGAACAGTACATTGAGAGGTTTTTGAGAAGAAACAGCTGGATTTTATCACCACAACCTCTAAAGGTTTGTGGTGGTCCCATGACCCTTAACTTCACATTAGCTTAACTCCCAAAAGACTTATGTAATTAAGCTAAGAAACAAAATCTTATTGAAGCAATTTATTATGTGCAAATTACATCCAACTTCAGGCCTTAAGGCAAGCATCTGACAGGCTTTTCAGATCCCTAAACTTGCCAGAATTTGTTATAATTAACAGCAGGAACAAGCAAGCCTGAACTTCCCTTCAGAAGACCAAACATAAGTCCGAATCATACATTATAATCAAATACTATATTAGTCTATCAAGAACCGAGTATGATTTGGGTTAAATGAACACTAAACTCGTGTGGGAGCCAAGAGGACTGACTTTTGTGTGGGAGATAATTTCCTAATAAAGCTTTCTATCTGGCTAAAAACCAGATACAAGTATAGAATGTGTATAATGCTTCTAGTGATTCACACTGACACAGGACTGAAGGACTCTGTGCAGAATCGGGATTAAAGAACAGCCTCCAAGAAAGGAATGGGATCCACAGCGCTTTTAATTGCAAATTACTATTTGGGAGGGCGTTCTGCTTGCCGGGGTTTCCACAAAATTCTACCAGTTTTCAACTTGTCCACTTCAAAGCTGATTAATTCTCTTTTAAATTATCAGCATTACCAGGGAAAGTAAGCGAAAGGGAGACGCTCCAAGCATAGGCATACCTGTAACTGAGAAGGGACATACAAATGGCCTCAGGCAATCTTACCCCTTAACGCTACCACAGAAGTTCATTCCAAATTATCTGCCTTGCCCCTTAAGAAAGTTGTGAGAGTGGCATTACACTTCAGCGATATTCCAGTTTTCAATTACTAATGAAGGCTATTTTTATATGCACTTTAAACACGACAGCATTAAAGTAGCTCAGATTTCAACCTCCTACGTTTGCTCTTTTACTGCAATGTAATTATTGCCAAAGTCCTTCAAAATTAAGAAAGGACAAACTGACATAGTCATGTCCACTTAAAGAGCACCCCTGTTCTCTCCTGGTTTAACAGATTTCAGTAATGTTTCTGATAAAGTGAAAGCAATATCACAAGAAACTGAGATCTGAATAATGCATATTTATTCTAAATAACGAGTATTTCAAATGTAACAGAACAATTGCTTGTTGTGCTGTGCAGTTTTACAGACAAAACCATGATAGCAAAGACATTCCTCTCTGAACTGTAGATGCTTTCTGCACTACAGAAAAATTAAATTTTCATTAGTCTGGACTTAAGTGTTCAGCTACCAAAGCAATTTGTAAACCATCTCCTTCTTAAAGATCCCATCTCTCAACTTCCCGTTACCGCTTCCTTACACCAAATTAACAATCAATAGGCAAAACAAACATAAATTCAAGTGCTGAGTTGCTTCTTAGCTTCATGCTTTCCATTACCTCAAGTTGAACTGACAGGGAACTATTTCACTGCTTGCTCTAACAAAATAAAGCAGTGGTACAGCAAAACAGCACTAGATGGAAAGCAAACATCCAGGGTACAGCAAAGGTTGTTTAGATGGGTTAACCTGAGGAGCAGTGGAGAAGCAAGCAGCTGGTACTGCTGGTAGGGAAGCATGGAGGGGATATTGTTCAGCCAAGATTGAAACTTGCAGCCAGGAGACAAAACAGGGACCCGAGGAATCGCACTCACAGAAATACTGCCAATCCCCTGTGCAAGGCCCGAGATGCACACACATAGATCAGAGCCTTCACGCATGCATGAGGGGCACCGCACAGGGAGTAAGCGCCTTAGAAGCTGGGGGATGTTTTGAGAGGAGAAACGGGATGCACCTGAACCATTAAGCCAGGGTGCTGGCAGCGGAAACTGAAAAAGAGAGCATTTCAACTCACAGCTGGGGAAAGCTGAAGGTCAGAAAAAGCAGCCTGTTCAGATGAAGGTAATATATGAGGTGGATGTGGATAAAATTCAGTGTGAGGGCAAAACTCAGAAGTGCATCTGTACCAATGTGAGAACACTAAACATGAAGACAGGAGAACAAGAATTACTGGCACTAAGAGATTACCCCTGTAAGGCAGGTATCTCAGTGGCCTTGAAGGAGCATGCAACGTTACCAGGTTACCAGACTTACAGGAATGACGGAATAGGATCTACAGGTGAGGGAATGGTAGTGTGCAAGAAACTTTACGTAATAGCTTTATATAATAAGGACAGAGAACCACAAGAAAATTGTTGTGGGTGGAAAATCCAGACTACTAAAATATATAAAGAGATACTAAATGACTCCCTGATAAGTTTGGTAATAGTGGCCAGAAACTGTGAAAGCAGACTGAAAGCTGCAAGTTCAGGACTGATAAAGGTAGCTGGAATTTCATACTTCTGCTATCAAACTGCATCGATGCTTCCTCAGGATGAGGTGTAGAGGGGAGGAAAAAACCCCAAACTAACCCAAGCCAGTCAACCAAAAACACTGAAGATAAAAAGTTGCTTCCTGGAACAACTGTTAGCAAAACCCTCAAGAAAATATGCCATTCTGATGTGGTCTTGAGTGGTGCACCATGTTAGTGAGAAGTGTTCTGAAATCACAATGCAATTAATTTCAGCATCATAGAGAAAGTCTTACTGAATTCAGCACACAAACACAGAATTAAAGAAGCTATGTGATGGGGGTGGTGAGGAAGGCAATGTCCAAACACCCTAAAAGAAACAGTCCAAAAGGAAGCAGCCTACAGGCTGTTTAAAAAAACCCTAAATACCAAACCCCAGAAAAGCTTGTATTAGAAACCTATGTAAAAGATGTATAACACTACAAAAGAAGTTGTCTGAGTGAGTCTGAAACCCACACGTACAGCTTAATGGGAAAATTAAGGAGGCTACCACTATTATGGTCCTGCCTTGTCTACTCTGAGGAATGGCAAGCTTATGCAAATAAGGAAAACCCAGAAAACTACCCATGCCAAATATAAACACAAAATTAAGAAGAATGCAAAGGAGCTTGAAAAAAGGAAAGGATGCTCTTAACAACTTTACCTTTTCTTCAATATATTAAAAACAGTAAAGCAGCTAAGGCACTGGTGGGACTGCTGGATGACAAAGGTGTGAAGAGCAGCACTTCCATGCAAAAGAAGCTCAAATATTTGTTTGCATTATTCTTTCTTGCTGAAAATGTTTGATTCCTACACCCACTGCATTCTTTGTACCAGATCGCTCAAAGGAACTAGATCAATAAGTAAACAGACAGAAAGTATTAGACTAAATAAACAAGTTGGATGTCAGGAAGTCACCACCGAGACCAGAGAGCATTCATCCAAAAGCTCTCAAATGTGGAATTTAAAAACAAAGATGTATAACCTATCATCACAAACAGCTATTGTGCCAGGAAAATGGGGAGTTTCCCTTCTACAAACAAGGGTTTTAGAGATGATGCTGGGAAATAGAAACCAAAGAGTCTTACATCCCTGGGTAAGATAGCAGGGTTTATAATAAGATCGCTAAGCACAGAGATAATCACAGTCTGTTGGAAAAGAGTTGGCATGGATTCTGTAAAGGGAAATCCTGTCTCACCAATTCGCTGGATTTCTACATCAGTGTCAAGATGCAAGGCGGATAAAGGGGATTCACTGGACATGATATATTTGAATTTTCATAAAGCCTGTGACAGGGTTCCATACTGAAGGCTATTAAAGAAATTAAGCTGCCATGGGATTAGAGGAAATGTTTTATAGACCAAAAGCTGCTTAAAGGAGAAGCAGCAAATGGAAGGACTTAATGGTTGCTTTTCAGGATGGAAAAGACCCAGGAACTGGGGTCCTCCAGAGATCGATGCTAGGTTTTACTCTTGTGTTATGACTGATGAGCTGAAGAAGGGAGCAAACAGTGAATCTGCCAGTTTTTCACATCTTTTTCAGAAGATCCTAAGCTTTTTTTGGTAGTCAGATGCTAGCTAAACTCCAAAAGGACCTCAAAGCTGAGCAAACAGGGTGAAAATGTGGCAGCTGAGCTTCAGCATAAACAAACATGGAGAAAAAAACCCTGAAACCCTGACTACATGATGCTCAACTTGCAGTTGGTGGTTACAATTTGGGAGTTGCTGACGCTTCTTTGAAACCATCTTCTCAACTGTGCAGACCCCCCCAAATCAGCATCAGGAAGCACCAGAAAGGACACTGAGAACAGGGCAAAGTGAGTCATTTTGCAGATATATAAAAAGACTGTGAATCCATATTTTAAATACTGTGTGCAGTTCTGGTCTCCGTATCTGAAGGAGTATGCAGTAGGCTCAGAGAAGGTCACAGAGAAGGCCAACTAAAACATTTAAGGGGAAAAAGCAGCTGCATTACAAAGAAGGAGAGATTAAAAAGGGTGAATTTTCAGTTTGGAGAAGGGAAACAGAGGGAAGGCTATGACAGCTTAAAAAAAAAAAAAAATATATATATATATATATATATATAAAAAAATCCTGAAGACAGCAGGCAGGAACTACAGCTCAACAAATCCTGCAAATTCAAGGGTATATAATCACATTTCTGTACCTTCCTGAAGATTCCCAGATATAAGAATCTTTTAAAATCATTATTAGAAAATGGCACAGAGGTTTTCTATACTGGTATTAGCACTGGAGAGCAGCAGGGTGTCATTGTGAGCTGTCTTGCTGAAACAAGACCCACAGTACTTGCACATTATAGTTCACTGAAACATCCTTCAAGTGGCTTTAATTTGTTATTCTAACAGATGCATTCTGGCCTTTGTACTTCTCTATAACAGTCTGTGAATACTGTATGTTGGCCAAGTTAGCAGGAGGTTTCCTGTAAAAGCATAACAGTTTTGTTCAACAGACTGCCAGCAACAGAACTTGGATCAGGTTAGGTCTGTGGATTGCATCTAAAAAGCATCCCCACACTGGTAACTGAAAAGGATTAAATTTAGGAGATATCTGTGTCTTCCTTGAACCATTTTTAGTTTCAGAAGTGAAAAAAAAAAAAAAAAAGTTGAAATATGCAATTAATAAAAAGGCAAAAAAAGATACAAGGATTGGACCAGTTCAAAACAATGCTCTTAGCAAATAAACAGGATCTGTTAGGAACTATGCCAGTACTGCTAGTATTGATGCTTTTGCCGTTTCTTCAGCCAATGCATTTTGATAAACACAGAACAGTACCACAAACAGAGTAAAAGGACTATGATGCACAAAAAAAGCAAAAATAAACACAGGCTCTCAAAGCAGCAACATATTTGCGGCCAAATCTGACAGCATGAAGAAACTAACGTTGTTTTTGTTATCCTCAGGGTCTAGATACGCTTTTGCATAAAGATCAGGAGTTCCCCAGGCTGTTGTAACATAAATGCTGCCTGGCAAGTGGAATGCTTACTCTCATGTGCGCACGAGGCCCAGCGTGCAGGGTAATTTTATAAATCTCCAGTGTAAATACTTTCAAAAGCCTCTTTGTGTAACAGAGGTTTTCTGATGACTGTGTATGTTCTGATCACAAACTCCCAAAGGGAAGCGAAGATACCTAAATTCAGTAAGAGCTACTTGAGAGTAACTGAGACACAAAAGCTCCTAGTTTATAATCAGAGGAACAAACATTCTGGGCTTGAGGGGATGCTGAAGGTGGTTTTTATCTCCATTGAGGGATGTTACAAACACACAGGTGCAGGTGTTCAAGGCAGGTTGGACAGAGCCTTGGGTGACATGGTTTAGTGGGAGGTGTCCCTGCCCATGGCAGGGGGTTGGAACTTGATGATCTTAAGGTCCTTTCCAACCCTAACTATTCTATGATTCTATGTGTGTCAGTGACTTGGGAAAAGGGAGTATTATTTATACTTGCCTTATTTTTACATTCCTCCTTAGACATCCGAATTCGGTTGTTGGCAGAGACAAGAAAGTGGGCTACAGGGAGTCCACGTATAGTCATCTTTATGTCTTTGTTTTGAGATAAGCAAAGAAACAGAGGTGCTACTCATGCTCAGACTGACCTTCATTTTATCTGATTTTTTGGAATCCTATGAGAAACTACAGCAAGGTCTGCACACATTCCCATAAAATGATGCTATTCATCAGTGAAACATTATTTTCAAGCAGAAATGTTTAATTGTCATGGTATTAAAATATTTTGCTTTTACCCAGGCCATCCTTATCTGCAGAATATTGATGCATATGTCCATATCTGTGTTCAAAGTGCCATTTCAAACTAACCGACAGGCTTTCATGTTATTTGAACTGATTTCAATAGGAAATTACAGGGGTTCTAAAATGACAGATCTAGTCCTACGGAAGACAGGTGAAAATGCGTTCAGTTTAAAATGTAATGACAGTTTACTGTCATCACTCTGTGGTACCTGATGAAATCATGTTATTTAAAAAGTAGTATTTTAATATTTTAAACAAAATAAAATCACGGTTTTTCTTTAAAGGAAAAATGTGTGAGAGAATACCACAGAACTATATAGCCAACTAGCGTTACCAAAATTCCTCCAAATAGTCCAGTGGAAAATTTACATTTTGAAATATGAAAGGCAGTTACTTAAATTTTGCTTGAACAGATACAGAATGACAAGCTCTTGATGCAAGATTTACTATACATATTAAAATGCCATCCCACATTTGATGCAAATATCACCAATGCTGATGTCCAGCTCAGCTTTAATCTATACCTGTTGTTTGCTCTAAAGTAACTGCCATTTAATTTCCAATATTCTTTCATAAAACAAGAACATGACAGATCTGAACATCTGACATCTGAACATCTAATCTGTCTATTAGTCATTTCATCACCATACATCTCACTTTGGAATGTTTTATGTTTCTGTTACTATCAGTTTATTAATTTAGTTCTTTAATTCTTTCAACGTATCTATAGCTATGTGCTTGTTATTCTTTGGACCTTGAAAGATAATAGATGTGATCAAATTTAGGCCACAGTCCAGGCAAAGTCTGGTCTCTGTTGCTCTAGTTTCTTTTCTATTGTCCTACACTTCACTGTCTAACTGGGTCCCAACAAAAGTGCAAACTTTTGGAAAAGTGTAATTTCCCCTAGGGAAGTTAGGCCAGTCTGACCTCCTCAAATTGTACCGATCAAAGTGATGTACGAATTTTCATAAATGCACACATACACATGCTTTCAAAGTGTTTGTTCTGGAATTGATATACAGCAGAGTCAATAATTCTCAGGAATTCCTCTGAGTTCTGTAAGACAGAGTCTACATGTACTTGCTATTTTTATTCAGTGTTTATCATTGTCACATGCTGCTATTTCACACACTCTTTCATCTACAATGGCCAGATAAATACCATCTGGTTATGCTAAAGCCTTCAGGCAGAATAATAAAGATGTAGATGTGCACATAATGCTCTTTCAGGTGCAAGAATGACAACAGTTCCCACGTCCCACAAGACCTGCTCCTTAACATCAGGCAAAGCTGGATGTGAATGCTTGGGACATTCTTTCAGAAGGGAGAAAACTAGGTTCTCCTTCTTTGTTCCCAAGCTTATTTCTACTTTTTACTTAATGACAATGTAGTAAAACAGTATCAACAAATCCAGCACAAGTTTCTTCCCCTCCTTTTCCGTTCTAAATAGTTCTTACAGAATTCAGAACCTGAGAGGCATTTCAGTTGTACCCCACAGCACCCACATGATTTTAATTTTATTCTAATGGCCACAAATAAATACTGACTAGCAGCATTGTCTTCCCTAAGCAGGACCATCATGTTGTGCTATCAAGGGTTTGGACAAGCCACTTTCAGTAGTGACAGGGGAGAAATCTGTGGGAAATTGCTATTCTTTGGAAAGGCTGTCATGTGCAGGTCAAGCTTTCACTGGAAACATACCAAGATCCAAGCTTGTTGGAATGAAAAGGAATGGATGAATAAATGGTAGAAAAAAGACTGCATCCATGGGTCACAACTGGATGTGAAGCAATAGCAGAAAGCAGCATCCCTGTCTAAAGCTAATCTAATCTTAGTCCCTGTCTAAGACTAATCAAATTTGATTTCTTCTAAAACAAACAACTTGCAGCTGGGAAGAGGAGACTGAGGGGTGACCTCATCAATGTTTACAAATATGTGAAGGGTAGGTGTCAGGATGATGGAGCTAGGCTTTTTTCAGTGATATCCAGTGATAGGACAAGGGGCAATGGGTGTAAACTGGAACATAGGAAGTTCCACGTTAACATCAGGAAGAACTTCTTTACTGTAAGAGTGACAGAGCACTGGAACAGGTTGCCCAGGGGGGTTGTGGAGTCTCCTACACTGGAGATATTCAAGGCCCGCCTGGACAAGTTCCTGTGTGATGTACTGTAGGTTACCCTGCTCTTGCAGGGGGGTTGGACTAGATGATCTTTTGAGGTCCCTTCCAACCCTTGGGATTCTGTGATTCTGTGAAAGTGCCAACAAAACATTAAAATGCATTAATAGTGACAAAAACTTCAACACATTTGAAAGGATATACTATAATAATTTGCCTGTTCTAAAAAGGTACCCCATTATCAGATGTGCCTGGCATTCCTTGCAAAGCACTGAAGCAGAAAGGATGTGAGTGTCTATATGCCAGCTACTAGTATACTATGTTTTGATTTAATCTTGTTGAGCATGTCAACATTATGATATTTAAGCTCACAGGACTGAAAAAAAAACAAAATCCAATTTTGCTAAGAAAAGCAATTTACACTAGGAGTTCCATAAACCTAAATTTAAAATGCAGTCCATTTTTTCTTCAAGATTTTTTTCCGTTTACAGTTTACTGAGACAATTTCTCAGATAAAGCATGGCAGTACTACTCACAGTTACTAAAATGCTCCTCTTAACCTGCTCTGTTTACTACTGGAGACAGCAGCCAAGAACTAACCATATCCTTGGTAAGTATGGGTTTCTCCAGAAGTGGCATGGACTCTTCTGAGGAACTGAGATTTATGGAACTGAAAGTAAAATGCATTTCAAGAAACACATTATATCTGTGTGGAATTCAGATTTCATTCACATGGGAAATGTCATACTATGGGAAATACAGTCCTCAAGTAAAGTTGTGTTTATCACAAGTTTGTTTTCCATGCAATAAATTTCAATCACAGTTGCAAGATTGAAAAAGACATGTCAACCTTATCTTTTAAAAATTACCAGGATTGCATTGCCATTTTATTCCGATGAGAATGAAAAACAAAATTCTCATTCAGCACAGACACGAATATAAAATATTCATCTGAAATGCACACATGAAAATGACATTTTATAACTCATTTTGGTACTGTAAAAGAGCAATAATACTAAAAAATGTCAAACACATAACAATGTGTAATTTAATTCTTGTTGTATTATATTCCCAAACAGACCAATTGTTGGATTTCTGCATAACAAATGGTGAAATGATGTTCATCTCTTAGTACAGAAATTGTTTTTCTTCCACTGTGTCTGGAGGGCCTAAAAGAATGACAATTACATCCCACATGTTAATTTTTAAAGGGTCCCTAATCTATATAATTTATATTATAAGGAATACATGTGACTGCCACAATAGCATGGAATACACTGAATGGATATTTAATTTACCTACTTGGTAATGGGTAACAACTGGTTGGCTACACTTCATTCTGTGTTACTGCCTTTATTTTTACCCAAGGTTGAGATAGTAATTACCCCAGCCCTAACGATAAGGGTGTCTGAAAGAGATGCCTGGACTGCCTGCTGTGGAGTCTCCAAAAGGCTGGTTGTGAAGTAGCCACCCCAAACCATCTGATTACCACTTGACACCAGAAACAAGAAACAGCCAACAGGGAAATTCAGTTTGTTAGTTCCCTTTCCATAATTATATCATGCTTCATGCAAACTGGAGGGTTCAATAGGTGAAAAGGTCTTACCAGGAATTCGAACATTTGCCATCTTATCATTAATGACATTTTAATAGTTTAATTAACCATCAGGCAGTGAGAAATCCAGCATGAGAGTGGTTGAAACTGCCTAATAGTTAAGTCATGAAACAAGATATGCTGCAGGGAGGGAGAAACAATCCTATTTGTTTTGATGGGGGTCTTGAAAAGGGTTGGGTGACAGGACAAGAGCGAGGTTGCCTCGTCTTCAAAGGAGTCTTTAAGAAGGTCATAAGGTATTTAAAAACTCCTAACATTTAAGACTTTAATAAAATCTGCAAAATCAAGCTCAATAGAAAATTATAAATAAAAAATGTGAAATCATAAAAGGCGCTTGTGATATTTAACAATAAAAAATGCCTGTTGAGAACAAAAGGGACTTAAAACCATCCTAAGACCTTACAGTACAACACAAGTGGTGAGTTAACACAGAGTGTTAACAGTTTTGCTGCTCACCTATCCAGAAGAATTTTAAATAAGGTGAAAATGTAAAAATACACAGTTACAGAACTTCTAAGCAACTAGGACCTGAAAGAGTTCATGTGGACCCTACAACACTTGAAGGAGTTACATGTGCTAATGAAGTGACATTGAAACACCCGCACTGTGAACTACTCTTAGCAGCAGTAGGAACAAGTCCCAGGATATTGGGCCAGCCAAGAAGTGGGGAGTTAGTTAAGAAGTTCCCTGCAGGTCCCTCAGCCAACACCAATCCCTTGCCCCAAAGTACCTGAACAGCTCTGTGGAACTACTGTGGCTTTTTTCCCCTACTTGCTATCAGTAATGCAAGAGACTCAGGAGTACCACTTTGAGATAACAAGTAACAGTCATGGCTGAATAACACATCAGCTACAAATGGAAAGAAAGATGACATCTAGCCCTCCAGTGTAGTCCAGGTAAATTAATTATTTAAAATAATAAGAACAGAAAAGAACAAAAATCAATCCACCACCAAGCATAATTAAAAACCAGCAAACCTTGAAGCTCTCTGCCCTAGAGTTCCCCACAACAGAAACCCCAGAACTTATTTTCTGGTTACTCGATTACTCAAGAAACATACACTAATTTCCCTCATTCTCTTAAGGGTTTTTATGTGGTTTAAAATGAAGTGAAGCTAACTTGCACAAAATGCTGTCAGGTGTTTGTGAAGTTAGTAGGTATGTGTAATATTACTAGGTATGTGTATTGTTACTACACATTTTCCCTTAAAAATACATGTATTTCAGCAACTGGATCACATGTACACATATGTAGCACAGCAGAGGCAAAGAGAAAGAATTTATGATGATGCCAAATCCTAGTGCTAGAAGAAATATGAAGGTAAATGGCACCTACTGCCTATGGTCTCAAGTTCATTTTAACACCAAAGAACACTTGTATGCAGAATTTGACTATGGAAATATTCTCTGCATGGAAGAGGGAAGGGAAGGAGAGGGCAGGAATGTCACAGGTAACTATTGTAAAGCTTAGTCACTAATGAACACTGCCCTACCAAGGTATGGTAA
Organism: Lathamus discolor; assembly: GCF_037157495.1. Classification (NCBI taxonomy): domain Eukaryota; kingdom Metazoa; phylum Chordata; class Aves; order Psittaciformes; family Psittacidae; genus Lathamus; species Lathamus discolor. Next base: position 87,482,937 of record NC_088888.1, read on the forward strand.
GATGGCTGAAGCGCTGTGGAGATTATCTTCACAGCATTATAAAGTACCTGAAGTTGGTTCTGTGTATTAATAAACACATGGCTGCAGCACTCACCTGTCATAGATGGTGCCAGTTTTCTTTGCCCTTTGTGGTCCACAGTACCTTCATAAGCTACAGTCACATCATACACTGCATCCAGATAGTCTTTCATCGTGTCAATAGCTACATGAGTTGCTTTCACGCGTGGTGTTAGCACATGCTTTAGTATAGCAAGTCCTAGAGGGGGGGGAAAAAATCAATTATAGTGAAAGTAAATTGGACTACATTCACAAAAGGAACATCATGAAAAGGAACTTCAGCACCCAACTCAGAATCACAGGGTGTTTATTTTTAATCTCAATTCTCTGTTGAGAGAGCATGCATGTGTGGACACTGCATATGCTCTACTGAGCACATGTACAAGATGAAACAGAAATCCTAAAGAATATTAATGACAAAAAGGCTGCTCAACAGAGAAGTCCTTTTTACAGCTCCTGCTCTAGAAGCAGTGATGGTTTTAATGTGGCTCATAAGCGTAAGTGCTCACAAGAGCACTTCTCTTTCCTGTTTATGTTTGTCCATCTGAGGTAAAAAAAAAAAGAGAAAATTAACCCAGAAATACTAAATGCCCAGGACATCACCTCCTGAAATTCTCTATCAGAAACAGATTCGATAAGTGAGGAGTAAGCACAGATAATTTCAAGCACACCTAATGCATCCAGCATTTACTTGCAAAGCACAAACCAATTTTGTCAACATACTGAATCCTAATACTCCCTATGGTAACAAAGAAGCAGTTGTCTTGAACTATGTGCTTAAACAGCATGCTACATTTCTCCAAAGCTACCATGCTATCAGAAATTTCAATGTGATTTGTTATTTTCTACTACAGATTCTAGCTTGCAATGACTTGTTCCTACAGAAACAAGACATTCCATTTTATCCTTGCAGTTGCTTTCCTATTCTGCCTGCTTGTTTCTGCTGCTGACCTCGTATTGCTCTGGCACCTCCCTCCCACCAGCTGACTGAACTCACCATCCCAGTGGAAAACTAAGGAGGGAGGGGAAAATATAGCACTGAGAACCAACAGCAAGGAAGAAATCCTCTTTTTCTCCGTGAACACCCTGTGGCAACTGACTTGGCTACTAACAAATCCATAGTCACAGAAATCAACTGTTGTCTTTAACCATCCAGGCCAAGACACAGAGATTGGTACATCAAGGACACAAGAATGTTAGGTCTAACAGCACTCCGCAAGTCTTAACAACAGTATTTCATACCCATGTTTGCTTCAGCTGACCACTTCCACTTAGAGCATACTTTAAAACATTCAAATAAACTGGGCTCAAAAGTACAAACTTCATTCTATTTCCAGAATTTTAATATACAATGATTTTCAAAATGAAAACAAACAAAAAACCCCAAACCTTTTCATGACCTGAACATAGTTCTTCCACACTTTCTTGAAAGTGCTTCTGGGAAATAAAAGCATATTATGCAAAAATTTTCACTATTTTGCATAAGATGAGTATCTTTCTCAAAGAGAAGTATCAGAATAAAAAGCCAATTATTCCTTTCTAGCCTTATTTTCATTACTTTACTCTTCAGGCCATTTTTAAAGAACCATCCATTGGTGCTACTGATTCCTGTTAAATGAAACAGAAATTTTTCCAAAACAAAGCAGTGTGGCATTGCTTTTGTATCTGCCTGCAAAATACATTCAAAAGATACTGCGTTATGTCCTGATTTTATACTGAACATCTCTCCCTTGTTTGGCAAAGCATACTTTGATCTAAAGTCATGAAAATGTCTACTGAACACTGTAAGATAACGCTAGTCTCTAAGCCACTCTAACATTTTTAGAGCTGAAAATTTCAGTATAAATGATTATCCTGATTTAACATTTGCTAAGAGTCACCTTGTTTAAACACAGAGATAAAAAGTTATTTATTAGCAGTCCTTCTGAAGTCATTGTTCTAAGCTTCACCAGCAACAGCGATAACTATGTAAAATGTTATATGGCGTATATAAATATTTTGAAGCATAACATGGTGGGAGTGTTTTCTTAGCTTGTGAACTGTTGCATCAAACAGCTAATTATGTTATGTTTCCGAATGTTTACTCTGTAAATGAAGCACTGAATATTCTAGTGTGGTGTCAACGATGATGTTAGTGTAGACATTACACTCAAGACAACTCTAGTTGAGCCAAATTCCCAAACATATTCTAAAAACACTGTCATTCCTTTCCTGCCCAACTCATCTTCACCTTAACCAAACTGTTATTGTGGGGAAGAAAAAGGGAAAACAGGCTTCAGTGAGAACTGAATCCTCTAGATTAATTCATTTAGGTATTTAAGACTATTCTGTCTTGAGTTTTTTGAATCCATGGGCAATTTTGGTGATTAAGATGGTCAGTGACAATCTGTGAAGCTCAACTGTGGAATAAGCCCCACTTACTCCATGTGCTACCAGTGAACTCTTGAAGGTTCAAAATGAATATGCATCTCATTAAAATCAATAAATTCCATAATCCACTATTCAGAAACACTCCGGTGCATGACAAACATGCAGCACACCAGGAGTTTAGCACATCCTTTTAAATAATCTGCTTTATAAAAATATTAACCACACATTCTTGCAATTACTTGATGATCGTTGCTAAAATCAACATAACAGAATTTAAACCCAAGTAGTTATAGTATGGTTACCTTGGCAAGCTGCCCGCATCCAATTCACAAAACACACTGTGCTTAAACTGTTTTTAATGTTGTGCAATACTAAATTAGGAATCTTTGTCAAAGTATTTGAGGTCATGAGATTTTATTTTAAACGCCAAAGAAAATGAACTAGATGTCTAATAATGCAATACTCTTACCTTAAAATGCTATAGCTTTGCTCTTGTTAGCTAACTTTCAAATTATAAACACATTTAAAAAATAATAATGTGAAAATCTGAAGAAATACTATGAGCAATGGTACTTCAAATATTATCTGCTTACTAGACTACAGTAAGATGTTGTATTACTTCAGAAAGTCTGCAAGAAAGCTGAACAAAATAAAGTAAGGTTTTCGTTTGCGATGTACAAAGGCCCAAATTATTATCATCTATACTGATTTTTTTTATCTAAACACAAAAGAACAAAAATCACCAAACAAAACTTTATTAATCTAACCTCTCTGGGTGAAGTTACATATATAATAGCTGAGTACAACTCGACGGAGAAGATTTCTCTTTCCTTCAAGCAGGCCAAAAACTCAAAGAACTGTTCAGTGTAGGCACGCCACCTACATTTTCAGACTTGGACTCCACTGGTCATATTTGTACCCCAGATGTGCACACACCACATTTTAAAATGAAAACAATAAAAACCAAAAAAGCATCTCTAAATGAAGAATATCCTACGCATATTGTATTAGCATCACCACATTTCATCAACAGAAATTATGTCCTCACTGAAAGTGGATGCCAGAATTAGTTTGAGACTTTTTCCCCACTATACATACAACCGTGTTACTTGACAGTAATAAAAAACCTGAAAGCAGGGTAAAACCCAATGAATTTCAAGAGGGTTTTTTTTTGGTATGTGTGTGTGTATTAACGATATTAGCCTGAAAACTTTGCAGTTACATGGGGTATCCCAAGTACTCATCCAGCACTGAGTTCCCACCAGCCTTCTGGAATGTCTCCAGTGATTGAAGCCTTACTTATTGAAACCAGAGTCAGACTTATAAAATGACATATGGTGGGAGAGCTAATCCATTTGTATGCCATTATTCCATCGATTTACATTAATAGGATTCAGCTGATGACAGTATTAAAAAATAGCATGCTCTCATAAAGTGTTTTCTGTTACCATGAACTGAAGTACAAGAAATGCAAGTAACCCCCTCAAGAAGACTATGACCATCCCACAGCAAAACATGGGAGACACCACACATGAGTATCCTTTCTTCTGTGATGGATATCTACATAAATACAAGGTTTTCACAAACTTGATTTCCTAAGGATGACTTTTAATAACAGAAATCCCTTCTTTAGCCTATTGGTACTTCTCTCAAATGCTATTCAGTGTCTCTACCCCACTCTTTTCTAAAATTGTATTCTCCTTTCCACATCTCACTGTGCACTTTTACATAAAGCCTGCTTATATGAAAGTATGTGAAAAAAATATTCCAAAAACCTACTTTCTGTAGAGACAGTTCCAAATAACATTTATGGATCTTAAATACATCAGCTTGCTTTAAAATAAAATCTAAAACCAATGCCAAGATCTAGAAGGGAAGTATTTTCGATTAGCTTAGTTGAAGTACCTCTTTTTTAACATGACCTGTAAAAGCAATTTTGAGATAAGCGTATCCTGCACATACAAACATCTTAGCAGAAAGCACAATACTAGTCAAGATAAACTTAGCATTAAAAAACATTGACATTTGCAACTTTTCTGCATAAAAACAAGGAAGGTAATACATGAATACCTGAAATGTTTGCTTGCCTAAATGACCTTTTTTAGAAATCAAACATTAATACAAAATTCCATGAATGCCTTTCATCAGGGAAGATTGTTTTGTCTTCATTCAGCAAAAGCAAGCCAAGTTAAATCTAACCAGCTTCCTACCCGGTTCTCGTTGACTTTTCAGAGTTAGTAACATCAGGAGTAGGAGGGCTTTGGATTAGTCCTATTTATCTTCATATTCTTAAAATGCCATTTACTAATGTTTGGATAAAATTAATATTCTACTAAACCTACGAAATTTGTGGTTGCTTGAAACATTATAGAGGTCTAACTACTAGGAAATGATCAGAAACCTACACATACATATTTTGGGAACATATAAAATGGAACAAATTTTATAACAGAAACTGGTAGAAAAAGTTAAAATGATGTATTTTGTGGGTCTTATAGAAATTTTGTTCTAGAGTCCATTACCATCAAAAAGAACCAACCTTAAAAGAATTAAAGTTTGAAATAAATACATAAAATAATTTCCACTTCTAACATTATGACAAGATTAGAGTTAAATCCCTATGAAAATATCAGTGCCATCTACAAATGATAATTCTCTGGACTCAGCAACTAAAGCCCACTGACTAGTGTGGAAAAATCGCTGTACTTCTAAATGCCTCAACTAATAACTGGAGCCTAAAAGGAGTCATCCATATCGGTAGTCACGTTAGCTGAACAGTCCCATATAATGGAAAACTACAATGAATTCTAAGCTAAGATTACTGACTCTATACTTAAAGATTTGTAATTAGAAGGCAAAGGCTCAGAAGGGGAAAAACACATTCTGTCGTACTGTTAGATCTCTGAAACAGTAGAGCATGAGATATTTAATTTCATTATGAGACTCTTACAAGATATCCCACTGGAAATGAGTCATCAACCATACTAAAACACAAAAAGAGAGCACCTGTGCTGGTAGCAATTGTTGAAATATCTCAAACAAACACTTAGTTTTCACCAGGAGAGGACAACTAGGTGTATCAGGTTCAAATCCAGCTACATAGCACATTTTCCCATTGGTTTGGAAGTGGGGGTTTCATTTGCCTCCAAGAGAAATAAGAAAACCTGACATGTCTTCATCTCATATTCTTTGCACACACTGCTTTTGTTTTTTTCTGTGGCTGCGAAAACCCAGCAAATATTGCTATTTTGGACAACAAAGACAAATAACAGATTAATTTTCTCAACTCCACAGAATTTACCTTGTACTATGAATAAACCCTGCATTAATCCTTTCACAAATAACCAAAGAATTTACTTTTAGACACGTAACTTTTGCTTTTGCTTTTGAACTTCAGGAAGTGCATTTTTCCTTCCCCAGTGCAACTTAACAAATGTATTCTGCGCTAAAATGTTCTGTCCTGGGTTAGAATCTGATCTGACTGGAGTTTTCTGCCACTTGTAAAATATGTAGAATGAGTAATCTTCAGTTTCTGAGGGTACTAGCATTACCCTTAGATGACAACATTCTCAGTTCATCTCCACAAAAATTAGTATTCCTGGAAGTAACACTGGAAGGAAGCAACTTTCTGTATCTCACTGAATACAACTGCGGCCAGAACTTACACTGGAGTTTAAATTAATTAGAGTTTTAATGTGTCAAATGTATTGGTGCTGAGGACTGATACATGTGTCAGTATCCAACAGGAAAGCTATGACTATTAATGCCCTAATTTTATCACTTTTTACTTGTAGATGGTTTTGGCATTCTGTGGTTTCAACAGTCAATCTGGCAGTACATTCAACTTGAAATTGGCAAGGTAGTTAATGACAAATTTGAAAGACCAGTCCATGGATTTATTTTTTTACTGTATTATATACCATTTATTTCTTTCTAAAAATAGTTGAAATGCACACATCCCTACTCCTCCTCTGGAAGTTTCTCTGTGCTTTATAGCCTTCAGTCTCAACTTACTCATACCCAGATTTATTTTACCTGCCCTGTGTGTTTGATTTGCCTTTGCCTCAGAAAGCGGAAAACCACCTGCTCTTGCTAGGAGTCAGGATTTTGTGTAGAACGCAAGCCCTAGGGCAGAACAAACAGTAACATGAAGCATTACCAGTATTCAAAAAAGTTGCCTGTCTTTCAAGAATGACCTCAACCACCTTGCAATTCTTTTGCTGTGTGATATCCTTCCACCCTGTTCCTAGACAGATGATCAGTGAAGAAAGACATAATAGCTGAAATCAGCAAAATGTCAGAATATTCCGTTGTATGAACCTAAGCTTTTTTATTTATTTATTTATTTTATTTTTTAATTTCTTGTTGTTGTTGAACTGGTCCTAGAGCAGTTGTCAAGAGGCAGTTACTGCGTCCAAACCTGGTGTTTACATAAAAAGAACATCAAGATCTAAGTTGTAACTTGTCAGCTGGTCACTCTAAGACCAGGTAATTAAGTTCAGCCCAATAATACTGCTTAAACCTATGAACCTTCTCTAGAAGAGAATCCAGCCCATGGAGAGTAAAGGTAAACACAGACCCCAGAAAACCTTCTCATACTTCCTCTCTGCAAAACTACTCTAACATATAAACACACTTATGTCAAAAACATATTTCAGACACCGTGATAAAAATGAGTTATGCTTGTGCTCTACGAATAGTTTTATTTGAGTATAATATCTCTGATCCTAAGATCAATTTGAAGTTTAATTCTTCTTAAAAGAAAAAACTCTTTCTTAAAAGAAACAAAATTCCCCTACATGTCTGTAAAGCCAACACTGACACACTGTGCTTTGTAACAAATACATTAAGATGAGAAGACTAAATTATCAGACTTCTTTATAACCCCATGAGAAAATAAGTGTACATTTTAAACTGCAAGTTAAGAGTACGTCCACATTCTTCTGACTGGCAGGACTACTGGACATTACTACCTTTCCTAAAACTGTAAGAAATAGGAAGCCTCCAGGATCTTTCAGACAAGCAAGCAGTTGTGTGTTTTTAGTTCATCTCAGCAGTATCACTTAACAATCCTCGCACTCTTACAAGGCACATGGCCAGCACTCAGTCTACACACGACCAACCGGTAAGGCTTTTGGTCATGGTTCCATGCTGCAGCCCTACCACGCTGCCAGCAGTCAGGACTGTGGTGGCACTGGGTCTATTGGGTTGAAGCCACAAGCCAGGGCCAGCAGCGTTGTAGAGCGGGACCCTGGGGACTCATCATCATCTCCTGCTGGCAGCCATGCAGAGTTCCCCGTCCTCGCAGCTCTGCCGATGTACTGGCATGTGTCTTTGTGGCTCTTAGCTGTCAGAGTAGTTTGGTACGCAGCTTTCAGTGTCAGCCACCCCTGATTCTCAGCATGCTTGTACCAGGGATGCTCTAAGTCAAGTGAATCATAGAATATCAACTTCTGCATGAACATGCAGGGAAGCAGGGGCCCATGCAGACCCTGCTCTCTCCATACAAAATTCTGAGGAGAGACCAAAAGAATTTAGCAGTGGGGAAAAGCAGATCATGAGGATTCTGCACTAGAATTAGAGATGCTTCTTGTTTAGTATGTATTTGTCTTGAAAGTTTTTAAGACAAAGTTTTTAAGAGCAGTAACTCTTACAAAATAAAAGCAGTCTGATACTGGGAGCAAAAAATAAAACAAACACTAGAGGAAACGAATAGATGCTCTGAAAGCACAAAAGCGGTGTTTTACTGTTTTGCAGATTGTACAGATACAGTTAAGAAGTTTATTTAAACAGTATTGACATGGGCCCTTTCTTTTCCCTGAAAAAGGAGAAGAGGGGGATAAAAAACCCCACCAAACACCCCCTCTAAACTCCCAAAGAACCGCAAAGCTAAATGAAACATTTGACTTTCATTTCCGACAGGAAACTGAAGCAATGAATAAATACATTATGACTTAAGCTCTCCTGCTCATACACGCAAACAAATTCCATTCTTCCCAAGGAGAAGAAGAAAAGCATATATCCTTTTGGACAAGAGCTAACAATACTTAATAGCTTGATGATATCAACAGGCTGATTCACAGACTTGTGAATTCATTTCAGTGTGTCACAGAAATGAATTTACCAGACCTACTTGTTATTCTTTGTTTATCTTCTGAGTGAATTATTTAACTTTTGGTCAACAGGAAAAAACAAAACCAGGAAACGTGTTCACTGAACTGTTGGACTTAAAAGTTTACATGTATTGTGCATATGATGTGAGAAAAAAAGAAAAGGCTTGGGATCCTTATATTTTTTGCAAGTCTTTCCAAAGTTGAAGTAATTCCATCTGTGGTTATAGAGACAATACCAACAATCAAAGCAACTATAGAAAAAAGTGCAACCAAGGAAGAGTGAAACTGGAAAGTGAGAGAGCAACAAAACCAAAAAGCCATGGTAGTACTAACACTAATTGAAAATGAAGTGATGGAAGACTTTTAAAGCACAACAATCTCTATGCAAAATATTCTTTATATCAAGTAACAACTGTAATTGTCACCTTAGACAGAACAGTGCCCTGATCCAGTGTAGGTAATTCTTATGTCCCTGAATGGGCAAGAAAAGAAGTGTCCATAAATACACACATATAGACAGAAAGCGTTCTTGAGAATTAATAGTCTTGCACAATGCAAAATGCAAGAAATGTCTGCATCTACGCTACTCTCATCTTACTCTGTGGTAAGAGAAACATTGATTTATGCTATTCTAACCCTTAAGTATCAACCAGGCAGACTTAATGGTCCACTTAAGGTAAAATCATCTTCATATTATATAATGATTTTATATAACATATGTTAACACTGTAACAAAATAACGATTTTGAAACTTTTTTTGCTTACCTTCCTTTTCAGCAAATGATTGACTATCTGCAATGACTTTTGGTATTTCTGGATTGTAACGAGTCCCCTCTGGAAAAATCACTAAATACATCTGCGGGATTAAAAAAAACCAAGACAGAGAAGTTCTTATAACGAATGTAAGCCACTTCCTTGCACAGAAATTATCATCACTTGATAGGTCCATATTGTAATTAATTCACATCATTGATTACCATAAGGATCCAAAGAAAATCGGAATACTTGAGCTACAATTTCTTAGCTCTAAGCAACTTTTCAAGGTTCAAAACAATTTTCTTTGAATGTACACCACAGAAAGTTACCCAGGTGATTTACGAAGGGAAATAGAATGCATTAGCGGAAGTGAGCAAGTGAGGATCAGCTGATGTCAACAAGACTATCTATTTAGTCAAGTGGGATAAGAGGAGATTTTGAAAAGACAGTCAAATATGTCACAAATTACCTAAATTATTCTTTTAATACTTATCTTGCATCTAGTCTTTCCTTCTACTGAAATATAAATTTAATTCCATTCATAATCAGAAATACTATTAATTGAAATTATGATAGATCAGCTACCTTATGTGCCTTTACGCATCTCACTGTGTTATACCTTAAATATATTATGAACTTAAACTCACAGTTTAATATAATTTGAACTTCAAAGTCACATTCCTTTAAACACACCTCTGGCAAGGTTAGACTTTCCTAGTAAATTAGTGCACTTGTCTAGTCAGTAACAACTGCCTATGGGTTCTCAAATCATTACACAGGTAAAGGTTGCCTAAATATCTGCATATCCAAGTGTAAAATTCTGTACCCAAATAAAAGCAGTCAAATGTGATGAATTTTCCATTTGCTTTCAAAACAGAGTGGAGGTTTCCATCAATTTTCGTGTGTGTGTCTTGCATAATCTCCTACTGTTGATGCAAAACAGCACTTACGCACTGAAAAATTTGCACTGGGGGCTCATCTGCAGAAGAAAAGGCTATGGCCACAAACGGTAACTAGCGTGGACTTTAACATGACACATTAACAGTAAAAACCATGCCTACTGTGCCTAGACTAACTACAAAATTTATTATCTTCACAGAAACTTATCGTAAGAAATATCTTGAGGAAAAAGAGGTAGTGGATTGACAACAGTCCAAGGAGGATTATCAGTGTACAGAAAGACACTGACAAGCGTGAGTGCACATCATGGAAAGATGCAAAGTTAATTAAAAACTGAGAAAGAGACACACAGGAATGTAACTTTGTGCTTCTGGCCCACAGAATATCAGAATGTGCTGGTATCTGCACTTAACAACTGCAGACAACTGGAGAAAAGACTGAATACAGAAAGATAGGACTCAGCAAGAGAAACCTCCAGAACTGCCCCATAGTGAGGAAAATTGAAGGATGTGTTAAAAAGCAGAGGAGGGAAGAAGTTTAGGAACTGTGCTAATCATTGAAACCAGCAGATCAAGAAAGAGAAGAAATGACTGCATAGCCTAGAACCCGGCAGGGAAAAAACCCAAACCAAAAAACCCCAAACCAAAAAACCAATGACAAACCAGTAGAGAGAGCTCAAGGAACAGCTGTACTTGTTATGGTATGTTTAGGGAGGAGGAGAGCTGGCACACTGCAGAGGCAGGTTTAGTCCAAAAATTTTCAAGGACCAGTGAAAACCCAAGATGTATACAGATTGGTGGGGAAAGAACAAGAAAATGGGTTTAAGAGGCAAGGTGCTTACTTTTTTATAACATGACAGTAGCATAAGCAGAGGGATGAGTACAGGAATCCTTAGACCCAGCTGAAGTCCACACTTTCCCCAGTCATGTATACATTTCATCTATGAAGTACACTGTTGAGATATTTAAGTGACTAAGTAAAACTTTTGAGAGTTAGTTGGAAAGGGCATAATATTCAAATCCAGATGCATTTCCCGCCCCACTCCCTTTTCATAAACAGGCTCATATTCAAATCACATAATTTAGATCCTTAAAATGGTACTTCGAGATGACTTACCCCCCCCCCCCCCCCCATTAAAGACTGAATGCTCAGCTCTGAAGGGTAATACAGCGGCTGTTACAAGTAATAACTGTCAGAGTAAAGGAAGTGATGCACACAGGATAGGAATTAGCATTCTTGCTGCAGAGGTCAGAATTTAAAAGCAGAAAATCAGCCATCGATAGCTGATTACACAATGGAGAATAGTGTCTATTTACTCCAGTCCTATGTGTGTAATACAAAGCAGGGTTGAAATTATATGTTCATTACTGTTGTAAACCTCTAGAACACAAGCAGCTGAACAGGTTTGTTGATGAGAATCTGAATATCTCTGAATTGAAAACATACCAACAAGACAGAAAAGTTGCCTTTGCTTCAAGTTCAGAATATAGAAACCTAGTATGTAGCTCATTAGGTCTACTTTACTTGAGTAGAATTCATGAATATAAACAGATGTCTTATCTATTCTCACATAGAATCCTGCAAAAGACAAAGATATTCTGCCAGTGCAATTCAGCCTCCCAAATCTGCTTGTATGACTGGCTTTTCCCTTCTCCCACCTTGGGCTGCAGAGGCTAAATCCTTAAGCACTATTCCACAAATGAAATGAAATGGATGACGAGAACGGCTTTCACCTGAATAACAAATCTATTCATTTTCTCAATGTTGTCAAGGTCTCCCAGGCAAAAAGAAATAGCAATGGCACTGAGAAGGGATATGCTTCCAGAGGAGGGAGGAGGGCAGCCAAGGAAGTCTTTGAGATAGATCAGAGTGCCACAAAAGGAGCTGGTATGGATGAAGCATAGGAAAGGGGTGTGAAGCAACATGAGCACCTGGATTACAGAACAAAGTCGGCCCAGATGCCACAAACATACAGTGAGAAAACATGGAGAGTGTCTGGGGAGAGCTAGCTGCCACTCTGTAGAAGAACGTAGGGCATCAAGAAGTGGTAACTACTGACTAAAGTTATCTTGCATTTACTGTGCTGTTCCCGGATGGGTGACAAGGGGAAAAAACAAGTATTTTTATTTAGAAAGTTCAAAATTATATCAAACAACGCATTTCCTTAGTTTTAATATTCTTATTCTTGCATCCTGTCACCCAGACAGATTCATACATAAATCTATTTAGACAGTTGCCTAGAAGATATGCTAGATGAGAAACATTAACACTCCGCTCAATAACTGAAAAAGATCTGGTATGAGAAAGCATATCTAGTATAACTGGAATGAAATACAAAGGTGATATGAGGAAAGCAGGCAAGGACATACAGGATTTACAAAGAAGCTGATAAGGATTTGCAAATTAGTAACTACATGAAAAAAATTATATTAAGCCTTAAAGCAGTTGTAGTAATGTATCTGTCCCCTCCAGGTTTTTACTGTTTGATTAGCACTGCTTCACATGACAAAGGTTTATTCTGTAACGGAAAGAATGACAAACTACATAGTAACCAGTAAAAGACTGGCTGTACTGAGTTAAATCCCACATCTCAGAATGCAGATTTTCTGCTCCCAGTGCATGATGAGAAGAAATGTAAGTTGCATTTTCAGTTATCACACCAAACAGTTCGCTGTTCAGAAGAGTTAGCTTCCTTTATAAAACATAAATAGATTGAGTATATCAAGTGTGGGCTGGATATATTGTTACATTAAGAAATGTGTTTATCTTCTTATGGTGTACATTAAAACAGTATTAACACAAGAGGGTCCTTCAAACCACGTGACAGTCTCTGCTCTCACAAGACATAAGATTGCAATTTGTTAATAATCAGCCAATCGGATGGAATTTTAAGCAAAATCACATTGTTGCAAGTGAGTTTTGCCAGCAACAGGTCCAATAATGAACCACGAGTGGTTCACTTCAATGACAGTCTGAGAAACAAAGTAATTTTCAAAAATAAATAAGAAAATCTATTAATTCAAGATCCCCATTAAGAGAACACAGGTGCAAGAGCATTTCAGTCTAGCATCAGTTTTGTGCATGTCTAATATTGCTGCGCTTCATCTGGGAAGAAGAATGGAGCAATTGTGAACAGCAGGTCAGGAGAAAAGGCTGTTTAAGGCAGGCAAGTGAGTAGAAGTTGTAAGACAAGGTGAGCAAGGAACATCATGCAAGTCCACTGTCCATACCAAAATGAGGCATACCAGATTACTAATCTGGTTATACTGTGAATATAAGACAGCCAAGAGGCAGCCTTATTTTTCCTGTCTGCATTCCACCTCCAATTTACTTTACAAAACCAGGATTTGCTACACTAACGAGAATAGAAAACTGGTTCTGCCTTCCTACACATCTTCATTTTCTTAATAGGAACAGGGATGGCTCCAGACAGGCTGAACATTAATCATCTGGATTCTTTTGTTTAAATTGTATGTGGAGAGAAACTGTAAATAACAGTGACCCTTAACACAGATTCCCGTCCATCTCCTCTCTATTGGCTTGTAATTCTTAAGAGCTGAAAGGCAAGCTTTTCTCTAGCACTACATTAAAGAACTCCACCACGTATGTGCAGAATGACAAAGCAGCAACAGCTGATCACTAAACTGAAGAAAAGCCCACCCTGAGCTGTAGCACCCTATGCATAAATTTTAATAAACATTCTGGAGTAGTAAATTAATTATTCTCACATGAAACTGGTGAGTTCAGCGAGTACTCACTTTACTGATTAAAATGTCTTCATTTTAAATGTAATATGGTTGCTTGTGAATGTCACACCAAGCTGTAGAACAGCAAAGTTCCTTTATGAATAATGCAGTAAGGACACAGGTCGTCATGCTCTCCCAGTAGCAACTGTAGGTTAAAGAGCATTTACAGCATCGCCATTTAAATTCTCAGATAAAGTGGATTACAGAAAGTTTAGTCTTCCCTCAAATGACAACTCAATGGTCTGTGTCTTTTAGCCCAGCAGATGTAAACATTTATCTCTGTGAACAGGCTTTTGACAGCTTTGGCTTTGTAAAACTTAAGTGTCACTCCCTATAAGGTTTGACCACAACAGATTTAAAACAGAATGCATTTCTGCAGCAGTTACGTTTCTCTTTTATGCTACTGCCCTAGAGAATACAAGGAAAATGGCACCAACTGCCTGGTAAACACGTCCAGGTTCTGTGCCCATTTCCAACACCAGCAAACTTCTAGATAACCAACTACAAAAGACAAACAAACACAAGTGGTCCCAAATTCATTTGGCATTAGCTTAGATAGATTAAGTATAGGCTTTCAATCCACAGACAACTAAGGAGGAAAAAGACGATTTCAGAAAAAAGCCTTCTGGATTTATTTCTTTCATTAATTACATGTAGACATCCACCATGGAAAGCAGAACCCACAGCTGATATAACTTTAAAGAAAAGCTTTATGCCTAAATCTCCCCTTACATTCCAGTTGGGCTAAGAATCACACACTAGCCTGTTCAGTCAATTTATGGCACTGTAACAACACTGAACATCATTTCCAAAACCACACAGAATTAGGCGAGTCTCTAGGCGTATCTGCCTAAGATTCTATTAAAAAAAGTCCGTGTTTCTATAAAGGACACTAATTTTATGGAGTTCAAATCAAGACTCTTGATACAATGAAAACCTTATTACAACAAACCCTTGTATTTTAGGGGGTGCAGAGGGAAGCCAGAAAGCCAGACTCAACCAGAAGCTGCGTAGAAAACCAGAAGCTAGCAAGAAATCCATAGGCCTACGCGAGAAAACACCCTGCTAGGATATTTCATCCAGGCTAACTGAAGTGAACTTAACCAGCGCTTTATAGGAGGGAGGAATTGCTTAGGGTGATGACTACAAGTATGTTTCATACCTCCTCCAATTTGTCTTAGCTTATTCCAATACACCTCAGCTTTTACAGAAAGTAGAATCTTTGCCACTGATATACAGAAAATAACTTTATGCAATGCAAACTTTTCACACCCCAGGACCCTCCCTGGCACAAGTTACCACTTGCAGGCACAAGTTACACGATTGAAGATGACCATCTTCTCCATGTGGACATCATTAGATTAGACATAGAACAGAAGAAGTTTAGTTGTGACAATGTATTTCTGGCATTTGTAACTTACATGCTATAAACTGGAAACAGATGCACTTTCTTGCTTCAGTTAAAAACAAAAATACCTGGTTTGTGCTATATGTTAGTTCAAGACACAATGAGTTTGAGCACTGTCTTAAACAGGGATGCTTTACTCATTTAAGCCCCTCAGTAAACGTAAGGCCACTTTACTTTCTCAATACAAACATGCACAAACATAAACACAGTATCTCCAAAAAAAAAAAAAAAAAAGGTTTGACACACTGCATTTGGAGTGGCAACTCCTAATCCCATCATTTTAAATAAAATTAAAGTGTAACTGTTCTATATCAATGCTTGTTGAGTTGGTTTTCTTAAGTCTAGCCAGCAAAGCAGAAAACATTTTAATGCACAGCAAGGAATGGATGTGAAGCACTGTGATTTTAACCACTGAGCCACAAACCATACAGGGAGTCATGAGAAAAGTCACTTGGCACTAACAATCATTCTTCAAATAGAAAATTATCAAGAGTTCAGGGTTTCTTTGTTGTTGGTTTTGTTAGGTTTTTTCTTCTCCTCTAGGCGTAGCAGACAAAGTTACTCAGTTCTAAGATGTCACTGCCATTAAAAATGATGGATCACTGGGATGACTAATTAAGACTTGGTAACAATGGTTCTTGACTTTCAGAAGTCAGGAATACCAGTCTCTGACAAGTATACAGTAGTCTTTTGAAACACAGGAAACACTAACAGTGGTTTCTCAAGGAAGGTGTTATAGCTTATGTTCTAAGATGTAGTCCAGATCCCCCCCGCCCTCTACAGACAGAACCACAAAGTTGCTGTTATTCATAAAGGGCTAGTAAAATTTTCCTAAGTTTAATTAGAGGTATCAGTCTAATTACAGAAAGTAAATGCAAAAATAAAGAAAGAAAACAAATCCATATTACCATCTTGTAGTTTGTAAATATCAGGTATGGCTCATTTCTCCAACAATCCTTTGCCATTAAAAAAGTCACAAGACATGCAGAGAAGGGAGGTATAATCTTACCGGAGTCTCGGCTTTCATCTGGGCTCGCAACTTCTCTCTCATTTCTTTTTCATTGAATTTGGCACTTCTTTTTACGTAGACTCCTCCATGCTAAGAATAGAGAAATAAAAAAAAAAGTATTAAATATTTAAGTAGTTTAACGCAGAATAGTTGATAGAAGAACAAACAAGATGAGAGTGAAAAGTCACCTTTATGACTCATACTGCAAATTGCCCACAAGACGTTTTCTCCTAGGATGAAAGCATCTGAAACTAATCTCAATTTGCATGTACTTAAGTTCACAAGAATCTGCTTAAGTAAAGATCAGATCTTAAAAAAAAAAAAAAAAAAAAAAAAAAAGGCATAAGACACTTGAAGTGTCTATTTAAAGGTGTTAAATAATTAACTGAAATATGGCATTGGAACCAACCCCAGCAATCTATTCCCAACACCACTGACAATCAGCTTACCTTGTATTTAAAGGGAAACCAGCACAACTGAAGTTACTCACATACAACTACTTATAGGTCAACATTTTCAATTTGGTGTGCCCACTCTTTAAGTAGTGACTAATGCAAATACTGGACTTACAAGTATAGTACCTCCACATAAAAAAATTATGAATAGCACAAAAGAACTAGCATAGGTCTTAAAAACTTCCATGCACTTTTATTAAAGAAACAAACCTTTAAGGAAGATATAATGTACTGAGAAAATAAGTAACACAAAGTCTGTAGAAGACAAAGGATATTATAGAAGCATTTTTACTGAAAACCATTATAAAAAGCTAGACCATTTCCTGGAAAAGATTCATTTTATAAGTTGTTCTACACAATTTCTCAGAAAAACTTCAGTAAAAGGACTATGACAAAGCTCAAAGAAAGAGAGTTATAAAGAAATAAAATTTGCCTCATCATTTCCCTCTCCTGTCACTTTGTTTTATCTAAAGTGTAGCTAACAAGAGGATGTAAACAAACATGCTCCAAAATGAACTACTGCTACTGATGCAATGAATTCTGGGGGCATAAAAAGGAAAAGACCAGAACTTCCAAATAACAGAAGTCTGTTTCCAAGGTACATTGTTTTAATGGATTTTCTAACTGATTCCCTAATTCGATTATAGTCTTTTCTGCCTGCCCTGACTCTTGGCATTAGGATTTGTCCGATAATTTCTGTCCATTTATGGTTTTACACACTCTTAACAGAAAGGTGACAGTAAGATTAAAACTGGTAAATGCTGAACCTTATTCAAATGTCTTATCTCAGGAAAAGATATAGTACATTGTAGAAACAGGGGTGGTGGGGTGTGTGTGCGTAGCTATTATTTTATTTGCACAGCACAGGAATAAAGTTTGAGGACTTCGGAGGGGCAGGCAGAAGCAGCAATTAGGCAAAGTGTTTTCAACCTTTGTTTTTCATGGTGTGGAAAGACGGCTGTGCAGCTGCTTAGCTAGTAGTATTTGACATGACTTTTAAGTTGTTCTCCAAAAGCTGCAGTGAAAAGGAACAGAAAGTCAATGGTACATCAACTCCATATTAAATATTCTGTCTTAACATTATTGTCTGTGGCTCCCTTCCAAGGTGAATTAGCCAGCTGCAACACTAAGATGTGCTGCTGTGGCTGGCAGGGGACCAAAGCCAGGAGGAGAGTCCCCCAGTTCACCAAGCTTGGCCTTCAGCAGGCTGGAACATCGTTACCGGCACCTCCCAGAAGCAGTTTACCAGTCACGGATAGATTACGGCATGAACAGAAAAACGGTCCGTCGTCTGTGCAGCAAATGAGAGCTGCCCATTATCCCCTCACTCCACATGTAAGAACGCTTTTAAGATCTGACACCATTAAAGTGAAGTAGAAGTCTTATTCTGTACAGTGGTACCACAACAGCCACTTTCAGGAAAGGCAGACTCGATCTGGTTTGAGAAACAAAGCACCTGCTTTCCATGTAATTGCTAAGTAATCGTTCCGTGTGAGCTCAACTATGCTCAGCTTTGATAAATGAGGGAAGGCTGGAATCAAAGTCTTCCCATTCATCAAATTACTAACCAGCTGCAGTAAACTTGAAAAATATTGGACTACCTTTTCCTTGTTTCATTTGTGAACCTGGAGCAATCAAATTACTATTGTACAGTTTGCTTAGGGGCACCACAAGACCAAAGACAGGTTTGGTGTCCCCACCTCAGACTTTTTAATGTACAGAAATAGATCTGTACTTCTCATGTAGATACAAATATATAGTCATGTAATGTAAGAACAGACAAATTATGTATTGCAAGACCACCATTTGCTGCACATGACCCAACTACATATATGTCAGCTCCCCTCAGCTGACATACACACATGGGGTTACAAAGCTGAAGAGAGGCAAAATGCTGTACTAGATAAGTATTTGGCTAAATTTCAGTAACAACCAAAACGGTGCACAAGCTGATGCCGAATAACATGCTTCCTATGTGTAAAAGTCAAGTGAACTCCGGGATGTCAAAAACATTTATCAAAATTACATCCAGCCTCACCAGGAGATTAGATGAGTAGGAGATAGCTGCATTTTGGTGGAGAAAGATAGGGGAAAAAAAAAAATTTAGATCCACCCAAAAACAATAAAGCCAATTTTATGAAAATAAATATTTCTACATAATAAATCTAACTTGAACGTAACAGGTTAATTTAAGTGGTTCTTTTCTTTTCTTGCTATTAGATAGCTGCCTCCAAAGAAGAATGCTAGTTATGCAATTGTATATAGCTCAAATTCCCCAATTTGTATTGCATTTCCTTTTCACTAAGAGATCAAATATATGAATGCTTTTCAAAACAGATTTCTGGAAGTACTGTTTTTAAGGTTAGATTTTTTTTCCGCTGTACTTTAAAAGCCCCTCTCTCAGTCAACAATGGATTATGTTTACAAATATACTTCCTTTGTGCCTGAATTTTGCTCTCCTGGACATCCAGACCACGTTTATTTCCAAACAGGATGTTTACCTGAGGTAGGGAATATGAATTCCGTGAGCATGGCGTAATTACGTGGCTTTGGAAACTTTTAGTGGAGTGTAAGTGACATCACTGACAGAACATCAACAGGAAGGGCAGGAAGTGTTTTATGTTTTTGCACTGTTTGGTGTGATAAAAACAATAAAAATACCTATTAGCTTGCACTGCAGGCCTGCTGCATCCCGTCTCAGTCATTTAAACACACACGCATCATCACTGTTAGTAAGCTGCCTTCCATTTTTGTCACTAACATATACATAAATATATATGTAAGTATATATAATCATCACCCAAGAGATCTGGTAGAAGTTTTGTGCTTTAAGGAATCCAAAGCTGAACAGATTATATTTAATATATATATTTTGATTAAAAATGTAGGCTACATTCAGGTTAAATTTCCACAGGAACCTTCTTTTAACAGTCAATATAGCAGTCAGGAAACTGAGCACCGGATATTCCAGATAGCAATAATAATTTTCAAAAATCTTGAAAAAAATCATTTCTGGACACCTAGTGATAGCGGATGGAATATATATCCTGTCTGTATTTTAATTAAAGCAGATTTAAATCACCACCAATGTAATGGCTACAGACAAGGACAAAGAGCAAAATATTTCCATGCAGCAGACTGGTCACTTTAGAGGAAACAAAATGTAGAGAAACAGAGTCATTAGCGAGGGACAAGCATCAGACGTCACTGAAGTCCATTTTCCCCCAACAGATACCTTCAGTGAGGTACGACAGGGTGTGACAGTCTGTACTTAATTTAGGGGACTGGGACAGCAAACCCACCAGTAAAAATATATTTTGAACAGTTTCTTACTTTCTCTGCAGCATATTCTTTTCTAAACATAGCTATGCCAGAAGAAAGGATGGCAACTACCCAAACTCCAGCCTAGATTCATACCCTACTTGATGTTTAAGCAAGTAGGTGCTCTTCTCGTCCAGAAGACAACAGATATTTTTAACTGTCAAGGCAAAAACATTGAACCCAGTATCTTCGACAACACTGAGACCTCTTACACAATGAACAGATAGTAGAAAACTCAAGAACTATCTGCTCTCTAAGACAGAATGGTGAGACAATTCACACCCTAGCAATGGGCATCTTGTGTGACATGATCCAAGCCTGTGAACCTCTGTTCAAATCAGGTACCTACACCCAAGCTAGAAGGCAACAGCTGATTGCTGGGAAAGGCCACTGTTTAAGGCAGAAGGGAACTGGGCTTACCTGTGAGAAATACCACCCGTACAGTGGAAGCCACTTCAACCCATCTTTCAAGACATACCGGACATGCCCAAGAGCATTCTGCCTAATTGCCAACATGTCTGCAATAATCCAATCAACTGCAAAGACAAAAGCCCAGAATGTTTAGTTAAATTAGTTTTTAGTTGCCACTGATGAAATAAAAAGTGCATGTTGTACATATAAATATCATTAAAGGTATCTGAAATAGAAGTTCTGAACTAGAAGTTCTGAACTAGAAGTTCTTGCTTGTTAGGACATGGCAGGAAAGAAAGACACAGTAAACAGACAAGCAGATTTTTAAAAATCTAGAAAACTGCTAAGACAGACATAAATACAAACCTGTACATTGATGATTTGATAAATATATTACATTTTCTTTATTTTTTGGCAAATCCCCATAGATTATTACCTAAAAAAAATATAAAAAATACAGTATTACTTTACTATTTATTTTCATTGCATTATGCAGTGATGACATCCAACAGAGTAATCAGCTATTTACTAGGGAAACTGCCAGCAAGTTAGCACCATTAACAGAAAAACATCCCATCACTGCATCAGTAGCCATCATGCATACAACTGACTTCGCAACAAAGCGATGGATATTAACCAATGAGGGCTTAAGAAAGCTATTGAGTTGTTGTGCCTCAGCCCTAGAACTGGATCCATGGAATCTGACCTACGTCCACAAGATCCCTACATTACTGTAAATAAAGGTAAATAGGAATCATAAAAACATGAAAAAGCACCATTTAACTTTACATATCTAATGAACAAGACATACTTCAGACAGACACTTATTATCATTCAATCTAAAATAGTAAATATTCCTGGATTAGATCAAGGAGAAAATCTCAGTCATTTGCCATGATTTTAATAATCAAGACTGGACAAAGAAACATGAGATTGAGTGGTGTGTCTAAATTGGGTGTTCAGCCTCCAGCCACCAGGTTTTGTTTCAATTTTTGTTATATTAAAGACACCCTTTAACCTTTTAGTTCCCTGCCTACTAGTGAAATAACCTTCCGAGAGCATAACAAGGGCAAATTCCAAGCAGTTAACCATGCCAACATTTAAAATGGATTAATTCAATTACTTTTATTTCAAATATAAAATAAGAAATTACTTAAACCATTCCAACTCTGAATTGAATAATCCATACAGCTTTTTTATCTTTAATAAATATTTTCATTATTGTCCTGTGTTTTGGTGGGATGGAGTTAATTTTCTTCCCCGTAGCTAGTACAGTATTTTGAATTTAGTATGAGAATAATGTTGATTTCTAGTTGTTGCTAAGTAGTGTTTATACCAAGTCAAGGACTTTTCAGCTTTTCATGCCCTGCCAGTGAGAAGCCTGGAGGGGCACAAGAAGCCAGGAGGGAGCACAGCTAGGATAGCTGACCCAAACTGGCTAAAGAGATACTCCATACCATACGTCATTATGCTCAGTATATAAATAGGGGGGAGATGGCCAGAAGGGGCCAGTTGCTGCGCTCAGGTCAGCCTAGGTACTGGTCAGTGGATGGTGAGCAATTGTGTTGTGCATCACCTGCGTTTACTGTTTTGTTTTTTTTTTTTTTTTGTTTGTGTGGTTTTGATTTTTGTTGGGTTTTTTTTTAAACTTTTCTTTCTGTTATTTCCCTGTTCTTACATGAAACAAAGCTTTGTTTTTCAACCAGTAAATGCTATCTAGCATTCTCCCCTTGCTCTGCCAACACCAGTGGCTATACTCCTTGTTTCTAGCAGTTATCTGTTTAAACATACACTCTTCTTCAGACTCCATTCACGAAAAAACAAAGCACTATTTGGAAGGTTTACCCACTTATCACCACTTCCCCAGTCTGGGCCATGTGGGAACTTTATGAGGAAGATCTAGCTAATATTCAGATCTTGATTAATAGAATTTAGTATGCAGGGTCTTGTACTGATCTTTACAGAAAGTTTCTCTGAGCACCTCTGAAAAACCTGCCCACCTCTTGATTAGCCTGTTATATCAGATGGGTAATGCCTTGTATAGTAGCACTCTGCAAAAACCCCACATAAAGCTGTACATTTCACATGCATGCCATTTCTTCTTCTTTGAAGACGCAACAGCACTCTTAATAAAATTTTGTTTTTAAGGCAAGAGATATTGGCAGACTGAGACATTCAGTAAATACGTGGACAAGAGGTCATCCAGCATACATAAAGAGAACATTATTTATTGGAATTTTTTTTTTCAAAAACAAAAATACATGCACAATAAATTTTAACTGAAAGTTATTTGTAACAAGTCAGTTGACAAGTATATTCTGCACAGTATCCAAGAAATTCAAACAAGCTGTAGGAGTGGTTTTCTCATTAAAGTTCCAGAAGAATTTATAATCTTACTGCTGACACTCTGTTTAGTACCACACACTATTTAGTGCAAGGTAACAGGTCAGAGGATGTGATCCTATATGTCAGGTGCAAAAATTACACCAAAATAAAAAATTATCTTCCTACTCTCACTTACGGAGTTAAAACTTCATTTTCAAATGTAGAGCTTTCAAGCAGTGTCGTATACTAGGTCCATAAATATTGTTTTCTTTAATTTCATGTTGAGACCCTACTACGCAGTTTCTGGCAAAGACTGCTTTAGAGGAAGATAAAAAGCCCAATACAACAAATCACTAAACCAGAATGTCCTGAACTATCTGTGCTTTGTTTAAAACATACGAAAATAAGAACAAAACAAAATCTGCCCTTGACACTGTATGAGCTGTCCCACACAAGACTTCAATAACTGAAATAACTTCAGTTTGTGAAAATATCCACTTTAATTGACATGATCTCAATGTAACCAGACCCACAATTCAAAGCATTCACTTGTGACTATTGCATGAGTAAAAACAAATATAAAGGATAATTCCCTTAAAAAAGAAAAAAGTATGATTGTGTCTGCCAAATGTAACAGTTAATCTGTATTATTTTTTATTTCAGTAAGACTGGAGCTAGTTCACTTTTTAATTCCAGAGGAACATCCGCTCATTGTTACTGTAAATAACTTATATATACAACATTATGTCTTACCAGAACAGTTACACGTGTTTACATGTAATGAATCAAAATAAAAAAAAAAAAAAAAAACCAAAAAATCTCTTTTCATATTTGTAATTAGTTCTCTTAAACACAAAACACTGAAAATTTTATTTCAAAGCAAAGGAAGGAGTGGGAAAATCTGGAAACTGTTTGCTCAGATGCCTTGGCCAAAGGGGATGCAACAGCTTTCTCTGCAGCATCATTCACTTCAGCACTGCCCACTGCGCTGATGTGGAGAAAAGGCTTACACAGCTTATCAAAAGCCAGCAACTTATCTAATAGACATTGACAGCTAGGAACTAAGAGGTACAAACTTACAATACAACTGTTACTACAAGCAGGTAAGAATGACAACTTCCAACCTGCATTCTCTCTAGAATCTCTTCTTCAGATTTCACACAGGACACCTACGCTGTGAACAGCCACACAGCTCTCCTCTAACAACGAAGTAAGTATTTTCACTTCTTACTGCATTTCCCGAAAAGTTAGTAGACCTTACAACAGAGGGCTAACAGCTAAAAGCTTTGAATCCTGCAGAAACTGCCCTTTTTCATTTGAGATGATGCCTGAAGAATTCACCAGCTTGTGAATAAGCAGTGAAGAGTCCCCTCAGGGCAAGCCTTCAATTTCTGGCAATCTGATGCTTCTAGGTGAACTACAGTACCTAATGTAAATTACAGCTGCAGAAGGAAATGATACAGTCTTCATGGTCTCCAGAAAACCTCTGACTC
The DNA here is from genome assembly GCF_037157495.1 of Lathamus discolor. Classification (NCBI taxonomy): domain Eukaryota; kingdom Metazoa; phylum Chordata; class Aves; order Psittaciformes; family Psittacidae; genus Lathamus; species Lathamus discolor. Next base: position 87,507,301 of record NC_088888.1, read on the forward strand.
CTTACTGTTTTTTGTAGCTAACTTTGCAGAATTCCCTGCTGCAGAGACTGCACAGTCTCTGGCATCTTTCTGTGGCTGCAGAATAGATCTGGGCACCACAGTAAAAGCAAGAACTTGAGTGATTTACCAGGGACAGCAATGCAGAAACGAATACCCACAATGACAGATTGTGTGCACACTCCTTTTGAAGGAACCTGAAGAGAACAAAGTAGCTACCAGATTCCTCCTCAAGAGGGGAGCAAAGAGGGAATGCAGAGCACCACAAGGGATGGTCTTCCCCTCTGCAAGGGCATTCACTAGCAAGCAGCTAGGAAGTGGTGGAACACATGCTTATGAGGCGATTTTCAGTTTCAGAAGTTAAGGTACCTAGTGTTTCAGATATTTTATGCACAATTCCATTAATGCCAGAGTATCCTATATATTGGCTTGAAACACTGAGAAGGTGTCCTGTCTACCACAATGAAGCATGTGACTATCCTATTCAGCTGAATAGGTGCTGCTTTATTAAAAATAACGCACAATGAAGTCAAGCAAGGAACACAAGGTAAAAGGAAAGGCAACGCAGCAAGCCAAATTAGGCAGAAACCTGAGGGTGAAAAAAAAATCAAAATAAGACTTACAGCCTAACACTGCAGACATTACTTGGTTACAGTACATTAAAATGTGTGCTTTTAGCCAAGTTTTGGCTGCTTCACAGCCCAGTTCACAAGAACAGGTAATACAGTTACTGTTAATATGGGGTCTTTCACATCTGTTTACATAGGTGTGTGTCAAACTCAATTCAGTGAGGTCTCAAATAAAGGAAACTGGATGCTATTAGACTCATTTCTGTGGGAAGACTGATACCCAGCTTCCTTGGATGACATACACTAAGCTGCTCACATGTCCAACAGGCACAAGACACACCTCAGACTGTCGTGACCAGAAGAAGCTCTGATTCACTCGCAGGAGGTTACAACAAATTCTCCTGATGGGAGAAATTACTAATTCAGTGATAGGCTGCTCTAGGCATGCAAATGAGAGCTCCTGGGCGATGTGGTGACACCAGTTTCAGCTTCCCTACCAGCATCATGTTTTCTTCCAGTGCAACATATTCAGCTGTGGCTGTGGTAACATGGTAGATCACTTAGCAATGTAAAACAGTCCTGCTGCTATGCAGGCACATCTGAATAACTCATATTTTGCATAGGTTTTCAATGCAACAAGGTGTACAGTCCCAATTTAGACTTTTGTGTCTTGCTTCTGAAATTTGTACATACCAAAGAAAATTAATCACTTAATCACATTCTAGCCACATCAGCTCAGTAAACAGGGCCATGATGAGTAAAAGTAACCACACTATCAAAAACCTGCTTGCAGGTCAACTGGCGACCACATCAAACTCCTAGGAAAGAGATTATCTTAATACGATAATTGGACGCTGCTGATAACAGGAAAGGTTCAGGAGCTGACAAGCAAGCAGTTCTGGCACTTCTGTTTCAGCGGCAGTAAAGCAACACGGCTCGTTACTGATGATAAAAACTCACCTTACACCACATCAGATGCCTACCAGCATACTCACTCTTGGTTCCTCAGACTTAACCCTCCCCCTTCCTCTGTTCAAAGAACCTAGGTGTGAATTGCAGAATGATGCTCCCTTCTTTGCTGTTACTTCAACAAAACTGATGTGCACTGAAACACAGTGGTGTGTCTCCACAGAAAAGGTGGAGCATTCTGATCAGAAAAAAAACCCAACACATCAGCTTCAAACACAAGCAATAGCAACTGGAAAGAAGGTTAAAGCAGTTGGATAATAGCAAAATATTCCCTCCCTCTCCCGGAGGACAATAAGAGAAACAGAACGTTCAAGTCATCAACACTTCATTTAAAACCAGCCATACGAACTTCATATACTTAGCTGTGCTATATCACAATATGGACTTGTGTCCATTTCACTATTTCTTCCTGACTAATTTCATAACTGGAAATGTATTTTCTTTGGGATAAGAGCTGGGCACTATTATAACATGAGTACGTATTAAAATAAATAGTACCCTAGGATGTATTCCTTAGCTGTTTGTTAAAAGTCTAGTTATAATTTTGTCACGAAGGGTGAAGCTTGCATCAACAAACCACCAAAAGTAACTGCTAGATATGGCTTCTGAAGTCAATGGGTAACCCTGTGTAAGCTGACTTCTGCAGCACTGCTGTAGACATCTTATCTGAAGATGTTTAAACTCTTAGTCTAAAAACCTGCCTGATTACACAACCGGTCCTTTGAACTTCTAGAGAAAGTACCTCAGATCACAGAATCTATTTACCCGGTTTGACAAGAAGCAGGCTCAAGACAGGATACAAATAGGGAATTTGTGCTGACAAATTTATCAGGTTCTCAGATGTCCTACTGCAAGAATTTCAAATGTTTATTTTTCTTCCTAGAAGATAGAGAAGCACTTTTATTTGCATTTAACAGATAAGGGTTTCACTTGCCTATAGCATAAAGAATATGAATGGGGCAGATGGAAAAAGGACTTTCATGTTGTTTTTTCTCTAGATCTAAAGAAAAAAGTTTACCTTTAAGCATAGTTTTTCTAAAAACACCTTTATATCATATACAATTTTTAAAATAATGGTCATGTCATTGCTACACTTCATTTCCTCTTTAGTTAAAGAGACTGTCTGCTCAATACATAACTGAGCAAGTCTGAAGTCTGCTGCTCAGGCTCAGCAAACCATAAAATCACAATGCAAACAATTTTATTGAAGCAGAGAGTTTACTCAAATATTCTGTAGTTATGTATTTTACTAGGGTTCAGTGAAGAAAATCATTGCCAAGAGACTGACCTCTGGAGAATATTAAGAAGATTCCTATATGTAATAATTTTTTTGATTGAACAAGAAAGCAGATAACAAAAAACTACAGTTACTGCAATTTTATTTCTTTTATGTAATAAGACTGCATTAGCAACCTGCATGCATTATGCAGGACTGAATCATACCATGTGATGTTAAATATGAAGCCTGTATATTTTTGCTTTCATATTAGCTTTTAGTCTTATGGTCTAAATTGGCAAACTGTTACGAACATAAGTAGTCACAATTCGCTCAACAGCACTAGCTACATGTATAGCAGTCTAGTTCTGATGCTGACTGTAAAGATTTTACAGCTGCTCAGTTGAATTAAAGGTAATTGACCTTTGTATTAAAGGGAAATCTTCTTGAAGAATCAGAATCAATAAAATCTTGAAGCTAATGCAGTTACCTTGTGAGCTAATGAAAACATATATTAATATTTATAACACAATTTCTCCTGCGTATGTCAGTAAGAGTATATCTTTGGTCTCTTATTCTTTGCATATTTGACAACTTTTTGTATTTGAGCATAAAAACGACTTGTAAAGATTTAGGCTATTAGAAATCATTGCCTAATTTTCTAGAGTTTTATAATAAATTAATATTCACTGCAGGAAGGCCTGTTTTTGAGGTCACAGTCCTGCCACCATATGTTAATTATCATTTAATAGCACCTTGTAGATTCAGGAGCTTTGCTTCTAGATCCTCATCAAGGCTATACGCGGTTGGGAACTTTCCTTAAAGTACAAACAATTCGCTCCTATCTAGACTCCTCAACTATCTGAGGAACCTTAAAAAAAGACATCTGTATAAATAAACTGTTTCAAATCTTGGTGACAGAAAAAAGCAGGACTTACCATGAACATAATTTTAAGATTTTGGCATCTAAATCCTCAATAAATCCTATTTTCAGTGCCTAAATAATTTACTGGGTCTTTCTGCACTTGTTTTTGTGCAGTGCAGTCCTATGGCAGGGACCGTACAGTAGCCCACACTTACAATCAGTAGCCCACATTTACAATCCAGGAAAGTCAGAGCATCTAAAAATTTTTAATCATAAATCACCATTACTTTTTCCCCACAAGTGCTGCACATATTTCAAATATATGTAGCACATGTACAAGTAAATTATTTGTAAGACAAGATTTCAACAAGAGGGTTTTTCTGAACATCTGGCATCTTGATCATATGCAAAACCTGAACATGCCTTCCAGCACAACAGTGGAAGGAAGTATTCCACCTGTTTGATTAGGAGAGAAACAGTGTCCCTTATAAGCCTTTGGCACCTCTTGTAGATTATCTTCCCGCATATTTTTGTAATTTCCTTAAAAGAAAGGAAAAGGCGACCCAAATTTAATGTAGCTATTGTTTACTTTATTACTCTTCTGTAGTGGAAAATACATAATGTCCATGTCCCATCCCATGTCATCCATCCCCCCAAAAATAGCAGCTACAGTGCCTTGCTACATTAAGCATGTTCTGGAAATTTTACCCTTCATGCACCTCACAACAGCCAGAAGCAGGAAACTTCATGGCAGTTTGCAGTGTTCCTCTAGCTAGAGCTCTTTTTGATAGGAATTTTGCTTCTAAATGCTAAGGACTCCAAGGAGTTGATTGTGTTCTTATTTGTAATACTCATACAAATGTGTACAAAAGAGTAAAGACAGAACAGGTGTGAAGTTATCAATGAGTTGACACACACAGGAAAAGGGATAACTAACAAAAGTCTACATCCTTTGCTTGTGATTGTGGAAAAAGATTTTTGAAAGCTCCTTCACACAGCATTTTTGGTAAGTACTTAGAATTTAGGCACTACAGACTTTCAAGGTGAGGCAAAGGAATCACTGCGCAGCAAAATAGAACATGCAGGGAGGTATCTGACCTAGCAGCAACTGATCTGGCTCCAGACCTGAACACAGTAAACTTGAATCAGCCTCAAAAAATAGCCAGTTAAACTCTTAATATCTGCACACCACCACAGTATGTGAATAAACTAGTTCACCTGCCTCTTGCTCAGAACTGTGCTCTGTGTTTGCTTACACAAAAAGAAACACAGGTGCCCTCAGATTCCCACATAGCCCTAGAAAATGGGACGGGATAACCCAAGTAAATCCTTAAGTTCCAGAGGAAAAATTACTGCAACTACCACAGTTCAAAGTCATATACTACAATTATTTTTCTTCACATTTAGTTACGTGCTCAAATACAAATTCAACCAAATCACGGGTAGCTAATTTTACATTTAAAAATCAAACTAGAAGAAACTCTGATTTCCTGGTCCCACACTGAGGAGCTAGCTATAACAGCAAAGATGACAAGTAATACGTGACAGAAATGAAATTAACAAAAGAAATTAATTTCCCCCGGTTTTTATCCCAAATCTCTTCATAGCATAAATTCAAATTGACAGAACAAAGATTAAAGAATATTTTTTCCCAAAGAAGATACACTTCCTCTTAATTATAATGTCAAAATCCCTGATATCCGAGCCTACTTTATCTAACACAACTAAGAAAAAAAGAGCACCCTTTAAGCCTGAGGTAAATAGTTTGCAATAATTGGAGTCAAATGTTTAACTATGAATAGAATCTTCTCTTAGCAAGAACAGTGTCTGATGGTGAAGTACCAGGAGAAAAAACTTCTCAATTAATCATCCTTACATAAAGTATCTGGATCTATTACATAAGCAGAAGGGCATTGAAGAGCACTGTAAAACTCCATGGCCCACTATCTACCAAAACACAGTTAAATGCTGAAAGAGAAAAGCATATAAAAATCATGTGTGTTTAAAAGAAAAAAAAAATAAAATGCAGTAACATTTGTATTTTTAAAACACAACAAATTGTGAAAAATCAACATAACTTATATTACTAAAAATGTTAAGGTATTCAAATTAAAACACATTTAACCAGAAAATTTAAAAATCAAACCTGCAAAATTTACTGGCCAAATACTTGGAACCAGAATTTGTAAGTGCATTCAAACTTCCCCTTTGACTTCTTAGATTTTCCTAACTTGAAAAATACTTGACTTTTTACGATTTTCATAAATAAGGCTGATACAAAATTTAGATTCAATTGTGACTTGCCAATAAGAAAACATGCAAGGCAAATCTCCAAATGAAGATTCTAATTTAGGAACCCCGACAGCAGTTTTGGTTCAAGTAACTGAAACGTGTTTCTAAAAATGCTAACAGACCTCAGTTTTAATGTACTGATGTTATTTTTCACATATCAGGAAGGAGGGGGGGGATGATCAGGACCAGCACTGCATATGGAATCTCCCTATATTAAATTCTTTCCAGACTGCCCCAGAGCCAAATCTGCAGCACAGCAGAACTCTAGCTGATATCCTGATGAACCAGTCATGTAGGATTTCATTTTCACCTTCAGAATGATAGCCAAAGGCAGACAGAAAAATTAAGATATATGCAAATATATCTTTTGCAATATGTAAAAAGAGCGCAAAGCTTACATACCTAATATATCTATTTTTTCTGCTTCACACCACAGTTGAAAGCAAGAGTCTAAAATTAGGCATCCAGCTCAATTTGAAAGCTGCATCCCTCAGGCTTAGCAGGTATCACAATTTCTGCTACACTAACACACAGGACTTTCATGTATACTATAAAAGATGTATACGCCTGCAGACAGCTGTGCATTGAAATCCCTAATAAGATGAGCCAGGGTAAACCATCTTCCCGAAGCCAGTATCACAGAAGATTTCACTTGGCTTCTTTCAGAAGTTTACCACACAGAAGTGATTCACTTCACTACATTCTTTTTTAATCTTTGCAATGCACCGATCCCCAAATCTATCACTTCCCAAAACCTTTGTTTCACTATTTCTACCATCATAAATAAATGACAAGTTTTGATTAACCTCTCAACACAGCTCACAAGAGTTAACATAGTTGCGCAAAGCAGCAACCTGAGTAGGGGCTAACAAGAATTGCTGCTGCAAGTTATGTGGAATGAACAAGGAAAGCACAAGCCCTCGGAGGCGGCTCAGCTACCACCAGAGCTTGGAGGTATGCATTGCCTGCGGCTCAGTGCCTTCCCACTTAGCTCCCATACTGTCCCAGTACTCTCCCACTCCTAAGTTGCCAGACTGGGAGGAAAGCTCAGGGAACCCAAGCACAGGTTCATAAAACCAGGCTCATTCCAAAATGCAATTGCCAGCAATTTGTTTCTGAACACAACTGGAGAAGCATGAAAAGTGACATCTCCATCTGATGTCCTGCTTATGGCATCTGCCCTGGAAAAACTCCTCATCTCAAGGGGAGTCACCCTGTCACACACACCTACTGACAGAGAGCAGTTAAAAGACAGATCTTCACCTTGCCTTGATGAAGCCTGGTTATGATGCCTCCCTCGCTGCGAAGAGGAAAGAACCAGGCTCCTAAAAGATGACAACCCACTTCACCAACAGCAATCAGAAGCACTTCCTGATTTAAGTACGCTTCAGCTTGGCTATTAGACTTGCCCTGCCTCTTTGGCTACCCACCTCCACTTTGGGCCTTTGTGAATTACCTGAGGGATGGCTGGACAGCTTCAAAAAGGAAAGCAGGAAGTAAAGATAACCTCAACAGTGCCTGGCTGCTGTCCTGGGCACACACCTTGTAACCATCACTTCCAATGCAAACTAGCCAACAGCTGAAAGACAAAGCAACCATCCCAAACTCAGACACCAAACTCTCCTCACAGAATTCCTAGGGAGCCAACACAGGCTCTACTCCACTGGAAGGCACTGTCAGCAGCACAGTGTCTCTGCAAAGTTTTAATTTGCAATAATAGTTTTCAGTCTTGTTGAGACACATCTAGTCCAAGCTTCAATACCAATCCAGAAAGCATGCTGCATTCACATAACAGTTTGCATTAAAAGAGACCTTAAGATCATCTGGTTCCACCCCCCGCTGCCATGCCAGGGACACCTTCCACCAGACCAGGCTGCTCAAAGCTCCATCCAGCCTGGCCTTGAACACTGTCAAGGATGTGGCATCCACAACTTCTCTGGGCAACCTGTTCCAGTGCTTCACCACACTCACAGCGGAGAACTTCTAATACCTAATGCAAATCTACTCTCCTGTAGTTTAAAGCCATTCCCCCTTGTCTTACTGTTCAATGGGGATCTCTTGTATTTCTAGAAGTATTACAGCTCTGCTAAATAACACTAAGGTAGCTTACGACTGACACAGCCCTTCCAGAGTCCTGTAACAACAATGAAAACCAGAATTTCACAATGTCTTTAATGAAATTACCACTTTCAAAAACTCTTATTCAGCAGAAAGTAGAGATAGCGAAGAGCTGATAAAAGCACTGAACAAAATCCATGCACATGAATTCAGTCATGGATTTTAATCAATTGTAAAAACCTTTGAGATGGAATGTGATCCTTTAGGAAGCAGTCCAAGTGATGATTTATTATTTTTTCAATGCCACTCAATACAAAATATCAAACACAATTACAACAAAAAACAATTGAAGAACATTTTGTCCTCATTTCATCTGAATCATGTGCACAAACACAGCAGGCATTAATTTCATCACCCTGACAGCAACTGGGGTAAGAAGCTAAGGGTCACAAAGAGACGAGAGCATTCATCATATTGAATTACTAGTCCTTACAGCCCTTCAAATGTCCTAATCACAGTCATATTTGCAGCCATTCTGGTTTTCACATGCAACTGTCCTTTTTCTGCATATATGTAAGAAAACAGACTTCCCTAACACAGTGAAAATAAAAGCAGTAACACAACCAACAGTTCACAGGCTACTTGATGATTTAGAAAGTTCTGGCCAGAACAACTATTAGCACTAGCAAATACAAGTGCTTGAATTGCACCTGTTTGTGTTAGTGACTGTGCTGGCTCACTGCTGATAAAACTAATATTCTTTGCTCTCTAAGACTTTCTACTTACCAGAATTCAAGCACCTCATATATTCCTTCCTAGAAAACAGTACTGTAGTGCTTCTGCAGCTTACAGCAGGACAGGTAGGAAGCCACACAACTGAATCATAAGCAACAAAGGACCAAAGCATGGCTGCTCTCTCTATGACACTCTCCAACAGCCTACATCTACGGATTTTCATTACTATGAATTTATAATCCCAGAGATTGTTGAAAAGCAATGAATTAAATTTATATCTCCTTAGTAAAATTTATGTATACCTGCTAAACTGCAATTGCACTTACAAATTTACCCAGCGTTAGAGGATTTCACATTATAAACATAATGGCTTTGTCCAGTTTACCTCACTTATAGGACTGGTATATCCTGGATTGATTTTTGTACTCTGTGTACTGATTCTTCATTTTTCTAAGCCAACTCTTCCATGACAGTCAGCAAAAGGGTTATTTTTGGCAATTCATTAACAGAATTCTAGTATTATTGGAAAACCTAAACTGATCACGTCCTGGCTCAAAACAAATCATTTTGGTAGAACCAAACGGGCCTGATGAAAAATTTTAAAGGGAAAGTATTTACAGTAGGAGACATTAAGAAACTTTTACAGTTACTTCATAAGACACCCTCTAGAACATACTCAGTAAGAGTTCACAGCAACTGTTGCTCTGTAATTATTTCAGATTTCAAGTCAAATATTTATGAGAAGGGGAATTACTAGTCTCTCAAGATTTTCTGTCATGCAGATCAGGTTATCACCTCATTTAGTCACATTTTACAACTGGAAAAAGATTTCTATAAAGATAAAATGCCTTCCCAGCAAGACCTAGAGCTTTTGCTTTAATAAACTTGGCTAAAAACATCCAAGTCAAGGAGAACAAAAAACGAAGCAAAATACATTTATGCATACAGCTGCGAGGAAGAGACAGATTTAGATATTTGATGGACTAACAGCAGATGGTACACAGAAATATCAATTTGTGGCAGATAAATAAAAATACATATATCAAAATACAGTAGTATTTCATTCTGTCAAAAAAAGTCTACATTTATGATCCAAACCAACTTTACTCTCTCACAGCCCCACTCACATAATTTTGCTGAAATTCCCAGTTGAGATCATACAATTCAAATGTTCACAACTGCCTTAGAGTGTTATCATATTGAAAACCCACAAATGTAATAAACCAAAGAACACTAAACAGTACATAATGTTAAATAGCTTTTATATAGGGTAAGACAGCGGCTGTGCTAAATACCACAAGGCTTTCATTTGCCAAGTCACTTAAGCATCTGTATAATCCTAATAACTTAACTGATACTAAGCAACAAGTTCCCATATTCTGACAGCTGATGTTGCTGGCCTCTCTTTTACCCAGCTATAAAAAATATCTCAACATACTGCAATCAATTGAATAAATTAATAGACCTGAAAGAGATGCTGAATTCCTCCCTCCCACGGCTATTATACCTTAATGCTAGTAAAGCCTTAAATAAAGATGCCTTATAAAGCCACGCTAGTTACTATTCTTGAGTTGGGTTTTAGGATTAAGTTTAATGATGCTACACTTCTGCATGTAATTACACACTTTAAAACAGCCAGTTCACTGTAGCTCTCAGGTTACCATCCCAATACCCAACACCCAGGCACATGCTTAACTTTGGGCTGTTTCAAGTTTAATGTGTTCAGCATTCACAAAAGTAGGCCTGAAAAACCACACTGTTTCTCCTTTAATGAGGGATATCTTCCAGTTAAATGATACATGAATTTTAAGGATTCTACCTCTTGTCTCTCTCTATATGTATCATACTTTCCCAAGCTTTATTTACATTTCAGTCTCTACTCCTAACTTGTAGTTACTATTTTACTTACCCTGAGACATACACCACATTGGTTCTGTGGGCTCTCCTTATTGGCTTCTGCTACCCTCTATTTCAGCTTTGCATACACCATCCCTCTTAACATCATCTGTGGCTTACTGTGACAAAGCATCTCTATTTTAAAATTGTCCTAAGGGATAATCTGTATCATCTCCCTTTTCTTTCTTCATGTATGGGTGGATGACATTTTATCAATGCAATATAAGAAAACAGATGTCAAAAGATAACGGCTGCTTTCTTTTGGTTAGCATCTTCTTTTCTGTATCCTTCTGTCACACACATTCTTTAAATAAAAGTTCTTATCAAAAGTTCAAAGTGGTTGCTACTCTACGCATGCTATTTGTAGGAAATTTTAGTATTTCTTCTGTTACAATTTATAAGTTGATTTTTGGCTGTCATTCTTGGAATGGGGTGAATTAAACTACTATACTACTTTCAGCAGCTAATGACCAAGGTGTGTCACACATCAAGATATCTGCATTAAAGATGCTACATAAAAAAGAAAGTGGATAAAACAGTAAGTACTTATTCTGTGAACTACTGCTTTTTTTTTTTTTTATAGATACATAAATTGCACCACAAGTTAACTAGTTTGGACAAGAGGCAAGAGCAAAGTTACGTGAGTTACGAGCTGAATCAATACTAATTCACCAGAAGATCTCACTTCCGTTTTGTACCTGTTCTATTTACCCTGATGTCAAACTGTGCAGTTCTATCCTTAGCAGGCTTTGGGGGTTCCAATGAGAATCAAAATGAAGTGAGGCCTACAACTTTAGCTAAAGAGTGGAAATTTGGGAAGATGTAGCCTGATGTTGAAATAAATGATTTGTAAGACAGTGGACAAATGCTTTTGCTGTAAGCATGAAGACAGGCTTAATTGTACCTGCTCAGTTACCTGCCAGTCAACATGTAAGAACCTCTAACTCACAAACACCTACAGCTGACACTAACTTCAATACACTTCAGTATATTCAGACAACTTTGAAAGTCAAGTTTACACACAGTAAGCACCTGTTATTTACATGGTTATTTCTCAGACACAGAATTAAGTTTTTTACTTTTCAAATTGCAGACAAATACGTAACCTTTCATATATTTGATGCTTCATAAATATTATTATTTGAATGCAGATACCTCTCTGGTCATGCAAGAAAGGCCTCCAATTCAAACCCACTAACATGAAACCTTGGACATGGAATACTGAATAATCACTATCTATGGCTATCAAAATTTAGGGGCCAAAGACTTACAGAGGTAAACTGCATGAAAACTGAGAACCTGTAATAATTTAGAGGTTAAGTGATCTATTTATTAAACCACTTGTATGTGTATTAAGTACAATTAAAGTTAACTACAGTTCTCTTATCTGCTACCAATTTAATACTACAGATGTGCAACACAGGCCACAGTGTTCAAGTGTGCAAAGGAGACTGCCATTCAAGTGCTGACAGAGCACGACCGGTGTCGCATCTCTTCCGTTTTCCCGACCTGCAAAATGAACACAACACCAACACTCCGTGAAAAGCATCACCAGAGGAGCAACAGCGGCTGCGAAACAAGGCTGCCCCGGCCGAACCCGGAGCTCAGGGGCAAGGCCATCGCCTGCACCTGCCGCTGCCTGCCCTCAGACCTCACATGGCGGCAGCGGGCCGACCGAGGCGTGCTGCGTCCCTCCTGCCCCAGGAGCCTGAGAAAAGGTAAAGCGCCGGCCGGGAGGCCAGCCCAGGGCCCACATTACCGACGGCTGCTGGCTCAGGAGGGACGCCAGGCCCCCTGCCCTCCCCACCCGACTCACCTGCACGCCCGTGTAGTTCTCGAAGAAGAAGAGCACCATGCTCTGGTAAATGGTGTACAGGCGGTCGTCCACCTCGCGGTAGAAACGTGCGGGCAGCACGGTGGAAAGCAGGCGCCAGGCACCCCAGGCCAGCACGTAGGTGGGCGCCGTGCCCATCATGACGGCGGCGGGCAGGACGTAGCGCATGGAGTAGGTGTGCAGCACCAACGACAGCAGCATCTTCCCGCTGCCCCCCGGCCTCACCGGGACACCCACATGGGCAGCACGCTCACAGGCAGACCCGCAGCCGCTCCGCACGCATCGCCCGCCACACCGGCCAGCCGCGCCAGGCGAGCGGAGCAGTGCGGCGGCCTCCGCGGCAGCGAGACCCAAGAACAGGCACCGACTCCGGCTCACAACTCCGCCAGCGCTGCCCCCGCCACCATAGCACCCGGCCGGAGGAGGAGCCGCGCCGGCAGGAAGGCAGCTGCTCGGCGGGTGCGGGGCACTTCCGGGACGGGTGCGCGGGAGGCGCGCTGGCTCCGCCTCCGCGGCCATCGGAGTGGTAGGGCCTTGTCGCCAGGGGTGACCAGCCTTTGGGGTGTCTGCTGCCGGCAGGCCCCTACGCCTCTCTACGGGGACTCTCCAGAGCAGGCCCGGGACTGTATCCCTGTGCCTCTCGCTCCCCACTCGGGCGCGGCAGGAATGGCTACAGCAGTCCTCTGGTGTGAGGGGCCCTGGGTTGTGCCCTCATGGTGCGGTGGAGGGCTGCTCGGCACCATGCAAGATGAGGCGCCCGCCTTATAATTGTTTAGCTGTAATTAGCGTTAATTTTAACCTAGCATAGGTTATAAGAAAATACACACGCACACTGCGTCCTTTTTGTGCCATGACTCCAGAGTGGAGCACTAAGAGAATTGTGCTTTCCACTTTCACCAGCTACAGCCACGATGATGGCCAGGGAGTTGTCAGCGTTTCATACTCACCAGTTTGCGTTTTGACTGCCGCAGGTTCTCCCAAAAGCAGGCAGCTGCCTACCTGCTGTCCTCCCCTTTCTGACCCCCAGTACCCTGGTGACAGCAGCAGGCAGATGCACCACCTGCTTTTGAAGAAAATACAAGAAGTCTTGAGGAAAACAGTGATAACCTTCCCAGAGGGAGTTTCTTATTAAGCTCTAGCCCATAGTGAAGTATTTATCCCTTGTTTTTTAAAACAAGAAGTTTTACCCTGAACCTTGTGAAGATCTCATTGTTTTAAAAGAAGTGGATGCTCAGTACCTTCTGATAAGATCAGTTTTCTTTGCCAGGCTTTAATGGGGGCAAGCTTTGTCCTTGTGCTAGCTGTTTTTCAGTGTGCGTTGAAAATTGTATCCCAAATAGTTCAGCAACAAGACTGGGGAAATGGTACTAGGTTAAAGAACTGTGGCAATGTTCTTGTCAAACCGCCTTGGGGGTGCTGAGCTCTGCAGTGAGAACTGATATTTGACATGCATCATAGCTTCTGTGTCCCTAACAAGACTAAATGGTCTTCTTTCCTTCCCCCTCCAGAAAGGGGTGGGGTGGGGTGGGAAAGAGGGGTCATGGTAGGTTTTCTGTCAGGGCTCCCTGTCCTGATCTGTGGGTACATTTCTGTCCTCACTGAGTAACTGCATGTGCTCCCCTTGTCTCAGGACTACTAGAATAGAAGCTCTTCCCCATCATGGCCTCTTTTGGCAGGGAATTTTTCTGCTCTAAGACAAGCAATGCTTGGTTAGAAAATGGAGGAGGAAGCTTCTGTTTTCTGATGCTAGTGACATGGCCACATGGAAAAAAGGTAATTCATCATGATACAGGGAGGAGAAAGTAATCCAACACAACACAGAGAAGGTAGAGTTGATGTCAGCAGAGTAGAGCCAGGTATGCAGGAACCAGTGCTCTGGTGTAGCTGGAACAGCAGGATGGGTGGGAGAGTGGATCCAGACCTGCTGCTTCACAAAGGCAACTGCAGAGAAAGACTAGGATTCAGAGCACCTAGGTGTGTTTGGCTAATGAGGCTGCAGTCAAGGGTGGAAAATGTAGATTAGCAGTCTGTAAAATAAGCAGTGAAGTAGGATTGGGAAGTGGCAGAGAGTTTGGGAAAATATAGCAAAATTTAGCTGGTGGGGCTTAAAGGCAGTGTAGGAGCTTGTGAGCTGGAAGTAAAGACTAGGTGCACAGCCTGAAGAGATGTGTTGCAGTGAAAATAATGTGGAAGGAATAAAAATAATCTTCAAATCAAAGAATGAACTGGAGACCTCTGATTTCATGTATATAAACCTGTGTCTTTCCTTACAGCACTATAAATCCACTTACACTTCTGAGGAACCTGCATATTAAATTATTACAAAATCTGTAGAAATTAACAGTTCTGCCTCTGGAGGATGGTTTGGCTATCATGTAATAAATAAGAACTGAAGATGCAACTTGAACAAAAAGAATAAAATACCTAGATCATCAAGAAATAATATATATTCTATGCACCAAATGCAGTAGAGGTCTAGAGGAAAAGTAGTACCTGTCCTGGGTTCAGCAGCCATTTTTTCTCCTTAGTATAGCTGGTGCTGTGCTGTGTTTTTGACTTTTGGCCTGGGAACAGCGCTGATAACAATGATGTTTTTAGTTACTGCTCAAATGTTTAGCCTGACCAAGGACTTTCTAAGTCTCATGCTCTGCCAGAGAGGAGAGGAAGCCGGGAGGAAGCAGAGACAGGACAGCTGTCCCAAACTAGCCAAAGAGGTATTCCATACCACAGCATGTCATGCCCAGTATGTAACTGAGAGTGACCCGGAAGGGTTAGTTCACTGCTCGGTCAGGCTGGGTATCGACGGGTGGTATTGTATTCTCTTCCCTTGTCATTTCTCTTACCATTATTATTATTGGTGGTAGCAGCAGTGATTTGTGTTATACCTTAGTTACTGGACTGTTCTTATCTCAACCTGTGGGAATTACATTCTTTTGATTCTCCTCCCCGTCCCTCTGGGAGCTGGGGTGGGGGGGAAGAAAGGAGGGGAGTGAGCGAGAGGGTTGCGTGGCTGATTTACGGCCTGGGCTTAAGCCACGACAGTTCTTTTTGGTGCCCAGCGTGGGGCAGAGGGTTGAGATAACAACAAATCTGACTGGAGTGTGTCTAATTGTATTTGTGATAAGCATTCATTGTTTCAGATTAATAGTCACTTGTCACAATGCTGATTTATTTGCTCTCAAAGTTGTTGTTCCTGATCTCACAGTTTCAGTATGTCATACCTTGCTTACAGCTGGTATTTGCTGTGTTAGTGTTTATCAGGTGAGGGGCTTGGGCTAAGGTTCTTGTCTCATTGTACTTTATGGTAATGACTTGTAATACAATAGAATCACTGTTCATGAAACTGATCTGGCTTATGTTCCCAGTGTGGTCACCACCTTTATACTTCGGGAGGTATATAATAGAAGTGCTTAGCAATTACACATCTTTTTTCTCCTCCTTGGGTGGTCAACCTGTGAAGGAGACATTCTCTTACCCTCCCAGCCCCTCCCCCAGACTGTTTACAGCATCATTTGAGAGTTTAGAAGGTTTTGAATGGCCTTTAAATACCCTTGAGACCTGCCTGCTGACTGTGGTGGGGATCACCATGTTGCCACCCATAGAGTGTGTTTTGCCCACGACCATTTCGTCTGGTCCGGAGAGTTAAGCAGAGCCAGGTTTGGGCCTTGTCTGGGGTTAGATAACAATATAGGAGGACCAAGAGATTTTCCCCAAGGCTGGACAGCCATGAGTGGCAGGGTGTGTGGGATAGTATGGGCAAGTATCTGGGCCAGTGGGCCCCTCCAGTGCTTTGGAACTTCACCACTGAACAAGTGCAAAATCCAGAAAAATTAGTAAAACACTTAAATGAGGTGTGTTGTCATTCTGGCCATAGAGATGGACAAATCATGGCAATGTGCTTACAAGGCCTTGTTCAACACTATCCAGCACCTTCAAAAGGAAAAAAAATGTCCCTGGATCTGAGGGCAAAGCAATAGGCAGTGCAGCTACTCCAGCTCCAAGCACAGCAGCTACACCACCCCCAGTGACAAGTACAGCAGCTACTCAAACTTCGACTGCAACAGACAGCGCAGCTACTCCAGCTACAAGTACAGCAGCTACTCAAACTTCGACTGCAACAGACAGGGCAACACTCCAGCTCCAAGCACAGCAGCTACACCACCCCCAGCAACAAGTACAGTCTCTACTCAAACCACAGTGATAATCACTGCAGCTAAACCAGAGGACCAATTCGTGCCAATATCGGTTGCCCCTGTATGCAAATGTAAAAGCAAAAAAGAGGAAAGAAAGATGAAGCAAGATGAAGAAACAATGTACTCATCACCCGGGCCAGCGTCTGATCAGGAGAGCAGTACCTAATCTCATAGCTGAACTCAGGCAGTCTTAATCTGTCATTCTTTGATATTCTCAAGTGCTGAACTTTGCAACTTTAATAATACTCTTTCAGTTGAGGATTTGTGAGGCTTTTTTGTGTATGAGGTTATATGCATGGTTGTTTTTCCTGTCTTGAATCTGACACAGTCATTTGACCCAGTGATAAAAATGAGCAGTGAGATCTTTCAGTTCATTAGGCTTACATATAAGAAGATATCTTTACCAATTTTAGAATATTTGTGTCTTCATTCCTTTGAATGTTTTTGTTTTGTTTTGTTTTGTTTTGTTTTTTTTCTCCTATATTTCCAGTGAGTAAATTATAGAGTCATAGAATCATAGAATGGTTTGGGTTGGATGGGTCCTTTAAGGCCATCTAGTTCCAACACCCCTGCCATGGGCAGGGACACTTTCCACTAGACCAGGTTGCTCAAAGT
Source organism: Lathamus discolor (assembly GCF_037157495.1). Lineage (NCBI taxonomy): Eukaryota > Metazoa > Chordata > Aves > Psittaciformes > Psittacidae > Lathamus > Lathamus discolor. The sequence continues at coordinate 87,524,540 of NC_088888.1, forward strand.
CCAGTCCAACCTGGCCTTTGCAAAGAAACTCTCAGGGACTGTGCTAGAAATTTTAAAAGTCAAGTTTTGTAGGTTTGGAGACACCAGTGGGATTTAGAAAGGCTGAAAGTCTTTTGAAAGTCTATTTGTTTTGAAAGAAATAAGACTACCTGTCTTGTCGTTGCTGTATTTTACATTCTGTATGTTTTTAACATGCCCCCTCTTCTTGTTTTTTTATTAATGTTGGAATTTTATTTTTTTCCCATTTGGTGCTTTTTCACATTCTTAATCTGCCGCCATCCCACACCACACATGCACGTGTTTGTACACTTAATTTCACTTCTGATAGTTTGGTATTTTCAATGGGCTCTTTTAATACTTTTCCTCTCTTTATCAAGTATATGTTTATCAAATGTATAGATAACTGATTTTGTTTTTAGTGACAGAAAAAATACAGGGTTTCCCATAGTATGGCTTAGGGCTTAATTTACTAGTGTAATTACATCAGTATGATGTGGTAATATGATATTGAAATGTCTGCAACCGAATGAAACTCAAACTTTTCAATTCAAGAATTGAGTGTGACACAGTGATTAGATCTGCCACCAAGTCCTTGCTTCTCTTGATTCATAGGCACTTGTTATCCTAGATCATTCTGAACTGTGCCACAGGAATCTGAATATTGGTCTTTCACATTCTAGTCTACAGATACAGAATACGAAAAATGTTCTGATCTTTGCTACGATTTATAATTTCTAGTCCTGTGAGAGCGTAAGTCCTAATTACACCTCTTTTAACAGATAAATAAGCACGATTACTTCCTAGTCATTTTGCTTTCAGCTAGAAGAAACAAAATCACCCATTTAGGATAATTAGGACTCAGTTAGGAAATGGAGACTTCAAACCTGTTAAGGTATTATTTTCTTCTGTACAACAACCTTGAAATTTAAAAGAATAAGCAATCCTGCTGTTTTGGAAGAAAGCATCAGTCTGCCGTATCTAAGGAGCTCAGTCTCTTTGGTGTGAGCATAATTATTTGGTGTGAACCTGATTATTCTAGTGTTAGATTTTTCTGCCAGTGGTTGTCACTTCTGAAGTGGCCAAACTCACCCAGTTCTGGAAAAACGCCATGGTTTCATCATCCAGTGAAAAATACCAGTGAGTGTACTTTTAGAAGGAACCACAAACTGTGACACTAAGTACCAACTCTGAACATTAAGGGATTTTCTCATACTGCTAGTCACAAAATGGTGTTTCACAGTTCTGTCACCCACTTACTGTAATTATCAATTAGACTAAGCAAAACCAGGTAATATTAGATACAAATCAATCTGACTCAAGGTTTAGAATTGAAACCTTTACAGATGGTGTCATCTTCAACAATATCCTGGGAGAATATTTATTGGTATTACCTCTGTTTATATACGTTGAGAAACAAGGCACAGATATTATGGCCAAAGGACTAGATCCAGCAAAGGATTTAAGCAATGTGAATTTCTGAAGAGCAGGACTCTGAGTGAGCACCTAGGCTTACTCCTTCTGTGCAGTGCACGTCATGCAGAGAGTTAAGCAGAACAGAACAGGATCCCAGCAGTCATCAGTCTGAGCAGGAAGTTGATTAAAATTAGCAGGCTCAGTGTATATTTGTGTAAGGTCAGGTAAAAGGAAACACTGAGGATGGCATTGTAGCCTAAGTATGGTCTCACAGGACCTCATTCTGGATTTCAGAAACACATCTGTAAACTCAAGATTCACAACTCGCAGATCTCTCAAAGAGTTTGGTAACACACCTTTTAAAATGTGGCCAGAGAAGACATCGACATCACCTCCTGCTTCCGAGAACTGGATTAGACTTGGGTTCAGCTTGTTGAAGGTGTCAAACTCATACCTCCCATCACCAAGGTGGGTGAACAGCAGGGTAAGGATAATAAGCAACTCTCATCTTGAAGATGCATGTACTTAGCAATTGTTTAATGTAACATATAAAACCAGTTAGATTAGATTACTGGTAGACTAGTCTAGATTACAGTTAGACTAGTTCAGAGAAGTAGACTAGTTTAGATTACAGGTCCTCTAGCTGTGGGCCTTTTCTCTAACAATGGCCATAACCTTCTCCATCTCTCTGCATTTGCTCTAGATGATGGCTTCCTTGAATCCTGCAGTCGTCTCCAAGCTCAGGCAAGACCTGTAGTAGTTCCTATCCATCCCTGACTTTGGCCTTTCAGGGCTTCTTCTTGCTTCTCTGTCCTATTGGACTCTTTGGCTGCCCCTCACACAGAACATAGTAAGGCTGTACAACAGCTAGCTGGGCCACCTCAGAAACATGTCTACATGCTTGTGCTCTGCTGCCTCTTGCCACCAGAAAATGGTGCGGAACCACAGCAGACTGACTTGCGTTCTGAGCTAATTCCATAGCCCATAAGAGGATTTCCGATCTTACAACCCTGGCTGGCAGTGGGAATGGTTGTGTTCATGGTGTGATTTATAGTCTTCTGCATCATGCCCTTGTAATTAAAGGGAAACTCAGGTTCAGCTCTATGTTAATTGAAGGAGGTTTCAGTTCTCTGCCTGCTATGAAATTTCTTTTTGAGGACATGGCTGTACTTTTCATCACTTCAAGTAAATAATAATGGCAGATACAGAAGGTTAGGGCAGACTTCTCCCAGGCTCTCCCAGTCTTCTCCAAACCTCCCATTTGTGGTTCAGGGACTAGAGGCAGGTAATCTTAGATCTTGTGTTGAAAGAGACAGAAAATCCCTTTCCACTCTGTTGTTTGTACTACTCATTATTTTTACAGATCTCTGTAATATCCCCTCTAGGCTGTCTGTTTTCCAGACTGAATTTTACTCAGTTTTGCCCTGTATGAAAGCTGTTCTATAGCTTCTGTCTTGCAAGTATAATCAACGTTACCTATGGCATTTGCTAACTTTCAAAGTTTCACTTTGTAAGTGATGATTCTTCTTTTACCAAAAATAAATCCCAAAATTTCACAAGACATTATGTTCACTCTCATAGGATTTATCCATAAAAATAACTTTCAGATTCTCTGCTACATATCTAGTATAATATATCACCATTTAATAAACAAAAATAGTAAAGAAGAACACTTTGCCAGTGATTCTAAAAACATATTGATGACTCTAGAGAAATGGTGAATCTCAAGACTCTTTACAGACTGTGGAAGAAAGAGTATTTTAATGAGCACAGACTCTTTTGCATCAAGCTGCATCACTATCACCTTTCATCTGCCTCCAGATTTTCTCCTTCCCTTGTTTCCAGCCTTCACCCATCAAACTCAGTTTCCCTTCCAAAATGCATCCTTTGTTCTCAGCTCTGCTGTGTCTTTACGTGTTTTTTTCCAATCTGCTTCCCAGACAAACCTAGCTAATTCTACTCCCATGACTCCTGTGCATCCCATTCACATTTCTCACACAATGTCAGTCTCTTTTTTTTTTTTTCCTAGTGAATCCTAGTTTGTACTTAATTTCCCTTGAGAGCTTCTAATCCTGTTATCCACTCTTCTGTATGTCAAAGTCTCCTTGCTGAAGCGATTCTAATTTTTACTTCCTGCCTGCTTGGTCACAGTCCAGTCTTTCCTCAACAGTTCTCAGCCACAGCTTCACCCTCAACCAGCCACTCTAGCTTTGTCTTTTTCCCTTCCTTTGGTCAAGCTCTCATTCTCTTTGTATGTAACTTGGGTGGCCTTTTCTTCCTTGGCACCTGGGGACTGAAAGGGAGAGCACTGAGAGAATGGCAGAAATAAGGTACCTTGGCCTTCCAGTTCAACAGGTGGAGGACTTGGACACCCTGAAGAAGACAAAGCATGCTGTCTCTCACAAAATTACACTGTCTGTACATCCTGTTCCATGAGAACAGGATTTGTGTTGATAAATTCTATTATGCAGTTGGCAAACAGATTTATCAAAGGTCTGTGACTTTGCCAAATCTGAGCCAATTTTCTCAGTAGTTGTAGAAGACCTATCCATAGTTTAAAATCAACTCACTACCTCATCAAATTTCAAATTTCTGTTCAAAGGCTGAAAGTAGTAGAAAAGGAAAAGGTTGTGAGGATACAAACACCAACAGAACATCACATTTTCCATAGCTGAGTTCACTAAAAAGAATGCAGTTTAGGAAATTTTAACCCCAAATTTTAAAATAGGCAAAGACAAGACAACAAAGAAAAGCCCTCTGACTTTTGAAATGAAAATCTGTTAGTAAAACCTGAACTGACTTTAATACCAGATGATGCTACAGTTCTTGCCTACAATTAAGGCTGTGTTCAAATTGGAAATCTCGTGAAGGACAAGTTAATATTTACATAGAGAAACCTAAGAAACCTGGGATCATAGAAGACTTGGGAAGAGACCTTAGGTGATGTGCCTAGGTATAGCTATAGCTGCTTGTGTTTAGCAGAACCAGGAAAGCCAGTTGAATTGTATATATGAGTGTTTAGGGAAGCACTACTCAAAGTTTTAATTCTGTACTACCCACAACCACATAAAAGGGCTTTATTCACCAGCATTTTTGTGTGGGCAGTATGGCTTCAGTATAACAAGATTTCAGCACAGAAGTATTTTGTTGTAGAAATCTGTACCATTGCTGCCATTAGTATGGGTAGGTAAGTAAAGTCATCCAGGATTGACTGTATCTTGTCTGTATAGCTTGTCCACAAAAGAAACAGGTAGGCTTGCTACTAAAGCTTAGGAGCTTTAGGAACGTTGGGTTCAGGTCCTAGCTCAGATAGAGGCTTCCTATCTGCTCTTACAAGTTATTTTGGTTTCCCGTTTATAAAATGAAAGTAATACTTATCTCACAAAGTCATTGTAATGGCAAATTAATTAAGTTTAGAGGAAGGATACTCTTGTGATTAAGGGACGGCATGGAATCTGAGTTTGCCTCCTGACTGTAGACTTTCTATAGCACCTGGCGTAACTTCATATCTCTGTGCCTCAGTCCCTCTGATGTAAAATAAGGGCAGTATTTCCTCTGCACACCCTTTAATTGTTTAGATTGTGAGTAAAGCCAGTTGGAAAAATTCTTACATGTTTTTAACTGAGCATTTGCTGACTCATCAAAATCTAGTGTTTCAATGAGAACCCTACCCAGCTTCCTGACAGCTTGCTGACCTGGTTCCTTGGCAGAGATATGGGAAGTGCCGGGAGCCATGGCTCTCAGGGCTTCCAGGCTCATTCTTTCCTGATAGCTGGAGCTCTCAGCATCCACAGCTGTGGGTCAGCCTGCTGTGTGGGACTCCCATTGCTCATGGCTCTGGGGCAGTCCACCTCCAGTTCCCTAGAGCTGCAGTTTCACGCCTTTTTTTTCTAAATAGGGTATTTTTTCCAACAGAGAGAAACCATATTCTGAAACAACACAGTCTCCCACAAAACAAAGTTACCACCCTCTATGCAACTTCTGAGTGCAGGAGTGTCTTGCCTTAATGCTGGTATGTTGCATAAGACGAGAAGTATATTCCTCTGTTTAAGAAGCAATAAACCATGTGGAAAGACCAACACGGCAGATACAGTCAGTCCTTTCACTGCTTCCCACAATACTTTTGTCACAGTTTCCAGTCTCGGAACACTAGACACATTGCCTCAAGCCATTCGCCTACGGATGGGACCCTACTGTGAGAACTGAGCTGGAAGTAGTTGGCTGATCTTCACTCTACTTACTCCCTCTTCCTGTAAAGGGCAGATGATACCCTTACCCTGTAAAGGGGAGGTGATGTCCTTACTGACATTGTAACACCAAAGAAAAAAAATAGCATACGTAATGTTTTAATAATGTATCTGGCATCTGCGAAACTTACCTCTGTTTAACTCCTGAGGAATAATCTGAGACATACAGCAGTCAGACTTCATGGAATATGCATACAAGCAAACTCACAGTTCTGTGTATGTTCACTTGTAATTTGTGAATTAATAGATGTAACGGGGTAGAGGGTTGCTCCCCCTTCAGCTATACATCGTCTTTATCTCTCTAAACTGCAAAGCACTACTCAAGAAAAGAAAAATAAAGCAGTTTATTTACAGATGCATGCATGAAGACAACCATCTCAATTCTCAAAGGCACTGATGGTGAAATCACTAGTTGTAAAATGTCTGTTGGTGATATTGGTAATGACTTTCTGCCTTGAGACAAAAGCATAGAAGTGCAAAACTGACATATCTCAAGAGATTATCAACTTTAGGCCCCTTGCATTAAGAAAAGCTCAAACATACTTAGTTTATTATCATATTTCTTCCTGGAAGTCTCTTCAGTCTTCCTGATCCTGGAATAATCTATTTTGTTCACTCTTTTGTTTCTATGCCACAATTTCTATATCGCTTCTCATATTATTAAGTTTTTTATTGACTCTCCACATTTTGTAAACTTCTTCTTGAAGTTCAAAAACCTCCCATAAACAGAACAGAATAATTATTTCATGTTTTACAAATGCTTTTGCTCAGAGAGATAAGAACCAAGCAGTCAGAAAGGGAAAAGCAAAATAATAAACCATGTGTGAGCACCCAAGACCACTGGAATCAAAGTGATAAACCATGTTTGAACACCGAGGACCACCGGTATTCTACCCAGGAAGGCATTCCAAAAGGAACAGTATGTAGAAAAAAACAGAAGAGCATTGTTCTTTCAAAGGTGGCTGCAGTACAATAAGGAAGGACAATCTCCCATATATACTGTGGACTGTAAAACTGAGGACACAGTATGCTGTGGACCTACTCTTTGTGAGATAGACCTAGCAGCTCCTCTCAGGCATAGTCATTTCAAGTATCTGTTCAAAGTTCTGTAGAAGAGATGTTAGAAACATAGCTGGGAATCAACACCACAGACTGCAGAATTGATGTTCTTACTCCACAGAGGCCTGCAGCTAGCTGCCACACTGGTACAACAGGGATTGCTAATACAATCCAGAGTAAATATAGATAAGTTATCCAGTTCTACTTTGGGCAATATAAAATTTACTGATTTCTCATTAACCTACTTGAAATGCCTGATGGAGGAATTTATTGACTTTTTAAATTACTGTTCCTCTACCAGCAGGACTTTTCATGGTCTACCGAGAGTAGGCAGAATGTGCTGCGTGCATGAAGAAACAGATAACATTGATTATGCAGCTTGCAAGGTTTCAATTATGTCAATATGTAGTGCTATATTTGGGAAGGGTATTCTGGGTAGTCTTTCAGTTTGACTTCACAGGACTTTAAAATCTATTTTTTGATAGAAAATATTATTAAAAAGACTAAAGTTTCTGTAAAAAAAAGGATAAAATGGCAGCAGTAGTTCATGCTAGACTAGCTTGGTTTCTTTCTTTAATAAGGTGACTGAAAAAATGCAATGGAGTTGTCATCTTCTGCAGAGGACCTGATACAGTGCCAAGTGGAAAATTACTAATTAAGGTGCAGAACCTGAAGATTAGTGGTAAAACTGTAGGCAAGGTGAGGAACTGGCTAAAAAGAAGAGAACTAGTGTGGAAGTGGAGTTCCTCAAAAGCTGGTGTTAAGCCTGATACTGTTAAAATGTTTTCTGTAATGACACTGCCACAAAAAGTAGGTCTGTGCTGTTGTTATTTCTTAATGGCATGAAGCTGAGTAGCTGGGTGGGGACAGGGGAGGTAGAACACCTGCCAGTAATGGCAGTGGCCTATCAGACTAGAGCCTGGGGTGTGCTGGTTCACATATGGGCACAATGAAATTATTAGCAAAGCTATGGGCCTACTTAAAGAGAAATAAAGTTATCATTCCTGTTTTTCTAAGTCGCTTACCTTTTGCCATGGCTGACATTTAAGCTGAAGGCAGAGCTTCCAGAAACACAGCTGAGAGAAGGCTGCAGAAAATTAGCTTTACTTCTGGTTTTATCTGTTATCTGCTTTGCCAGTTCTTTTTCTAAGTATATCATAGCTATACTGATTCTTGCATTAATATATTAGGTTATAATTATATAGGCTAATATAGTGGAATTCTTTTTGGCTACACAATTACATGTGTAAAAATTACCTCAATACTCCTTTCACAATCCTGTGGTGATATATTATTGCAATTTAACTTTGCCCTTCACTTCTAGCAGAAGATGCTGGCACACTCATTTAATGGAACAAGTGTGCATATTTTCCTTTCTGAACTAGCAAGCAAGGTCACTGTAACCTTCCTATTATAGTAGAGCATTTTCTGTTTATCAGCAGAATGATAATGCAGTTCTTGTGTATCCCAATGCAGCTCTACAAAGCCAAAACACTGAGGGTTGACAGGGTAAATGAGAACTTGAAAAATAGAAGTGGGATTAAATGTAATTGTGCAAAATGCAAGTCAATGCACTGAAGGATTAATACTAGGTAATTCTGTTAGATGATAGCAGCTTATCTCTTGGAAATGAGAGCTTCTCAACAGGTGTAGAGAGGCGACACAGCCTAAGAAGTTTTAAGACGGAGCTTGATAACTTTATAAATGGATTATATGACATGGTCCTTAGACAGCAGATGACTGGGATTTGATGACCCAGATAATCCTTTCCTAGTCTGCATTCCTTTTTTGGTGGCGGTGCTGCTGGGGGAAGAGCCAGTTGTCTCTGGCAGGACGAAGTGTGTATGAGAAGCTGTGAATTATGTTAGCGAATACAGGTTTTACGTTTTTTTTTCTGAAGAACTGGGGACTATTCAAATCCCCAAAGAAACAAAGTTTTCAGACATGTGAAAGAAAAGGTTTCCAGTCTCATAGGCTAAGTCTATGTTGTCCTTGTGACCCATGTCAAGGAGTGGGTCTTGATCCCTAGGCAAATGTATCTGGGAGAGCAAATTAAGGATCCCTGGTGATGAGCACCTGGTATGCTGGCTACAGGAAAGCTGAGTAGGTAGTGGGAGAAGGGTGTTCTGTGTCTGTGTGCGGCATGGTGTGAACATTAAAGGTTTTTCTAAATCAAAGTTTCTGCAAAATCAGACTCTCCTTAGGTATAAGAGAGACTCTCATCAAAGAGTTTACTTCCAGAGAATCACAGGTTGTTGAAAAGTGCCTGGCTGATAACCAAAGGATCGAAATATCTGAGTCACAGGGATGGGATTTGTATGCAGCACATATATAATCTCTTAAAACCCCAGAAACTTAATCTCACAATTACTTGGGACAAAAACAGGAAAAAGAAGGCACAAATCATTTTCAGAACTAGAAAATCCTCAGATTATGCAGGCAGAATAGGATTAAGATTTGCTTTCTGAAGTATAACTACCATTTATCCAAATTTATCCTAGGACATTTGTTAGTGGGCTATAGTAGCCAATTACAGATTCAACTAAAATATACACGAGATTTCATGTTTTATAAAATATTTCTGTTGTAAAAAATAAGGGCCAGTATTACATTAATAGGTATTTGAAGCCAGGCATTTATTTCCATATAAATCCACCTTATTTTAGTCAAGCAATCATTTAAACAACTTCTGTATCCTTTTAAAGTAAGAATCAAAGTATTCTGCCCCAAAGCTTAGGAATACCATTATTCTCATTACTCTGTTTTACAGGCAGACCTTTTAGGAGAATACATTTTCTAACATTGACAAATTGTAAAACATTTAAATGAAGAAAAGAATGAATGGAATTCCTTTCACAAAATTACAGCACCATAATTAAAGGCAGAATATATATTAATCATTTCCTTTAAAACCAAAAAGGAACTTTGAAATCCCACAGGTCATTAAGTTGGCAACTCATTAAAAACAAGACATTTCCCATGCAGCAGCACAAGTGTATTCCTTAGTTTCACAGAACCCTATCCTGTAAAGCTAAAGTTAGATTCATAAGAAAAAGCTGGTTATAAAAGTGCTGAATAAAGTTAAATTTCCGTCCTTCTCTTGTAATAAGCAGATAGGTATATAAGCAGATAAATTCCAGAATGTTTCATCAGTCAGTACCAGCACAGCAAGTAGGTACCCTTCATCCAACTTTGCTTTGAAAACACAAAGAAAGAAACAAATATTAGCAGATCATGTAATGACACATTTCCAGCTGAAGGGATCCATCTCCAGCATTATCTTGTGATTTCTTACTTTCTGTCACTGCAAGGAATATTGTCATTTTATTACAGCCTGAGCAATTTACTGGAGTCCTGAAACATTATCCAGAAACCCTTTTCTCATGGGAACTTCTTTAGGGAATCTCCAAAGTCCTAATTATTTCAGTGTACAGAGCCTCTGGTCACATTACCTACGAGAAAATTACAAAGACTATTAATGTATTGTTGGACAAATCCCAGGTACAGTCAGGAAGATACTTCTACTTGTTCATACGATTGCAGGAATTTATGTCAATGGTGGCCTTTTCTCGGATGTGCTTGGCGTTGGTCACAGACAACAATGGTGAATTGAACTAGATGTTCACTGAGTTATTCTGGGGTTTTTCCTTACAGACAGTTCTACAGAGGCAATCATTCTAAATAGGATTTGATTAGAAGTACCGTGCCATGTTTCAATTGTATTCATACTGAGTGAGGAATGTCCCTTTTCTCCCTGCTGGGTTAAAGCTTTGAATGCCCAGCTCAGAGGGGAAGGGGCTGTGGGAAGTGATGACATCTGCTGTAGCTCAATTAGTAGTATTCCTCCCATGCCAGCAACATTGTTGAGTTGGGTGGCAGGGAGGTGGTGGGCAGAGTAAACCCACTGAAAAAGTATGGACAGTGTAACCTTCCCATGGGGTATGTGGTGTTGGTTAGATCAATCGTGTCAGCCGCCACGCTGACTGACATGCCTCACCAGGCTCACCTCGCCTTCTTGCCTAGTCTACCTAGTTTATCAGGTTTAAGGGCTGTTGCAGGCTGCAGGGCAGTGTACATCCCTCCTCCACAGGCTTTTGTGGAGACTTTCTCACTGCCAGGGCAAGGTGGGTGGATGAATGCACTCTGAAGCAACACAAACCTCCAAGAAATGGAATTAACTTTCCCCACCCAGTTTTCAATGGCAGGCTTCCCATTTAGAAAAAGGGATGCTCAGTAATTTCTTGAATTGAACCCTGTAGAAACTCATTCTTGTCCTTCACAGGCTAGCACTAAAGCTTCTGTTCATACTTTTCTTTCTTACAGGGCAAATTCACAGTATACCTAACTTGGGTATGGAATGGGCCCACTCTTCACAGCCCTGTGCTGACTCACTGCTTCCCTGAGATGGGATTTAGATATTAAGCGACCACAGGTTGAATCTGATTAAGCAGATGACTCCCCAGAAAACTAACCCATTGAAACAAGAAACAAAGGGTAATCATTCTCCTAAATCAGCAAACCGATTCAGTTCAATGTGTCCGTGCTGGACTGGGTCTGCTGCAGAGGAGGCAGTGAGACCACCCTTTCTTGGTGACAGTCAGCAATCACACCAATTTAGTGTAATTTCATTCCTCTAGCTAATTGTTTCCTTTGAAGAGGCAAGAGGTTTACGTTCCTTACCACTTGCTGCAAATTTTCCATGGAGGCTGGTGCCTAGGTGCCCCTTTCACTGAAATCATCAGCAGAAGCCCCATTCGTGCCAATGAGAGAGCATGTGAGTTCTCAGATAGCATTTCTTATAACATAGATGGGTGAGGAAGAAGTAACTGACTCCCTCCCTTGGAGTGGAAAACTGAGGAGAGTGAGATGTGACAGAAACAATTACAGATTGAATGCAATTTTAAAAATAGACTATAAAATTGCTGGGGCTTTACCTCAACAATATTATGAGATCTTTGACAGTGGCCATGCTGAAATTCATGGAGATTCCCCTTGTATGGAGGGAAATTTGTATTCTGTCAGTTTGCTATCACCCAGATACATTTTCCTTGCTCCATTTTGCCAATTTGAGTTTCCTTTTTGCATTCACACAAAGATTTCTTTCTCTCTAAACATTGCTTTTACTGCCTTAGGAACATTGCCAAGCTTGTGCCCTTTTTTATTCTTTGCAGCTAGGCTGGAGCTTTTAACTCATGATATTTGAATAACATTTCAGCCTGATCATTTAACTCTTTCCTAGCTCAGCTTACTTCCACATTCAGCTGCATAGTAGAGCTTAACCAGAATAGTGTTAAGGCTTGAACCTTGAATGAAGCCCTCTCAGCATGGTACTTCTATTTAGAAAACACGTGTTTGGCTTTTGGGTTCTGTAAGAACCTGCTCCATGCCAAATGGGAGCAGCATCTTGAGTTGAATCCATGAGAGTGGATTGCATTGTACCCTACATAGATAGGGACATGCAAAGGGAAAACACTGAAGAGAAAGGACATGAATGAAATTGCCAGTTCAGAGGCTGTGGCTCATGCTATGACTATTTAAATGAATGGTTACTAGTAAAGGAGTTCCACTTGAAAAACAACACTGGAAGAAAAAGAATCTGGGCCAAGGAGCACAAGTGCTCGCAGATTACTTTGTGACAGAAAAACGGAAGCTAGAACTTTTTTTTTTTCCCTTTCTTTTTTACCTAATTTCTGGGATTATCCCATGTAACTGTAAGTGCAACATACTGCTGGTACATTCTCAGTGCTCTTTCCAAGGTGGGAGGAGTGTTGTGTATCAAAGTTGTGTTTATTCCTCTAGCTTTGTTTCAGGCTTATGTTCCTACTGTCACAACAGCAGAATCATTTTACTGGTCTGCTGGTAAAGACGTAACAATTCTGACTCAAAAATACCCTGAATGAGAACATGTGCTGGCCACTACCTCCTCTCCCTCACCAAGAGATCAGGCTTGTCTGTTATTGTTAGCCATGGAGCCATTGCTTCTCTTTTCTCACTATTAGCTTAATATAGAGGTAATCTGTGATGAGTAGAATGTTTTCAAGTGGATTACAGACCACTTAATGATTCAGTGATTTTTTTTTGGTTGATCAGTAGTAATACAAAGGTTTGTTATGTTTCCACATCTTCTGAGCAGTGGATTCAAGAAAAATACATCCAGTTCCCTCCAGCCACCAAACTATTCCACAGTGTTGTGAGAGGTGGCTGTGCAGAGAGCGCTCTGTTCCCCTGCACCATCAGATCTTCTCTGTTGTGAGGAATTTTCTATTATCTCAACATCTTTTTTATCTGAACCACCTAAACCTGAGTCAATGAAAAAAGCAGGTATTTTTGAAGTGAGCCTCACTTCATTCAGTCCTTGCTTATTTATGTGGGTGCAGTTTGCATACCATCTAACAGATAGGCAAACAGGCTGCAGTAGTAATACTTGTGGAAGGTATGGCTCTTTTTAAGGAATCAGCATCGTGATTCTGCTTATATCACAGACCATTTGCATTTAGTTTATATACAACTTTGCCACTGCATAGACACACATTTAAAACTACTTTGATTTAAAGCATCAAAAGAAAGCAAATTTGAATTCCTGGAGGCATCATGACTTTATCTATGCTAAACTATTTTACTGTGCTCATACTATTAGCCATCACACACTTTACGCCATATACTATGGAGCTTCTCTTGAGTTGCTGGAGTCCTGTAGGGTTAGGACCTTCTCTTCTCATGCTTCTTGTTTACAGAAGTCATCGCCATCTAATATTAGGAACTCAACATCCTTGCCAGTTCTAGGCCCAATTTAAAATTGTTTGTTTTGAATCTGGTCTTTAATTACTCTCATCTAGATTTTTGTATACAAGTAAGCCACGCATAAATGGTCTCAACAAACTGCTCTATATTTTGAAAAGATATAATGACACAGTGGGATTTTCTGTTTTCACACGAGTGCTTTTCTGGGCCTCAGAATAAATGGCCTGTGTCTCTAAACTGAGCTGTTCTACTGTTCTGAGCTGCCTATATTTTTGTTGTGTGAAGCTGTTTCTTGTGCTGCATCTTGCAAATACCTGTTCTTTAGGAAATAAATGACCTGCTGTCCTTGAGCAAATAATTTATCATCTTTTGTACTGATGAATTCCATTGTTTCCTGATCATCAACTCCAAATATTTTCACATTAAGGGTAAAATAGATACCTGATGTTTTAGAGCTTTTGAAGTGAAAGGACTGTGGGAACTTAAGGGCAAGATAAAAAAGACAACATGGAAGAAATGAAGGGCAGAATGGCAGAAGAGCATGCTTTTTAGGTCAGGCTTTTTCCCTTCCTTTTTTTTCTTCTCCTTCGGAAACATCCTCCCTCGAGTTACAGCCTGCCCACATTCCCTGTTCCTAGCTCGTTGCAAAACTGCCTTACTCTTCGCAAGAAGGGGCATTCCTATTAACTCTTGGCGTCTCCTGGCGCGCCAGCCCCGGAGAACGCGGCGGCAGCGGCTCCCGCAGCCCCGCAGGCAGGCAGGAAGACGGGCTGCCGCCAGCAGGGGGCGCCGCCGCGCGGGGAGCGCGCTCTGGGCGCGCAAGCGGCCGCGCTCCGCGCAGAGCTGCGCCGGCCTCAGCGCTCGCAGCCTCTACGGGAAAGGCTCCGCCGAGCCGGGGTCTCCTTGTCCGGGCCCGTCCCTGTCTCGGCGGTTCGGCGCAGGCCGGATTCTGCGGGAGGTCGCTGAAGTCATGCGTAAAAATAAGTCGAAAGGACGTGTCCTGCCTCAGTGTTTTGAAATACCAAACGCTGAACACACATGTACTTCAAGTAAATACAGATAAATCCTGCCACTGCTTGTGAGGCTCGGAGAACAACGAATTCCTTGCAAAAACAAACAAGCCCCCAAAATACCCTGATGGGCTGAGTGAATAGAGACATACACAAATGGCTGGCTTGAGTGGCATAGGATGAATTATGAATATGAACTTGTTGCAAAGGACGCCTGACCCTTTCCTTATGCAAAATTAGTTTGAAAGCTGCTGTTAGCAACTTTATTAGCTCTGTTTTGCTAAACTCGCCTAATATACATATTTTCTGAACTGTGATCTAGCGTTATTCCCAGGGGTTCTCCAAGAAAGGAAGTGGAGAATGTTCTTTTCAAAAGCATGAAGTGGGAAAATGTTTAGAACTATTTATAGCTGCACTTAGGCTGTGGAAATCCCAGACATTATAAACTATTTATAGTTATTCTTTGGGTTAAAAGGGTGAAGTCAGAAATCTGATTGAAAATGTCGCATATGCTTTTTATCCATCGGTTACATTAAATGAGACTTCTGCGCGCGGGATGGGGCTGAGACTGATGAAAACAAGGAGGAATCAAAGATGAAGTAAAGACACTGATCCAGTGAAATGCGTTCGCCATGTTGTGAAAACAGGAAGGGGCTCCTGCCCGCAGCTCTGTGATGGCCAAGGCTGCCCCTGGGCACCTGCTGACTTTGCCTCGTGACAAAAGGTGGTCAGGACCTGCATGCTTGCCCTTTAGCTGTGGCTGTTGACAGCAATTTAGTGTTTGCCTCTGCCAGAGGCTTATTCATATGGGCTGTTAGAGGAAACCTGTGCCAGCTGCATCTATGATAGAGCTGTTATCTTTGCCTGTTTTGGTACATTGAATTTCTTTATGCTTTAAATCCTTGGAAGTCTGTGCATGAGCCCTTTCTTAGTGAGCTCCCCTAGGCATCGGCAGGAGCTGGGTATCACCAGTTGCATTATTTTGCATGTTCCTGGCTGTACACTGGGGCAGGGTTCTATCTGAAGCTCTTGCAGCTGGGATGGCCTGTGTGTGGATGGTGGCATGCTGAGCTGCAGGGATGGTTTCTTGGACTGGCTGGGCCCCCACATCCCCACAGCACCTTGGTGACTGACTGCGTTTCAAACAAAAGTAATCTCTAAAGCTTTTAATGCTTTTGTCAAAATTTTCTGGAACAAGCCTGAATTTTCTGTAGTAATTACAGATCTCTGTAGGAATCTCTCTTTACCAGACTACTGAGAGTTGAACACAGCCAGCGGATGCAAATTCAATTAGTATCACTGATAAATGGATTATTTCAAGTATTGGAAGGCATATCTTTTATTATCTTCAGAAAACCCCACATTTTGTTCTTTGATTTAAATGTCTCATTTCAAATAAATGGTCTACCAGTTTTGCTCTAAGCCAGACTTGTCCTTGGTCCTGCATAATGCTGAAATTTGTGCAGGTCTTTAAAGCTTGTATCGTTTGCAGTTTGACATGGTTTTAGGGTCATCAGAGAGCTGCTGCATAGTAATGCCACTAATCAGGTAGGCAACAGCCTCTTACTTAACATGGATTTTTGCTTGCTAGTGCCTTTGGTGGTCCTTCCAGCCTTTGGGGCAAGCATACTTGCACTGGTGTCTAGATTGTCTTACCTTGTACCTACAATCTCTGTGAATAGAAACATGGGGTGGATATGTGCAGGTACAAACCATCTGCCTATTCTTCCATTATTTTACCCTACTTCCCCCAACTTGGCTTTATTTTTGCAGCAGCTCCCAGTGGAGTGGACAAAGAGGTCTCTTAGGGTAAAAAATACCATTTGAAGTAAGGTATCCTTTTCTACCTTCACCTCTCCCTTCAGGTATAGCAGGTTTCACAGATGACATTGCAATCACATGCAGATGTATGTGCAGAATAACTCCCCCAGGTCAGACCTCAGCCTTCCTGTTGAAAGAAGAAAGCCATAAGAGCTCGACTTGATGCACTTGTGCTTTTACTACCCTCCATGGTATAAAGGGCTGATGACCGAAGTTGGAGTAAAGTTGGTTTGACGAAGTCAAAGCTCAGTTTAGGAGTGGCTTGAGTTTAGGACCAGTTTATCACAACTGGCATTTTGATAACTTCATAAATCATTTTATTAACACTGCCATGATTCTGTTAATGATTCAGCAACCTCCTGCAGCAAGAAAAAAACAGACTTAAAAGCTTGCAGATGAACCTGTGTTTTAATAAGCAAACTTACCAGATGGCATCTTCTATTGGCAGTAATGCAGCCATTTACAGCCTTATTAGCAGCCAGATGTATATTAATCAAGTATTCTCTAAGACAATGCTGGGTGTTTTTAAACAGTATTTTCAAATTTACTTCTATTCAGTGTGCCTCCTTTTTTCCAGACCTCAGATTCATCAAGACTTGAGCTCCTTTTCTCTCCCAAAAAGACAGAAAATGTTTTACAGCAACATATTTAAAACTAGGATGGAAAATAAATAGCATCATTTGTCCACAAACCAGACCACCAGACTGTTTTACAGGAGCAGTGGACTGACAGAGCCTGTGCTGATCCAGTTGGTCTTTCCCCTTATGAAGAAGATCACAGGCCATGGTCAAGGATGAAGCACCTCTGACCCTCAGCAGAAATAAAGTATGGAGGAAAGTCACCTCAGTAGTTTCTTTTGGAATTTTCTAACTTGTCAAATTTAGCCTTCAATTTTTAGGTATTCGGTTACTTGAATCATGGGTGGTGGTAATGGGATATAAAACACTTGTGAAGAGGCAGATATTAGTACTTCCCTTACACAGGTCATACAAAGAAGCGTAACTCTGCTAGTTAAAAAGAAACATTGCTTCTAGGTACCCATATTTATATTCTGAAGAACGAGTTCATTAAGTCTGTAGGTATAGCTGTATTTAGTAGCTCATTGTACAAATTATCTCAATATCAAATACACAGCAAAGCAGTGTTTTACGTCACTGGCTACCAGTAATAGCAACGCAGAAGCAGAGGTGTTGAGTTTAAATGTCAGCCATGACCTGAAGCTCTTAGCATTTTCCCACACTCGATTTGCACTATCCGGTTTTCCTGAGAGACCCATGTATTTTTACTTTCCTTGTATAACTTGGGATCATACTTTTGTACACATTTTTTTCTCTGCATTGGAAGTTGAAAATCTGCTTTTGGAAGGTAGCTTAAGAATATTTGTTCTGTCCTGCTGGGGAGTGAAGTAGTAATCATCTTAGTGAATAGCTGGTTTTACAGAGTCCAGCTACTAAGATAGAACTGGAAAAAAGATAATGCCACTGATGCGAGTAAATTCTGTTAGTTACAACAGAGCAGATTCCTGATTTGCAAAAAGCAAAGATTTTCTTACCTCAGTAACTGAAGCTAATTCTGTCAAAAATACAAAAGCAAAAAGTTATGAAGTTGAGATCAAGTGTGGCTTCACTTATTTATTTATAAATTCAAACATTGGTGCTGCCTAAAGATACCTGGAACACTATTCTTTGATTACTTGGAAAGAATTCTGATGTTATTTTAGGTATAAGAAGTAGTATTAATTAGTAGCTACCATTAGCTACTAAGAAAATGGCTCCAGGGAGAAAAAAAAGGTATAATTACTTCAAGTACTGAATGATTCCTAAGCATTACTAGGAATGTGTAAATAACCAAGAAGCATTGTGGACAGGAAGACTATTCTTTCCAAAGGTGATTCATCAGGGGTGCAATACCATGATTTGTAGCACTGAATCTGAGCACTCAGCAGTAGAGGCTCAGCTACAAGGAAAAAACAGTTCCAGTCAACAGCAACAAATTACAAAAACACCCAACAGTGTTTTCTCAGCCAGATGCTTCTTGGTTGTATTGCCGGACTGCACTGTGTCTGTTCTGTTGCTGCCTGAGCCTGTGTGCTGTGGACTGGCTTACCCTATGGGTAACTTCAGGCAACTCCTGTGAAAAGCTGTTTCTCAGACTAGCCACCACGAGGAACAGCATTGCAGAAGGTGCCATGGCACATCACTGCTAAGCCAGTCTACTGTCTGCATCTCATCATGGTGAGAGCAGTATGTAATTTTCAGGATTCGCTGGGAGAGGTGTAGCTAGCTGCATCAGCAGCACAGATCCCTTTCTGACTACAGACATGGTTGGCAACTGTAGTGGGAGTCCTATAAGTGAGCAAGCTTTCCTACTCACTGCATGCCACAAGGAACAGCTCATAGCATGTGTGCCAGGAGAGTTAAAATAGGCAGAGCTGACTACTTTGCTCTTTGTTTCCTGTGGTTGTATACCACAGGAAACTAGTTCCTAGTATCTGGTTTGTGAAGGGTGTCAGGTTTGTGCTGCTGATATGGGAAGGCATGGTTTTTCAGCAGTGTAGGAAGGACTCTAGAAAAAAGGAAGGCACCTGTTTCTTGGTGCAGTAATGATGAGACCACAAATGTAGATATTGCCAGGATTATTTGGATGCTGACTTTCCCCTCCAGGGTTGGAAGGACGATGGTTAGATAGTGTGGTATTCATAAGATTCAGTCCACACCATATCAGAGTGACAGTCACAATTTAGACATTGCACACTTAGCTGTCATTAGCTTCCTTGAACTGTGCCCTAGCCACTGATGCATCTTATCTGCTGCCCTGACAAGATGTAATGGTTCATCAGGAAGGATGTTGTCTCTCTGCAATATTGCAGACCATGGTAGATCATCATATCCATCACTTCCAACTAGTTTTGCAAGATGCATAATATCTTGTTTAACTGCTGTCTGGCAGCAAAAAGGCCAGAAAGCACCTGGAACTGGTCCCATCAAGATTGGGGGAGTCATCATGTCATTCAGCAGTTGTCCAGCCTCCAACAGTTCCTAGCTCAGGAACTTCTTGAGGCAGATTATTTTGATTTGAATGTGATCAGTTGTTTCTAAATCTATATAAAGTTTTAATATCCACTAAGTTCCAGAGCTTGATTATATTTTGTGTGAAGAGCAACATCACCCTCTCAGCCACCTGTTTTCCAGGAAGGAGAATCCCAGAGACCATTCTGTAGGTTTGACTTTGCTGCCCCTCTCTAAGCCTTTTCAACATGTACTGTATATGTTTATAGATGCAGGGACATCAGAACTGCACACCTACATGCTTGGAAATGCAAAGGAAGATGCTGTTAGTCTAGCAGGAAG
Organism: Lathamus discolor; assembly: GCF_037157495.1. NCBI lineage: Eukaryota > Metazoa > Chordata > Aves > Psittaciformes > Psittacidae > Lathamus > Lathamus discolor. Next base: position 87,544,181 of record NC_088888.1, read on the forward strand.
TAAAGAACCTTTCTTGAATTCAATGGGCAGACACCGTTTGGGTTACTTGTACCTTTAGCTCTCTAACTTAGGCATGAGAGGAAGCTTTCAGAGATACACACCTCTCTTCATTAATGATATAATCTCCTGGGAAACTTTAGGTGGATGTTCAGACAACTTTTATTAAGAGTCTTCTTGCTTCTGCTGTCTTCATGCTTACCTAGACTTCTAACTTAAATGCTCTATATTGCAGGTTATATATCAAACTAGATGATATGAGTAACCCTCATAAAGGCATCTTGAGAAATGAAGACTTGAGTACAAAGCCCCTGTTAGCCTGGGCAGCTCCAAACTCTTATCTCTCATGAGACTTCTGTAGCTTCATTGTTTGTGTGTGGCTCATCACTGCTATTCTACGTATGCTAAGGATTTCAAATGGGAAGGCAGAAGAGGAGATCAGATTTTGTGGCTAAGTGGCTGTGATACTGTTTAGGAGAGCACTGTTTAGAGACTGTGGGTCATACACCACTTAAAAAAATACAATAGACATGAAATACCACTACTAGTAATGGGGTTGAGGCAGGGAGAGAAGAAAAGAAAGTACAGAAAGAGAAAAGGCTGGATAAAGTCAGGGGAAAGTGACTCTCAAGTTGGATTACTCTACAATTCCATATTCTTTTATTTGCATCTTCATGCCCTCTAATAGCTTTTATATGGGTCATCAAAATATGCTCAACATCCCTGCACTTACGAAGGACATTCTTCTTCTCGTCAAGTAGGATACTGGATGTAGCTGGGAATAAAATAACAGTGTTGATTCCCAGACTAGAGAACTCTGCTTTTAGCGTCAATTTTTTATTCAAGCCTGTGTTGCCTGGGCAATGTCAGGGAAAATATAAATTCTCTTCTGTAGGAGGAAATGCTCTGCTCCAAACTTCTAAAATGCTTATCTCTGTGTACAGCTGAAAAATGATGAAGCATGTGTCCAAAAAAGTGTATTCCCAAGTCAGCATTTCAAGTGGGTGTGAATTTCAACTTATTCAGAAATACTTAGCTGGGGGGAGAAGGAGCACCAGATTTCCTTAAGTGCACATCAAATGTGGCACAGGGACCAGTTAGGCTCTTCACAGAGGTCAAGTATCTACAGGCTTGTAGTATTTTTCTGAGTGCCTTGATTTTAATATGAATTGACACGTCAGGCACATCAGAACAGGTCCATATTTGTTCATTTCTTGAGCTAAAAACTAATACCCTCTCCACAGCTGTTAAAATCACCCCCCCCCATCCCCCCCCCCCCCGAGTTTGTTCAACATTTAAATAGTATAATGCAGAATTTTGGATGTTGATTTAGTTTAACCCGCACATGTTGCACAGAATATTTAAAGTCATGCTATCTTCCATTCTTGGCTTTAGGCTTATTTCCAGATCCCAGGAACTCCTTAGCAAAACTTCCCCTGGCTGAACTTCTGGTTTGTGAGTGACTGAGCTGGAATGTTTCACTCCAGAGCTTGGAAAGTGCTTTTCCTTTACCTTTGCCTGTACTTGTAGGAAAGTCAACAACTGAAAATGCTCTAAAGAAAAAACAGCCTTACCTGAGTTGAAAGAAATCCTGAGAAATAATTTAGGGCCCAAGCATAGCGTGTGAATTGCATACAGTTTGATTCTACACACTCTTTCCAGGGTAACATGTTACAGTATTTACTGTCTATTTACTGTCTGTTGAAATAGCCACGGGGTTGTGCGAAGTACATATCCTGTGTCTTAATACAACTGGAATTCCTTCTGTTCTGACTCTTCTTCCATTTCTATGGCATGGTAGAGTCTGATTGTTCCAGGCACTTGTCCACTCACAGACATGTCACTGCGTTGGAGAGCTTCCTTTGGGAACATGTGGAGGAGCCAGACCAACCAGAGGGCTGGAATGGATAGAACAGAGTAACATCATCTAAATACAACAGCAAATATATAGTTCTTTGCCCATCGGGAGCTCAGAGGATAACTTTCTGCCAGCCTGCCCCGACCAGGTAGCTGCAGTGCACTACAGTGATAAAGAAGTGGAGAGTTTTGAAGTAGGAAATAGGCTGAAGGACTGCACAATGGATTTCTACAGTAAACGGTAAAAGGGAAGCCTGAAAAAACAAGCATGAAAAGGGTTATTAACCGTCCTATGCCACTCTCTCCTCCCAAGATTTAATGCTTAATGCTGGTATCCTTTAATGAAACAAAAGTGAGAATCAGAAGTAGGTACATGTCAGATCTGATAGGGAGGGTGGGACTACAGTGATGAGAGCTCAGAAAAGAAAGAAAGGTTTTGTCTGATGAACTGGAGGAACGAAACAAGTAGTGGCGAAACCAGGGAAGATGTCAAAGAACTGTACAAATAATCTTAGGAACAGGAGTTTAGTGGAGGAGAGGAACTGGTATTGCAAGTGTTGACTGAGGGAAAGATAACAGCAGTCAAGACAAAAACTGTAATTCTGGGTTTGGACAGCAGTTTTGGCAGAGAGAGAAAAATACATCTTGAAGTACTATGTATGCCACAAATCAGCCTCTGAGGGATGCTGACACTAGCAGTTCAAAGAAACTTGCAGTGCTATATTACACCTGGCTTCTACCTATCAACACCTCAGCCCTATGCAGGAGTTTGAGCTGCTCCTAAGTGCTAAGAAGGTTGTTTCACATCAGTATCAGCAGAAGAAAAACCCCAGCTTTGCCAGTTCCCAGCAAAAGCTCTTAGCAGACACCTGCGCTGGTAAGCTCAGCACCAGCTGTTAGTTATTTACTACTGGCAATTTTAAACCACCTTAGTGTCAGCTGCTGCATGATGCTGTAGTTAGTAAAGGTGATGCTCTTTGAGAGCTCACTATTTGGGCATATCATGCAAAGAGCCCATTCTGAAATACAGCAATAAAAGGAGATCAGAAATAAAACTCTGTTTAATACGATAGGATTACAGCCATTTGGTTTTCTCTTATTAGATCTATCATTAAAGAAGACTCTTGGCACAGACAGACTTTTTCATGCTTTTCAGTTTTCAGTCTGAGCAAATATTCTAGTTTTTTTTTCCAGGGTTGTGTGTTGCTGTCAAGGGAAAAAATAGTTTAATCAGCTTTCTAGACATTGTTCCTGACATACTTCCATTTTATGCTCTAGAAATGTTAGAAACACAGCTCCACACAGCCACTGATCCTGCTCAGAAATACTAATTTAAAGCATCTTTGCCTTACACTCCCTAAGCTGATTGTAGGTTTCACCAAAAAATGAAAGTGTGTGAGCAGGTTCCTAGTGCTGAATATGCTGATAATACTTTACCACATAATGCAGTCATGCCTAAATTACATTCTATACAGATCAATTAAGATCACACAAGTTTAGTACAGTGGAACTCTATACAGAAAATCAAGTGATGCAATAGTTTGTACTAGTTATTTTAATTAAAAAAGTAACAATCCGCACAAAATTGCCTGTAGTTGAGTCAGGAAAACATCCATAAAACCAGCCCAATAAATCTGTAGTTTAGTAGTTGAATACCAGATGGCTCGTGTACTAGGATCACTGTGAATATTTAGAGGCTTTTACTCACTAGAAACACATCTCCCAATGCAGTTGCAATCTAAAACTGATTACAAAAGGAGAAAGGGGAAAAAAGAGATACATAATCCACCCACCTTACGAGTTTCTGGCAGTCTTGCTTTCAAACACATCTTTAGCCAATCTGTTATTATTAGTCACTATGAAGAAATCGCTTTAGATCCTAATTTAAGGATATACTGTTTGAAGAGGACACCGATTTTGCTGCTCTTCTGACACAGATTAAGCAACACAATCTTCAAGGTTATGCCCATTTTTGTCCTCAGTATTTCTGCATTTGTCAGTGTGGTAAAACCTCTTTTTATCTCGGAAGAGGAAGGAGGGGAAGGACATTTGCAGTCTGTGCATCCCAGTGGTATCACCTGCACCACTAGGTAAAATGAGTTAAAGTTGGACCTGTGCTGGGAGTTAAAATACTTAAAAAAAATCAGCTCAGCTATTGTAAATCTCAGGAAGGAATAATACTGATTTTGTCTTTTCAATTTATTCTGGGTTAAACAGATTCCTAATAAAATTAGGCTAACTTAGAAAGATCCTTAATCTTTCTAATGTGATTTGTTAGCCTCTTGCAGGGCTGCAGGAGCTTACTGAGAAGGAGAGATGGCAGTTAAGCTGTCATTTTTACAAATGAACAGCAATAATATTAATGCAGGAAAATAAAGGTAAGGTTAGGACAACCCTTCCTCCACAAAAAAAGATTCAAAGAATAAAAATAAACCCTCTAGGTTCTTGACCAGGGGAGTATGATACCATTTGGTAGAAGTAAGAGTGAGTGGCTGTGCTGTACTAAGGCAGAATATCCATTAAACACACTACATTGCAAGGCTCTTAGCACAGAAATTACCCATGAATCACTGATGCTTCATGTTGCTGGGTGTTCTGCCATATCTCTGTTGCTGTCCTTAGGACCTCGGTATCAAACACAAGTGTTGCTTCAGTTGGTGGATTTCTTCCAGCACATCAAGTCATTTGACAAGTTTTCAATGTAGGTTTATTGAGGGGATGACCAGAGTTGGTGACTTTTCCTGTTGAGGTCTCAGGTAGAAATGCACATTCCTTCCAGTGTTGAGGTGGTTGAGGACCCACACATAGGTACGTAGGTCAGAAGCTGTTTGTGTGAAGGACTCCAGGATACAAACATGAAATAGAATTTCTTTTGTATTGCCTGTACAACATGCTTGTCCTTGGATTTAATTCTAAGCTCTCCTGTATTTGCTACGTACTACTATGACGCAACAGTCAGTACAGATGGACAGCACTCCTGTTGCCCATAATGTGAGACCAAAATGAGGTATTTAATTTCCTGCTGGGTATATTCAGCTGTGTACTGCAAATTTTGCAAGAACAGCCGATAAACAGGGATTTCTATCAAACCATGTAAGTTAAGATGAAATTGTCTTAAGTTGACAGGTTTTTTTTTATCTGAAATATTCTGATCTAGAAAAAAGTATATCAGACTTTTAATTGTCAAATCCATTACACATGTGACCAACAGAAAACAACAGTTGATCCAAGAATTTACAACTTAAATAGAATCATAGAATTATAGAACGGATTGGGTTGGAAGGGACGTTAAAGATCATCTAGCTCCAACCCACTTGCCATGGGCAGGGACACCAAATAGCTTGAGATTTATCTCAAGAAGATTTATGAGAAAGCTGAATTGGAATGTTATATTACATAAATTAATAGTGACAGATTTTTATGGGTAGTACACTTAGGAAATGACTACAAAACAAACTAGGAGGTCGTAATATTCAAAGTTAAGCAATATAATTCAAACAAATTATTCTGTTATTTACTGGAAACCATATGTTCACATGTCACAACCTATTTCAGTATTTATATTTTAGTCTATAGTACTTGGCAACCAGTTTCTTAATAAAGGGGCTTATAAGGCCAATTGTGAAGAGTGATACCCTGCTACCAGTGTGTCGTGGTTTAAACCCAACCACAAACCTCGTCCACTCACTCCCCCCCTTCTTGCCCTCCCCCTGCTCCTGGAGGGACGGAGAGGAGAATCGAAAAGAATGCAACTCCCACGGGTTGAGATAAGAACAGTTTAGTAACTAAGGTATAACACAAACCACTACTGCTACCACCAATAATGATAAAGGAAATAACAAGAGGAAAGAATACAACACCTCAACACCAGCCGACCAATAACTCCCCCCACTCCCCCCAGCCGAGCACCGACCGATACCTCGTCCAACCCTGCAGTCCCCACCCTTCCGGGGTAACTCCCAGTTACCTCCCTGGGCATGACGTGCTGTGGTATGGAATACCTCTTTGGTCAGTTTGGGTCAGGTGTCCTGTCTCTGCTTCCTCCCAGCTTCCCTCCTTCCTGGCAGAGCAGAAGGCTCAGAAAGTCCTTGGCCAGACCAAACATTTGAGCAGCAACTGAAAACATCGGTGTTATCAGCACTGTTCACAGGCCAAAAGATCAAAACACAGCACTGCACTAGCTCCTAAGAAGGATAAAAATGACTGCTACTGCTGAACCCAGGACACAGTGCTTTGCAGTAAACAGGTAAATAGTTTTGATTATAAGCAGTACAATTTGTAGATATGTAGATTTCCAATTTCTGTACCAAACATACTTTCCCTAGATTCTGTAGAAAATGTGCATATCAGAAAAGTAAGCAAGGAAAAGACCCCAATAAATTACTTTTTCTAGTTTATATACTACACCCAGCTTTATAGCTCTAAGATACTTGAAAACAGAATCTTAACCTTTTGAGCTACAGGTGCTCAATATTTCTGAAAATAAAGTCTGTTTAATTTTCCAAAAAATAATAAGAACTTTTGAGAATTTCCATTAAGAAGTATGTTTAACATTTTACAGAGCAACTATACAAATGCAGTTTGTACCCAAAACAGCCTTCCACCCAGATACTGCTGAACTTGTTTTGAAAAAAAAATTGTATAATCTTCAAGTTAACAGACCTTGTACATCCAAATCCCTTAAAAAGCACAGGAAGTCAGAACAATGCAACAGAATGGCAACATTTCTAAACCAGTGTATCTTGATTGTTCCATAATATTAACTTGAAATCATAGAATCATAGAATCAACTAGGTTGGAAAAGACCTTCAAGATCATCAAGTCCAACCATTACCCCAGGACTGCCAAGACCACCACTAAAGCACGTCACTGAGGGCCTCATCTTTTAACACTTCCAGGGATGGCGATTCCACCACTTCCCTGGGAAACCTGTTCCAATGCCTAATCACCTTCCCCGTGAAGAGATTTTTCCTAATATCCAATGTAAACCTCCCCTGGCGCAGCTTGAGGCCATTACCTCTTGTCCTAGCACTTGTTACTTAGGAGAGGAGACCAACCCCCACCTTACTACAGCCTCCTTTCAGGCAGTTGTAGAGGGTGATAAGGTCCCTCCTGAGCCTTCTCTTCTCCAGACTAAACAGCCCCCGTTCCCTCAGCCATTCCTCATCAGACTTGTTCTCCAGACCCTTCACCAGCTCTGTTGCCCTTCTCTGGACCTGCTCCAGCACCTCAATGTCTTTCTTGTAGAGAGGGGCCCAGAACTGAACACAGAATTTGAGGTGCAGCCTCACCAGTGCCCACTACAGGGGGATGATCACTGCCCTGGCTCTGCTGGCCATGCTATTGCTGATACAGGCCAGGATGCTGCTGGCCTTGGCTGCCTGGGCACAAGCTGGCTCATGTTCAGCAGCCACCAATCAGCACCCCCAGGTCCCTTTCCACCAAGCAGCTTTCCAGCCACTCTTTCCCAAGCCTGTAGCACTGCATGGGGTTGTGGTGGCCCAAATGCAGGACCTGGAACTTCTTTTTGAACCTCATACCCCTGGCCACAGCCCATTGATCCAGCCTGTCCAGCTCCCTCTGCAGTGGTTTCCTATCCTTCAGCTGAACAACTCTCCCACCCAGCTTGGTATCATCCGCAAATTTACTGAGGCATTTGGACCAGAGGAGCCTACAGGATGCATGCATCTGCACTGGTAGCACAGCTCCTGCTGTCTACACCAGATCTAGTTCAGGCACACTCACCCACAGTGAACACACATCTTTTAATTGCACTGTAACATGATCAACTTCGCTGAGAGATTAGAAAACGTCTCTCCACGTCCTTCCAGTGAATAATGATTCATTCAACTTTTAGGTCCAAGGGTCTTCAACAAATAAATAAAAGCAAGGTCAAGATAATTTTTATTAGTGAGCTACTTTATTGTAAAAACCTACAGATTTCACAAGAAGAACACTTAGACACACTCACACAAGTATTAAAAACGTAGACAACATTTCCTTGGATTTATAAATATGTAATTTGCATTTTCTTAGGAATTTTATTCACAGCTGATATTTTTGTTGTTGAATCCAAACTCGGCTTGTTTTCCTACAACCATGTGGAAGCTCTTGAGTTAGCTCACAGCTGAAAAATGTAGTTTTCCATGGGACATATTGTATGCTGAGTGATTGAATCTAAAAGAAATAAAAAAGTGGGATTATTTTAAGAAAAAGTACAAGAGATTATAAAGCACAATGTACTTTAGAGCAATTCTTGGTATAAAATAGTTTGTGGAGCTTAGAACCCAGACAGAAAACAAATACAAACAGTCAAATGACAATACTGAAAGCACTTACCATTTACCTTAGTTTAAAAAAGGTACTGCATTATCTACCTGTATGCTTTTTATTGTGGTCAACCTTGGCTGAATTAATTGGCAGCTGGTATTAAGAGCAGAAAGCAGATAGATAGCCATAAACCAACTGGGTTGCAATGGTGAAGTGTCAAAGATTAGAAAGCACTTCAGATCTGATTTATTTTATGAAGATGGCAATTTACAGGTGACGTACTATCATGTAAACAGTTGCTGAGAACGGACTGACCTTCAGAGGCCTGTATCCTTCCTTTAAAGTATCATGTAGAAACCCCTTTTTTCTGAGTTTCGATGATTCATCATTTAAAATCCATTAGCTGGAGCTTGCATAACTGTGCCTCATGAACAGGACATAACAATTAGAAAAGGCACCATCAGACTGCAAAAAAGAACTGAGAAATTTGTAAAGGGCACGAAGAATTCAGACGTCTTTTTCATTAGCAGCCAGATATGCAATTCCTTCAGCCCACTGATGGGCTGAGCGTGGCGTGTCCAGCTGCAGATAGCTCATGAGATACTGGATGTGGGGTGAGGCATAGCTCCATGAGACCAGTTAAACAGTGGATGTGCCATGTGAACTGCAAGCCACTTTAGATCATTACCTTTGTCCATTTGGAATTTATGACTGGAGTACTACTATGTGAAACTTTTGTGTTTAATTTACTATATCATATTATTAGTCTTGCACAAATCTCTGGTTTCACTTGTTTTTTGGCCACACTTGCTCTTCAAGTCATCTTTGAAGCCAGAGAAAGGCACAATAAACAATGACTTCTTCTTATGCCTCTCTCAGATTTTCACAGTTTTATCTTATACTTTCTCATAGTATCAACATTTGCATTTAGATGAGTATTTTCCCCTTATGGTTCACCTTTCCTTTCTTATTTAGTGGTATTGTCTTTCAGGTTTTAAGTCATTATGATCTGATTGCATTAACAGTGAAGAGATTAAGACTTGCTTGGCTAGTCTCATATAGCCTCAATTCATGTTGTACAGTTATTGCTGGAGTCTGGGTGAGGCACTATTTAGGGGAGTTTAACACAGAGTATGATGAAAATTTAATCTTTTTTTTTTTTTTTTTTTTTTTTTTTTGTTAACATGCGAAAAAGTCCCTTTTTGGAAAATACCCTTTCCTTGTCTGAAAAAGCATTGGACTGGAAGCTGTGAATCGTACATAGATTATCAAAAGCTTTTACGTGAGGGTGAGGATATTGCCATTTTATATCTGATTTCCTGCAAACAGATAACTTGGAACTGTGGTATCTGTAGCAGTAAAGTGATGGACTAACAGCTCTTAGAAACTTAACAGCAGATCTTAAAAAGAAACTTTTTGCAAGTGAAATAGAGACTGTAGAAAATTGTCTTTCAGGTGTACAGCAGATAATTCAGGACAGATTATCTAAGGGTGCCAATGCACATATTTCAGCAGTGCTATGCCAGTTGATACAAGTTAAAAATCTTTCTTACTGCATCTAAAATTGAAATACATGCCATTTAAAAAGCAATTATGCTGGGGGGTTCTCCCCATGATTTAGTTTGCTCTGTATAAAACAATCATGCAAAAAGTAAGTTTGAAAATCTTTGGATGAAATTAGTTCATCAGTGAGTACCAGGACCATCATAAACCAGTCTTAGTAGTAAGAGAAAGTCCTCATTGTGGAGACAACCTTCCTAAAAACGTGACTGCAGCAGTCTGTTCCATTTTCTTTCCTCTGTAACCTCAGTTTAGTGAACTATTTGCAGTAAATTTTTGAATACATATTGCATAATATTTTATGAGAATTGAAATTCAGTGTCTTACCTAATACCCATTTTTCTGATAAACATTTTATTTCCTGGTACTTCTTTCCTGGCTTTTTTCCTATACAGATTTTTGCCTGACGTAGGGCGTTACATACTTTCCCTCCTGACAGCTGTATAAGTTCAATTAGCTTTTTGCAGGGTGGCTGACTGGTAGGAGATACAAACATGACAGGCTGGTTTGAAAAGAGATTCTGCTGATACTTTCCTGTGGATAGGTGACGCTGAAGTCTGCATACCTGGATTTGAGGAAACAAGGAAGTTAATTAACCAATTTCCAGTCAAAGTAGAACTACTCCTTGTCTTCAGAAAAAAAACAGAATTATAGTATGAGTGTATGACTTTTTCAGGTGTATCAGAAACTGTTGGGTAAACTATACAATGAATTTGCTGTACTTGATCAATACAATTCTCAAAACAGAGTTTAGACTATTTTGTTACAGGTCAGACAGTTTACCTATAAAACTTTTTAAAGCACTTGATGATACTGTTTTTCACCATAATCTTACATTCTTACATTTGTAACACTAGCCATCAGACAGGATATTTAGGATATTATAAATCATTACAGTCTTGCAGCACAAATACACACCCTGACAGCCTTTGTGATATAGAGTTGTTATCAGTTTGTATCAGAGAGCTTTACAAACTTATCCAATTGAGTTTAAACTACTTTAGGACCCCTTTTCCCCTCCTGTGCTCCACAGATACCAGCTGCCTTTTCTGCCAGATGCATGAAATGACACAAATGTACCAGAACTCAGAGCGAACCGTTTTGTGTAAACTTTTTTGTCCCCACGAAACCAAATAAAGAAGTCCTCCGTGAATGCTGTGCAGTCTGTAACACTTGATCATTGTAATAAAACATGTAAAACAAATTTCCTTCTCTGTATATACTGGGGAGGGCAGTGGCTCAGCAATTAGTCATCTCCTTTAGCTGTAATTTGCATAAAGGCAGTGCATACAACATGTATACACACCATGGCACGCAACATGAAGTTTTCATACTAGAATTAAAAAAAGGCAAGCTTGTATTTCTTAGAGGAGCGAGATTATCTTTGAGCTCCCAAGTTATAACGTGTCTGTATCTCTTGTCAAAGTCTGGAAAATTTATAATGAGACTGGTGTTAATGGTAAGATGAGAACAAAAATAAATGTTTCCTATTATGCCATGCTTGGAATTTTTCATACAGACGATCAACATGAGCACATTACACAGAGGAAAGGTTGCTGTGTATATCTGGTTGATGTGAGATGTCTGAATGTGAAACTGTAGTCAGTGAGGAGGTGTACCTGGAACAGCAGAAGAAATTACTTGAGTGGATTCCTTCCTCCAGTCCTGGCACAAACCTGCTGTGAAATTATTAAGAATTGAACTGCAATTTTAATTCTTAATAAATAATTAAACTTCAGAATTAAATGCAATAACATATGTGCTTGGCAGATGAGCAGCCAAAGTAAGAATCCACCTGATTTACAAGGGTTTATAAAGCCAGTTTAATGGCGTATTCACTACATAAAAGTCAGAGTGAATTGGCTTAGCACCTCTGATCGATTAGCTAGATGAAGCACTTAAAAAGTGTGAAGCCCATGCTAACGTGAGATGTCATAGCTCAGTGGTTCTGTGCCACTGTCCTCTGCTATTCTTGGACAAGTCATTCCCAATCTGCATTTTGAGATCTCCATCAATAAATAATTCAACTTTCTCTGATTGCTAATTCCTTGGCTGCTCTCCTGAATTCGGCAAGTTATAAAGACAGTGACTGCCATGGATGAAGCAGGCCACAAAGACTCAAGCACAATCCAAAAAATGCCCATTTTCTATTCTTCTGTGAACTTAGGCTTATGAATGACACAACACATAATAATGAAAGTCAAACAGCTGCTAAATAATATTGTTGATCACAGTATCAAAGCAGAGTTATATTGCACATTTTGGAGGAACCAACTCATTGAATGTATCTGATGGCCCTTCCTGTACCTAAGTTGGCACCTGATACTTTACACTTCCATCTGAGAAGAATGCTTTTCTATGAATATCTGTCTGCTAGGCATCTTGATGTCATGTGAAACAGAAAACCAAATCGTTGCACAGTTTTATTATATGGTGTCAGATTTGGCATTCACTAAAAGTACCACTTGCTGGTGGGTCTTGGGAGGCTTAGAGGCCACAATCAGTGTCTTAAAATGGGACCAGCGCAAGAACACAGAACACCTTGCAGTCACTGATGTACAGAGCAGTGTTGCGATCTGGGTATTACTAGGAATGCAAACATTCATTTTAATGAATTAAAACCCTGTACAACTGTGAAACTACAAAAGTGCTTGCAAGGTTAGCACATGAAAGGTTAGCAAATTAAAGAATGCGCTATAATGAAAAATAACAATCTCTTCAGATCAAGCTCATACTACCCTCACATCTTAGCTGATCTGACACGAAACTCTCTGGAACTGGCACACATCAGGGGCAACCAATAGGAGAAAGAAGATTACCAGAAGACTTTAATGATAGTTTTTCTAAAATTAATCAGATTTCACTGAAAAATACAGAGGTTACACTTGAAGATTTTAAAGATGAAAATTAATAGTAATGAGAAGAATAGTAATGAAGAATAATAAAATTCTTCAGAATGCAATAAGACTTGTATTAGAAGACACCAAATATAAATCGTTGCACTCTATTTCACATATTTTAGGGAATATTATTTACAAGGGCTAATTGTATGCCCACTTCCTCAAACATTTCCCCTGAAAGGATTTATTTGCTGCAACTGTAATGAAAACATTTCATATAGTCTTTTAATATGTACGTCTTGCTATAGAAAGAACTGTTTGATCAAATTACTATTAAAAGCAAATCTGTACACAGCTGATCATCAAATCAGGAAACCCAAATTTCAAGGACCCAACAGCACTCACCTCAGCTGATATCCACAAATAGCGTGCTTTATTCTGTACATTTAGTATATATTAAGAGAACCCAGGAGAGTGAAATGCTGAGGATTTTATTTAACTGCCTTTAAAATTCCAGCTGTGTGCACTATCAGTGCACTTGAGGGGAGGGCAGGGTAAGAACACAGCACATCTTGGTGGTGGTGTCGAAGCAAAGATTCAGCATGAAATGTCAACTTTCCATTTCCTTCATCTGAGCACCACCACCAGAGCTTTTCTTACAGGCTGTGCTTGGATGTGTTCAAGCACATGGGGTCCATGCACAGGTCTTAGAAATAGTGAACGATCACAGCATTTATGCTCAGAGAGTAGTCTGAAAGGTTAACTTTGCTTTCTGTCCCACTAACCTGAAAGAAATACCACTGGCCAGTTGCTGAAAAGGCAGCTAGCTGACCACACAGAGTTTTGGGGTGGGATGAGAGGGCACAGTCTAGCTCTTACCCCTGAATTGACTCAGCTGCCTTTGTAACATCAAAGCCTTTGCAGCACTCCAGGGGTGCTCCCAGTTCTTTGAAACCATACACATCTCACATAAGCTTTTACAAATAAATAAATAAATCCTCAGTAGAGACCAAGCCTGGGAAAAATATCAGACCCCAAAAGTGACTATTTCCACAAATTGTGTATGTGTCAGTCAGTAGTTACGGTTACAATTGTGTAATTGTACAACATTGCATTACAACATTACAACGGACAGCACCAATTTTCCTTTCTAATTATATTCATTAGCAGATGGACAGAAAAACAAAATGTTTTAAAAGCATCTATTTACTATTTCTTGTAAGGTCCTAAGTGTTAACCTCATTCTTTCACTAGCTGGATGAACAGCAGGAAGATGCCTCTTATATTTATGCATTCCTCATAATTTAGATGTTTGTTTGAACCTAAGTTTTGAAAGGAAGAAAAAAATCGTTCTTGACAGAAGTAAACCTTAAGGAGAATGTATGATAAATAAATAGAGCCTTTCCTCATTAAACCCCCCCCACAACCAAAACCAAACAACACAAAAACCACTTCACCAACTATTGTCCCTCCTGTGACTGATTTTCAGTCCCCACAAGCCAAAAAAGCATATATTATAAAAAACCTAAAACTTTGCATTCCAGATCTTTATAAATATAGCTCCTGCTGGGTGGGTGCGGGAACAAACACAAACCTCCTTAAAATTCAAAGGGTGTGATGTTTTCACGAGGCTCAGGAGAGAGCCATCAAGTCCCACATAGGTACTCTATCTGAATGCATACCTGAATTCATGCAATAGGAAATGGTAGAAAACAGTTATTCTGGATGTACCTGGAATTTTTTCAGCATTGAAACTGCTAATGTACTATATACAGCACACAGTTTTCAGTGCACTTCCAGGAAACAGTACATGAAGAAATCTCCAGTCTGAAATGCTATTAGAATAATAATACTTCACGAAAACTGAATGGACAATATAGTTGTGATGTATTACAATTAATAGAAATTACATCTGTAGGCTAGAATTGAAAATGTGAAGTCCTAGCTTCAAAAATATATACAATGTAGCCATCTGTGATAATTCTACATGTCTGAAAATTTGTGCATGCATTACACAACCAATGTGTGCATTACGGCAAGTATTTATTCTTAATTTCTATTATTCATCAGAGATGAATAAATCTACAAAAATAAACATAAGATTTATTTTATCATTACTATTTGAGCATTTAATATAGAATTGGAAAACTCACCACCATCTATATGAACAGGCTATTTTTGATAAAGTATTTACTGAACTTATGGAAAGCTGTAATATCTTCATTACTATTACTTGCAAAAATAGTAAACACATTTTAGTAAATGCAGACAGCAGAAGATAAAATTGCAGGCATAAGTTTGAAGACAGAATGTATGCTTTATGGCTTATATGTGTCCAAAGACCAAGTATTGTTTCATTTGAAGTCGATGACAAATTGCTCACTTTCACTAAAAAGAAAAGGATCTGACTGTTGCAGGCTTATGGATTAGTTCACCACTGTGTGACTACTAAATGACAGAAACCCATGGAATTGCTAAAGCAAGACTTTATGGTTTGCTAATGTACAAATTTAGCAAAACCAGAAACATAAAATAGCCCATTAATTTAATATAGTTGGATGATGTTGGTGGCAAAATATTAAGCTCTATGTTATGAATATTCATATGATTTCAGTATAGACAAATATACTGGCCAAATAATGTTTATATTTTCAGATACTGTAATTTTGTACAAAGACCATGTGAAGAACACACTCAAAACTACAACACTGTTAGGAAGTGTTACACTTGCATGGTTATATGTGTTTTCAGACAGTCCGTCATTTAGTAAAAATTTAAAAGAAACCCACGTATGTTGAACACCATGTACATGTGAAGATCAAGGGCTCAAACACGTCCACACAAGTGGACCATCAGCCTGCTTCTGATAAAGAGGAGCATACTGCAGCATGCTGACTTCTGAATGTACAGTTACCCTGCAGTGAGGAATTTGCAGAATCTGCAAGACCCTACAGGGATCAAGGAAGTTTGTGTTAACAGTGCAGTACTCCTGCAGGACAAAGAAGAAATGCTCTCTTTTTCATCTTTCTAAATATCAGGTTTAATAGAAGCAACAAACCAAACAGCAGCTCTGTTTTTGTAGGAACAATGTGTGACGTATTTTCTACTTAAATTAGAAGGTAATAATTTTAGTTTGATTTCTCATAACTTATTTTAGCAGTTTGTTGATTTTTTTTAATACATTAAAAATACGAAAATTGAAACAGTAATCTTTAAAAGCTTTAGAAATTACATTGAAATGCTGTACTAGATAAATAAATTGGTGCTCTCCAGTATAAACCAGCAGGTTAAGAGCTGGAAACAACTTCCTTCAGCAAGCTGTTTCACAAAGAAATAGATCCTCAGCTTTGAGCAATCTTATCTAAGTTAATGGAACATCACACAGGAGCCCAACTGGTTCAAGCCATACTACCATATAACAGCACCCAGAACCTTATTCCACTTTTTGGCATGGAATGCATCTGTTATTGCTAGCAATGTTTTTCATTCTCAGAGCAAATAATCAACCTGCAGCATTCGTATACATTATCTACAAACATTGCAGCCTTATTTCTGAATATTTATTGAAATGGTGCTTTCTCATAGGTTATCAATATCATTTGGCTAAAATAGAAGCTCCCTTTCTGTCAAATTAGAGAAGTATAACACTTCAGTCGGAAGTGAGAATGTACTTTTTGAATGCATAATAAGGCTGCATCAGTACCCCGGCACATGCACAGAAACAGAGATTACATACAGGCAAACTTGGTATACGTTTGTGTGGTAGAAGATGACTGGTGTGATGAGCCAGGAGCCAGAAGCAGAGGGAGATGGAGTGGAAAATTTGGTCCAGAAAAAAGAAACCTTCACTGTCTGGTCTTGAAAAGTAAAAAGGAAAGTAAAAAGAAGATATGGCATACAGTCAAGACTATATTATCTGGAAAAATCTTCAAAACACAGTTTCTTCCCCTCCTCTATACAGTCCTTCATGTAAGTGTTTCCTGGCCAAGATGAGGGCGAAGGAAAGAACGCCTGAATACAGACAATTTAGCTGATGTTGTTTCCACTGTGTGTTGGCAGACAACCTTGCTTCTCTCAAATCCCATAGACTGATAAGAAAAGTTAATTTCACCAATTTATTCTCTGAAAGACTGTGTCCCAGTGGGAATTCTGTATGAAATTTTTTGGCAAATAAATCTACTGTTTGGCGGATAGTCAAAATTATACTGGAAGATGTTTGAACCATTTTTTCCGGCATAGCAAATTTTTGCAGGAAAAAAGATAACAAATTCACTTATTTTTAGTTTAATTTCCTTGTTTTCCAGAGGTAGAACTATTTTTAAATACTATGTAATATCAACACTATCAACTATAGATTAATGATTAATAAAAAACAAATTAGGGTAAAACAATGTGTTTTCCCTTTTGAGGATAAGTATGACTCCTAAATCAAGCAGCTGTATTTCCAATATACATCACTCAAACCCACTCTGCTAAGATTGTAATATGTGGTCGCTTTACTACAATTTTTCATTTATTTTTAAAAAGATTCTGAATTAAATGTATTTGCATTTGGTTTCAACACAAACTAATTCTTTTTGAAATAAAAAAAAAGGAAATCCTTTTGTATCAATTTAGCTATGAAGGAAGGATCTTCCAGGATTAGAAATTTCAACCTTGCTTCAGAAATAAGAACGTGTCTCTCCTTGTTTCTGTCTTATATCAAGAGCACTAAACTCAAGTGACTACCAGGAAGTTATAAGACTGTAAATTGCAATTACAAATTTATGTCAAAATTCTGGAAATAATTACCAATTATAACTGGGAGGCATTTTCCTCTCCTGAATATCAATAAAGCAGCACCAAAGCAGTATACAAGCATGGCACATATGACTGAGTCCCACATCAGTGGCATACCATAAGGGTAACATATATGTGACAAGCTCACAAGAATCCCAGTAAAATTCAAAGACAGAAATTCTTCACCTCCATACACAGTCCAGTGTTTATCTTCTCTTGCAGTTAGAAAGCTTTGCTTAATAATATAACCTAAATTGCTTCTGCTGCATTTTCAGCCCATTATTTCTTGTCCTAGTGCCAAGGGACATGGAGAACAATTTCTTCTCTTCCTATTTGCAACAACCTTTTAAATATTTGAAGACAGTTATCATGTCTCCCCTCAGTCTTCTCTTCTCTAGACTAAACAAACAGTTCTTTCAGTCTTTGCTCATGGGTTATATTTTGTAGACCTCTAACAATTTTGTTATTCCCCTGGATTCTCTCCAGTGGATCCGCATCTTTCCTGAAGTGCAGTGCCCAAAGCTAGATACAGTGCTGAAGCTCAGGCCCCACCATTGCTCTGCACAGTGCAAACAATTCATGTATTTTATGCATAGCATTCCTGTTAACACATCTTAGTATGTCTGCTTCTTTTATCGGAGTATGACATAGGTGACATACTGGTTTGGATCCTCTAAAATAATCAGTAGCTCTTTTGGACTGCATGGTCAATCTGCAGGTGATTATTTCTCCCTCCTTTACACTTGTTCTTAATGAACTGTCATCATACTTGTTTCTGATTATTCCTTATATATCTCAAGGTCATTTTAGTTCCAATCTGTTGTGATTTAGCCCTGGTAAGCAGCTAAGCACCACACAGCCACTTGCTCCCCTGCTCCGTGGGATGTGGGGGAAACACAGAAGGGTGAAAGTGAGAAAACTCATGGGTTGAGATAAGACTGTTTGTTTAATAATTAAAAAAACTTGTCAGTCTACGGTTCTACTGCTTAGGCCATGATTAATCAGATTTTCCAGCCTGGTAGCTTAGCAAAATCCTAGACAACAAATGCAGTATAAGGGCGGGACAATTGTACATTTTATGCCAATTAATTCCTACATATGCTGGTATGGTGGCCCTATTACATGTGTGACAAAAGAGCTGATACGAGCATATGCAGATCCTCTGCGCAGCTGATCTAAGTAAGCCATGTTGAATCCACTATTTTCTGTCTGGCATTATTGGTAGGGCTTTCCATCTAGCTCAGTTTTTAAATGCAGACAAATTTGTATGTCTCAAAAATGCAAAGGAAGTAAAGTAAAATCAGAAAGTCTTTTCCCATAACTCAGATAGCTGACAGTCGAACAAATGCAGTTGAGCCAATGTGCAGACCAGAAAAATCTCAGCCTCCAAATAATTAGGTTCAGACAACCAGCCATGACTTTAAAAGGTATGTAGTAAATACATGGACATGTTTTTCCTCACAGCTGACAACGATCTATTCTTGCTGTTATATCCTCACAAGACCTTCAGCATAAAAGATACTTATATTCTTACTGGTTAAGTTCAGTGCACTTTTGAAACTAATCTCTTGGTTATTCCTACTGAGTGTACTTTTGGTTCCCTCTGTGGAGCAGCCATCAAGGGCACAGACTGTAGTCCATTTGGATGAAATAAAGTCAGAAGATGTGTTCAGTTGCGTTCAGCCCAGGGGAGCAGACTTGAATGAGCCCAGAGCCCTGAAGCGTGTGTTGTTCACCGGGTGTCTTGGCTCTAGCTCATGCACTATGCAGATGCCTTTCAATTCATCTGTATTACTGGTTTATAGAGGGAGGCACAAGTGAGCATAGAGCCATAGAGTCTCTTCTGGCAGATGTAATGAGGTAGTGAGGTAGGTATGCGATGCTTCTTTCAAATTGAATTATTACCTGCAGAAAAATAATGATCTCAACTAACTTTAGCCTACTTTTTATAACAGTTGCAACTTGCCTTTATAGTTAACTCACAGTTCATTCTCACATGGCATCAGGGAGGAGGAACATTAGATGCATCTTGGCATTTATCCCCTCATATTGCAACCACTCATCCATATTTTATATATACTATCCTTTAGGCTTACTGAACTCTCCCAAGCCACATAAGGCCAATTGTTTGGCTTTTTTTTTTTCCCTAATTTTATTTTTATTGTTTTTTTTTCATTATTATTTGATTTTATTTTAAACAGACCAGTATCTATTTCATGAAACTAGCATGTAATCTATGAATAGGTCATGAATTTCAACAGAGTAGCTTAGGGAATGAAGTATTAATGAAGTAAATGACAATGTTTAATCATATGGGAGTAAACACATCTGGGGGGGGTTGGAACTAGATGATCTTAAGGTCCTTTCCAACCCTAACAACCCTATGACTCTATGATTTACACAGACTGAAATAATACACTTCCAGAAAGTATATTTCACCAATGAAAGGCTGCACTGAAACATAAATTCCATGAGCTAATAATGTGCTGCAGTTCATAGAAAACAACTTGATATTCCCTATGGTTAAATACTACTTATAATGAGGATACAAGGCATGGAAGCCTAGTATTCGCATAAAATACATTAAAAATAATAAGCTCATTTCAACTACCTTATTTTTTTTTTTTTTGCAGATACTGAATTCTTTTGGACAGTCCAACTTTCTTTTTTAATCAACACAGGATATTGTGCAGTGAGCTTCAAGAATGACATTTGTTTTGCCGGCTGAGGGATGTGGGGAATCCTTCCATTTGCCTTTAACAGTAAATGATAAATCCAGCGCTGTCAACAGATTTGCTATACCTGGCAAAGTGCAGATGAATAATGCTCTGATAAATAAAAAAGTTTTCTCTTCCAGTAATAACAAAGTGAGTGATCTTGTTGAAAGGAAAAGCCTGGCAGAAGTGAAGGGTTACACAGATGCTCCCAAAAGGCTCGTTCCACAAACAGTTGTATTAACTCACAATTAAAGTAATCTTAACATTAAAAAATAATTCCTAGTTTTATCTTTAAAATGTGAATGTGTGAGTCTTTTTGCTCTACCTCAACAGTCTGAAATGATTTGAGTGAAGGCAGAGTACATTCTTTTCTCTACTCTTTGGTTTTAGTTGAATGCCATTGCAACGCCCAGCAGTTACTCAGTGTGTGCCAAACATGAATATTTTTGAGCGTCATTTGAGTTTGAAAGGCTACAGTAAGTGATGGGAACACAATCGTCTTGGGAATCTACAAATAGCTTTCAAAAAGCTCATAAATCTGGCTTTCATGGTTTGGTTTTCAACAGCTTTATGAAATATGTCAAAGCTTGAACACAGAGAGTTCATTTTCCTTCGAATTTCTTAGGATTGACTTTTCTCAATCTTTTTTTGCTATACTGTAGTGAGACAAATAAAATGGACTTGGCTTTAAAAAACAGGCATCAGCAAATTACTTTTAAAAAAAGTTGCTTTGCTCTTTTAATTGTTTTTTATTTTTATTTTTTTGTATCAACAGAGGAAAAATGTTCCCTTCAAATAGGGCAGCCTAAAGTGTTCCCTCATCAACAGAAAGATAAAATGGTTCTGTTCGGCACCCAGTGTATAACAATGTATATGACAGACCACATATTAATGAAAAAGCGATGTATAATTGAAAGCTCTTTTTTTCCAAAATTGTTTAAAAGAAGATGCATGGTAATGACCGAGCACAGCAGCAACCCAGACAGTTGCTTTCAGAAGTCACATGCAAACCTCTATAATTACAGTGAAACATGTGTGCTACAGTGATAATTAGCAGGCAAGGCTTGTTTTTTAAACATGAACTAAAGAGTCAGTTGAAATTACATTAATGTTCAACAGAGAAAAGGCTTTAAAACTCTCTGAGATCTACTGAAATAAACACGCTCAAAGAGATTACAGATTACTCAAAGAGGTTACCCGCTCAAAGAGATCACACAACTGGGCACCATTGCTGTGGATTGCTGCCAACTGCAATATTAGACCAGATTCAGGTTTGCTTCTGGTAGAACTCCTATCACCATCAGCTGTGGTCTACAATTTTCCTGATTAGTATGCCTTGGCAGCCTCACTTCTTTATGTATAATGACCTCTCTTCTTCACTTAATTTATGTTACAGATTGGAAGAAAAGATCCCATAGGAAGTAAGGAAAACAAAGACATTTAATCCTCAGCATTAAGAGTAGTAAGTGGAGCTGCCAGCACGCACAGCAAAAAACCCCTCAGGTGTTTAAATATTTGACCAGGTGCCTTTTATCAGTCTTGTTTTTAAATTACAGTTGCTCATGAAAAGTTTATTTGAGAGCACTGCTTTCTTCACAGGTGCTGAACAAAGGACGTGATTAACATTTTCTATTTGAAGATTCTTCTCATGAACTCTTGTACTTTTCAGCATGACAACAATATTAGAACAGAATAAAGGACTTTGACTACATTGTGACAGCAAGCTGGGATGGTGTTCTATGTAGCTGAGGGAGAATGATTTATGTTGTGAATACCTAGTAATTTTAAAGCTATGAAAGTTGGTGGGGTAAAGGCAGAGTATCTGACACTAAATTTATTTTCTTTGCTCTTCTTTCTATTTTTTTTGTAAACCAGAGCATTTTTGAAGTTAATGGTAAGTACCTGAAAAGTGTTTCTTTTAATAAAGTGAAAAAAAGAATTCACAAACCACAATGGTAAGTTGTGCATGGTACCAAATGATGCCCTTCTAAAAAGAACTGATTCCAATCTCTGTTTTGAAGAGTTGATCTTTTTCAGCTTTTGAGCTAATACACCAAACACATTTGTAGCTCAAAAAATAATATCTCACTGTCACAGGAGGCAAAATAGACGTGTGTCAGTAACCTTATCAAATGCTGGAGGGATAAAAGTTTAGCATTGGATTTCAGTTGTTGCTGTGAGTACGAAGCCAGTTTAGAAGAACATCAGTCTTATTTAGAATATAATCTTACTTCTTATAATCTTACAAATGCATTCGGGATTTCAACACGTGATAACTTTTCCACCTTTTTCTTTTCCAGCACTTATTTCTAATTTATTTATTTAGTTATTTATTTTAGTGACAAAGACGATGGAACAATATTCATTTGGCTTATCTGATGTTTTTATTTGGTCTTGCAGGAACTGTCTTAATGGAGATAAAATAAAAGTGTGACTCTACACAAGTGGAAATCTAAAGTGGCAGGAAGATTCGCTGAAAAGCAAATCACTGATACACAGAAAAATCCATTTCTGTTTACTGCAAATAGTGTTCCTTTTTAAAAAAGAGATATTGCTATAAATTCCATATGGAATTTGGTTTTGTTTTGAATTTGAGCTCGCCAGCTTTGACATGGTCAAATAGGGAGAACTAGGCAGACTTATAGTAGTGGACTTTCAGCGACTTCTCATGCTAGCTGGACAAAGTTTGTAAGGTCAAACTGCTAACCCTGTCATCGTTACTGAGTTTCTTTCCTATATTCCTTTCTCTCTTCATCTTAGAATGACGCAGGACAGAGAGAGGCTACTACTTTTTAGTCTATCTGGATTTTAACGGAAGTGCTTTAGCAAAAACAGAAAGCCTTTGAAAGAGGTTGTCACTGCATAAGCAAGCAGCTGCATTTTGAAAACCAAAGGATACTCAGCAAGTACTGTATATAAAATATGATCAACTGGGTATTTGAGCTTAGATGCCGGATAAATACTCTGAAGCACAGAAACAGTTGTAGTCTTCAAGCAAAACTACTAGTTATTTTCTAGCCAAGCAACTGACTAACTTAGATAAAATACAAGTGCTCAATAACTTCTCTCCTGCATACTAGGTTTTCTAGTAAAAGTCTGTAAATAAATATTTACTATCTCTGGCTCTGACCCAATCCAGAATTCCCACTAAAATCAGTGGGAATAAGGTACACGTATGAGGAGTACAGCTTTAGCCCTGTAACAACACAAACTACCAAGATGTAACAGGAGGTACTGTTTTTATGCATATGTACTATTCCAAAGTATATACTTTACACGGAGGATGAGGAAAAAGAATCTAAACTAGCAAGCCCTGCATAAGGGCAAAGGTTTAAAAATGTCCTGCACACTCACTGCATCATGTGTCTAATTTTTATTTTAAAATTAACTTTAAAATTTAGGATCTGAGATAATCGTTGTAAAGCTTCCCATGGAATTTTTCTTTAAAATGGTATTACTGATTAAAGTTTTACTGCGTTTATTCTTTGGACCAGCACTGGGAGAGCTACAAAGCCATCACTGCTCAGACTGTTGATGGAAGAAAGGAGAACTGACTGCACAACACTGGAGTACTCCTGGGGTTAAACAGAGGAACAGTAATGGTGGGATTTGGAGGGAGTTCAATAAAATCGTCCTCATTCAAAGAAGGCCAGTGTCACACAGACATTGTAGGAAGAGAAAAGCTGTCTTCTACAGAGAAGATAAACACCTAAAGTCTGTAGTGTCTTTTCAAAGATTTCACAGCTAAACAAAACTATATGGTATTGTCACACTCTGCTGTATAACAGACCTCTTACTACAAAAACACACGACAATTAAAAACTAAATAATCCTAAAATAAACCAGTAGATTTATCAATATCACCTTCTGCAGTTTGAGGTAATGCTGTAATCAGGTATGAGATAACTAGAAGGAAAAATCAGAAGTATTTTGATTTTTACATTATTTCATAAATGAAATAAATACATTGGGTTTTTTTTTATGCTCATTAAATGCTGAATATATTTACTCAGACACACTCCAGTTGTGCCAACGTGATATAGTCACAAAGAATGCACATGAGCCTGACAGCTAAAAAGCAACAGAGAGCTTTGCACATAATCTAAAACTAAATCTGTATGTAATTTCCTTCCCTTTGTTAATTGAAGATTAAAACTAAATCAAGGGGAAGCCTTCTATGAGACTACTTCCAACAACAGATGACTCAACTAGCACCTGAGAATTTGTTGTGCTTGTGTGTACTGAGGTTCTGAACTTCCTGTTTCAATAAAATACCAAACAAGTTGTGTTTCCTTTACAAATAAGCTATTACATCAAGCCCTGTTCCTATAATTTCAGTTTTTGTCTGCATTCCAACATTTTCTTTGGCAAATGTAGAAACATTCTAATTAAAGAGAAGAGAAAAACAAGCATCATTCATCATGGTAAAGATGAATGCTCAAGAGAATATCCTTACTGGTTACTTCGTTCATTCAGTTTAATTCAGCTTTTGAAGTGCACTTAATTATGGCATGCTGTTCTCTGAGGTGAAACACAAGTAAGAGGGTTTTCACTAATAGTGTCTCATGAAAGCTATTAAAGGTTATAATCAATTCCGCTAATGCCATACAAACATAATACCATCTGTGGGAAGTGATTCAAAAACAGTTTTAGAACACCAGAATACTTGAAGTACACTATTCTGCAGAGCAAAATCCACCTATTATTATAACTTGCTAAATCCTTTGACATGCTACATGATTTATTTTTTTTTTAATGGAAATGATCCTGAGTTTTCCTCAGCATGATGTGATACCAGAATAATAAGAATCCTTTAAAATGCCCCCTTTCCTTAATTCTCACAGTTTTTGTCAATATTTAGATTCCAGATGAAAGACCTCTGTCTACGTCATTTGCAATTAGCATGAGAAAGACAACTTCCCATGAAAAGCTAAACACCAGACCTGCAAAAACAACATAATGTAATTGTCTGGTTAAGCCGATATATTACAACATATGTGGTTTCTTTCCTAAATTTCTTTAACCGCAGAATTGGAAGTGCTGATTCACCAAGGCAGAATTTCAGACTTAAAAAGACACTATAACAGGAGTTATAATTAATCAGAAAAATGCTATTTTGGATAATTAAAGGAACTACTGCTAAAAGGTGTCCATGTGCACATTACATCTTTGTGGAGAGCACTGCTACTTTTGCTTACCAACCAAAGGTAATTTTTCAGGAAAATACAGTTAAAACCCCATTTACTGCTCAGGGTTGTGTTCTAGATAAATCTGGAATGCAGTAGAAGAAACAGTCACTGCAGATGGTTGAAGCCAGTAGAGGATGCTGAAGACTTCTGATAACAAAAATAGCCGCTACCATGTCTGCAACATCCTCCAAAGACAGCATGAAAACAGAAATAGTCCAGTTAATCCTGAAAAAATCCTAAATTTGGGAAATTATCCAACCTGCAGAAAAAAGCCAGAAAAACCCAAGAAAAAACATTGTTAACTGCATGTCAGATGAACCAGTGTACCCCCTTCAGGCATCTCCTATGTAAGTAAGCAGCAACCAGCCGAAGCCACACAACGCAGACAGGATCCCACTATGCTACAGCTTCAAGAAGGCACATCTTCTGTTTTATAAGCATGTGCTGAGCCATACCAAAACCTCAATGGGATGGGACGAACAGCTTTCAGTTATTTATGCTGCTCCTATGTTATAGTTTTTCTTCTAAGTCACAATGAACTCAGCTAGGTAATTTCACATGACAAAGGTTTGTGCAAAGCTCTTAATCAACATCACCGCTTACACCTTCAATGTTAGAATAACCCCAGAATTTCCATAACACTCAATAAAATCTGACTCAGTAAGTCTGACCTTGCTTTATGCTGAAACTGCAGTTCTTCCAAACTTAGCTTGATTCAGGCAGGAATCTCCGAAGCTAGGCAAAACCTAGCGAGGAACCTTTTAAGCTAATTCTTAAATGTTTATTTCCTTTGATTTTAGGGAGCTAGTATTAAATGGAGTTTTTACACTGTTTTATCCAAAATGTATTAGTTTAAAAGATATTAATTAACAGTTGCTATTAAAACAGCCAACAGACTACTCATAAAACTCCCCTACCTTAGGCAAACATAAATCCTGTTAAACTTCTTTCTCTACAATTGCTTTAAAAATAGTCATGCCATGCAGCAAAGTTCAGCGGAATCAGGCTTCCTGGAATCATCTCCACAGGTAAAAGTCCCTCGTGTCAACTATTGCAAGAGTCTTCTGCTTGAAATGAAGGTGATAAAGCATCTGGGCCACAAGTAAATCTGGTAAACAGAATCTGAGTAAAGTGTGACCTTTCAGCCAGATCAGGAAAAAAAAAAGGATGGAAACATTTTTCTGGGGATCAAAAGGTCCCTGGAGCAGACACTATCTTTTGTTTTGGATTCGTACAATGTGTTAAGATGTGAAGTCCGGTTTTGTGGTCAGAGGAAAATAACGAAGAAGTACTACCTTTATAATAGTAATACACTGACTAGTGAAGTTAGGCCCTCTTTTGATTGCAGCCTCTGGGACCAACTTTAGGCAAATATTAAATAACAGTGTTTAAAAAAATGTTAATTTAGATGATATTTTAAATAGTTCTGATAAATAACTTCCACACACAAGGCATAAATCATTGTAAGATAAACATGACAATGGAACTTCTTGTCTTTGAAAAAGCCTCCAAGGTCTACAACAGAATCTCATCAACACATAATAAATCACAAAGCAGTAAGAACAAGAAGAGAAGTATGTCTATATAGAACTGTACACTCATAAGCACAATAAATCAAAACCAACGCAATATAAATCAGCTGAAGTTGGAATTTGGTTCTACAACTACCTCAAGAATAAAATTTAAAATTGATGTTTCTGTGTGTGTGGTTGGAGCAAAATTAGCTTAAAAGCTTTTATCAGCCTTGATTTTGGAGTACCAAATGCAGCAGTTAAGACCATTACCTTACATGTACTTATGAAAGAATCTGAGAAGAGGAACTGTATCAGCTGAAATGTATATTCTGATGCTCTCGGGAGATGAGTAAAACTCTAACTGAGAACTACATTCAGAAAAATATCATGCCTACAGGCCATGATCCTGCCCTGTGATGCAGTCCTTGTGATGGACTTCAGTGTCGTGTGCTCTTGCAAGAACATGATTCGAGTTGCAATACAACCTTTTGCTTATGAGTAAATGAAGAAGCAGAGCAAGGAAAGTTGTTAAAAATAAGGGAACTTTAATGAAATGACCAAGATTCACTTTTCCTGGAACCACTGCATGACATTGTGTTTTGAGGGAGTCAGATTTATAACTAATTTTATTGCCTGGATATAGTGTACTTACAATCATGATAAACAAGGGCATCTCAACAGCTGTCTCCACTAAAACTGTTAGACTAGAAATTCTCGTTTTCCAACATAAAGTGTCCCCACAAAGTTCTACCATATTGTGGCTTCTTCAGCTATTCCATCTAGACCTACTGTTGAATAAGTTTTAGTCTTGGTACTAAAAACCCCATGAAATGTATCTGTGTCATATTATAATAATAAGAGCACGTAATTCAACACATTTTTCCTCTTATAAAATGATGTTTCTTGATATACACATTTTACTGCGCTACATAGAAGTAGTTCTTTACAATTTCACCATTTAAATAAATGGAATGTATTTTGGACTGACAGCATTTCAACCATTACAGATAAACATTGCATATAAGCTTGATTTACTGTTATGCAATAAAATATACATAAATAATTTCCTCCTACAAGTGTGGGGATCAAGTGAGACAAAGCAGGATTTCTGCAGCTTTAGCTATATAGTCCATGTGGGGCTCTAATGGCTTAACCAACAAAAAATCATTCATATGCAGGAGCCACGAGGCTTCCTAGCACATACTGGTCTCAGGAAACACTTATTCTTCCACTTTGGTCCTATAAGGAAGACGGACAACTAATTCTTCTGTCGCAATCACCCATACACGCAATCTAACTTTCACTCACAAAATGCTGAACATATGCAGAGAAACCGTTTTACTGAAGGATAAAAGTATTTAGATGGCAGTGACTGAAAACAACCACGATTTTCTAGGCATTAGGATAACATACGTTACTTACCCAAGGAAAAGAATAAAAGCTAAAAGCTGATTATTATTAGCATCAAGCACTCTTGTAAAGTGTACGTGACCATCTGCCAGCAAGCTTGTAATGAATCATACAGGCAAACACAATCACAGTGTAACATCACCAGAAGAGAAAAAAACAGAAAGACAAAAGCACAGAACTTAGGCTTTTGCTACCGTGGAAAAAGGACCAAAATAAACCTTTGATTGTGTTTTTATATGATAAAACAGCTTCCCCAAATGCTGGTTTTCTTGAAGCGTGGAGTTTCAGTTCAGACAATAATGTAAAAGTAGAATATGTTACAACTGGAGCAAGCCAGAAATCTACCAATGCTACATCAAAAGAACAATATAAACCTCTATTTCTTCCTAGCAATTAATATTGGCTGCAAAGATGACTGGGCCTTCTCTGTTTTTCTTAATGTTTATACAGTAGTTTCAGCTTCCATACTCCAGGTTTTGCTTGCTCTTCTGGTGCCTTGTTATCACAGTATTTCCCATATAAGTTTCTGGAAATGCATCCTAGTGTTTCTTCTCATATAAAGATTATCTCCTCTCAAGAAACTTGGAACAAAACCCAAAAGCAAACAAACAAAGACTGCAATTTTGGTTTATGAAATGTATTCTATGTTTATATGCAGAGAGAATTCTGGGCTGGAATCAGCCATCCTGTCAACACTTAGCGCCTTCGTTTAGTAAAAAATTTACATTCACTCATTTTTCATTTCCATATTTGTCCAAACCAGTTGAATGCAAAGAAGAAACTGGTGGCATACATTAAAATTACGAGCAAAGTAACCAATTAAAAGTTTTTATGAATGAAGTGTAGCAAGGCATCAGTATCTTATTAGTGAAATCTATGAGTCTACCATGCTGTAAGCAAGGACTACAAAGTTGTAAAAAGGAATTTCAGACACTGACTTTTATCCTGGAAAATTAGCTATGTAGCTAAAACAGAGCTTTTTTTCCCCACACCTAGTTGGGGTATCACAAACCATTTGTAAATCATTACGAGACATGATCGTGTGCTCATGTGCATAAATCATGCACATCAGCTAGAGAAGCCACACACGCAGGTGGGCATCCTTCCCAGAATGGGCTCTTGAGCAATAATCATAGGCATCCATAAAGTCCAACAGGTTTCTGCAACTGTTTCATCTTGGCTGTTTTGTCTGAATATGCTACGTAGAACTTACAAAACATCTTTTGGATAAAATTGGCCTTTTGACTCAGAATGCCTTTGTAAACTAACATTTAAAGGACAGAGTCCACAAAAAACTACACTATGTCTTCCTCCTTCCAGTTTGAGCCAATTTCCCTGGTATGGAAGCAGGATGTACTTCAAGTTCTCATGTCTTCGTTGGTAATAAAGGATAAAATTAGTGCCAGGCTCAACAATCTGTCTTTATTAAATAAAAATTGTCATTTGCATTCTCATCCTGAATATGTAAAAGTGCCTTTCTTTCTTGTCTATAGCAATGTATCAAATGAATATAGGGATTATTCCAAGTTTCACAGATGTAAACCAGACAAACTAATACCAGTAGAGTATTAGAGAAGCAGCATATGACCTGCAAAAAGCAGGTTTCTGCCATCATGAACACATGATAAATGAAGGTAGATATTCTCAGGATTCCTCCTGATAGACTGAGAGTTGAAGTGCATTAGCCTGTACATTAAGAAATTTCTACCTGCAGCCATTACAGCAAATTTTAGTAAGTGAAAACTGCATGCAACGGTGGATTGCATTGTGCTCCTGCAGGCAGGACACTCAATTCCAGTTTAATTTGACGTTTTCAATAGTATCAAAGGTACTGAGAGGATTGCTTCTCACTAGGTACAATAAATACACACACGCCAATAAAGAGAGGCTGAACAGTATTAGATGTATAAATAGATCAAGGAAAAAGTCTCAAAAGCAATGTCAAATCTGTAGAATTCTATCAGTTTTTACTCTCACGTTTTAGAAATGTGAATAAAGGCCTTATAAGACTTTCCAAGGAATTTACATGTCCAAGACTGTTAACTGAACTATCCAAAAGTCTGGCTTCCAAAATCATGCTCAGAACAAAATTATGTTTATTTATTTGCTATCTTCCATTGCCATTTGCAGAATAACATTTGTAGGCTTCTGCAAGTATTTCCCCTAAATTTAACTTTTCATTCTTTCTTAATCTAATTAGTTCAGTTGTGTATGTAAGAGACCAAAACGGCTGAGTAACGTAAGCACTGGCAACACTGATATGCCCCAAAACAAGGTAACATTTGTTTTTTGCCCCAAAGCTGTTGAGAAAATTTATAACAGCTGCACTTCAGCTTTCAAACGTAACCTAAAGTACTCAGGTACATAACATTAAAAGGCTCTAATCATTTTCCATGTTTACGGATCAGACACATGGTTACCTAAAGATGCAAAGATACTAGGATTTTGTGAAGCCTCGAAGCCTATATTGAGCATTACTTTTGAAAACGTCACTCACTTGCGAACATTAAACTTTTCAAAGTTTTAAACATAAGGTATTAGTCTAGAAAGTACACAATACATGACTGTTCCATCTCAGACATTGTCAAAAGTGGACTATAACAGCTGAGACCAGAGCAGAATATAACTATTAAAAACAGAAGAAGGATTTAATAATCATTTATTCCTCTGGTTTTGTGCTCTTGCCTGTATCTTTTCTTTCTGCTGGACTTGGCAGATGTCCCACATAACAGGGGATGTCCTGTATTACACAGTCAAGTGCTGTGTCTCATATGAAAAGCATATGGGACATGGCTGTCCACATATTTTCATAGAAACCTGGCTGTTTTCAGATGCCTAGTAAACTGGAAAAATGACAGTGCATACATGGGAAAAACCTGCACATACAGCCAGTGCCGTATCAACTACAGTGTATCTGATGTCGATGTGCAGAGCTGTTGCACAGTCCCAAACTGTCCTGAATTTCAACATTTACAAACTATACTTTTATAAAAGAAGATTAACTAAGGGAAGAAAAAAACCCAAACCAACAAACAAAATCCACTCAAAAGACAAGATAAGAAATCCTTTCTCCCTTATTTCTACTGCTGAATACCTTAATTTCTGTTTCTCTTTTCATTAAAATTACTTCATTCCTCCAGCTGTAATATGGGGCAATACTTAACAACCCATCTTCCACTTCATTTTTTGGAAATAGATGCCTTATTCTGACATGGAAGAGCCAGCAAAGAGATGGAATTCAATGAATGAGTATTTAATGAATTTACAAACATTGAGAAACCAACGAGAGGAAACCAAGTTTCACTTAACTGTAAACCCTGATTCTTGTTTGGACTGGCTGCTAAAGCCAATATTTCAGCTAGTGGTGACACCTCTTGAAAATACTTCCAGTTGTTTAACTTGTCCAGTGAGTGTTTGGTGAGAAATCTGTATCTCTAGAAAAAATCCTCACTGTGTAAAGTTAATACAAATGGCAACTGCTTGAGGATTCACATATTCTGGCTTACTTTTAAAATACACTTGTATTTCAAATAAAGACAGTTCTTGGCCACTGTTCATGTCATTAACAGCTTTAAAAGCCTTGGGCCACCATCCTCTGTGAGCAGACACAGGGTATCTGCACATTCTAATAATGGAGAACAGACCTACATTTTGTTTA
Source organism: Lathamus discolor (assembly GCF_037157495.1). Classification (NCBI taxonomy): domain Eukaryota; kingdom Metazoa; phylum Chordata; class Aves; order Psittaciformes; family Psittacidae; genus Lathamus; species Lathamus discolor. Next base: position 87,575,972 of record NC_088888.1, read on the forward strand.
CTTCAGCAGCTTCTGCCCACTGAGCATGCTTAGACACGGCAGAAAAAGGTTCTGATTGATACTTGAAAAGCCTTCTAAGTGAGAGGCCCACAGTTTACCCTTAAAGCATCACTTTTTTTCTTAGTCCTCCAGGCTATCAGTTTACTGAAATTGCTGTCCTAAAAGTGTCTGTTATTTTTCTTTATTAGGTGTACTGCAATCTAAAATTGTGGGCCAGCAGTTAGGCTAGACGTAGGTAAGTACAGATTTTCTCCACCCTACTGCAGAACCAGCAAGTCACAATACATGAATACGAAGGAGCCTACTTCAGATAGAATAAATCAGCCAAAACAGAGGTTTAAAAGTCAGAACCAAATCTGTCTCCAGTTAATAAAAACGAAGAGCAGTAGATTTTATGGCTTGTTATGTTTGTGGTGTATATGGAGTGTGTTTTAAAAGTTATTAATTTTAAACATGTTTCAATAACTATTATTTAAAAAAAAATAGGAAAACAAAAGTAGCAATTAAGCTACTGATATTTGAGAATAATTTGTCTGGTTGTAAGCGTCTGTTAGCCAAGCAGGTTTCCATGTGGGCAATAACAGTCTATCAAGCACAGTCTCTGATGCTTTTAGTAAACTGATTGATTAACCGTATTCTTTTCATGTTACTAGTAGAATTAATAACATAAAATTAAGTTGTTCCAATATTGCAATGTAATCTAAGCCCATAATAATTTTGAATATTAAAGCCTCTGCTTCATCATATTGCAATAATTGCATTTAGCAGTTTGCAGGCATTAATATTAGCTTGTGGCTGACAAGTTTAATTTCACGGCTATGAGAAAATACAAGAATTATTTCAAATATATGAATTGCATTTTTTATAATCTGAAGAGAGATATTTTTTCTATAAGCACTTTTCACAGGAGGTCCAACATAAACATTTTTCTTTCTTTCAGCAAGTGATGAGTTTTAATGAGAGAAATCAAGAGATGAAAAAGCTTACTAGGTCACTTAATCCTTACTGCTGCAAGTACAGGATTTTCCTTTACATATTTCTATGTTTTGCCCATCTATATTGAATTACTCATGCAACAGGGATTCCACTGCTTCTCATGAGAGGCTTTTCTACAGCCTCATAGATCTTAGCCTCAGAAAATATTTTTTTAGATTTGGTATGAAATTAAAACAAACTCTAGGCCATGACTCCTGACCATCTCCCTGCCTGCTGTAGTCTTGCCTGGAGTCCTTCCCAGCTGGCTGAAAACTCAGTCCACTGCTAGCCCGTACTTCCTTACCATGGGCTGCAATGGAGTTCTGAAACAGGCACTGATTCAGCATTTCAACTGAGATTCACCAGAGGTCCAGTGCTGTTAACATTGAAAAATGTGCCTATAGCATAAAATAACTATCTTTCCAGAGTGAATAATCTATTGTGATACAATATCTTGGTGGACTGTTTTTTAATCAATTCAAGTGAATCCATTACTGAAAGAGATAAGAGTCAAAACAATAAAGTTTGGATATAAGAATCTAGAAATTGTAATTAAATGAAACAATACTGATAATATACTAACAACAGCACTTTGAGACAATGAAACACATCTGAAATGTGGGACAGCTATCATTTCTTTCCATAAGTCAAACAAGAATTCTTAGCAAAAGACAAGAAATCAGGTGGTTTTATCCTCAGTCATCACCTTTTGCAGAAAAGCGGTTTGGAAAAGGCTCCTGGCTTTCCCTTGCAGTGTACAGCAGTAAGGTTTGTATAATAAGAATAAAGCCAGCATTTGTACTGTCTAGTGAACTTCATGACGTTCATTTTGCCAGCCTTCAGGTGCTTTCATCTGAGCTTGTTACTCAACAGTCCCCTTCTGATCAACAGAGAGAAATCTCTCCGACTCTCCAAGGAAACCTTGGGTGACCTGATCTTCATGTTTTATCAGAGGCCACCTGGACGCTCTATGCAAGGACACAATCTTCAGCAATAGAAAGGGAAAATATTCTAGGCTGGCCAAGTTAGGACATATTCTTCTAATTGTCACGGCATCTTCTAGTAAATATTTTGACTTTAATGTATGTGGGTTTGTTCTTAAAAATGATACTTGAGTGGGAAAACAGGCAAAGAAAGGCAGAAATTAGTAGAATAACATCAGATGGTCATTAATTTGGTGAATTAGATATAAAAGAATTGATGTTCAAGAAAAATGCCATTCTTTGGACATTGCTATTGATAACACCACACAGGCTACAGACGAAGAAGTAACAACTGATAATATATAATTTAACACTAAAGGTGAAGCCTTATTAGGTATTCAAAATAGAATTTGATCACAGATTTGACTGAAGATACTAACGTAAAAATCAAGTGAGAACACACAACTACAAACAAGACCTTCTGCAATCAAGTTTAAACTGAAGCTAGTAAGCTACGCTTGAACACTTTGACAGGATTTGTAAGTATAGGTCAGTTTGGATGTGGATAGCCTGAATGGGGATTAACATTCAAACAATATGGACAATAACAGTCCCCAAATTTCCTGTATATGCATTTACAGTGGGACAAAATAAAGATTTTCAAAGATTTCAATTGTCTCTGTGTAGTGAAACTACACAAGGAATAATTCAGATTTAGATAAAGCGAAAGACCGGCAACAGAAATTTCTAATTGTTTTGTGTTGGGAAGAAAATATACTATTTTAATGATAAGATACTCATAAGAGATTTGATCTTCTGTACACATTCCACTGGAGATGGAGGATTATCTTTCCAGCAAATGATTTATTTGGAGAGATAAAGAACAGACTGTTAGGCAGCTGATGAGGTACTTATGTTAATATTTACACAGCAGTAGGAGTTTTGCAGGATGGCCATGTGGAGGCAAGGAGTCCAAACTCAAAGGAGCCATAATCTTAGTATCAGTATGCAGGTAATCTTTCTCTTGTCCAATCACAGGTCCTGATGCCTCATTAACCAGGAAAAAAATACTTCAGTTCCTTCCTTTGCTCGTACAGCAGTAAGACCAACAATAAAAAGAATGCTCAGTTTTTGTGGCAGAATCAGCGAGAAGGCAGGAACTGGTTTTGAGAACAATTACTGAACTATGCTTATTAGTACTGAAAAAAGCAAAGATTTATCTTTATGGAGTACAGAAATAGTTTACAGTGCTCTGTCCTCTTCAAGTTACACACCCATAATACAGTTCAACAAATATGAATATATGAAAATATGCTGCAAATATTTTTCTTGCACTCTCCATAAAAAGGTTAGCATATGTACTATATTTTTTTCTTGAGGGAAACAGATGTCAGGAACTAGGTACCTTACTGTTGCCATAAATGTCCTCTCTCTCTCTGAAAGCCTTGTTTATTCCTCTTACACAGTTTCTCACTTCCTTTTCATTCTCTCTTTGACATCAGTTTATCTTTGAATTCAGATTCTTAACTTGAACATGCTCTTCGGAAGTATGACATGCTGTTATTATCAAGTAAGTGTGCTATTACCAGATGAGAGAACCTTCCGCTAACCTGAATGACTGCTTACAAGAGGAAGGGTTTAAATCACAGGGACTGGAGTGATTTGTAAGGCTAGATTACCTTCAACTGCTTAAAAATACATTCCTTTAAACAAACGGCATATGCATTTTTCTTTAAAGATGTCAGTAAGACAGATTTCTCGTTTTCCAAAAGCCTTCTGGATTCTTTCAGTCTGCTGCCTTTTCGCATCAACATAATGTAACATTCACATAATATTACAGAAGTCAAAACCTTAAGTAAAGATTTTAGGTTTAAGTTGTCCAAGTGCACAGAACTAATTAAAAAGACATTTTTCAAAGAGCACATAAACAGCATATGAGCATGTAGAGTAAGAATATATGTTACTTTTTTCAACTATAATTTGGTAATGAAGAGTAAATATGCATGTACTATGGAAACAATTTTTTAAAGCAGGTTTTAAAGGCCTTACTAGAGCTAGTTGCTACACATTAGTACACAAGTTACGATAACTTGTCTTAACAAGTGCTGTATTATGCTTTCGCCAGTATGGGAGATAGACAGGGCACAGCACTTGACACTGACAAAGATATTCAGCAGTCCAGTTGTAAGATCCTTAACATTAGCTGTAATTTCCATGTTAATTTTTTACTCATGCTATTTGAGTTTAAGATGTAATTGCACTTGTTACCAGCTGAAGTTTGCTGTCATCACGTAACCCTGAAGTGAATGAGCATAGCCTTCGGGCACTTTAGACAAACAATATAAAAACGTTAAGGAGGAAGGACACATAGCAACTATTCTTCATAATCCTGGAACTCACTTCCTACTTCTTATGTAGATGATTGCTAATTAAAGTGATAGTCATTATTAAAAAATGCTCACAGTGAAAGAAACTTTGATCTTGACAGGCTTGGGAGATGGGCCAGTGCAAACCTCATGAAGTTCAACACAGTCAAGTGCAAGGTCCTATATCTGTGTTGGGGCAATCCCAGGCACAGCTACAGGCTGGGCAGAGAAGTTATTCAGAGCAGCCCTGCTGAGAAGGACTTGGGTGATTCTATGAAATATCTGTAAAAGTGTAATCTATACAAATAATGTATGTGGATATCTAAGATGCTTCTCACAGTGGATGAATGAAGCTCCTGTTTGAAGGACAGATGGTAGTTTAGAAACATAGAATCATGAATGGTTAGGGCTGGAAAGGACCTTATGACCATCTAGTTCTAATCCCCCTGCCACGGGCAGGGATGCCTCCCACTAGACCAGGTTGCTCAAAACCCCATTCAGCTGTATTCTACTTTAGATATCCCTTGAAACTCTGGATTGGTAAAGGAAATCACTATAAAGTAATGAAACAGTAAAAACCTAAGACACATTTTAATTTAAGGAGGTTATGAAATATAGAAGTGATAATGACAGGAGTTTCAAACAACATTCATTCATGTTATCCTTACTGCTCAAGATGTGATATCTTAAAGTTCCAATTTAAATTAACATTATATTTTATGTACAGTGGCATCTACAACATACTAAGCACATACATGCATATAAAGACGTATATACATACACATATATAAAAGTATGTATGTAAAAAAATATATCATTTCTGGTAATGTTAGTATAACCTCAGTGAAAAAGCATTGAGCAGATGTTATATAACAAAATTCGGATATCAAAATAAGTATGAAAGTGGAAAATATGGTCATGTTTTCAGACTAACTAAGAAAAGGCATCCCAAGTTTAACTAAGACAGTCCAAGAAAGCAAATCCAGTCAGTGCCTACAAAGTAAGCAATGAAACTGACGTATTTGGTAGGAGAGTTTCCAAAAATGAAAACAAATTAGAAGCAATTAAGTAAATAGTCTACTTGTTTGAGGCAGAACTAATATAATAAGCTTCATAAGCAAGAAACATTTCAGATGTTATGGAGGAGCCCGACAGAACATGTTACAAACTTCAACTTGTTGATGATGAGGATCAACAGAGGAATTCTAGAGTTGTTAATGAAAGTATTGCATCAAAATAAAACACCAAAGAAATAAAGGGATTAAACATAATCTGCAGATTATAGATTTAAATGCGTTGAAGGATGATGGCAGTATCAACTGTGAAAGACAGAAAGGAGCTAGCATGCAAGCATTTCCAAGGGAATATAAGTAATCTGGTTTTGGCTGCATTATGCTTCCACTAATGGCCTGACATCTAGGAAAAATACCGTGTACTGAAATGATGGATTGGATGTTACAAGGCAAGATGGAAACAAACAGACTGAGTCACCAAGACAGAGTGGTAACTGAAATTTTCAGTGGATCAGATTATTGACCTCTTGTCCCTTCAGCAAAAGTACAATATGAGAATTACTGGGTAAATGCCCTCCCTGGAAAGGAAGGGCACTCAAAGGAGACGTGAGGGAATGTCAGAGACAGAACATACAGATGACTATGAATTCACAAGATGTTACACCAGATGTTTTGAGTGATTAGAAATAAGCAGCAACTGAGAAAGTGAGCGGAATCCTGATATTTTGTTAAAGAAGTCATGAGAGACTGATTGGAGAAGTTTAGAATGAATAAAAAGGATAATAGGCAAACGGTGGGGAAAGGAGGAACGATTGGTAATAGATTACCACTAATTTTAGAAGCGCTAAAGAACTGAACTATGGGTCTTGAAGAAAAAAGAATGTTTTGTCTTATTGGAAAACATAATAATCTGGCACTCCTCTCTTTCAAAGAGAGTGTAAGATCACAAAACTGGTAAGATTTTCAGCAGACTAGAAATCTAGCAGGTTCCAAAATACCGTTCCCTGTTTTTTAAGTTATGAGTTCATGAGTCTTGTCCTTGTTGACATTTGTTCCTCAGAAGCATGCTAAAATAGTCCCAGTGAAAGAAAATATTTTGAAGCCAGCAAATGAAATGACCATAAACTAATATTAAAGTACCAGGAACCAAAGGTGGGGACTTAACACTGAAAATGTGAGGAATTTAAATAGCAGGAATATATAAAATACTTCATTGAATTCTGTTTCAGCTAATTTTTCATCTCATATTTGATTTTGAAGTTCCACATTCTCATATGGAATCTTCATTTATACATGTAGATCAAATATCCCTATAAGAATGCAGCACCAAAGCTTACTTGTTTACATTGTTCTGCCTTTATTTTGCACATATTTTATTACATATTTTTCCCTTGCTAAAACAAGAAAACTGCTGAAACAAGAACTTGCTTATCTACTAAATCAACATCTTGAAAGTTTTAGGTGGCAAGGTCTGCAGATAGCAGACTGAAGCCAAGACAACATTTTCTTACATTACCTCAAAAACTTTTATACTTCCTTTTCTATCAGAGATCTCACAAGATCTCTGTATTTTCCTGTCAAACAGAAGCTATGCAGCTGTAAGTAAGTAAAATGATAATTGGAAAAATAATGTTAGTATTATTCAGGCATCTCTCTCAAAGCAGCTTAGTCATATGCTGTATGGAATAAAAACAGGATTGGCTGAGTAAGGGAATTTACTGTTTCCCAGGAAAGGAAATTGCCTGCAACACATCTGGCAAAACGTTCTAAATGTTTAGTTTTGACAAAATATATATTTCAGATCTTCTTATAAGGTGAGTGCTGTAGAGTGGGTATCTTCTTTCTAAAAAGGGAAAGATCCAATTTGTACTTTAAATATACCAAGCCACTATTTGCTATTTTATGTCAAATACTATATACTAAGCTATGAAGCAAGCAGGAGACCACAGGCTAAGCAGTGATATTTGAGTTTGCAGGATAAATGTATCATGAATGCAAACACAACACTCCATATAGGCAGCAGAAATAAGAGATGAAGAGAACCAAGAACATGAAAAAAAACCACCAAAAGGAAGCAAGTGGGCTAAGCTATAATTTTTTACTCAATTTCGTACTGGCACGTATAAGATTCCATGCCAAATTATTTAAATTCCTTCCTATTTCAACACATCTAACAATGAGATGCTCCTTCTCATAACTGATGTGAGACACATCTCTGTCATTCAGCTTTTCTGCAATAAGCCCTGCCCTGCAAGCAGACTTGTTATTACGCCTCTGAGGCTCAGTAAAAAGGCTGTATTCAGGCATCTTCCTTCCTCCTCCTCAGTTTTCAAGGACAAAAATGTATTTAACTTGCCTTACTTTTCACACCAGATTTCTAAATTTAGACATTACTACTTTCTTTCCCCCTGAACTCTGACTGGCTTTGACTCCCTGGGGAGGCAGAGAAGACCACTTCCTCCTCCACGTCTGGGAAAGCTGCTCCCAGAGGGATAGAAAGGGTGAAGGATCTCAATCAAATGCTGAAAAAGATGCACCAAATACGGTACTATCCTGTAGTGAAGGGTTAAAGAGATGTATATTTATTTTGTTGGCAAGGTGAACGTTCACTGTCTTTCCTGGGCAGTGGGAAAGAGCACTTCATTAAAACAGTATGAGTCCATTGGACCCAGATGGGGAAACAGCATAATCCTCTCTCAGTTATGTGTATGTGTGTGTGTTGGAGGTTGATTTCCGGTTATTGCCCCTACAGCCTGGAACTATTGAGGAAAAGCTGAGGAAAACACTACCACGGTGAACCTCGAGGTGTTGCGACAAGGGCTAGATGAGAAGCACGGCTGAGCAGCTAACTCGTGGTGCCTACTGTGCTGGTAAAGGTCTTAGGTTAGTTATTTGTTGTAATTTCTCAGAATTATACGTGCATTTTCCATACCTTTTACCCGAACAGTGGACAGCTGCCATAGCAACTGGCCATTCATTCATTCATTCATTCAGAGAGAAAAAAACCAAAACAACAAAACAAACCCAACACAAAAAACCAAACCCAGCCAAAAAACAGTAAAAGGTGAACTAGTTTCTCTTTCCAGTATTCATACAGCCACAGTTCTCCCTAGTGGAGGTCCAAGATACAGCAAGCCTTGCTTAGGCAGCGTCCAAGTTCAGTCTTGTTGCTGGCCCCATTACGACTCAAGGGCCTGCCAGGGTCATGCATTGGCCTTTCCTAAAGGAAAACAGACTCCAGTTCAAACCTTTAGAGACACTTGTCTCCCTCAAAACCCCAGCAGAACTGAGCTGCCAGATTATGTTGGTGATCTGACTCACTGGTGTGGCATACAGATGGCAAGCTTCATAGTAATTCAGAAACTATTAATTTAGTCAAGCCTTTCATGGATGTTCTGTCTAATGAATTCTCAGCATCCTTTAAATCTTTTATTTATGTACAGTCCCTTGAGTAGAAGGGGTAGAAGTCTAATAATTAAAAAGAAAACTGCACTAGTGAGTTTCAACTTTAATATCTAATGAAAGGATTTAAAAACCCCATTAAAATATAGTCAGAAAAAGTAAGATTTTCCTCTAGTTCTTCCTCATTAGGAGACAGATACTTTCAGGGCTAGAGCGATCTTATTTTCAGCACTACTCTATTGAGGGCTCTATTATTCTGGGGGCTAGCAGTGAGAGAAAAGCAAGCAGGGACCGGACCAATTTAAGAAGCACAAGTTGCAACAGGAAATTCTCATTTAAGTTAGCAAATTAATGAAAAACACTCAGATAACAGAAAAAAGGAATTTGAATGTCTAGTTAGATTCCCAGAAATACACAATCTGGTGTATAAATCTAATCCTACACGCTGTCTTCATCGGATAATAGTAGGTTTCTCAACTACCTTGCAAAGGACTGTTATTCACATGGATTTAAACATTCTTTCAAAGACTTCAATACATTGGAAAGGAGTAAAGCTTTTGAAACTTCATTAACAATGCAGGTAGCTGTCACATTGATTTGTTTTGCTATTGCAGTACAAAGTTGAAGGGATGGAGAATGCATAATTTATATGCCAAACATATAAATTTTGTAGAAAATAATCTTGACTACATCCCAAGTTCCAAACATATTCCTCCATTTCCTCTGCTGGAAGGATGAACAATGGCAGATGAATACTCCACAGGAAAAAAACCTGACACATTGGTTCTACAGGTCACCGTCCAAGTATAATTAGAAAGAACCTTTCTGGAAGTCTCCAAAAGTGTAGAGATTTTCCTTTCCAGAGGTAACTACATAAAGAAGTCCCAACAGCTTCCAACACTGTAAGGCATGCATTTTAGCCGCTATAAGCATTTTTGACAACCTCTGAACACAACTCCCATGATTCAAAAGGAAAAGCCACATTAATACATTGTATGAAATATAGCAAGTTGTGTAAGAAAGCCTGTCATAAAAGAGGCATGCTGAGGCACGCTGGGATTCTCCTCATATAAGAGAAACTTTGGTCTGTAATTCATGCTAGCTTGACTAGCATGGCATTCCCTTTGTTTGTTTTAATTAAGAAAAATCTATAGCTTCCAGATCCAGACCTAGGAAAACTCTCGGGCAGTTTGTCTTCAGGAGCCAGTATCCTATTGTGCTAGTTTCAGAAGACATTTGCTAAAGCAGAGAAGTAAACTTTTCCAAAATTTCAGTGGAAACAACTCTTTCCCAGGGTTTGCTAAATGGGTTAGTAATTTTCCGCTTTTCCAAGACCACTGATGATTGCAGAGAACATGGGAGTGGGATGGAGGGGGGGAAGCTTCCTTTTACTTTTACACATCCATTTTAGACACCTACTTTATCAGAGCTTCCCTCACCTTTTACGGGTATTTCCCACTTCCAAGGGCATAGAACTGGACTTAGCGAGAGCTGGCAGCATAACTGCTGCTCACCCATGCCACCTCCTGAGGCAGGCCTTGCACCCACAGCCTCTGGATAGTTCTTCCCTCTTCCAGTCCCAGCTGCCTTGCCATTTGTATGTCTTGTTAACGCTAGCACTTCCAAAGTTAGCCATTTAATACAGACAAAAAAGCCATAAAAAAAAGAAGGCTTGAGAACGCTTAACTCCTGAAAGACCTGACTGAAATAGAGTATTCATCTCCGACACTGAGTAAAACACAAAGTCTGTGCTTAGCTGAAACTTTTTAATTAACCCCCCTGTGTTGTTCCCTTTGAAAGGACATGCCCAAGCCTGCTTTTGTATACTCAGGACAGTGCCCTTCTCTCCAATTACACAATGAATTAAACACAAATGAAATTACGCCTTAGTTCAGTACATTACAAATAAAATACAGCCTTTAAGAAGAACAAACAAGTCCAGGAACATTTTTTAAACTTTTTTTTTTTTTTTTTTTTTTTTGGGGGGGGGGGTGTGAGGGTGGTGGTTTAGAGCGTGTTTAAAGATGGTAACCCCCCACAAATAATTTACAAGCATAGTTGGAGCTAGCGGGACTGATTGCTCTGTCTAGGAAATTCCTAATTGGAGCCGTGCTGCAGGAATTCGCAGGGGTCCTGTCGCTGCCGGCTCCTCCCTGGGGTTTCCTCTCGCCCCGCGCCGCCCCGCGCAGCTCCGCGCAAACCCCGCGCCCCAGCGCTCTTCCCTGCAGCCCGCAGGGCCAGTGCTCCCCCCCACCCCCGCCCGGCAGGAAGGCCCCGGCGAAGGCGGGAGGAGGAGCAGCTCCGCTCCACATGTCTGCCTGCTCTTATCAACTTATCCTATAAGGGGAGGGAAGCGATTGATTCGGGCACCGAGGCCGTGACATCCTGGCACGGGCGAGGACGAGCCAGGCTCACGGCTGGCGAGCCCGGCGGCCGGATCCCCCAGCAGCGAGGGGAGCAGGGGGCGGCGAAGACTTTTGCTTTCCGCGTCTGACAGCTCGGGGCACGGCGGCCGGGAGAAGACGGGACGTTTCCAGCTCGGAGGGTAGAAAAGCCCAGCCCTCCTCCTGACGGCACATGGCAGCAGAGCGCTCGGTTTCAGCGCAGGTTAACTAGGTCCGTGCTCCCGTAGCGCCCCGCAGCACTAGGTTTGCTGGGCTACCGCAGGGATTAAAATGCAGCTGGCTGCTTACTTCTTTTGGGGCTGCAGTATTTTCTTAGCTTCAGGATACAACTCCTTTAGTAAGAGCATGGAGACGATGGGCAAGAAGCAGTACCAGGTCCAGCATGGGTCATGCAGCTATACCTTCCTTTTGCCCGAGACGGACAACTGCCGATCTTCGACTTCTTACGTGTCCAATGCAGTGCAAAGGGATGCACCTTTAGACTATGATGATTCAGTTCAAAGACTGCAACTACTTGAAAACATCATGGAAAACAACACTCAGTGGCTAATGAAGGTAGGATAACCCTATTCTAAAATTCTCGTCTACAGCATCCTGTTACCTATTTCATTGTGGGTTTTTTTTTCCTTTTCTGTTTCTACATTCACAAAATGCATTAGCTAAAATAAACTTCTGAACTACCTCAGTCAGAAAGTTTGAGAACATAATTTTACTGACTAGACGGGAAAAGAGGACTGCACTGTTCTGCAGAGCCTGTGCTTTAAAGTTTCTCATTACGTTTGGGTTGCTTGGACAAATAGTAATTCCATAGGCAGACTGCGAGCACGTCTGACATTTCTGACATGAAAGAACCAGATACTAATTTATAATTAACTGATAAGGGCTATTTTATCTCTCTTTAAAGAAGACAGAATGCACCTTTATCCGAGGCATGTTTGAAGAATGTTGTTTGAAACATGATTTCTAAACTGGCATGCAGAAATCAACATATTGGGTCCCACAGATAAAGAACTGTAATTCGAACTAAAGACTGCAAGTCTGACTTGCAGTGAAGTGAGCCCAGTAAAGTGATAGAATTTCAAGAAGTTCATTAGTGGATATCCTTTGCATCCTGTAACATTTCCACTCAAATACACAATATTGAAGGGAAAAATATTCTGGAGAAGGTGTTACAGTTGCCACACAGCTTCCTTTAATGCAACTCTATTGCAACTAAGGGAAAATGACATGTTTATTGCCAAAGTGGAAACATTTGTAAAACTATGTCTGAAACAGCAGAAAAAATTTTATACTGCATACATTCTTAATATTACTGGAGAATAAACCTGATCACTCTTCCACACTTTATAGAAAGTACTTTGGTTCTAAATGCTATATGGTTCAATAGGTTTTGAGAAACCTTTATTTCACTGATACCTGAGAAAGTGTGAAAATATAGCTTAATGGCATGGTAAATTTATGAGTGTTTATGTTTCATACCAATATGCTTATCTTCTAAGCAATAACTGTGTTGAGGACTTAACTGGGTGGTTGACATAGTGCCTCCAAATAAGTGCTCCAGTGATGTCATAAGGGCCTTTTCATAAAGAAAGATGTATTTGTTGCTAATGGAGAGAATTTGCAATTGTCTGCAACCAGTAGCTACTTCTTACAAGACTATAAAATGATTTTGGGTTAGGGTTCACCTCTCTCATGAGTGACAAAGTTACAGAACTAGCAAGATAAAACCAAAGAAACCTGCTGGCAAATTTGTGTAAGAAACAGAAGTCACACTGTAAAGCAGAAAGCACAAGGTTTTCATCCACCTGAAGATGAATCTTGAAATAGATCCAAAAGGCATACCCTTGAAGGCTGAAGTGTGACCTGTCTTTATGGGTTTAGGATGCTTAATTTAGACACCCAAATAATGACAGATCAGTGGCTTTTGGTTTTTTAATCTCACAGGCAAACATACTTCCCTGCACATACTTACTTTTCTACTTATCAATTTACAATGCTCACTATTGTAATGTTAAGACCAACATTAACAGATGTGTAATGCAGGATGAAAACCACACAAAGTAAAGCCGTCTAATCTACACAGCTGCTAAGCAATTTCCTAATATAAATAATGAAATCACACACAAGACTCCAGTGCTAAATGCCTCTTAAGTAGACAAGCACAGTATCATAAGTGGCATCAGGTAAACAGAAACCAGTAAGCAAATTCCAGCATCCTTATTTAGTAAAGCTATGCCTTTTCCTGTCAGTCCCTGGGAAATCAGTTACAAGAGGAATAGGATAACTATATCTAATTCATTCTTTGGGCAATCAAAAGGCGTGATTCTGCTTTACTAGGTAGAGAAATGTTTCTTTTATTTGAGCAAAGATTTCCAAAGAAGATGTTTTAGAATAGCCTGTTTTTTTCCCCCTTGCTCTTCCACAGCTAAACATCCTGTAAAATAACTGCTGTTTGCCTTTTTCACTATTTTAACACCTGCTCTTTATGTCATCTGTTTTGTTCACAAAGAGACTCCAACAAAAGTAGCTTTTCCTCAGATTTGCTTTGCTAGAGACACCTGGTCTGCAAATGAAGATGAAAAGCAAACAATAACCTTTAGAGTTGCTTACAGAGTTTACTGGCTTTTTTTTTTAAGGTCACCAATACACATTCCTAGGTTCGTATTTCAGCTATGGTGCTAGGTTAGTCAAGGCAGAGCAAAAAAGTCTGTTTGCTTAGTTTTCAGACTGCATCGAATGTGTAATATGTTTGATTTTAAAAATAACCTGACATTAATTTCTCAGCAGCTGCACAAAAAACTGCTTTAGGTTTTACTTCTTTTAAAAGTTAGTTTTTGCTGATTTAAGAGGCAGCACCTGTTTTCTTTTGAAATTGTGTAAAAAATATGTTACGAGCTTTTAGTGTAAATTAACCTTGAAAAGTTGTTCCTGAAGTCCTGCACATCTCCAAACATTTTTACACTCCTCCCCCTCTCCTGCCTTTAATTCGTCAACTGGAGGAAACATTCTGTTTCTGAATGAACACTAGGCTGTATGAATGGAACAGCATGGGAAGTGTGCACTTCAGCTGGTTAATGGGCAAACACAATGAGAAGAGAATGAGTTATGTAGGTCCAGGTTCTCTTCTCGTCTGCTCCTGTATAGAGAGCAGAAGACTTTTTTCTACTATTGCCACAACGTGCTGCTTCATGAAAACACATTTTTTTGGTCTGAACTGTATTAATGCCTTATGCCACTACCGTATGTACCACACCTAAAACTGGAGAACGCGTTTTCAAAAGTAGATTATGTATAAAAGCGTTCAGATGAAATACTAGAACAAAGCACTATTCCACCTAATCCAGTGTTTAGCAGTAAGCCAGTAAGTGATGGGGTAGAGCAAAAGCCAAAACCCTAGATCAAGCGTGCAGCAATATACCTGAAATTAACCTGAAGTTCTTTGACTTTCCCTACCTTGGGATCAATTTGTATACTGAATTGTAAGATTTTTTTCTAATGTGTGGCTGTGCATGAAGACTAAGCCTCTCAATAATGAGATTTGCAATTACTTTGAGAGGATAGCAGATTCATATACTGCTGAGGCACAAGACTGGAAATTTTAAATGTAGATGGATGTTGGCTGTTATACTTTGGATTTCTTTTTTTTAACATAAAAAACAACATCAGGTTTTCAGATATTCCCAGAAGACAGGCAGGTCCCTTAAGTTCCACAATTAAACAAATCTCTATCTGAATTAATGGCAGCTTTACCATGTGGCTCATGGCAGTTCTGCTCAAGGAACTGCATTTTGTCAGGTATTAAGACATTGAAATAACTGAATGCTGACTTGAATTTACTTCTTAGTACATAAACTAGATTCTGAGTCAGGAAATATGATTCTGTCCAAAGTAATAGTGTAAAAGAAAGAGGTCATATTTTCTTCGTCTTTCCTGTTACAAACAGCTGAAAACAATGTGTGATTCAGATTGATTATAGCATACGGAATATGGGTAATTTATTGGTAGTTTATCAGCAGATCAAAAGACTAGAAAATAAAAGTCAGTGCCAGGAGTCAACATTTAAACCTGAGAACTTCATCCTGAAAGCAGACTAGGAGAGGGGATACTTTGCTGATAGGGATGCAGTATGTTTGGATACTCTCAGAACTGGGACTTGTTTTTCCTTGTCATGATATCCTGGAAGCTAAAAACCCTTTATCACTTTGAAATGTGTTTCTTCCCTAAGCACAACAAAATCAGATATTTTAAGGTGTATGGGAATGAATGCTTATAATTGTCAATGAGCAATTACCAATGAAAGCTTATAATTATTGTCATACTTGTACTGAACTTCGTATCTCAAATATGAAAAGATATTCTGACATGCTGTCATCCAAAAACATCTGCACACAATGGGCAAGGACAAATATATTGTACAGTGCTGGATTCTGAAGTACGCAAGAGATGATTCTGACTCGAGCTGCATTCCTTTCTTAAGTAATGCATCTGTTTTTACTTATTGTGAAAAGTGCTTGTTTCTGTCTATCAATCAACTATGTATTTGCTAAGCAAAAACAGTACTGGCAGAGTAAAAACGAATATACTTTTTTACTTTGAGATTAGTACATGTTACTGGATAAAGTTTCCGCAGTACTTTAAATGATATGACTATGCAGTTTGTTATATCTCCTGTAGGTAAACTTCTGTGAAAGGATTTGAACTGACACTTTTGCATGTGTTTAAAAACTATGTTGTAAAGACTTTCTGCATCATTCCACAAATACCAGATTGGTGATACAGGTATGAAATTGTACAGAAACAACAAAGAAGACCAGAGATTTTCTTGTACAGACCTACAAGACAAAATCGAAATTGAGAGCTCGCCACCTTCAAGATGTTATCAGTAAAAACTGTGATAAACAGAGGCTTGTTTTACTGAACCAGTCTCTTACCAGCATTCAAGATGTATTTTCATGCGCTTTGTTTGTTATTAATAGGATCATAATCTTATCATCTTTGGTTCAAACAACAAATTGGGAGACTTTCTCCATTAATTATTGCTATCAAGTGCTTTATTTTCTTCTTTTTTCCCTTTCTTCAAGTGCACATGTAGGAAATGAGTGTGGAGATGCTTGAGTTGACAGTTTCCAGTCCTCTTTATTTACATGCCCACTTATTATATAAAAGTAAATCACATAACCTTTAGAATGTCTTAGAAGATTTTGTAGAGGCTGGGGTTTGCAATGGTGTTCCTTTTATACCAATTATCTTATTACTGCTCCTTTTTTTGTTGTTAATTAGGAAAAAATTCAATAAAATGCATCTCCCCACAATTTAGCAGGGAAACAGCTGATACCATTTTCTTCATTCCTTATCACAAGAAAGATGTGACCACATATGTATTGCTTAGAATAGAACTTTGGCTGGAAGACATAGATACCCATTTCTTCCCTTCAAAATCTGCTATCTAGTATCTCCAGTGACTGAATTATACTGTCGCTTTCATACTACCATATTTGTGTTTTTGTAAATGTGCCACATTATACATGATTTGATTTACAATACTTCTTGCAGTAAGCTAAGGCAGCTTAGTAGGCCACTATTTATTTAACAATCTTTTACATACTTTAATGCAAGAATCTTTTGTTGCTGTAGTTGTTACATGGAATTTTACATGACTTTGGCTGAAAGCCAGGATGGGGGCAAAGTAAAACTGTCTTTCTCAACCACTGCCATTCTTACAGGGCTAGACATGCAAAATGTAGTCAACTGATTGAGAAGACATAGTGTCAGATTATAGATTAGGATCTACCACAGAAGGTGCCATTCGTGAATCCCTCTCTGGAGTTTAGCAAACCCAGAGTTTCATCAGATAACTGAGTCTATCTTAGCTCCCTAGAGGAAGTTCAGTCCATCTCTTCAACCTGGAAGAGAGAGAAACAGAGGAACGGAATACAAAAGAAAACCTCCTTGAAGAGGCAGATTTCTCAGCACTGTGGAAGAAGTTGTAAAACATGCTGTTTGCAAGAAAATAACATGCTGCATGGCTCTCACCCTGGCATTCTGCTTTGGCACTAAAGTTTGTAAACCTCAGAATCAAGAGACAATAGGCAGAAAGTAAAAATGTGGGCTAGGCTGAAAATATAATACAAATATAAAGATAAACATTATGCTTTCCACTTCTTAAAACAGATACAAGAGGCAAAACGGTACTGATGACCTTTCCATAGAGTTTGGTGTCCCCCCGTTCCCAATTCCTGACAAAATCATAGACTCACAGAATGGCTTGGGTTAGAAGGGACTTTCAAAGATCATCAAGTCCAACTCCCTGCTGTGGGCATTGCCATCTTCCACTAGACGAGGTTGCTCAAATCCCCATCAAACCTGACCTTGAACACTGCCAGGTGTGGGGCATCCACAGCTTCTCTGGGCAACCTGTGCCAGGGCCTCAGCACCCTTATTTGAAAAAAATAGAAAAATCTTCCTGGAACAGAAGATGCAAGTTGTACTTCAGAGGAAAAAAGGCTTTGGTGTCTAGTTACCAATATGATGCTGATGGGAGCCTTAAGGATACCCATAAGGACTGCAGAAGGGAAAATGGGAGCAGATGGCTCTTGCATAAAACCATATTTCATGTATGTACTAGAATAAGTGTGTTACACAGAGAAAATATTTTGGTAGTCCAAATGCACTCTAGGAAATCTCTCACTGGTAATAACAGGTAAACCACTGAGAAAACAATTTGTCAGTGGACCATAAGCATCAATATAACCTTCAAGAAAAGGAGAATTTCTGTAGCACTGAATAAGAAGTTTCAGAAGCAAGCACAGACAATTTTGGCTGCCATTTTATTATTTAAATTTCTCACACTAGCTAAATATAAATTACAGGTGAAGAAATAATAGCATCAGAAAATTTCACAGGGCAAAGCATCTGGGAAAAAAGAGGTATGGCACAGTAATTTAATACTCAGAAATGCCTTAGAGATATAGCACATTCCACAGTGTTAAACCAAATAACCTCACAAACACACAAAGTGCTTTACAACTGGAAATACTGTGATAATTTCATTTCATTTAACAGACACATCTCTTGGAAATGGGACAGAGTCAAAAAGAATTGTATTTATTATCTAGTGAGAGTAAACGAAATACTGTTTGGTGAACTTTATGTGAAGTAAACCAAGCTCAGAGGAAATGGTAAAGAATTCTTCAGGTTACAAAATCCAGATCCACGTTTTGTATAAAAAAAATCCCACACCTAAGTAGTTCTGCAAACACTCACTGTGTCAGATTTCAAGCTGCCTAGGAAAATACATTACTACTCCTTAAGTGCCTTTGGAATTGAAAAAAAAAAAGCTTACTACATTCCAAATACCTACTGAAAATCCTATTAGTTTTTATCTGTTTGTGGAACAGGTTAGCCCTAAAATTAAGATGTTGTTTATAAAGCTCAGCAAACGTATCCTGCAATTTGTATGATTTGGAGATATCTATCTGTTCTCATTCCAACTTACAGGATGTTATGGCTTAGTCTGGACACAGAGGGAAGCTACAGGAACATTTCTCCTGTCTTTATACTGCCTATATGAAACTTTATCAGTTTATCTAATAATCTTCCAGGAGCCTACTAAGGTCATAACAAGGTCTTACTGCTAAAAAGAGAAAGCTGATAGAATATGCAACCTTTGCTCCATTAACTTCTCTGTTAGTAGAACTATGTATGGAAATTTAGTATTCTTCCCAGTTACCATATTCACAGAAGCTGTAAGGAGTGAAACATTTCCCTCTCTAGGTGAGCGAATACTTCAGAATTCTTAGATGACAGCGTTTCTTTTCAATTCAGCTGTCTCTGGAGATTCCTGCTAAACCCAAGTGGCATATAATGTCATAACTTTGAGCAAAAACTCCCTTTAATAACATAGGGAAAAAAATTCTTTTCAGTTTTGTATTTGTATTCACGTCTCAAGAATCATGATAGAGCTTAAAACGCAGGAAACCATGTAGGGTTCCACTGCCCTCTGGGGAACAGCATATCAACTTTCTAACACTGATTTTGGTCAGGGATTAAAATCAGTATGTTGTGGTAACACAGCTAAGAGCCTAACAGAAGATTTTATTAAATAGCTAGCTGCAACATCTTATCACTTAAGTTTCCATAGGGGGGAAAATAAGCCTTGCTTGATATGTAACAGCTCTCTCAATGTTAGCAACTGAATTCTACACTGTCAAAACCTACATGAAAACTCACTAGGCAAGCATTTAATCTCTAATTATCACTCCACTACAGAATTTTTTTGACAGGGAGAAAAATTAAGAGTTCTCGCTTCTGGAGAAAGAAAAAATTGTTTAAAAACAGTAGGAACGTATTCAAACTTTTAGAATAAAAATGACTGAGTAGTGTATTGAGCTCTGTCCAAACAACAGCTCTGCAGACCTGTTCATTCTCATGCTGAAAGCATTAAGAGTCATTCACCTCGTGCACTCATGGTATCAGCTTCATCGCTATGCTTGCTTTTTGGTTCAGGCCTGCACCTGACGCACGTGATCCTGGAAGGAAAAAGTCTCTTTTGTTCCATTCTGTCAGGGTGTGGGAATGGGGAGACACCCAGCTCAGTGGAAAGGACATTTCCTGGGCAATAGCCATAGCCCTTACGCCCCCCCCCCCCCCCCCAGCAGCTTTCTATGTATGATGTGACATCAGAGTACTAGGGGCTTGACATCAGGTCATCATATGACCTGATGTATAGTCACATACTGCATAAATACTGGGGTAAGCTGAGAGGTTTAATTTTGATAGCTGGCAACTAAAAATCTCTTCAGTTTTGTCTTCCTCCACAGAGGCGTCATACTGAGACACTTCATATACTTCCTTTAGGTCCTTCCCTTTGAACTACGGTATATACTTGCAGCAGTTTCCCCCCCACTCCTGTTTTCCATTTAAAAGGTATAACCACCTGCAAGATACTTCTTCAAACCCACAGTTTCAAAGTAAAATATAAACCATCCCCTTAAGGAGAATGTGCCAATCAGTCATGAAGCAGTAGCATCACTCTTCCATGGTATCAGCTGTCTGCTGACAATCTCCGCTGTGCAAAAAGTCAACATTCAAACATGAAAATCTGCAGATCAAGACTGAAATATATAGGTAGCAATGGAAAACACGCTTGCCATAGTTTCCTACTGCATTAACAAATATCCTGTCCATTCAGACAGTTCAAGAAAATTCCCTGATCAAGACACAATGAAACAATTTCCATGTTTTTGCTTTCTTTTCAGAAAGCTTTTCTGTTAAACAGGGTGATTCAGCTATTCAAAGGCAACAGCAACATCCAGTTTCTTAATACATGTTTAAAAAAATAAAGTAGGCAAAAGACAGCCTAAGTGAATAAGTAAAACCAGACAAAATCTTGTATTTTTCTGCTTCTAAGGAATTGACTTAAATTAAACTAAGCTTCCTCGCGTGAGGTCTGAACTTTGACCATGTTAACTATCCTTATGTTTTCACTTATGTTAAACTCCCATTCTGATGCCAGATTTTCTGTCAGATACAGCGATTGCCTATAAAGTAATAGTAAATTAAAAATCTCCGTCGTAACTGCTACTGGAGCCTTACTGGGAATGTTTTCTGAAAACTGCTCTGACGATGAAAGAAAGTTCAAATAACTAGAAGGTAAACCGCAAGACTAATAACCAAACCCTTAGAAAGAGTCTGAACTGCAGCAAATATAAACAATCTGATCCTGTTGAAATCTTACCATGTACAAACAAGGATCCTGACAACTACAGTTTACCAGCTATGGAAGAAAGTTTAAATGTAGTTAATAATACCCTATTTTTTTCCCTTGACACAAAAGTTTATTTGATTTGCATCTAGAGAAGACTTATCCATGTCTTGAGTTCAGCTTCTTTGTTTTGGTAAACTTTATTATTTTAAAAGGCTGTGAGGGCAGCATACAAAACCCTAGCTCCGCTCGTCCCACTGCCTTCTTAGTGAAACTAAGATTTCATCTGATGTCTCTAAAAAAATCATTTGACTCAAAAGGTGAAACTTTTTTTCCTTAAACACTATTTGAAATGAATAATGGAGTAAGCCACTAAATCAGACATGCGGTTTAAGGCTTACTTACTTACTTACTGTGTGTAGCTACTTAACGTAGAATACCTCTAACTAGTAAGGATGCTATTGGAACAGAAAAAAGAATGGTAATTTTAATCACAAGGAAATGCACATTTTCCTTTTCTTGTCCCTCTCAAGTCCATGTGGGAGTAACAGTTCCCAAGAGTCTCATCCAGTCAAGTCCTTCGCACTCACAATTTTCCTCAGTGAATTTCCTTCCAACATCATGATGTTTTTTAGCCTTCAGGCCAACCAGACAATTCTTTCTCTCAGATGGCTTTAAGATAAGTCTTCCAGCTCCCTTTTGCAGCTCATTGGCTTTATGAATTCCTATCCCTGACGCATTCATTATAAAAATTCTGCTCACACAGACAACTTGAACTCCCTTTTTCCTACATCCCTTGTCATTCAGGATTCTCAGTTCTGTGTTCTTTTGTCCTCATTCTTAAATTTGTTTTTAAGCCTCACCTACATGCTCTTGGGTATAAAGACAGATGATAGCAATTTTTTCTTGCTAGCTGCATCCAGGATTAATGACGTAGTACTTTCTCCTTTGCTACATATGGTTACTCATCTTGAGAGCAGTCTTGCACCCAAGAGAGTCCTTGTAAAGTGCATTTTAGTCTCCTTCTTCAGTGGCCCATCCCATCAGATCTTGACAGATAAGGGCAGTTTCCTCCCATAAAATACCCATCCTATAGTGCATAGCTTTGGTTCCCAGCCAGTTTTGCTGAGAGTTCTTCCTCTTCTATTACAATCAGCACCAACAGCATCATTTGTTTTGAGAGGATCTAGCTCCAGTTTCTGGTCTTCATAGAAGGGCACCAACTGGCAGCTGCCTCACTTGAGGAGCAGTGAATGGAGCTCAGTTCCAGAGGTGACTTTGCACCACTGCTCAGTGGGGCACCGGAAACAATGAGGAACTTTTGGAAGCAATGGATAGAAAGACTTTCCTTCTTCTTTCTGTCCCAGCAAACTGAATTGCCTGCTTGTAGATGGATAATTGAAGCAAAAATGTGTTCAGGATTACATATTTATTTATTTATTTTCCTGCATCACACAGTATGTTTTGTTTCTGCAATAAGCTGCTTGTATGTGCTGATCTTATTTCCAAATATTTGTGTTTGTCCACTCTTAACACAGGAGCTTCTTGTTTATCTTTCAAGTTTTTATCTTCATAATAAAGGATAATGTTTTTATTTTCTATTCCTCAGAACCTTTCCCTTGAAGACTCTTACCTGTGCTAATGTAAGAGCAAAGGGAAGTAAATACTATTATTTGACAAGAATATATCAAGATAGTAATTTTTTTTTTATCTAAGCAGAGGTGAATATGAAGTTTCCCTCACTTAAGGCAGCCATTACCACTTTGTGTAGTTACAGTCAAGTTCATTTTGATTCTGGGGTCCTGTTTCCCCCACCCAGGGTTTTGGAAACCTCAGGGAAGTTCTCTGACAGGTCTGGTCTGGCAAGCAAGGAATTTTCAGAGTGGTCACGAACATGTAGGAGCTTTTCAGACACCGTCTCCCCTGTCCATCTAGCATATAAGCAGTGGAGAGGAAGATGCAGCATGTCTTAAAAAAAGAGCTGCAGCACTTAAAAAAATATTTATTTATTTTTTCCCCTCCTAGATGTAAGGAATATCAGTGCATGAGCTCTTAGTAAAGAAATTCAGTTCTTCAAAACTGAAACCAGCAGCTGACGTGTACTGTCTCAAAGGCTTGAGCAACCAAAAATTGGCAGGTCTTCAGCTCAGATGACTGGTTCTCTCTTGGTAACATCATCATTGAGGCGTCTTCTTCAAGAAAAAAACCTTACAAAAGCTCCATAAGCTATATTTAGAAGCCAGTATGCTGCAAAGTTTAAGAACTACTCAAAATGCTTTCAATTCCCTCTATCTGTGAAGTTTTTTTTAAACTAATGATTTTTCATGCTGAAAGATGCTCTGTGAACACAGCTTTTAAACAGGAGACACCCAGTTTTATAGCTTACAAAAGGGACTAATTGTGTTCCACAGCTTCCTAACTAGTTTGATCCTTGAACTCCGAATCATTCTTCCGTCTGGTTGGAAGTGGAATGCAAGATGACTGCTTCCCTAGAAAGCAATGCTGAGAATGAACTGTGAATGCCTAGCTCCTTTTCACTTCCCCAGTAACATATTTGAAATGAGGAATTTGTTTCATATTTCCTTAAAAAATTGCCCCACCGCATCATGAGCCAGTCTCCAAAACAGGCTCTCCTGTTGAAAGAGGAATTCATAAAAAATACTTGTAAGTTGAGAGAAAAGAGAGAAATGGTTTTATATTAAGAAAAAAACTGTGACAGATACAAATTCTCTAAAAGTTTTGTAAAGTTTATAAGGCTACGTAGCCAGTGTCTTTCATGAAAAATGTCCTAAGTACCACCACCAGCTTACCTGTTGGTAAGTTTATTTCAGCTGCCTATTGCTCAGCAGAATGGAAAAAAATACACAAATGGGAAAGGATTACTTTAGATCTGGGATAGCAAATGTGGGTCTTTAAGGGCAGAATCTCATCTTTATAACAGTCTGGTAAAGTCCTGATTCCCTGATGGTAGCATGCAAGTACAAAATATATCTGAAAACATGCAGGCATTTCTCCAAAAAGTTTGAATGTTCAGTTTGTGAAATTACAGACCAATGCTATAACCTAGTATTTAGAAATTAAATACTGATTGGCCGTATTTCTTACACTGTTCATAAAGAAGGAATCCTAGTTCTGAATGTCGGTGGCTTGTTGCACATAATTAATAAGGAATATTTATATTCATTTCAGTGAATGGCAGAAGCATCACTGGCTTCTTGTCTTCCTGGCTTCAGTGCTACTGAACTTCGGCAAAATGCCATTCATGACTCACGCTATTTATTTATTTATTCTTTATTTTTAGACTAATGGGAACTTTATGAATTCCTTCCCTGATTTCTAAGAGAAATACCACTTAGCTGTGATCCTGAAAAACAGTAATTCAGAATCTTAGATTACTACCTTAACGAACATCCTTAACTCTTAATGAGAATGGTTAATCACCGAATAATTAATTAGAGTTCTGAAGATACTGTTACTAAATTTTGATTTAAAATTATTCCCTTGCCCATACAGAAATTCACACTATTCAAAGGTTTATCAGGTTGACTATTAAGTTTCAATTAAGAATTTTTTTTGAAATCTCAATATTTTTCATTTGCAATTTTATTTAAATCTCACAAAAAAAAAAAAAAGCACCATAAAAAGTATATGCATTACATATAGTATAAAGAACCTATGTCATCCTTCAAGTGACAAACCATGGGAA
This sequence comes from Lathamus discolor, assembly GCF_037157495.1. Taxonomy (NCBI): domain Eukaryota; kingdom Metazoa; phylum Chordata; class Aves; order Psittaciformes; family Psittacidae; genus Lathamus; species Lathamus discolor. The sequence goes on from NC_088888.1 coordinate 87,600,465, forward strand.
GTTAAGAAGGCAGTAGCACGATACCACATGTACGAAACAAGCTCAGTGTCTGGAATGGTGGGAGCTCAACTCTAAGATAGCCTTAGGGATAGTTTCAGCTCTTAACGTGTCTTGCCTTTTGTTATACACCTTTTTGCTTTTTCTAGGTCACCATTTTGATTATAACTTTTGTAGCTCAAAACAAAAAGTATATATAAAGTATATATAAAAAGTAGAAAGTATAATCATGCTGTAATAACTTTTAGTATTAGGTAAAACATACTTCCAGTCAAGAGCACAGAGTGAAAGTCATTCTTCATAAATATTTGTGCAGAAAATGAAGGCATTTCATGCATTTAGTTTCATGTTATATTAATGAAACATTTGGTTTTTATTCAGGTAGATTATTTCCAATGAAGGGGGAATTTTTTCCTTCTGCTAGAAGCATAAATTATAAAAGCATAACATAAAGATACCTCTAAATGAGATGTAGTCAGACATGAGAATGAATTGGTAAGCTTTTATTTAGTACACAAGTGGCATTAATTGAACCATCTCCTGCATATAATTTACTTTAAAGTCTGTATTTACTATTTTAAGAGTTAGCATTTAAACCTTTAGTATTTTACTACACAATTTTAGCTTGAATATTTTCCAATAAATCACAGCTCACTCTCAGCTAGGATTCATTTATGATGTTACTTTCACCTTTTGTTTGCTGACAGGAAAATGAGATAAGAGAAAAATCTTAGCTGGAGGTCTGGACAGGCAGATATGCTCAATGGGGCATGTAAGAAGCTAATAGGGTAGAGACATCTCAAGCATTCCCATATACATTCCCAAAAGATTTTTTCCCCTCCCTTGAGAAACAACACATAGTCCAGTGGGACTTCCTGCCCTAGGAAAAGAAAAGAAGAAAAAAAGGCAATTGAAAATGTCTGCTTTTTTCTTCTGCAGAGTACTAATTTTTTCCAAAAGTTACAAGCTACTAAAACTGATAAGTGACTTTCAGAAAACATAGAGAAATGCATTATTTTATTAAAAGCTAATTTAAAATAGCTTAGGATTTGATTGCTTGGGATTGATGCAATGCCCTTAAAATGTGTTCCCTGTCAAGATAAATGGATCTTGGATGGAATAGTGATTCTTCCATTTTTATTCTAACTTTAAGCAGTAGCAGCATTGATAGACTGTGAAAATAAGTATGAAAAACTGTTTTAAAAGGAACAAAATTGTCTGCAGAATTGAAATTTATACAGTATTTCGTCTTCATAACATGAATACATTGCAGTGATGTGGAAATACAAATATAAGCACACGTGGAAAGCCAGGCAGTATGATGCTTCATTCATTACATACATGCACATTAAGCAGCATGGCATATATATGTAGGTAAAATACTTCATATTGTGCATATGAATTGCTGTGATGAAACTGTAACAGTGTTTTCTTCTTTTTAAGAAGACTACATTACATTTCACTACTATCCATGTTCAGTAGGATCCAGAAAGTCAGGCTCACCCTAAGAAACCCAACCTTCAATTATACTACAAAAAAACCTAGTTTACATATTATTTTAATTGGAAGTGAAGTCTGCTTAAATAGTCCTTGACAAAGCTGTATTTTCTGTCTTTATATACAAAAAAGTATCTGTGAACCAGAAATTTAAGGATTCTGCGGCATATATGAATGACCTTCTACAATGACACCATAGCACATTGGCACAAGTTTCAAATTATGGGCTAAATTCTACTGCAGGTGACTCATGAAGAAAGCAGATGCAGCCGCAGTCCAAAGAACGCTGACACTCTGAAACAAGGGCAAGGCATCTAAGACCAAACATTACTGGGTTAAAGAGGACTGAAAATATCTGGAGCATGAGAAGTAGGAAGGTTTCATCTGTACTCTGAAAAAGTATTCAGAAAAAGAACTAATGAAACTTATCAGTGGTTTTCGTATTTTGCCCTGTCACTAGAACTGAGCTAAACTGATTATGGATGCTTAAGTTCTTTTCCATCTTGCTCACTTTTGTGTATAAACACAAATTTTAGAGAACAAAATGTCAGGATGATGACTGAAGGTATTGGAAGAGGTTTAAATTGGTTTAAATTCATTATATGTTTTGAATAAAGCACAGGACATTTTCAGTAGGGATGCAAGAGTAGTAACTCAAAAAGCTGTTGACAGCTTAATATATGTCAAACACTGTAGCTTCAATGTATATTTAAAAGTGCCTAGTTGTAAATGTTGTATTTTCTGTTGTTAGGTTTTCTACAGGATCTACTCCACTTTCAAAAATTCAGAACAAAAAATAAGAGTAAAAAGGCTACAGACATGCCATTATCCCTGCAATTTTCTCTGTATCTACAGTAGATGACTAAGCATGCAATATGTGTTCCAATACGTGTTGCAATACAACCTGTTCAATACTTCTGCAAGTTCTTTTGAACTACTTTGTAAACTAATTACTAAGCACAATCAAAGTCTGTATAGAAACAGCTGTTTCTCATGGAAACCCAATGCATATTCTTTGGGTTTCCCCATTCAAACTATGAAGAAAGCTGGTTTTAGTTAAATTATTCCATATTTATCAGACAGCCAATGCCAAGAATATCAACGGCCTAAAACTTCAAATTAATGGCATGAGAACAATCAGTTGTCAGTGCAATCAGAGGAAGACAAATCAGAGGATACATTAATATCCTTAGGCAAATATTGGGCAAAGTCTGTATTTAAAACTCTAGCATATAATTTTAAATCATGTTACTTCTTACAGTAACTTTTCTACGCTATTGACAGCCACAGTTATCTTAGTAACAGCTTTGACATCTAGGACAGATCCACAATCCACAAACTTGACAGGACATTGCCCCTTCTTTTCTTTGAAGTTAGTGCCTCCAGGCTTAGTCAAAAGTCCCAAAATATTGTGAGAGCTGGTGCAAGGAGGGGAGCAGGAACACATAGCTGGAGCATGAAGGTGTATGACCGTTCCATTTATCCAGCAATCAGCTGTTAGAATGAACAACCTAAATGCAGCTGAGCTTCATACAGTAGATCACACACAGCAGCTGCTGAGTTTATGGGACTTATGACATTTGTTGTGCAATGAATCTGCTGATCTAAATACAGGGCTATAGAGATATGACTGCAGATAAACCTTGACCTCTTTGATACTTCTGTCAATTTTAGAATGGATGCTTTGTTGTAAGAATAAAGATTATCATCAGATTGCATTTGACAAGAAAAGTCTGAAAACTGCTTTTGGAATTTTCTCAAACTTACAGATAATGTCCTCGAAAGTGATGAACTGCTTAGTTTAGCAATCCATATTTGATTCAAGGAAAAAAGATCTTGACAGATTCTGATGATCTTAGGGGTTGGATGGTGAATCCTTGGATATAAAGGATCATGCAGCTCCAGCCACCTTCCTACTTCTACTCAGGGACACAGCAGTATGTAGAAACTCAGGATTAACATACTGCTCTCTGAAAAGAAATGTTACAGTTGAAAGAATCAGTAATATAAACATTAAGAAAATCACCAAACTTTATTAGGAAAGACTGCTCCAATAAATGACAAATTTGATAAAATGAAACTAGCAGCCAGTACTATTTGTACCATTTATACAAGGCAGCATTTGGCAAAGAAGGGATATATGTATTTGTATAGTTATAAATGCTGCCAGGAACATGACTCTTTAATTAGTACTAGCCCATTTGGCAACAAAGAACAAAAGCAAGACCTCATTTATAGCTTTAAATGAAAGAACGATAATGTGCCTCCAAAATGCAGATTAAGTTATTGATTTTTTGGAAAATTGTTCTGTAATATGGACACTATACTATAGCAGTCATGAAGGCTCTTCATTTAGAAAAGTACTGGCAACCTTTCATAAAGGATTAATCCTATCTCTGCCAATGGTTAGAAAACAAATTTCTTTTAACGCATACTCCACATGTTGTCTTTTCTTCCTTGCCAATTTAAAGCTTACTTAAAAAAAGACAATCTTGGCTATAAGTGCAATGTTTTGGAATGTGCTCCAATATGACTGATCTGTCCTCATTCTTTTGGTAATGTCGCTAAAGTATTTTCATCAAACTTTATGATTTTATATGATTTGAAGTAATAAAGCATGACAGCCCCAAATTGATGAACTTAAGAGATTTTTTGCTCTAAAAATGCATTACCATAACTATATTACAAATTTTAATGGTGAATTTATTTTTTTCAATTTTCCCAGCTGTTTTTGCTATTTAAGCATATTTTGAGACATGTTTTTTTTCCCATCTGTTTTCATTTTTACATTTACTTTCTTGAAGAATACATGCCAGCCAGTCTCACACAAAAAATAGAATGCTTCACGAAAAGAATCCCATGAAGACTTACTGAAATGCTACTAACTATCAATTCCTTCTTTCAAATCTGAATATATTAATACCTCTTTACCTCTTCCCTGCAATTTCCTTTAAGATAGGACTGATTGACTTACTCCCTCAAAAGCAGAATTTCTGAAAGATGCATCACTAATAGTCTGCTTTTTGACTATTTTTGACAATTACTTTGTCCAAAATAACCATCATGTAATCTGGATTGACATATTATCAACAAAAGTCTTATACGCCAGCTATTAATCAAAGAGATTAAAAGCTGACTTTCCATAAGTAGCCATGTGGCTAGGAGAAATCTGGCAAATAATCCCTGCTGCACCTTCCGAATTCGAGCAAAATATGGGAGAAGACAGACATGCTTGTTCAGACGAAGCTGTCAAGCTTCTGAACTCATGGATGGGGACTGAAACATTTTATTCCCGTGCCATTCTCTCTTGAAAATGATCCAAGGTATTCTCTCCCCTGGAGAAATTCTGAGTGTGCTAGTTCTTCCAAAGGAAGGAGGCTTCTCGGTAGGAGCTGATAAATAGTATTCTACGAAGAAATATGCCACAAAGAACTGAAGCCTTTCAAAATGGCTCCTAATCCTCAGTGGTGTTGATGAAATTTAGCCTTAGTTGTCTTAACTGGAGCCTGTATCGAAAAGGTTCTTACACCTCCCTCTTAGGGAAGCCCAAGAGCCTTGCTTTCTGAGTATGCAATGGGAACATGTTCCGTTCTTTCTAAGGTTAGTGGGAGATAATGGGTATTTTGGATTAAAATAATTCCTTTATTTATCTTTGAAGAAAGATGAAAGTAAGCACCTGCCCCTAAAAAATGATGAAATGTAATAGTACAAAGGCCTACGTTCTACAGTTTTCCACTGTATGATGAAGAGGGAGGAAACTACAAGCAGACAGGGATGAGTGTGTATCCTGATTCAGGTCAGGAAAAGAGATTTTATGATGTGTACATGAGAGATTGAACAAAAGTGGGAGAGGATTAGTGAACATGAAAGAAAAAACAGAAGGGATTTATGTAATCATGGTCTGTAGGGTTTTTTTTTTTTTTTGAGAAAAAAAGCCTTGAGAAGCTCCAAAGTCACTATATGGGTCAGTATCATTTTGATGCTGCATGTTGCTCTAAATTGGAATAAATGAGCCAGATCGTAAAACTGGCTTTAAATCTTAAAATAAATCCCTTTTGATGTTCATATTTCATGCTTTCAAGTAAGCACAAATACCATATTCCCTAAGTTACTTATTTAATATTTTTAAGTTTAGAAACAGATGTGATGACAAATTGTTAAACTAAAGTCAAGAGAATACTTCAGTGATTTAGAATACATCATATGAATGAGATACCATTTGAAAGAGGTTAGATATTTGGAGATAGGCTTATACTAACAGATATTCAAATAAGATAAATTATGAAAACGCAGATCCGTGTGCCCAAACAAAACTGCTTTCGAAGGTTGCAAGCAGAGTGACAAGGGGTGTAAAAATCTGGCAACCAGAACTACCAGATGCCTAAAATTGTAGTCATGGGTTTTGTGTACTGTAATCAGAGCAACATTACAGTTGTATGTCTTAACTGGGCAATTGCCTGAGCCTACCGTACAATGTTTACCTTACCTTTAAGCCCAGAATTAACTCATTTTCTAGTGGTGCGTTTTGGAATAAGTCAGTGATAACATTTTCAAAGAAGTCATGGAGTTCTGTAATCGTATTTGCAGAGATGGCTTTGCTCAGATTACCGTTTTGATCTCTCTCTCGTTAATAAGGAACCAACCTCGAAGAATAAAGTTTAATATCCACAGTTATTTACACAGCAGTATAGTAGGTGTGGGTCAAAGCTTGTGCCAGATCTGAATCTCAAAGCAGTGTACTCTGTTATAAAATCACTACCAAAAAGGCCATATTAGTTTAGACACAGAAATGACTTCAGAATCAAGTATTTAAACCAGTTTTTGCATTCCTAAATATTAAGCATTTGAAAGTACTTAAGGTTTTTCTACTGTTTTGTTTCTTTATTTAAAATTCTCTCTGATAAAAATGCACACAGAACAGTGTTAAATGACATCTGACCTCTTCTCTGACTTCTAGTCATATGATGAAAAATGCTTTTGAAAATATTTAAGTCTAGATACAGGAAGATGACTAAACTCCTAAGCTTTTGTCTTCTAAAACATTCCCATCGCTGCCAAAGCTGGTGAAGCTCCTCTGATGGTTAAAGTGGTGGGAGCACTAAGGCAGGAAAGCTTCCAAGTGCCTGCAAGCATTCTCACCACTGCACCTTCTGCCTACCTCCTGCAAATCTCATTCCTGCCTTTAGAAAATGGGTGGCCGCACACTCCTTGTCATATTCGCCCTTCCTGTCAGAGCTTAACATGAGGAAACTTCACATAAATGTATAACATACAAGGAACAAATTTGTTTAGCAAGGCAGCCAGCAGCCTTACTGTACTACCCCCCCTCCAACATTTAAAGAATGCAACTATCTTCTCTCTTTCCTTTCCCATGTAGCTTGAGAATTACATCCAAGACAGTATGAAGAAAGAAATGGTAGAGATCCAGCAAACTGCAGTGCAGAACCAGACTGCAGTAATGATTGAAATAGGCACAAACTTACTAAATCAAACAGCTGAACAGACTCGCAAATTAACAGATGTTGAAGCACAAGTAAGTAATGACTTTCAAACTAAAAATGCTTCTGCTTCCCAGACACCCACAACTATACATTTAACACAGTTTAGTGTTACACTATGCAGTTCAACAATTAGAAATCAATCATTATAATCAACAGCTGTATCCAGCTTAAAGAAACATTAGTAATTGGCAATACATAGTTCCATCTCGAGCCCACTGTTGTCACTTGAAAAACTTCCAGGAGGATTCGAAGTGTGTCTAGCAAGACAATTGTTCAATTCATCTTTAAGGATGATGTACTTAAAACTACTATTCTTTACCCAAGCATCAGTTGGGTACTAGTGTGCTTTTATACAACCCCCATTGTAGATCTTTGTTGATAATTCATCTTTCACAACCAGAAAAAAGAGAGTTACCTCAGCCTGCCTTTCTTCCATTTATCAGGTTTTTTCCTTTCAGTTTTCTTTGTGTGGTTTTATTAATGAATGTTTTCACATATACTGTAAGTGGGATAATAGTTCATTTCCAGCACAATGCACTGTATTATTGTCATTTAACAGAGGGATAAGTAAACAAATCAGAGGTAAATCAAGAAAAAGAAACTAGGAGGAGTCTACTAGAAAAGTGAGAGATGAGCAAATTCACACAGAAATAAACTTGCCTACTGTACATATTAGTCTCTAAATTATATCAAGCAAACAAAACAAAAGGATTTGTCTTTCCTTGTTAGACATTTTACTGTCTGTAGAACTCATCCAATGAATTAAGTTACATATTTTAACCTAAAGCAAGCCTTTCTGAACTCCTTGATAAACTGATAGTTCATAGCTGACAGGCGTACTGAAGTAAACTTTCTGACTGCATTATTCAGGAGCCCATTATTTTGCAGATGTTAGGAGAATGTACTTATTCATTCACAGTAATGTCTTTATGGAAATTACTCAATTATTTTCTGCTTAGAGGAAGAAAATCATCACTGTAACTTTCCTTCTCCGCTTGAAATTACTGGTGACTGGGTTAAGGGCTTAATTAGCAACATAAGGAAATTAGCCAAACAATTGCTCTCTCAAGGACACTTGCTTTTGGCAATAGTTTTCAATTACACTTCAGTGTGAAATCATGTCCTGAATGACTGTTTAACATGAAGGACATGAGTAATCAATTCTTCCTGCCAAGGAAAGCCAAATTCTGCTGAATTAAAAAAAGCTGTTCTAAAACAATGAGAAAATATTTCTAGAAAACATGCCTCAAAGTAATGCAATCTGATACAAACCAAAGAGTATCTTCCATGTTTTCTAATATCTGCATTTTTTCATTTAGAATAGAATCATAGAATCACAGAACAGTTAGGGTTGGAAAGGACCTCAAGATCATCTAGTTCCAACACCCCTGCCATGGGCAGGGACACCTCACACTAAACCATCCCACACAAGGCTTAATCCAACCTGGCCTTGAACACCGCCAGGGATGGAGCACTCACAACCTCCCTGGGCAACCGATTCCAGTGCCTCGCCACCCTAACAGGAAAGAATTTCCTCTTTATATCCAATCTAAACTTCCCCTGTTTAAGTTTTAACCCATTACCCCTTGTCCTGTCACTACAGTCCCTGATGAAGAGTCCCTCCTCAGCATCCCTATAGGCCCCCTTCAGATACTGGAAGGCTGCTATGAGGTCTCCACGCAGCCTTCTCTTCTCCAGGCTGAACGTTTAAAGATATTTAAAGATAGTAAACAATACACGTAGAGAAAAGGTAACATTAAAATTCAAGAAGTGAAAAAAACAAAGTGTGGTTTACATGATTAACACTTTAAAATATAATTTGGGATTAATGAAAGTAGCTAAGAGTGAACTATCTAGTGATTTCAGGACTGGGCCAAGATTTCAACCAGTGAAAGATAAGCAAATTGCTTGCTTTCTACACCAGACTGAGAAACTTATTCCCTGAACAGCCACCATGATAGTTCCAGTAATGAAATAAGAATATCAGAGGGTAAAGCATGAAAACAAAACTAAAGTACACAGCAAGTTTCAGCCATTGATTAGAAACATAGTGTATTACTGAAATATTCCCAATGATACATGGTAGTGTAACAACAAAATCAGTGTGACTCTATGTATTCTTCTTCATTCTATTTCTATGGGCATTTGTTCCCAAATTAGGTGTTAAAAATGTTTTTTTTAATTTTTTAATTTACAGGCTTAAGTAGAGATTTCACAACATAAAGAAATTACAATTTATTTTTAAAAAGTATCTTAATTTTCAAATATTTTTATACATTTTATTTAGGTATTAAACCAGACAACCAGACTTGAACTTCAGCTTTTGGAACACTCTCTTTCAACAAACAAACTAGAAAGACAGATTTCAGATCAGACCAATGAGATAACTAAATTACAAGAAAAGAACAGGTAAGTTTGCCTATCAACTCAATAAAATGCTATTCCCTGACGTGTCCTCATGGTTTTAAAACCAGATGTACTCGTATAGGAAAATAAGGCCTTGTATAGAAGCTCTCCACACCCAGCTATGCCCATTACAAAGGTCATATATTATTTAAAGCCTAGAGAATCGTGCAGGTTTATTCTTCTTGTTTTCTGTTTATATATAATTCTTCACTATCTAAAGTTTTCCTCTGTATTTGGAACTTGAGGTTAAAACTGAAACACTTCTCAGTACTTCAGTTGTAGCCAATTTATGTTCTTCTTTAGACTTACACATTATATAACCTGACTCAAACTAGTCCAGTGCAACCACATCTTTAAAATTTATTTCCATGTAGTACACAGCTATTTGAATACACAATCAGGTCTTTGCCAGATTTGTTTTCTAAGCTGGTAAGTAAAGTCAAACACTACTCATATTCAATATTCCTTACAAGTCAATCTTTTGAAATTCAGACCTATATTCAACTATTACTCCAGTCAGTTTCTGTACTCGGCTGTTGTCTAAAGGCTCATATACCTTTTTTCAGCTGGTGTAATTTTCATATCACCAGGGTCCTATTTTACTTTTGGCAGTAAATAGTTTACAGAGAAATCTAAAAGCAGCAATAACAGTAGGTTTTCTCCTTCAAAGCCATGTTTTTCAATGAGAACCATATGTGCAAAGGGCTTTTTATTTTAAAAGAATTAGCTTAAAAAACCCAGGAGACATGTTTTGACATTTTAGTTCACTACTCTACTACATTTACATATGCTCCCTAAAAGTTTTATCTACCAGCTTAATAAAAACAAGCATCCTGATCAAATGGAAAGCAAAGTAAAAGCTGAATTTGAAAAAAATATTCACTTTTTTTTTTTTTGTTGAACTCCGCAGACTTTAGACTACCCTTGTAAAACCCATGTAAAGACAAAAGCGTTATTTCTCACCTAACAAAAGATAATCTAATATTGAGCTAATCTGCTTGAAACATAAGGTTCAGGATTTTTGTTTTTTAATAACAGCAGTGGATTTTAGGTAAACTTATCCCTTCTGGTCATGCGTCTTCACATCAGCTTTCTCAGAGCCTGCATCAGAACAATAACCAATGAAATAAGATTCCAGCCAGTCACGTACTCATACCAGCTTCAGAACAGGAGATGGATTACACATATTCAAGCAACTATTTGCATGTTTCCTTGTCTTAACACCATAACGTTTATTTAAGTTGATATTTTACTATAATTACAGGACGTTCAAAAAGTTCATAGGTTCATCTTTAAATAAGTTCTATCTTTTAATAGGGTAAAAATCATGAAATCTTCCACTATGTCTTTTCTTTGATAATGTTGAATTATCAAACACCCAATCATTACACTTTAAAAGCCTGCTATACAGACTATAGTAGATGTTGTTTATGAATGTACTAATATAATAAATTCAAGCACATGTATCAAACTGAACTCAGCTTTTTCTTTAGCTTTCTATTGCATTCATGGCAGTAGAGAATGAAGTTGAGTACTTAAGAAGAAAGAAACTTCTGCAGTAGGCTTGATTCTCTTTACATCATATCAGAATTGCTTTCCTGGAGCCTAACTGTAATCCTTTATTTAGCTTTCTAGAAAAAAGAGTTCTTGAGATGGAAGACAAGCACACTCTTCAGCTGAAGTCAATAAAAGATGAAAAAGATCAGCTTCAAGTCCTAGTAGCCAGACAGAATTCTATTATAGAAGAACTAGAAAAACAGTTAGTTACAGCTACGGTAAACAACTCAGTTTTGCAAAAACAGCAACACGATCTGATGGAGACTGTTCACAACTTGCTTACTATGATATCTACACCACACTGTAAGTAAAAGCAGACATGCTTATATCATTTGAGTGACATTCCCTAAATTGTTTACATCATTAACTGTAAAGTCTTAACAACCAGTTTTGCCACACTTCTGCTTCTCAAAAATTGTATAATTTTCCTTAAATTTTGCATCTGAGTTAATGAACCTATTTTTTAGGGGCACATGGGGAGGTGGTGGTGGTGGGGAAACAGCCACAACATCTATATGTTTGCTTTTCAACATTTTGTTCATCTTCTGTGGTTTATATTGGTTTGCCTGGAGACTTCTTCAGTAGTTCTACAAAACACAGAGATGCCAAGTATTCATCTCACATGGCATTCATTCATGTACATATTGACCATATATTTAGGTTAGACTGCATGATGTAGGACTGTAGCTTTTCTTCCTGGCTCTCCAGGGTTGCTTCTGTCACCTCTCATTGCTCTGTGCAGAGATGATCAAAGAAAGGACAAACTACAGTGTCTATAAAGGGCAAAGGAATCAGTACTGGCTCAGTTTTTAGCACCTATGTATGCCCCAGGCAACAAAAACCCCAGCCCAGGGCAGCAGGTACTCCCAGAAGTCCTCGGTCATTCACTGAGGCTTCCCTGTTCATTATAAAAATCCCTCAACCTCACGAATTTTGTAGGCAATAATCTCACCCTTAGATGCTTGACAGCCCTGCAACAAATTGTATTCACTGAGCACAGCTTCTGAATTTAGGCGGATTCACATGCTCCGTTAAAAAAGCCCACACAAGCCATAAACTGCAAGTTATGGCTAAACAGGATTTAAACAAATAAACAAATTCCTTACTTTGAATTTCATGTCTGATATGGAACTTTCCCAAATTAATAAGGTATAGCTGTTATATATAAAACAGTAAAGATTTTGGCATATTTGCTTGTAAAATTATCAGGGCTCAAAACACAGATGCATATATAACCTCTAAAAAAAGATTTTAAATTAAATACTAGAAAAAATTTAAAATACCTGCCATTACAACTTAGAAAACAGTATAGATGGACTGTGCTTTGCTACTGTAAATTGAATCACGAAAAAGGAAAAGGGTGTTCAGGAGTCCTTGCTTTCAGTGGCATCCTAAATTATAGGATGTAGGTTTTTCTAAACAAAGTAAAACCCAAGTTTTTTGTTTTAATTATTGATACTATCCCCTTAAATACCATTACCAAGGCTGTACATGTTCCTGCTGATATTATCTGCTATGCTAGTGCACAAATAAGTAAACAAGTCAAAGTCATGTTGGCTACAACACTGTTAAACCCAGAGTGGAAAAAATAATGAAAGCTTGCCAAAAAGACAAAATTAGCAGGGAAAGCTTCTAAGACAGTATACAAACAATAGAGTGTGGAAAAGCTATTAAAACACTGAATGTGTTATTTTTATGTTTAAGGCAAAGCATGTAAACAGGTAAATAATGAATAAGCAAGTTCAAGAACATAATAAGCAACTGTAATATAAGTATGTATTTATCTGGCATCTAAAACTTTGTACTAATAGGCTGTGCTTGTTAGATTAAGTTAAAAGGGAAAATACACAGAACCAACCCCAAAAGGGTAAAATATGAAATATCAGCCAGCAGGCAAAGTGCCAGGAAATTCCAACCTCCATAGTTAATAAAGAACTGAACAAAAAGATGAGCCTTAGACTGTTCTGTAAAATAAGAAGGCTTAGGCATATTAAAATACATTTTTTACAGAAATGAATTCCAGAAGGGTATCTCCTTTGTGGGTTGGGCTGCGCTGCCAAGTTTCAGCTTGGTACATACAAAGTTGTGTCTGCTCAGTACAGGGTGAAAACCACTAGCTAAAACTGTGTACGTGAAGTTATTCCAGTCATCTGTATGAGAAGAGATTTCATAACTCTTACGTTAGATTTCACAACACTAGAGTACTGGCCAAAGGTCATTATTAATATAATCAGTTGCTAGTTAGATATGTTTGCAATAGTAGTTAGTGCATGCAGAGGTTGTAATGCATGTAGGAGTCCCAGCAAAGGCAATGAATGGAAACAGAAACTGTTCAACTGAATGAGAAACTATATCCTAAGTTCTGTTATTCCACATATTAAGAAATGTCAGCACTTTTTAACCTATCAAGCAACCACGCTCATATCAAAATAATGTCTCTAAATAATATACAGTAACAACACACGTAATTTTACCTTCATTTCTTTTGGGACCAGGTGTATTTTTCAGAACTGCAAAGTTTTAAGCTGATTACATCATTAATTGCTTAGTAATTAATTCTTAGTAACGTCTGTTCATCTTCTCTTAATGCCTTCAATTTCTGTTGTATTTTTAACAGCTAAGAACAACTTCATAGCTAAAGAGGAGCAAATCAGCTTCAAAGACTGTGCTGAGGCTTTCAAGTCTGGACTGACAACAAGTGGAATCTACACTTTAACAGTTCCAAACACTGTACAAGAAAAGAAGGTAGGATGCCTATAAAGTGCTACCTAGGCATACTGTGTATTAAAAAGTCATTAGATCTGGTAAATATGCTATTTTAAAAGCTAATTAATAATGAAGTTTATTACGTATCATTTTTTTTTAATGAGCAAGTCATCACTTACAAATTTGAGTGTCTCACAGGAAGTCATTCAGGTGAAATCTTGGCTTAGTCAAAATGAACAAGCATTTTGTTGTTCATTTCAACATGCCAGAATGTCATTCTTTGTTTCCCCATAATTAACACAATTAAAGAAATATAGTACTATTAATTTCTTTATGAAACCTCTAACTCCAACACAATTGCTATGCATGATCAGCAATCTCCTGTCTCCTCTAACTTCCTAGTTCCTTCATATGCACAAGTCCTTTCAGGTGGCAAAAGAAGGTAAAATCAGGGGCAAGGAAGAGTACTCATGGATATGTACTCATGTAAGCAATCTCCTAGTACTGGATTCAGTACTGGGTTCCAGTTCTTTGTTATGCAGAGTTTTAAGGGCATTTGTGTAGTAGCAATTACATCAGCACAACTGACATTGGGTAACAGAGAGGAATTTCCTGGAAAATACCACTCTGATTTAAATAGAAGATGCGTTTGTGGTGTTTTCACTGTATCAGTTTAAATTAATTCCTCTATGGATATCCTGTCTCCCTATGTGTTTAACTGAAATGAACTTCAGTGTGAATTTAGTTTAAAGCAACATATTACACCTCTATAAAAGAAATCCTGAAGTAAAAAAATGGCACTCTGGATGAAACAGCAGAGGCCTGACAGAGATTCTCCATCTACTGAAGTAAACAAAATGATAAAGGTTCAGATGGTATAATTCAGTTGAAAGAGTCAATAAAATCTGAAGGGGAGAAAAGTGTCAGGTGGGCTGTGTGGCTATAAGCATTCTGAGGAGTAAGACTCAAATGATGAATGTTTGTTTCCAATTTTCAGACACAGCAGGCTGAGGAGGCCAAGGGACATTTGAATATAAACAAAAATGCTTAATATATGTCTTAGACAAACACTAAGTAATTTTCTACAGTTTTTATAATCCAATAAAATAGACATTTCCTTAAAAAAAAAAAAAAAGTTTTGTGGAGTGCTTAAGGCTCTACTTCATCATATCAGAAATACTGGGGGGGAAAAAGCTAACAGAAAATGTACAAAAGCAGAGAAAAATGAGGGCATATGTGGAAAAGCAATTGGTAAAATTCTGACAGAGAAAAAGTGAGAGAATCAAATTTTGATAGCAAAGGTTTAGAAACTAAGTTCACCAGTGACTAGTCTTTGAAGTGCCAGAACTTCATCTAACCCAAGTCAGGCTTTGTGATCTTTACCCTTACAAAGCTCTCAACTAAAGGAAATAAGCAATAGGTTTGGATAAGTTCTATAAAATACAATACATAAAATCTACAATTTCTGCAGGTATCATCTAGAGAAATTATGCAGTTTGCTTCCTTTGGGAAAGAAAAAAACTGCAAACAAAAGAGACTAGTTTTCCTTTGGAATAGTCTAGTCTATATTCAATACATCTGTTTCACAAGAAAGTTACATAAGATGCAATAAAGTGGTTTATTACACATGAAGCAGAATGGTATCTAAATAGCATATTTATCTACAGTCATAGTTTTAAAAGCTAAACGAGATGTGAGCTACTGCATCTCTAAAGTAATAGATTGCAGCAGTCTTTGTGAGACATTTCAGGAATGATTGCATTCCTTGATTCTCTTCAATATTACTTCTCTCAGGCTTTTACCTTTGGTTTTAATTTTACTATCAAAAATAATATATATAGCACTCATATTTTCTAAAAGCAGACACAAGTGCATGCCATATTACAGAATGAAAATTTCATAAACTTTAACATTGCATTTTCAAAGCCATAAATGTTTAGGCAACTTATATGATCTGAAAAATGCACATTTCTACAAAATTAAAACCTACCAAAATATTCTATCCCTGAAACAAAAGTACAATCAAAAATTTCCTAAAATATAAAACATTAAAATGGACATTAAACATTTAATCATATCAGATTAAACTTTTGAACATGGAGGCTTAAAACACTTAACAAAAATACCTATTCTGGTAATTGACTAGGTT
Organism: Lathamus discolor; assembly: GCF_037157495.1. Taxonomy (NCBI): domain Eukaryota; kingdom Metazoa; phylum Chordata; class Aves; order Psittaciformes; family Psittacidae; genus Lathamus; species Lathamus discolor. The sequence continues at coordinate 87,616,278 of NC_088888.1, forward strand.
AACAAAGTAGTTAAAATGTAATAATTTAATTAAATTAATAATTAATTTAGTAATATCAGAGATTTTATTCTTATTCTGCCTCCTTCAGATAGAATGAAAAAGACACTTAAAAAGACAGCAAAGGTTTACTTGCTATATGGCATGGAAACTAGAAGAGTAAACAGTTTTAACCTGAAGCAGATTTTTTATTTAAATACAAATGTGGAAGAGGAGTTGTCAAGGGAAGTGAAGGTTTAGGGATAATCAACACATTACATTATTTTCAAATGTTTATGATGTGGATGGCCACTCAGACCAGGAAACAGAATGACCTTTTTTATGTGCAGAAGTGCTGCACTGCTGTTTATGTTTTTGTCTTTTCCTCTTGTAACACCTTCTGACCTCCCTGCACGCTTACAAACAACTTCTGTGTAATCTGTAACTGATCACACTTTACTAATTTGTCTCCCGTCATAATCCAGAACTAAAGAAGAGCTGAGAAGAAAACAATTATTTCATTCCATTAATATTTTCAAGCTTTCAAGCTTTCCTGTTCTACACCAGGACAAAAGCTAAGTCCTGTTAAAAACACTGAGAAAAAACAGCAAAAGACTGCTGACACAAGATAAAATGGCAGAGGCAAATCATGAAAAGTCAATTGCTTCATGTTTACAGCAGGCACCCGAACATATTAACATTCTGATTAATTAAACCGGTTAATTCTGGTCTAGATGACCCTAATACATTAACTCAACCTTTACGCAACTATTATGACCACATTACCCCAGATCTTAAAATAGGAGCAGAAGCAATGGCTAAGCTCTTCCCCATTTCCACCCATGTCGAGCTGATTTTTTCGACTGACACACATTCCAAGCCAAGGCCTTTTTAACCAAAACTTTCTTGCAGACAGTGATTTGGGCAAGTTTGAATTTATCAACAAAATGGTTCTGCATAACTTTCTCAAAAAGTGATTATCTGGACAACTAGGTAGTTGTTTCAAAAGGAGGCAATGCCATGGACCTTACATCTAAAATAGACATACAGAGATTGTTTCCGATTTTAATTCCATTAAAAAAGAGCATGTGTGTAGATTCTCTGGTACAGGAAGAAGTCAGATGAGAGGTTTTTGGTTTTGCTCTTTTTTTTTTAATTTTAGAAGTTTCATCATATCTTTTTCACTGGTAACTGGTATTAGGTTAAGACCACAATTTTTATGTAGTTACATCTCTGGGAGCTAGAGATAGCAGAATACAAAATCATTAAGCATCATGATTCAGAAATGTTCAGACAACAGCCAAAAGTGATATGAATGGACTCTGCACAGACATGGCCACGACAAGTGCCTTGGTATAAAAATTGGAGTGGTTCTTCAGCCTTACCGTTCAGAAAGTAGGTCTGAAAACTCTTACGTCCCAAATATCCTAATGTACAAGAATAAAGAAGAAAAATTATGTATACTGAAAGTCAACTTCCTAGACAGTTAAGACATCAAACTGTCATCAAAATGCTCATAGCTTACACACTTACCATCTTTGGAAAGGGGACTATTCCCGGTGACATGTACATTACAGCATTTTCAAAAATACAGCACTGATTCTAGCTGAAGGTGAAAAACATAAACAGCTGACCTTAGCTCTCATAGTACTACAGCTGCTAGAACTGTAAATACTGAAGCAGTTCACAAGATAAATCAAATATTCCCCCTGCAAATTTGTTGTAATTTGAGGGGCTAATATCTTTATTCTTTTTGGCATCTGCTTGAAGATTCCTGCTGCCTGCCTAATCTTGGTATCTATTTGTACTAGTCATATGAAATGTTACATTTCTTCCTTTTGAATATAAAACCTAGGGTAGGCTGAAAGGTCAGAAGAGTTCTGTTCTAGTAATGAGTGCTAGAGAAAGCCTCACATCCATATCATTTTACTGGAGAATGAAGATTTATTTTATTTAAAAGAAGTTATAGTCCAAATAAATGCTTCGCCTCCCTTCATCTTTCACATATGTCATGAAGAAATTGTTCCCTCTGCAGACTGACACAGTAATTTACTGTTTAAACTAAGTGAATCATTTCCTTAATCTTCATTTTACTGAATAGCATATCTCCATCCTTAAAATTACTTAGGAATATATATTGTTAACTTAACTATATGTAGTAAAAAGTAATACACATAGATCAACTTACTTCATTAATTTTCTTTCCTTAATCATTACTGCCATTTTTTCTTCATAGAGTTTATTTTTTCCCAAATTAAAAATCAAGTGTGTATGCAAATTTGAAGTTCCTAGTGTTACAGGAAGTATTTTCATCTCATTTATTCAAATAATTGATTTCTAGGGAAATTATCTGGAAAGCAAAGGAATAATTTCATAAGCAAAGCTGCATATGTGAGTTTGAAAGACAGTGTTCTGGATTGCCAGTCAAGCCTGAAAGCTAAAAAATTCACTTACTTATAGGTGATAAAAGGAATTTTCACTTTTTAGCTAGTTCAAGGGAGCAAGCGTGCAACCACAAAGTACTTTGAGGTGCAAGGAACTGCATACATCAGTACAAATTAAAGTTGCCACTTTCAATTAAATTCCATTCACTTGACATACTTTAACAAGAAATCCCTAATCCAACTCTTTTACTTATTTTTTATTTTTCCTAAAAGTCTCCAGTTGAATGTCTCACAGTTCTCTGATTTTGAACAAAGAGTCCAGATATAACCTTAAAATACAGTATCTGCTTTGGATTTCCAATGTGTTACAGCCTATTGAAACACATACATTTAATACTTGCGGTTTTAAGGGCTTTCCCTTCAGAAGTCTGATGCCTTTGAACAGTGTATATGCCCCTGCTTGCACTGTACATGTGCATATATAAATATGTGTAACACATACACCCTAAAAAAGCCAACTATATTGAAAACTCAGCCCACTTTTACTTCTTAAGATGACACACAAAACAATGTGCCAGAACAGAAGCTTCTTTGAAGTCATACTTTTTCAGCAAATTTCCAGGATGACTAACAGTTCAAAGAACTCAAATCTGCTAACACTGATAAGACAGCCCTCCCATAGAACAGGATGAAAAAGATATACAGCATCTGTGCCATTCAGTCACAGTCTGGGGCATTTGTAGGCACGTTGTGACAAGCAGCTGTAATAAGTGTCCTCAGTATATTGTCACCTTCAGTAATACCTTTTATCTCTGATATTGCAGTGAATATACACAAGAATTTTGTTTAAGGCAGTCACTTTCTATTTTAATCTAGAGGAGGCTGACTGAACAAATCACTTATTAACTTGAATGCTACTGCATGAGGGATGCATTTATTGGGTATTCTAAAACTGAATTCACTGAACTGCTTATTGTGTGTCAATCCTCTCAGATGTTTAGCAATGACATGGTAAAATCATTTATGAACATTTGGACATATGGTTGTTATATTTTTGTTCTAGAATATAAGATATTAATTACAGGCTGTATATTAACATGGCTACAAGATTTAACTTTCAGATAATAATTGTTCTATATTTAGATTTAACTTTGGGGTCAGACCAGCTGCAAAGGCACTGAACAATGACAATGGAAATAAAAACATATTTCAGCTTGCTCATTGCCTGAATTTAACGGTATGTTAGCATCTGCTAATGTTAATCTGACAAGCCATGGAAATTTGAATGGATCTCTCACAAAAAGAGATGGAGAAGTGAGAACATCTTTCAGGAGAGATACTTCATCAGGAAACTCACAAAAATATCAGTGCAAGAGGGAAGTATAGAATCGGAAGCTACATTCATTTTTTAATTCCTTCAACACCAGCTATTGGCCATTTTTAAGGCATAATTTGTATTCTGTTAAGCATCGTATATACTGAGAAATTATATTTATTTGTGGGCAACCACAGCTGATTTGTATGAAGGCTATGAAAACCAGCATTTTTAGGTTAATGCACATTTTGCATTTATGCACTTTAAAACTTGGCACAAATGCTTTGTATTTTTGTTTTGCCATGATTGCATGCACTTATGTTATCACATGCTTACTCTGGTAGGCCTACTGTGACATGGAAACTGGTGGAGGAGGTTGGACAGTTATTCAGAGACGTGAAGATGGTAGTGTGGACTTTCACCGGACATGGAAGGAGTACAAGATGGTAAACAATGTTTTCTGAAGCCTCAATGTTATTATCTGAAATCTAAAATAATAAAGTTGCATTAATGGCATCCTTAGAATGCAAGTAGGCATTAAAAGTTATCTTTGTCCTTAGATATACTTTGCTAAATGAACAAGTTGTTTGTCTAAGCAGACTTGCAAGTGTGATGTTTGTTTTTTAAAGAGAAACTTCACTTTTCTTCAGTCAACTGTTTCGTATGTCCACATTTTTTGAGTTGTTTATATTTGTGTTTCTACTGACAACAGTAGAAACTGCTCTAAACCTAAGTAATATTAATTCACTATTTCAGATTCCTGAGTTTGTCTTCGCTGAAATTAACTTTTTGAAATATGGCAGATCTATGACCCCCATAGACAGTAAATTCTTAGTTGACAGACTGAAAACTATTAAACTTAAAAATTGATAAAGTGATAATTTCAAACTCAAAATAAAAAACGAAACAAAGCTATTTAAACATACTGCTTGAATTACAGGGATTTGGTGATCCTGCTGGGGAGTACTGGCTGGGAAATGAGTTTGTTTCTCAACTGACTAATCAGAAGCGCTATGTTCTTAAAATACACCTGAAAGACTGGGAAGGGAATGAGGCATATTCATTGTATGACCACTTCTCTCTAGCAAGTGAAGAACAAAAATACAGGTAAGCAGAAAAAAATCAGAACTTAATTTAAAAAAATCAGCTAATAATAATTCTAGACTGTGTAGATGCAAGATCATATTTCATATGAAATATGATTTTTCAGTTCACTCAGAAAATGCCTGCTCAATTTTTCACCTATTGCCTAAAGCAGATTTTTCAATGGAGAGAATGCGTGTTTTTCTAGTGCACAATGGGTGAATGTAACACACAAGATGTACAAAGATGGTGAGATGGCATGGTATAAGACAGGATACATGTGCCGAAATAATGGATGGCAGTGCAGAGTCTTCAGGGCAACAGGAACCTGTCTGCAAGTGCTATTGTATTCTGGTTCCCTGCAGCAAATTAATTTCTGGAAGGTGGATGACTAAAATGGATAATACCACAAGGAGATTTTCCACTTAAGTCTGTGACTAGTAGGAACTGTTCTGTTGTCATGAACAGCATACAGAGGTAATGCTACCTTCTACTTCCATGACCCACTGGCTTGAATTGCCAAAGAATAACTCTCCTACCTGTGAAAATTAAACTAACAGTAAATGTATAGTTTCACCCCTTAACAAACTTGTCAATTTAAACACCAGATTTTAATGGACCTATTATATATGCTCCCATAATTCTGTAAAACACGAAGCTTTTCAATTTCTTCTCACATATTTTGTTAAAATAGGAAATAATACTAATTTCAAATAAATATATAAAAATAAATATTATGACAGTATTACACATTTTAAATAGTATCAGCCACAGCTGGAATATGTGGGCAGTTCGTACCTCATTCTCCAGGCTCTCTGTAAATGTAGCAGATACTGTTTGATTGCTTATAGAAGAAACTAGAGACTCCACACTGTAACAGATGCTTCTTATGACATGGCCCATAAAACGTTTCTTTACAAGAATCTTAGATGCATGGAGCTTTAGGTGACTGTACAGAAAAACTGGCTAAACTCAGATGAATTTCTCCAAGATTTCTAGCAACTATTTGTTGTAAACAAAGTCAGTCTGACACCTAAGAAAATTGATGCTGTTATTTCAACTCAAGTTTATGTGCAAAGCAATCCAAAACTGTCAGCATCCCCCCTTCTCTGCCAGATTGTTAGACCTAATGCCTTAGTAGTATACAGTTGTCTCAATTCCAAAACAAATATTTTTTTTTCATCTGGAAACAGTCAGATTCTACAGCAGAGATTTTTTTAAAGCAAGGCTTTACAACACTTATAAAGGCAACCTTTGCAAAATCGATTATTACCCCATCCATTTACAATATTAAAAAAGAATTACTGAAAACTAAGATGATCATCTGAAAAATGATACTTTATTTTAGCCTGCAAAAAAAAGTCCCCCAAACACCCTAGGAAAGTATTCAATTAAGAGCATTAATACATTCTGAATGCTGGAAAGATTATGAGTTGGGCCATGAAACTGGAGTTTCGTAGATTCGTCAAACATTTGAGATCAAAATGGACTTTGAGTCAAAATTCCCGGTCTCAAAGATATGAGGTCAGACCAGGTTGCTCAGGGCTTTATCCAGTTGGCTCTTTATAACCTCAAAAGGTGGAGATTGCACAGCCTGTTCCATTGCTTGTCCATCCTCATTGTGAAAAAAGTTTTCCTGATATCCTTCCAGAACCTCTCATTTCAATTTACATCTGCTGCTTCTCATCTTCTTGTTATACTAAGCAGTACTTTCAAAAATGGAATAATAATAAATGAATGACTTTCTTACATTAGACTTGATATTTGATAATCAAGCCTAAATCATACATTATACTTGGAATCTTTAATACCACTGATGTTAGAAACTGTCCTACAGAATTTTGACCTTACCTGAAGAAAAAACAAGATATTTGACTTTCTGAAAAAGGTTTTTGAGAAAATCTGTAATGAGCCAATCTTTTGAAATATAAATGAATAAAAATTCATTTATTCTTAATATTTTCAAATAGAGAATATAAAATAGGTGAAAATAATCTGTTAAACCACCAAAACCAACTTCTATCATAAGCAGAGAATTACATGCAAGATAAAGACAGATCCGGGGACAGATTAATTCTCCTCAGTCAGATCTCCTCCTTAAGCAAACAGAATGTGCCGAGAAGGATGAGCTTTTTGACAGAGAAACGCAGTCATCAAAGAGATACTGTGGGAGAAGAGGGTTCAAGTCCTTGTAATTCAAGGTAGCACAGTAGTTGCCTCCCCAGTTCTGTGCCATGTGTCCCTCCCCATTGAGACTGCATCTGCACCTTATAATCAGATCCAAACAGTAGCAGCCTCACTGAAAGCTTACCTTGCCAGGGAATTGAAGGAAACTTAAATACCTGTGAGGATTTAACATTAAATAAATCTATGAATGATGTGAAAAAGAAGAGTAATTAGGAAAGTGAAAAGCAAAGTAACTGAGGAACTCCTAAAATACCAGTTACTAGTTGGTAATTAATAGTCCAGGTAATGCTATTATCTCCTGCACATGCAAATTTGTAATGCTAAATTGTCATGTTTTGCTAACAGCAAAGTAAGAATAAAAATGTTTTAGCCTAAACTCTTGAAGCTGATTAAAAAAATAATTGCACAATGTACTTACAGTGTTAAAAAATGCACAATCTGTATAAAAAGTTCCAGGAGTTAGTTTCTACTTGCTCTCATTTTCATCTAATAAGACATGAACAAAACAGTCATTCCTGCGAATGTGGAGGCTGTTCATTAGAATATTGTGCTGACCATTCCTGCTCATGTAAAAACATTATTCTGCAAAACAGCTTAAAACAGAACATTGGCCAGAAGTGAACTCAACTATTTGAACAAGATATTTATTGCAAATTATTCCATCATTTTGTCGCAGATCAACTACCATTAACTTCCACATAATAATTATTTTTCCATTCCTCACTTTTACAGGATCTACCTTAAAGGACTTACTGGGACAGCGGGCAAAATAAGTAGTATAAGCCAGCCAGGAAATGATTTTAGCACAAAGGATGCAGACAATGACAAATGTATTTGCAAATGTTCACAAATGCTAACAGGAGGTAGGAATGTTTTTTTGTTTCTTGGTCTTCCTATTTTTATTGGCACTGAAATTGTCTATGAGATAAATAGTGATAATCTGGATTTAGTAAATTGTGACTGTTGAAGAAGTCCAAAATCACTGATAGAAATGCTGGTACAGTGGCTCCAAATGAAATATTTTATCATTTGACAAAAGTCAGTTAAAGCAAAAGAAGAGAAGTTAAAACTGGAGGGGAAAAAAGTCTCTACAGTTGGGGTACAAGAAAGTCTGTAATTGTGTAACTGATCAAAGGAACAGCATTCTTCTTCCAAGGAATGAGATAACATTCAGAGATCAAAATACTTAAGTCCTGTCCATGTCTCCTTACTCCCCCCTGCTTTTTAGAGGTTCACAGTTCATCAGTGAAATGGCTCCTAATTTTTTAGGCACAAACCCTTTCTCTAAATATCCAGAGGAGAAGAACCCCCAAAAAGTTGCTGTATATTGTATATAAAACAGAAGGGTACAAGTATTTAATTCCATTTTTCAATATAATTATGAAATTACAAGATGCACCACGTCTACTTTTTTTTCCTAATGCTTGTTCATCAGTTATTGGAGTTTTAGGTGGTATTTTTATCTTGAACTGTAGAAGCTTCTATAATTTATCAACCTAGAATTCCACATTCTGAAATGTAAACAACTGGTTTGTAAAGCTGACTTCTCTTCCTGTTATCTCTTAAGCAATGCTTCATTTCCCTATAGCACATGTTGTAAGACAAAAGACAGCTTCAGTTTATCCAAAAGGCTAATTGGATTACTGCCCTGCAAAACAGAATACACACATTATCACCATCATAATAACAGAAGTATAAAAATATTATCTTATTCATAAAAATAAATTAACCTTATGAAGGACTAACAGGTTAGGACCATAAGAATACAAAATAAGTTGGGGCAGCTTCTGACTCTGTTTCCTTCTTACCAAGTTTCAGCAGAGATCTTTTTAAATGATCTGCCCAGAGAACTGACACAGATAACTGAATTAATACTCCAAAAAAATTAAGAATGAGTTCAAATCAGTGAAGAACAGGAATTTACCAAACAGCAAATAAAACCAGACAACTCAATGTCATTATAGTTCGAGTTCTGCCCTCAGACTGTCAACAATAATGTTTGATGTACATAATATATTAAGCTTGATTGAACACCTTCCCTTCTCAATTTTAAACTAGTGTATTAATTACATAAGCTTCAAGAATATGTCATCAGTACATAAATACATTTCTGAGTCTGAGGCAAGATTTTATATTGACACTTCCAAATCGCAAGAATGAAAAAACTGCCTTTAGATTTCTTCCTCATTTCAGGACAACAAAATGCCCTTATTTTGAAAATTACCTCTCCTAATGTTTTAATTTGTTTTCTACCTCGCAGGGTGGTGGTTTGATGCATGTGGACCCTCTAACCTCAACGGAATGTACTATCCATTACGACAGAACAACAACAAGTTCAATGGTATCAAATGGTACTACTGGAAAGGCTCGGGATACTCTCTCAAAGCCACAACTATGATGATTCGACCAGCAGATTTCTAAATGCTTTTGTATTATGTGAATTATGTATTGTATAGCCTTCAAAGACTTCATTTGCCAAGCATATAAACACACATCTGCAACTTGTCTTATTTTCAAGCACAGAAAACATGCACTAGTATTCTGAAAGGATCGGTTCAGTACAATTCCTGAATTGCAATAGCCTTGATCAGCTAAAGCTCATATTATTCAACCAGACACAAAGTCTAAAGTGTCAACCTCATATAACAGTGATTTGGCCAAACAACTGAATAAAAAGAACATCCAAGAAACCGTCAGACAACTTAAGGACTCTGTTTTACTGGTCATTTATGTTATGTATGTGTTTGTTAGTAAATAACTGGAACTGTGAAAAATACCTAATATAGTTTTAGAAATATGCATTTTGGCTCATCACTGAACTTTAAACATTACTCTAATATAAAACACTTAACTAGATCTAGAACTATTTATCTCTGTGTCATGTTTGCCTTTTATGTACATAAAAACCCCACTGTCCTGTAATTAGCTGAATACTGTACTTAAAGAATACATTCTTTCTCCCCATACCCTCCTAAACAACTTCTTATACTTATTCGGGGCTTTTTCCAATAGCCTGTATTACTTTATTTAACAGAGGACAAGTAGCATTTAATTCCTTTGCATTTATTCTTGGGAAATACTGTGTAAAAAAATCACTATTTTTTTTTCAATTTGTACTTATAACAGTCACTATCTTAGCTACAAAATTCCCTGCGAATTACACCATCTTATGCATACCTTTACATTTTTATGAAGATTGCACTTTTTTCCTTCGTCATTTAACTGTAAAGTAACTTATCATTATTTTATAAACCAATACAATGGCATTAACACCAGATAACTGATTGTCATACACAATCGGACATCACCTGGTGCTGTAGTACATCTATACATTTTGTAATAATAACCTAACTGAAAAACATATGCATGTTCTTTGATACAATTAAATTTATGCTCATGACTTAAAACAAATTACTACATTTTTAAAATAGGAAAAAAAAACCACCCTGAAATTTATCTAAGGTCATACTGTTGGGTTTTTTTTTTCAGTAATGTTAGGACTTCTCCCTAAGAATTCTCCATAGGTAGGCCCTCAATGTATGCCACAATGTGAATAAATAACTCTACTGGGTGTTTTTTCACTTTTTTTTCCTTTACTATTACAATATGCTTTATAATTGTGTACTGTACATTGCAGTTCAGAAGATATTTCTGTCTATTTCCCTAATTTTGTGGAGATTTTTCCCAAAGTAGGTTTTAATTCTCATGCTTAGTCTTTGCCTTATGATAATATTTTGATAAATTTTAATTTCAGCAGATGACTGAATTAGTTACAGGTTTAGAACCACATCATAGAATCATAGAATAATCACACCAAAACAAGACCCCTAGACACAAGATTTCTGAAGGCTTACTTAACAAAAGGCATTGTATCTTAAAAGCAGTAAATGATTTTGGGAAAGATGGAAGAAAACTCTTCATTTTATACCGATAGTCATTAAACTGCTGTCAGAGTAATCCACCACTCACACTACCACCCTTCTGCTTCACTGAATATATGTGTCAGCATTGCTGAAGGGTAGCAGAAACGGAATACTTCTAATATGACTTCATGATCTGATTTTTTGAGCCTAAAAAAATGTAAATTAACAGTCATCATATGAAGAGTTGCATAAAATAATCTCAATGTATTTAAAATTAATATTTTATTGTTTTTCCTAGCAAACTTGTAAGGATATATGGATCCCAAACTATCCCCCCCCCAAAAAAAATACACCCCCAAAATCCCCCCAAAATACGAAACAAGAAGTGTCACAAAATTACTTTCATGAATCTCTGAGACATAACTGAAAGACCAAATATAGCAGATGGCCACCAAGCTAGTAAAGGAGCTAGACATGATGAAACACAACACACCAAGACAGGCCAAGAGACTTGGCCTATTTCAGCCTGGAAAAGAGAAGGGGAAACCTTACTACTGTATACAACTGCCTGATCAAGGACTCGGAGAAGACAGAGCCAGACCCTTCTTGGAGGTGCACTGCAATGGAACAACAGACAGCAAAACCAAGTTGGAATTGGGGAAATTGGATTTTCTTTTTAATGTATTGATTTACTACCACTGGACAAGTCTCTTGGAGCAAAGCATTGAACTAGACAATCTTTATAGGTCCCTTGCAATCTAAAATATTTGATGTTTCTATGAAATTTCATAGAAATGCTGAGTCTAGATTATTGCATTTCCTGCTTCACTGCATTTAATCAGACAACTAAAGAAAATACCTCCAGTGTTTGAGATAGTAAGCATATCCAGCCAAATAATCTAAACAAAACAAAACAAACACATGATGGAATCTGGCATGGTATGGATGCTGAACCTGGCAAAGGAAAATACTGCTATATTGGTTGACATTACCCTTCATTATTTGAGTAAGAAAACATAGTATGACAAGAATAGCTAGTTTCAATTTGCTGGGAAAAAGTCTTTGCAAAGGTTAAGGCTTTTTAATAACTATTTTGGGGAGGTTATTGAAGATACTGATGTACACACTGAATTGATCAATTGTTTAACGAGCCATTTTCATTTTTTGGGGGGAAATGGAGTAATTTATCAAGACTAAATGTAAAAAATGTAAAATTTCAGAGTAAACATATTTTAAAATGACATTTTATCTGAATGATATTGCGTGGCTTAAGCTGCAAACACCAAAGTAAAGTGGGGACTCTTCAGAATGAATGCAGTAATAGAAGAAAGAAGACTGCAACTGCTTTGGACTTGGTACAAGCCATTAAAACACAACAACAAGATAACCCTTTCCTTTAATTCCTTCCTGTAAACAAATAAACAGTATATAAAACAAGAATGCACTTCCATTTTCTTGTAATACTTCTTAGGAAGCAGAAAAATACTTATAAACAATAGCAGAATAGAAAACAGAAATGGAATATGAACACCATCCATGCTCAAATAATTGTATCTTTAAAAATAAGACATCTGTGAGAGTAAGAAACCAGAATGACTGAAGAAGGGAAGGATTAGAAAGGTGATGGAAATACCACCTTGGACACAGACTTTGTTCCCCTGGAAGAGGATAGGCTGAGAAAGTTGGGGCTGTTCAGCCTGGAGAAGAGAAGGCTGCGTGGAGACCTCATAGCAGCCTTCCAGTATCTGAAGGGGGTATATAGGGATGCTGGGGAGGGACTCTTCATCAGAGACTGTAGTGACAGGACAAGGAGTAATGGGTTAAAACTTAAACAGGGGAAGTTTAGATTGGATATAAGGAAGAAGTCCTTTCCTGTTAGGGTGGTGAGGCACTGGAATGGGTTGCCCAGGGAGGTTGTGAATGCTCCGTCCCTGGCGGTGTTCAAGGCCAGGTTGGACAGAGCCTTGTGTGGGATGGTTTAGTGTGAGGTGTCCCTGCCCATGGCAGGGGTGTTGGAACTAGATGATCTTAAGGTCCTTTCTGACCCTAACTATTCTATGATTCTAGTATTCTAAGAGGAGCACATTGCAAACAGAAGCCATTCAGGTTCTTAGCATAACCATAACCTCCCTCAATTTTATCTCCTCACTATCTGGTAAGCCCTGCTTACTTCTGTGTTACGAATAAAAACTGTAACAAAACGAAACAACCCCAGCAGGAATCACTTCCAAAGAATGCTATGTGCATTGTTACTGATAGTATACTTGGTTAACAAGGTAGTCTGAGAAGAAACAGAAAACTCAAAACAGCATCATGTCAAGTATTTTGTTTTTTTCCCACAAGATTACAGAAAAGGGGGGGAAAGAACATGCTCATTTATTTTTCACATTCTTAATGTATTTGCTATATTAAAAAAAAACCTATTTTCTCCTCTTACAAAAAATGCTACATTAGAATTAATTCCTTTGGGCTTACTTCAGAATTAATTTATAGTTTCCCTACACTTTGAGAACATACAACTTAAAATAATGAAATAATGTATTCATCTCAAACATGTAAATTTACATAAATAACAGATTTAAAAGGAAAAATAAGTTCTTAACAGTCAATACAATTATAGTAAAATATAGTTCAAATATAGTAAAAATAAAGTTCAAACCCCATTAAATGTTTTTTCTTCAAAGCCCATATGAAACTTCAAGAAACAAGTAGCAGATGATAAAATATTCAGCTGCTGCTATAATAGAAGAGAAACTGTGAAACATTTTTTGGCAAAACTATTGGAGTGATTGCCTAGTAGTCTGCTAGAATTTTAGTTGGTTTATAACCAAATAAAATTGCCATTTAATCAAGTACAACGCATGGACTGCGGATACACTCAGGTCTGCACATACATAATTTTGTACTGGTTCACAATTGAGTACTTGAGAAAGATCACTAAAGGCAGGAAAAATGCTTCGTTTTACCTGCACAGTAGTTTTAGAAGCCCACAATAATTTTGCTTTGCCAAAGTCATTTCTGAACTGAAAATACTGAGTCCATGACATGAATAATCTTTCTGTAAGGTGATAACATGCCTCTCCAGTTTATATAGCACAGATATAAATAAAATACACCACAAATAAATTAAAGAACATTTATACTAAAATAAGAACCTACTTATTCAGATATTAATTGGTAAATCAATTAATTGCTAGATCAATTTTTTTTGCATTTTCCATGCCTACCAAAGTTTTTGTACACACTTCAAAAAGTAGTGGATGAAGGAGAAACAAACTCCTTACAGTATTTGCCTTAAAAAAATTACTTTTTTTAATAGGCCTCCTTGTTCACAAAGCCTATTTAGACAGCTTATCTTTTTCCAGATACACAAAAGAAAGTTTACAAGCTTAAAGGACCATTAAACTTACAGGAGCTGCAGGAAAGCTGGATGAAAGCTCATATGGTTCCTCTGAGATCCAATGGCCCAATTCCAAAGACCACAGAACCTAAAATAAATTAAGCAGTAAGTAGACATCTTCTAATTTCTAAAACAGCAAACTCTTTGAAAGTGTATTTAGAAGTAATACTGCTGTTGCAATAGTTTGATATTTCATTTACCTGAACCAAATGATTTGCTGAAAAATCAAGCAATCAGAAAGATGCTCATTTTACAACTGAAACCATTAAAAAACCAAAGTCTGACATCTATCTATAGGTACATTAAATTTTAAAACCCTATTATTATTTTTAATAATCTTTCCTGTAACTACTCCATCCAGCATTTTTCCTGGGTTGATTTTCTAAACTATTCTTCAAAACAATTTATCATTCTAAGTTGCACCTGGTAGACTATAATATTAAAAACCACACAAAGAGTGGCTTCTACCACCCTTCAAGTGGTAGAAATGTCTTTATGGGAAAATGGAAGAAGACTGAAGTACCTACCATGGCTCTGCCCTCGAGTCATATAAAGGGCATTTTGTTACTAGTTTCTAGATTGTCTAAATTCTGAAGCACGCTCTGATGGAAGAGGAGTTAATTTTCCTCATTGGCTTCATCAGTGTGAGCTAAGCTGTAAAGCTTCTCATGCAAGTAAAACACTGGTAAGTTCCTTGCCAAATTTGTCCACTGTCACACAATTCTACAACTTTCTCCTCTCACAGACACTTGAGCTTTGCAACATCCTTCCTGTAGCTGCCATTTGGCATGCTTAAATATGAGTCAAAAAAAGCATTGTCACCCGCTAGTGAGAGACAACACGATTCATATGTTCAACCTTAAAAACCACAGCAACCCACCAATACCCTGCTACTCCCACAGCACTGGCTAGTATCAAGTGAATAAGAAGTGTATATATATATATAGTGCCAAAATGGGATACAAGAAATTTGTTAGAAAGTAAGTGACTGTATTTTGGATAATTCTACCTCTAGCAGTCAAATGTTTCTTCAGGCATTTCAATAGATAATGTCTTACTGTTAGCACAGCCATGCATCATTAAGCTGTTGTCATCATTTCCCATAGATTAAACTGAGTTTCATAAGTGCATGAAATTATTCCTATGCTTGATTCACAATTCCCTGAAATATTCTGTATGTTTTTATTTCAGAAGATGCATAAAAGTTCATATACATACGTATAGTTTTAATTTAAATTATACAACTTTTCCTCATAAATTTGGCAAGCAGTAGAAGTTCTCCTTAGACAAAAACTGGAGTAATAGAAATAGAATCACAGAATAGTTAGGATTGGAAAGGACCTTAAAAACATCTAGTTCCAACAACCATGCCATGGGCAGGGACACCTCAAACTAAACCATCCCACCCAAGGTTCTGTCCAACCTGGCCTTGAACACTGCCAGGGATGGAGCACTCACAACCTCCCTGGGCAACCCATTCCAGTGCCTCACTACCCTAACAGGAAAGAATTTCCTCCTTATATCCAATCTAAACTTCCCCTGGTTAAGTTTGAACCCATTACCCCTTGTCCTGTCACTACAGTCCCTGAGGAAGAGTTCCTCCCCAGCATCCTTATAGGCCCCCTTCAGATACTGGAAGGCTGCTATGAGGTCTCCACGCAGCCTTCTCTTCTCCAGGCTGAACAGCCCCAACTTTCTCAGCCTATCTTCATACGGGAGGTGCTCCAGTCCCCTGATCATCCTCGTGGCCCTCCTCTGGACTTGTTCCAACAGTTCCATGTCCTTTTTATGTTGAGGACACCAGAACTGCACACAATACTCCAGGTGAGGTCTCACAAGAGCTGAATAGAGGGGCAGGATCACCTCCTTGGACCTGCTGGTCACGCTCCTTTTGATGCAGCCCAGGATACGGTTGGCTTTCTGGGCTGCATGCACACACTGAAGCCGGCTCATGTTCATTTTCTCATCAAACAACACACCCAAATTCATATCCGCAGGGCTACTCTGAATCTCTTCTCTGCCCAATCTGTAGCTGTGCCTGGGATTGCTCTGACCCAGGTGTAGGACCTTGCACACTTGCCATGGTTAAATTTTATAAGGTTGGCATCAGCCCACCTCACAAGCGTGTCGAGGTCCCTCTGGATGGCATCCCTTCCCTCCAGTGTACCAACCAAAACACACAGCTTGGTGTCATCTGCAAACTTGCTGAGGGCGCACTCTATCCCACTGTCCATGTCACTGACAAAGATGGTGAAGAAAACTGGTCCCAACATCAATTCCTGAGGGACACCACTCGTTACTGGTCTCCAGCCGGACACTGAGCCATTGACCACAACTCTTTGCTTGTGGCCATCCAGTCAGTTCTTTATCCACCGAGTGGCCCACCTATCAAATTGATGTCTCTCTAGTTTAGAGAGAAGGATGTCGTGTGGGACAGTGTTGAATGCTTTGCACAAGTCCAGGTAGGTGACATCAACTGCTCTACCCCTGTCCATCAGTTTCATAGTCCCATCATAGAATGCCACCAAACTGGTCAGGCAGGATTTCCCCTTAGTGAAGCCATGCTGGCTGTCACCAAGCACCTTGTTGTTTTTCATGTGCCTTAGCATGCCATCCAGGAGAATGTGCTCCAAGATTTTACCAGGCACAGAGGTGAAACTGACTGGTCTGTAATTCCCCAGGTCTTCCATTTTCCCCTTCTTGAAAATGGGGGTTATATTTCCCTTTTTCCCGTTGTTGGGAACTTCACCTGACTGCCATGGCTTTTCAAATATGATGGCCAGTGGCTTAGCAACTTCCTTCACCACCTCCTTCAGGACCCGCAGATGGATTTTGTCAGGTCCCATTATCAGGTTTCTAAGATGGTCTTGAACCAGATCCTCTCCGACAGTGGGCCCAAGGTCATCATTCTCACAGTCACTGCATCTGCCTTCCAAGACTTGGGTGGGTTCATTCAGAACCTCAGCCTTCTCCAAATCCAGGGTATCCAGTTCTTCTGATAGCTCTTGTATGGGTCCTACGTTGTCCCTAGTCTGTCTGTTATTCGCTACGTACCCATAGAATCCCTTCCTGTTATCCTTAACATCCCTAGCCAAGTTTAATGCTAACTGGCCCGCCTTAGCTTTCCTAATCCAGTCCCTAGCTTCCCAGACAACATCCCTCTATTCTTCCCAGGCTGCCTGTCCTTGCTTCCACCTTTTATAAGCCTCTTTTTTCCTTTGAATTTTCCTCAGCAGCTCCTTATCCATCCAAGGAGGTCTCCTAGCCCTCCTGCTGCACTTCCATTTGGGATGTAACACTCCTGAGCTTGCAGTAGGTGATCCTTGAATATCAACCAACATGAAGCATGATAAAGTTATCCTTTACAATGGTATAGCTGACTAATGAAACAAGATTCTAAGCTGAACAGACTGATTATAAACAAGTAATGCAAATCTTAGAAAATAGCCTAATTATAAGTAGAAAAAGAACTTTCTGTAAAGAGCTCTTTTGCCCCAAATCTGTTGCTACAAGTGGCAAATTGCAAATTGAATTTAGAAAGTATTTTTTTTATCAAAACCAAGTTCTACAGCCTTTAGTCCAAAGCAGTTTATACTTGATGACTCTCAGAGAGAACCAACAATCTCCAGAATGAACTGCTACCGCAGCTTGTGCTTTGTGTGATGTGTCAAGTGTAGCTTTGTTTGGGAGTGGAGGTATTCAGTTTTGCAGGATATTGGAAGTGAACAGTGATTTTTTTTTTTTTGTTGATAATGAAAAGCAGTACATTCTATTTTATAACTCATCTGCAGTTTAGTGAGCAAAGATTAATATAGTTTATTTTAAAATAATTAGCTTTGTCTTGTGGTGGGTTATGGGGTGATCTAATGAAATATCAGGTTCAAACCACTGCTTTTCCAGATAAGTGCGTGATAATCTTTTTAATGAGATGACCAAGATCAACATCAGTATTACGTGTTCCTCTTGGAAATGCAGTTTTGTGTACATGCTTTCATATAATAGTATGCCTATACAGTTTAATTTCCATCCATTTCAGTAGAACTGCCTGGTGAATGAGCTTAAGAAGTGTCCGTATACTGCAGTTACTCTAGTCACAGATACACGGATAGAGGAATGTATGTAAGGGTTCCCTTGATCTAGCATTTGATGGCAGAAAAGTGTGACAGAAAAGAAATAGAGGTTGGAACTAGATGATCTTTAAGGTCCCTTCCAACCCTAAGCATTCTATGATTCTATGATCTTCAAGCTTCTTGAACTTCATTACAAAAATCCAAAGAATATTTTGTTTACTTTAGAAAATGCACAACCAAATATTTGAAAACACAACAGCTGCACAAAAAAAGGAAATAGTTTTTGTAGTCATTATATCATACCAAGCACATTAATAAAACCATAACCTTTAAAAAAATATTCAAACTTAATACTGCATTAGCGAAGAAAAGTATAGAAATTTCTTAAAAACATACAGTTAGGACTGCAACTTTGGATTTTCAGTTATAAATTTTAAGGTGGTGTCTGTGTATATTTTTTAGAATTACTTTTTACAATTTGCAATGAGAATATTGGAATTATATTATAATAATTATTTATAAAAATAAGAACATTGTTAGCTTTAAACTTATAGCTGCATATAATACAATTCTTTTATTTGCAATATCCAAGCCATTTGCCTTTGAATCACAGCATAAATCAACTTTAACTGAACCAAGAAAATTGTAACTTCTAACACAATTCTTAGAAACATGATGCATGGAAATAATTTCTTTGTAAATAATCTTGAGCAGGAACAGATGTACCATGCTGTGCACATCGTGTCCTTATCGTAACAAAATGTTTGTACCAAGAGTAACTTGCAAACAACCCAAACAGATTAAAACATAAACCCAAAAGATTAGTTATGATTAAGTAATCCCATTTAATTTTCCAGGCCAATTTAATGGTAACAACTTCTATCAATCCTTTTATAATAATTTACAGAATTTTGTTTAGAAACAAATTTTGTTTATCTTAACAAAAGATGAATTAATGCTTGTCTATCATGGTTCTGGAATTGAGTTCAAAGGCATCATACATACTTTCCTACATGAAAAGAAAATTAGATACAGAGTTCATGAGCAGGTCCTACAGTAAATAATTAGGTCATCACTCACTAGAACATTCAGTTTCCATGAACGTATAGGCAAGAGTTCTCTATTCTATGTCACTGAAATTTTGCTTCTGACTTTGGCAGAGACAAATTTTTAACCAGTATATTTTTGTAGCAACACTAAAAAAATGCTTCAGATTCATGTAGGACAAATCAAAGTTATGATTTGCAATATTACTCTTGAGAAAACTACTTATTTTTGCTAAGTCTGCAGTATCTTCTTATTCCTTAGAATGTGGAAAAGGACTAAGAAAAGCTGAAATACTCCTGAATATAAAAGTGCTCGTATTGAGAAGAAAGCTATCCAGAAGTTTTCAAATGTGCAGTTACAAGAGATTTAGCTTAAAATATAATGATAAAGTGGTACAGTATGGATCAAGTTGGATATACGTGTATCAGAAGTTAATAAAATACAGCTCATAACATTGCAATATTAAGAAAGTATCAGATTCTAGTAGAACGTAGTCTTGTTGGTCATGGAGGACCAAAGAAAGCAGGAAATGAGGGAAGAGTAGGAAAAGCATAGTTTCTCTGTGGGATTTTTACAACCTTAAAGTATGTTTTCCGTTGGCTTGGAGCTCTAGAGATCAATCTTCTGTTACTTCATGCTCAAGTATGCACGATTTTATCTAATTCAGTAGCTATCAACCTCTATGGCATGGAGCTCCAACAAGTGTCGTGCGGGTTATATAGCTGTAAGGTTAGCCTTGGTGCAGAACTCTCCTTCCCGTATCCCTAGCAGCTATGTACTTTTACTCACACCATACAGGAAAATTTGTCAAATATAAAGTTCTCAAGGGTCAGAAAACACAGTCTGACTAGCCTTTATTTAAGGCCTCTTACCCATCCAGCTAGAACACTGAATGATCATATGGTATTTTTACTTGAATTACTGATCTTAAAATATGTAAATAGAGTGCTATGAAGATTAAATGTTTTACAGTAAATTTGATATTCCTCCAACATCCATCTCTGAAAATATAATTTTATTTTTTTCTCAGAGGAAGAAAGAAACATTGCAGCCTAAATAATCTCTCCAAGTTACAAATGAAAATATAAATAATATTTCAGCTTCTTAAAATATTGACAAACATCTTCCACAATACAATCAACACTGCTCAAAATTAATACCTTGATTAAAAGGTACTACAAATTTCTCCAGACTGATGGATTATTTGGATTACTTTAATTATCCAATTTGAAGTATTTTACCAGTGAAAGTACTTACGGTAGGATTGACTACCATGCAGAAAGGCATTTAAAGTATTCAGTATTGTAGCATTAATAAAAGAATATTTTGCTTAATTTAAATTCTCATGACTAATTTTCTACAGGATTCATCACAATGGTTAAGTAACACTTCCACTTTCTTTTCTTTAGTTAAAGTATTTGGTTAAGGAATTTGGGTAAAAAGATGGCAAAATTGTGCCAGTGACACAATTAGAAATAAAGCAATAATGCTCTTACAGGATAAGATGCATAGCTCTAACCAGATTTAAGAAATAATTTTTGAAAAGTTTAAAGCAATATTTTCTTTCAGTGCAATAAATGACTTAATTACTTGAGGGATTAGACATGTATGGACAAAGTTTTACCCAGTCTCAGTGAAAGATGCAATCACAGTTCTAAATAAAAAAACCCAACAAAAACCAATATTCACAGATAAGCAGATACTGTAAAATTGAACAAACTTGTGATTTGGAAAACTGATTTCTGAATTTTTTCCTCTAGTTCCTTCTCATGTGACTCTCCTAGTAACTTCAGAACTTTGTCAAATAGCCACTCAACAAAAGGGGTGAAGATAGCTTCGCCATTTGATCCAGTAATATTTACAGTAGCAAATTGATCCTCGAAACAATTCCATTTAACTTTTGGTATTATATGTGGACTGTAGATAACCATGTGATGATTCTAAAAGGTAGACCTTATGACAGCAGGAAAAAATTTGGCATTGCTACTAGTCAATGGGACTATGAAGAGCATGTGTTGATATTTTCACTGTGGATTGGTTCACAGAAGTGCAGTGCATAAAATGGGCAATGAAATTACCAGACATCAACTACCTGAATATGAATGTCCAAATAATGCCTTATATACAAAGCCAGAAAACTATCTTACTGTATTTTTGTGGTAGTTACCTAAATCTTTGACTATTTTAGTAGTTATTAGATGCTTTTTCTCAAGGATGTATACAGATTTGATGTTTGACTACCCTGTAATAAGAAAATAGAGCAAATACATTCTTACTTAAAACTCCATACAAACCTAAGTGTGGGACAGATATTTCAATATGTTTCATTCATAGACACATAGAGTAGTTCAGGTTGTAACACACCTATAGAGACTGTCCAAATGCCCTGCTGAAGCATGTTCCTCTTAATACAACTGAGGATGCTATTGTTTTTTTTCGCTACAAAGGCACACTACTCAATTCTTAAGGTGACCAAAGATGCAAATTCCTTTATTCTGAGGGAAATTAATCACCAAAAATTTTTGAAAACCCCAAAGTATACTTCTTCAGATAACTACATGTATATCATGAAGGACATGCTTTACACTGGTAAGTGCCAGACATCCTGAAAACAAAAATGCAGCAGGAGTTTTTTTCAGCTCACCAGCTAATTTTTAAGTATTTATAAGAAAAAGGAAACAAATTTAAGGTATAAGATGTGTAAGATGAAGAGCTATTTCCATATAAATTCCAGCAGCTAAGTTTTATAGCTCTGAAAAGATAAGGAAAGCTGAAAAACTGTCATCTTCAATATCAGATTGAATGTTTAATCACTATTATCACAGTGGGCAATTGTGGCTTAACCCTGGACTGACAGGTAAGACTTTCACTCTGTCACTACTCCTCACCACGGCAGGATAGGGAGAATTGGATGGGCAAAAGTAAGAAAAAAAACCCAAACCCAAACAAGTTATGAGTTAAGATTAAGATAGTTAATAATTGAAGGGGAAGGAAAAAAAGAAGTTAAAAATCCAAGTGATGTAAAAGTTATCATTCCCATCAGCAGCTTGAAGCCCATTCAGGCTATGAACTACAGCTGCTTTGGAAAAAAACCCTCCCAGTTTTATAGCTGAGCATGATGTCAGATGGTATGGAAAAAATCTCTTTGGTCAGCTGGGGTCGGCTGTCCCAGGTGAGTCCCCTCCCAACTTCCTGTGTACCCCCAGCCTTTTCAAAGGGGTGGCTGATGGAAAAACAGAGAACACCTTGATGCTGTGTAAGTACTGCTGAACAACAGCTAAAATACTGGTGGGTTAGCATCATCATTTTGGTTACTAGTCTAAACCCACACATCATACAGGCTAAGATGAAGAAAATTAACCCAATCACAGCTGGGCCCAGTACAGAAATTCATGATTATTTTGTCTTTACAGTGACAGTCCGGTAACTTTATGTGGTAGTCTGCAAGAAATTTTGAGGATATACAGTGATTATTTGATTTGGTGGTCTGGGAACCATTTCTTTAAACTAAAATGTCTCCAAACTGCTCATCTACAAATAGCTTTCCTTACTATTTTTTTTTCAGTTTTAAGTTTCCCTACTATGCAGCAAAATATCTAACAATTCCCCTTCATTTTTACCAATGCTGAACACAATGATTATTTCATAGCACAACAGATATATTAAATAATATATAAAGATTTTCAAATTTAATAATGTGAACTTATCTAACATTGAGCAGAAATTGTTTGTTTAGCATTTAATTCATCAGAAAAAAATGTGCATGTGACATGAGTTTCTCATCCATGAGATAAGAGTTCAGACATTCCTAAAATACGTGCCAGGTACAATACAGGAATACTTTGGTAATACTAGTACTGAAAGAATGTCACAGTAACAGAGCTTCACACAGAGAAATTTCCTCTTACTGAACTAACTGTAGGTAAGCCTAAATATCCAAACATCGTGCCACTGTATGTAGCATGGACACAAACTTGGCTATATGTTTGATATTTTAGCTATGCAAAATACATTTAATTTACTGAGTAATGAAATTAAAAGAAAATACTTCTTACCCATTCATAAGAAACAATCCAACACCCACGAGCAATTCCCAGCATAACATTCAAGGTACGACGAGGACTCCCTGTAACTACGTGACTTGTTGTTTCACACACATCATCTGAGAACAAAAAGTCTCCGAGTTTATTCACCACTTGAATTACTGTATTTTGCTTCCTAAAAGAAGGGAAAAAAAACATACAATGTTGTATGGATATGCAGGATTATAAAGAATATACACACAACACAAATTAATTCAAACTAATTTAATTTATTTTCTCACTAATTATTTCTTATCCTTTTCTTACTGAGCCTCTACCCACTTGCTAGCCCTAAATTCATTAGCCTTCCCAGAGTCCAAACAGACCCTTTTATGTCATGACACAATCATACCTGCTTGCACATCAAAGCTTTTTTTGTCCCCCACATCTATCTTGTCTGTTTAAATAGAAGCTTTTGAGTCTGGAATTATCTAACACATTGTGTACAATGCATAGCACAACAGAGACTCATTCTTGGTTGCTTTTGTAGTACTATCAAAAAAGTATTACCAGGAAATGTAAAAATTAAGACACAGCACTGCTAAGAAGTTTTAATTAGGAAACACCAGATTTTCAATATCTGAGGAAAATGCTGTCTAAATTTAGAGACAAGTACTAAAGTTCTAGCCATACATCTGAGCCAATGTTTCAATTCAAAAATCACTTATCTTTAAATGCAATTGTAAATAAGTATATAAAATGAAATACAAAATCAAAAATGGCCACCTATAACTGGAATTCTAACTTGAATTCTCTACACAGCTACACTGAAGAACATAAATGTATCATTGTGAAAAGAGTGAGATCTTGGTATAACTAAAGAAAAGCTGCTACATAAGAACAATTTACTGTTCTTATTGATAATTGTTTTTATAACTCATGATTAGAAATGATCATTAAAGATCTACAATTGAAAGCCCAGTTCCAATGCCTTCTCTGCTCTTGCCGTCTGGCCTGGAAACGTCTACAGCATACTATACAAGATACAACAACTAAGCACAGCATTGAAGTCGTATCTATGACAGTGGTGATCTTCTTGGGCAAAGCAATTTAATCACTGACATAATGCGGTGTGCTCAGAGCACCTCCAGAAGTCTCTGGGATTACTTCATTCTCACTACGTTTACCTCCACAGAAAGTAACTCAGTTAAAATTCCCAAAATACCCCCGCTAAAATGAACACTACTTAGCAGAACCACAATAAAACTGGAAAAAAAAAAAATCCTTACAAAGAATCCAGCAATCTATTTTAAAGATGTTTCAAACAAATAAATGAATAGTAAAAACAGTATAGCAAATTAACTTCACACTCAAATCAAAAGACGGTATTGTATGTAGAGACAAAAAAATGAAACCACTGACCCTCATTCCAGTGTGAATTGTGGCCTTGGTGATATTGCTTTGAATGTTACTAGAATATTTACTATTCTCTTCTCATTTTATGAGCTTTAATTTGACATAGCCTTGCAAGTGAGTCTTTTTGCAACACTGCAACCCATGGCCCTGCTTAAACTACATATTCAGGAGATGGATTTCCATGCTATACCTGGACCTTTTCTTAGTTCTTTTCCTGTGTCTACACAAAATTCCTTACAATGAGAGGAAAAAGACCTGTAGTACAAAAGTTGAATCTAAGATATCTTACAAATTGCAGTGAAAACTTACTGGTTTATACTTCCTTCAGCTGCAAAAAATGATGGATGCCGATTTACAGCAAAATTTCTCTGAATTTGTGATTCTGAAAAATGGGCAGTTGCTAGCTGTAAATCAGTGAGCAGCATTTAATATGATCTCAAAACCCTATGCCATGAAACCACAAAAATCATGCATCTTTAAATTTAAATTCTAATGAACTACTTTTGAGGCTGTAGCTACTGGGTAGCAGAACTGGCTTTTGGCCATTGGGTTGTATTTTGGAAGACTGTTTTCTATTCTGTAGTTCCTTCAGAAGCAGTCCTTTTCCCTTCACCTATTTACAAGTTGATGAATGCCTACAATTGTAGACAGCCGAAAGTACAATCTTGATGAAGAAGTTCTGAAGAAAAGCAACTGTTATCACCAGACATTTTTATTTGATGAAATAGTAACTGGATAGTACGAAAAATCAACATACAAGCAACATAAAAGAAATAATATATTAATGACCTCTTTCAACAAAAGAACTTTTTTCCCGGCTCTGCCACGATTTCTTCTCTTTTAGGAAGATCACAGCCTCTGTTTTCCACTACTCTGACCTGCACTATTATCTTTACCTCCTCCACAGCGATCTCATATTACATGCCTTGCAATGTGCATTTTATAGTCTTGGTGTTACTAGCATTCAGTCACATTAAATACAGGAAAAGTATTAATTCCATTTTATGTTTTTGACATACATTAGTATATTCATTAATAACTATTGACAACCATTTACAAAGAACTTCTAAAAGGATAGTCACATGTTTCAGATCACTTTTATCTATGTAACTGTCAAGATACAATTATTTCAGACCCAAACCAGATCTGTGGGTAGTAGAAATATCTTGAGTTTTGAAAAAGAATTTGAAAAACTGTAAGCAAGTGTAGTATAAAATATGGAATTGTGTTTTTGTTGGATGTTCTTTTCTCTGTAAGACTTTTAAGAGAATGATAAGAGCATGCCAGAAAATTATTAACTCTCCCCCAAAATATGCAGTGGCAGCTGCTTCTAATGTTTTGAAACTAACTGGCTAAAAAGCCTATAACTGATATTTATTCAGCAACTATTTGTATGAAAGAAAACATTTTAAACTAATGTTTCAGATTATGACTTTTTAAACAGAAATAATTAAAATTTGTAGCAGAAAAGCTAAGTCTTGGGCTGAAAGTCTGAACTCTTTACTACATAAAACAATTCCTTCAGAAAAATTAAGAACTTGCTTTTAGTTTTATTGCTCTGAAGCCCTGTGGAGCTCACCTAAGGGACAACTACTTCAGTCTGCACCATAGCAACACAGACACGTACAGTATAAATAGCAATGACATATACATGTATGTACATGTGTCTAGCTAGATATTTTAACACACAGCCCTGAAAAATAAATCTTATTTTGTATAGGCATAAAAAGATAATCAACATCAAGTTTAAACGGTGTGCTGACTAAAGAGCCAAAATGTTTAATACTTACTCAGAAGACATACTTGTCATAACTAGTGTCCTTGTTGGCTAGAGACAGAAAAAGAGACAACAAAACATCAAAAATCCATAAAGTTTTCCCTTTGAAAAAAGCCTTAAATTAGAAACTGTTCCATTAAAAGGATTAAGCTACTTCATAATTACAGTATCACCTCAGGAAGGAGCTGTGCTAATTAACACTTATACTAGAAATATTGAACTTTGAGGACACAGAAGGAAACAAACCCCTTCATCACATCTGGTATTAAAGCATCCAATATATCAGAAGACAGGAACGTTAAATTTTCATTAATAAAAAGAAAAAGGATTTCCAGTCTGCGATGCCATAGAAATGTTATTTAGGATGTTATTTGTCCTTTGTGTTTTCCTTTAGACTAGGTGGAAAGGAAAAAGGCAGGTTACCTTGAACAAAGAAAACTTGTAATCTAAAATTCTTCCAGTTTCTTCCAAAAGGCAGAAACTGGCTGAGATGCTGCAGAAACAAGAGTATATCTGTTGCAAATTATAATTTTATTTTGATAGTTTTGTTTTTTTTTTTTTTTTTTTTTGGCAAAACTTCAGTATTTTAAGTCCAGGTTTTTAAGTAAACATTCTTCCACTCTTAAATCTTGTCTTATTGAATAACAGTCCTTAAACCAGTGATTCTGAGACACCTTAAAAATTACCCCTTCCCTCTCCTGCAATACCCTCTACAGCTCATGTGCAAAGTAGGAGTGTTTGCCCCAGATTTCAAATAAGCTAAGAATTAAAGAGGTAAGAAGAGAAAGAAGTATCCTTTGTTCGTTAGAAATGACAAGAAAAGCCTCCAGTATGCATAAAGGTAGGGCAGAACATTAATTTTAGCAGTATCAGAGAAAGATGTAATTGAACATAACATGGTCATCAAAAAAATACATGTAAAAAGAAGTTTTGAAAATCTGAGCTAAGAATTATTTGTAGCTACACAAACATGCAGCAGTACATAAACATTTTAATTTTGTAGAAAAAGTAGATCAACTGACTTTTATAAAATTATTTCAAAGAACGCCTCCTAATTTTCAAAATCAATATATAAACTTCAAATTATTTCTCTAGATAACTACTGCTCTATAAGAAATAATCATTCCCATTTCTGCACCCCCTCCTATATATTACCACAACCACAAGTGGTAAGCTTCCAAAATCTCTGCTAAAAGTCAGTTTCCTTTGAGTAATATACTGAGCTGAGACCACAAAAATATTTTGAATTGGATTACAGCTGGTAGCACAGACCAAAAAAGACTTGAGGGCAGCTCATTTTACCCAGTAATGAATCACAGAACAGAAGAAAAAAGCGTACTCTGATGCAACTCCATCCACCCTCTCTCACCAGTAGAGAGCTGTTCTCCATTAAGTGGTTAAGTAATATGTCACATTTAAAATGGGAGCTCCTTGGAATTACCTCTGTAGACTATATCACTAATAGACTGTAGACTAATAGCGTGCACCGTGAATGTTCATTATATGAACAACCTTTGCATACAATTTATGCATTGATAAGTTAGATATTAAAGATAACATAAGTAGTAGCCTTTTCAACATACACATGGTAATTTCATTCTCTGGTTAGGTATATTTGAAAAACACAAACACCAGATACTACTAAAATCTTCAGAAGCAACATAATGTAGCATACTCAATATTTTAAATTTTTGATAAACATACACTCAGACAACATTATGTAAGCTATACAACAATTCAGAAGTGAAAATATATATAATGTAAAAATGTAAAAAACAATAACATGGAATGACACTTCCAATGAAGAAAGGATGAAACTTTAATATTTAAATATTTCTTTGAGAGAAATTCTTCGCAATATTTTTGGAAATGTTGTTTCCAAATTCTGACTTGTTGCCAGCAGTACTCACTGAAGATGCCTTAGCCTACTGCTAGCCTGACAGTTGAAGAGAAGATACTATGCACTGTAATCAAAATTTGTTGCAATCTTAGCCAAGAGACTTTCAAATGCATTACTTCCAACTCCAAATAAGCAGTCACATTTAATTGCTCTTGGAAGTTCAAATAAACTCACAGCTTCAATTCCACATCTGAATTTTATACACGAAGAGTTTGAGCAAAAATAATAAAAAAGCAACAATATAAATATATCTATCATAACATTAATATTAAATACTAATAAAAACTCAAAATTTGAGTATATGCATTTAAAAAGACATCCAATAAGACACTGAGTAAGGGTTGTTGTGCCAGAAGGACTGCAATATTAGGCACCCTACTGCACAGGTCATATGATTGAAATTGAACATGGGGCCACATTATACAATAATGAGGCCATGCCTCATACTGTCTTAATACATGTTGTTGGATTTGCACAAACTCCTGGACATTAAAGGATCCTGGGAAGTGGCAGCATGGGAAAGGAACAAAACATGGATGAAGAGCAAGGTTTTAGTCTTCTCTGTTCAATCTTTCTGGGCATAAAAACTCATCTATGTCATATATGTATGCTTCAGCATGGTCATGATGTTCTCTTTTAGTATTTGAAGCCAAGCCTCACCGCCATCAGAGTGACGCTCTTTGGCTAGATGTGTAGAGTTAAATCCACACAAAAGAATTGTACTAGGTTCTTGGGGTCCTTGTATAGTACTAGCTCCAAAGCCAGATTCTGATGTGCCAGTTCCAAATGTGCAGAAAAAACACCATTCCTCACAATTTTTAAAAATGAAATGCCATGGAAATATTACTAATCAGACCACTACTTTTGCCAAACTTGGGTAAAAAAAAAAGAAAAAGGCACTACTATAAACCAAGGGACAGAGCAGCTTGAGATCCTGCAGCTGCTTCTTCAGTTTCAGAGCAGAAATGTTAACAGTTCCTTATACCTTATCTAGAGGGAAGTGAAAATACTAGATACATACCAAATGGGAATCTGACGCCTGTCCTGATACTACCCTGCAGTCAGCTTTTGAATTGTAGCTTTTATGCTACAACACATAGCATAGAAGGTGGTACAGTGCATATTCTGGGGAAATTTTCTGCCAGTGCGCTCCAAAGTGATTCAAAGACACAGGAATGCAGAAAGATGCATACAAAAGGTAGAAATTTGAACAAATTACATTTCTTCCAAATTATTATTTCATCTGCATTCAGAACTGCATACTTTTGCAAGTTAGAGGTTATTCGCTAAGCATAAAATGTTTTATTTTATTGCTTCAGTAAGACAAGCAGTTATCTTTAATTACAGTCACCAAGCAGAAAACTTCACCAAATTATGTTTTAATTTTCAGCTGTACATTTTAATTGCTTTACACCTTTGCTATGCAATTTTTTTTCAATGCTCTTTGTGTCTGTTTTATTTTACATGTTGACTTTGTTGCAAGAAAAAAATTTTGAGTTAGCATTTACTTTTCTGGCCAGCAAAAATACATCTGGTGAGCATCATTATGAGTTCGAATGCACGTCTTTAGCAGGGTTATTACTATTTATAGAGCACTGGAAAAGGTAGCATTACGGTAACTGGTCCTTTTATTTATCATTAACCTCCAAATCCTGAAGAGTTGCATATCTGTGCTCTAAATCAGAACACACTTCTTTCTGAAATATTTTTTAGATCTGGAATACAGGCTGTTAAAAATTACACGCTTCAGCTTTCCTTTATATTTTTTGCTTCTGCTTTCCTTTATATATTTCTTAGGAGCACAGTTGCACTAAGTATTTCTTTAGAGTTTACCAACAACAAGATTTTTCTAAGTCATCTGAAATATGAAACATGCATTTCAGTAGCTCAAAGAAAAAAATATTTGTAATTCTTCCCAGTACTTTAAAAACAATGTGATAATTCCTGTATGTTAACTGGCCTTCACCACAAAAGAGTCATTCAAGCTCAAAATATTTTCTTTCTTTCTTCTAAGTTTTAGCAGGTGTTTCTTGGTGGTGAAGGACAATAAGAGAAAAGTCCTGGCATGTACAACCTGCTTTTCAAGAAAGTGAACTCATATTTTGTTTCCTTAAGAGAGTCATAGGTTTTTTCATAAGTGACAAATGAATTAAAATATGAGCATAAAATACGTTTTCCAGGCCATTTCTCAAAAATAAAGTACATTCATACTAAGAATTAACTTCATAGGAACAGTTTTACATTTGCGACTGGTTACATTCCAGACTACGTATACTAGATCAAATTCTGTCTTTGGTTCAAGTTCTCAGGCCTCAGATATTTTTCTCCCCTGCTACTCTGCATTCCAGCTCTGAAGCCCCCAGCATAAATAAGGAGAAGGACCTGTTGGAGCATATGGGCATGTATTGGAGCATATGGATATACATGGGATTCTACAGGTATGTAGCAAATAAAAAACAGACTAGGGACAACGTAGGCCCCCTGAGGAAGCTTTCAGGAGAACTGGCTACACAGGATTTGGAGAAGGCTGAGGCTCTGAATGACTTCTTCGCCTCGGTCTTCACTGGCAAAGGCTCTGACCACACCACCCAAGTCTTGGAAGGCAGATGCAGTGACTGTGAGAATGATGACCTTGGGCCCACTGTAGGAGAGGATCTGGTTCGAGACCATCTTAGAAACCTGAACATACACAAGTCCATGGGACCTGACAAAATCCATCTGCAGGTCCTGAAGGAGCTGGCGAATGAAGTTGCTAAGCCACTGGCCATCATATTTGAAAAATCATGGCAGTCAGGTGAAGTTCCCGACGACGGGAAAAAGGGAAATATAACCCCCATTTTCAAGAAGGGGAAAATGGAAGACCCAGGGAATTACAGACCAGTCAGTCTCACCTCTGTGCCTGGCAAAATCTTGGAGCACATTCTCCTGGATGGCATGCTAAGGCACATGAATAACAACAAGGTGCTTGGTGACAGCCAGCATGGCTTCACTAAGGGGAAATCCTGCCTGACCAGTTTGGTGGCCTTCTATGATGGGACTATGAAACTGATGGACAGGGGTAGAGCAGTTGACGTCATCTACCTGGACTTGTGCAAAGCGTTCAACACTGTCCCACACGACATCCTTCTCTCTAAACTAGAGAGACATCAATTTGATAGGTGGGCCACTCGGTGGATAAAGAATTGGCTGGATGGCCACAGGCAAAGAGTTGTGGTCAATGGCTCAGTGTCCGGCTGGAGACCAGTAACGAGTGGTGTCCCTCAGGGATCGGTGTTGGGACTGGTTTTGTTTAACATCTTTGTCAGTGACATGGACAGTGGGATAGAGTGCGCCCTCAGCAAGTTTGCCGATGACACCAAGCTGTGTGGTTCGGTTGATAAGCTGGAAGGAAGGGATGCCATCCAGAGGGACCTCGACACACTTGTGAGGTGGGCTGATGCCAACCTTATGAAGTTTAACCATGACAAGTGCAAGGTCCTACACCTGGGTCAGAGCAATCCCAGGCACAGCTACAGATTGGGCAAAGAAGAGATTCAGAGCAGCCCTGCAGAGAAGGACTTGGGTGTGTTGTTTGATGAGAAAATGAACATGAGCCGGCTTCAGTGTGTGCATGCAGCCCAGAAAGCCAACCGTATCCTGGGCTGCATCAAAAGGAGCGTGACCAGCAGGTCCAAGGAGGTGATCCTGCCCCTCTATTCAGCTCTTGTGAGACCTCACCTGGAGTACTGTGTGCAGTTCTGGTGTCCTCAACATAAAAAGGACATGGAACTGTTGGAACAAGTCCAGAGAAGGGCCACGAGGATGATCAGGGGACTGGAGCACCTCCCGTATGAAGATAGGCTGAGAAAGTTGGGGCTGTTCAGCCTGGAGAAGAGAAGGCTGCGTGGAGACCTCATAGCAGCCTTCCAGTATCTGAAGGGGGTTTATAGGGATGCTGGGGAGGGACTCTTCATCAGGGACTGTAGTGACAGGACAAGAGGTAACGGGTTAAAACTTAAACAGGGGAAGTTTAGATTGGATATAAGGAGGAAATTCTTTCCTGTTAGGGTGGTGAGGCACTGGAATAGGTTGCCCAGGGAAGTTGTGAATGCTCCATCCCTGGCAGTGTTCAAGGCCAGGCTGGACGAAGCCTTAGGTGAGATGCTTTATTGTGAGGTGTCCCTGCCCATGGCGGGGGTGTTGGAACTAGATGATCTTAAGCTCCTTTCCAACCCTAACTGTTCTATGATTCTATGATTCTGTATCCAGAGGATGGCCATGAAAATGATACGAGTGCTGGCACACCTCTCCTATGCAGACAGGCTGAGACAGCTGGGGTTGTCCAGCATTCCACCACCTAAAAAAATCTGGAGAGGGACTTCTTATAAGGGCACGTAGTGGCAGGACAAGGGGGAATGCCTTTATACCAAAAGAGGGTAGATATAGATTAGGTATATAGGAAGAAATCCTTCACTATGAGGGTGGTGAGATACTGAAACAGGCTGCTCAGAGAAGTTGTGGATGCCCCACCCCTGAAAGTGTTCAAGCCTGAGCTGTATAGGACTTTGAGCAACCTGGTCTAGTGAAAGGTGTCCATGCCCACAGCACAGTTTTACACCAGTGATGATGAACAAGCTGCAGTCCAGTGTGTTGTTTAGTGTTCTGGCATGATGGCTATGACCTCAGTATTAAATTTAACACTGTACCCCAAAACTAGAAACAAATTGTGATTTATCAGGAAGTAGATTTAAGTTATACATACATAATTGCAGAAGACATGTATCTGAAGTACATACTGCATGCTGTCACTTCTTACACAATGTTTATGCCCTCCTGCTCTGAACCAGAAAGAGTTGCATCTGTTTCTTGCACCTAAGCCTCCTTTCCACCATCAAATCCAAGAATGCCATAGACTTTTAAATAAAGTTCTTCAAATACCTTGGGATTCTAGGATTTTGTTCTTAGTACTTATCCCTATCTACTGTTCACCATGATAGCTCTTGAGTGATTTTCTACTTGCCTAAAAGTAATACAAAAAGCATGTTCTGAATTTACGTAAGACTTCATAAATAGTCTCCAGACCAAAAATCACCATACCTGCCGATCTTCAGGGAGGGGTAGAGGGTAGAAACAGTGAAGGTTTTTTCTTAATTCTATGAAGGCAAAAATCAAAACTCTCCATGTTCTTAAGCCACTATTTCTTGAACAAGGTTCTGAAAAAGAGCCAATATGCTAATCTGTTGACTGAACAGGAATTAATGCCAATTTTATATAAAAACTTGGGTTAATTCAATTTCTAGATCTTAACTATCCTGCCTGCTAAGATGACACAAAGTGACATGCATAGTCAACCACCAAAGTCGCCACACGTTTCCAGTGTTCCAAACAGGGACCAATACAAGAGTGTGAACAGCAGCTGCAAGTGTCCCTGGGGATGAAAGGAAACACCCTAAACTTGAGGTGAAAGGAGACTGTGCCTTTTGTCACAGAAAGGTACTATTTTGAAAAGACACTTCTAAACTTAATTAATAGACCATAGCATTTCAGTGGGTGGTCCAGAACAGCTAGCACAAAACCTATCATAAAGAGAATGATTTCTAGGTACCCAAGGCCATGAATCAGTGCACTAGGTTCATCTATAGGAGATTTTCATGGCAGAAGTGGTAGCAACCCTAAGCAGTGATAACAAAACTTCTGGCACTAGGACATGACCCAAAGAATGCACTGCAAAGTGCAGCAGAAGATGCCAAGAGTATGCCTTCTGTTCTGGAAGCCCTCAAAAAGAGCTGGGAGAAGTATGGGGTACAAGTTCACCAGCTGGAAGGTCCAGAATCAGAACTACCTTGCAAAGGTTAAGTGAAAATATTCATAAGATTAGACAGACAGCAAGACTTAAACTGTCTCAAACCATGGGATACATAGGCATCCTTTACAGTGCTATCCTCTGAACAGCTTGAGCATGTCTGGTAAGTACTAAGTCACAGGCAGTATTTTGACACTCTGCGTTTTAAATATTTACTAAGAATTGTTTTCAGAGATTTTAGCCATCTCATATTAACCTTGCTCATACTCAATTCAGTTTTTCTTATACATCACTCTTACAGCAATCAATGTTTTTTGAATCCATTGGGCCAATATTGTAGTTCTTGGATTTTATTTTTTTTTTCCATTGCTTAACTATATACCAAAAGAAAGACGTATTTTATCAACTCCGTATCTGCATATTCCATGCATATGAAATGAACACTACTTATCAATATAACATTTTATTTCTCAAATACTAGTATTACTACAAAACTAATCCTGGGCTGCATCAAAAGAAGCATGACCAACAGGTCGAAGGAGGTGATCCTGCCCCTCTATTCAGAACTGCACACAATACTCCAAGAGAGGTCTCACAAGAGCTGGTGTCCTCAACATAAAAAGGACATGGAGCTGTTGGAACAAGTCCAGAGGAGGGCCACGAGGATGATCAGGGGACTGGAGCACCTCCCGTATGAAGATAGGCTGAGAAAGTTGGGGCTGTTCAGCCTGGAGAAGAGAAGGCTGTGTGGGGACCTCATAGCAGCCTTCCAGTATCTGAAGGGGGTTTATAGGGATGCTGGGGAGGGAACTCTTCATCAGGGACTGTAGTGACAGGACAAGAGGTAACGGGTTAAAACTTAAACAGGGGAAGTTTAGATTGGATATAAGGAGGAAATTCTTTCCTGTTAGGGTGGTGAGGCACTGGAATAGGTTGCCCAGGGAAGTTGTGAATGCTCCATCCCTGGCAGTGTTCAAGGCCAGGCTGGACGAAGCCTTAGGTGAGATGCTTTATTGTGAGATGTCCCTGCCCATGGCAGGGGGTTTGGAACTAGATGATCTTAAGCTCCTTTCCAACCTTAACTGTTCTATGATTCTATAAAACCTGGACATTTGGAACAAATGACCACAGGTATATTTTGGATCTAGCAATAATACAAGCTGTGTCTTGCCAGTGAAAATTAACTTTCTTATTGGATTTCAATGTCCCATTCAGTGGCATATTTCAGACACATACAGGAAACAAATTTTCTTGAGTAATGTATAATATTAGATTCTTTTATCACTGACAGTTTCAAAGTTACTTTTTCCACAATGTAGTCTGCTTAAAAACTTATTTACCAGAAACTGTTTTTCTTCAACTTTATGTTGAGCCACCTAAATAACTACAGTTAAACAGTAATAAACCATTCAGCTGTCATCAGTTAGAGTTGGTCAGACGCTTTCAGGATTACTTCATGTAAAATAAGTCATCTTGTAAATAAGAAACATTCTAGGTTCAAATCAGAAATGCATAAAACCACACCACCAGATACTGGTCAACACCCTAAGTTTCTCAACTGTGACATGTAAACACTCTTGTAATTTGTAGCTTCAGTTACTCATCTCATTGCTATACCCAGAGGAAATCAATTTGAATAATTTTCAGTGGCCACTTGTCCACCAGCCCTATTACATCAGCTATTTTCTCCAGACCATAAATGTGTAGGTAGTTCCAGTTTCTATTACTAGCCATGAATGAGCTTGCATGCTTGTTGAATTCACACTAGTTTAATATTCATTTGTGGCTCAAATAAGATGTTGAATATGAGTGTTTACGATACCTACTTATTCAAAGCAACTACTAAATAAAAATTGGAAGGAAAACATAACCAGATGCTGTCCCCTGAACTGATACAATCTATTTTTGACAGTATACAAATACACATACCAAATATAGACATAAAGTTACTTTCCTGAATGTCTGGCAAGATCACAGAATCATAGAATAGTTAGGGTTGGAAAGGACCTCAAGATCATCTAATTCCAACACCCCTGCCAAGGACAGGGACACCTCACACTAAACCATCCCACACAAGGCTTCATCCAACCTGGCCTTGAACACCGCCAGGGATGGAGCACTCACAACCTCCCTGGGCAACCGATTCCAGTGTCTCACCACCCTAACAGGAAAGAATTTCCTCCTTATATCCAATTTAAACTTCCCCTGGTTAAGTTTGAACACGTTACCCCTTGTCCTGTCACTTCACGTTATATAGTTACAGATTTTTCAGGACACTAAAATTTGTTTTGCCATGAATAAAATATTTTCAAAAACGATTTTGATCATAGGATATAACAATGGCATGCTTCAAACTAATTGTTCCTCAGCATCAGCTTAGATTCTTTGTAAAAATTT
Source organism: Lathamus discolor (assembly GCF_037157495.1). NCBI lineage: Eukaryota > Metazoa > Chordata > Aves > Psittaciformes > Psittacidae > Lathamus > Lathamus discolor. Next base: position 87,652,897 of record NC_088888.1, read on the forward strand.
CTGCCTTCAAAAATCTCTAAGTTCAATGTTGATAACTTCAACTTCACCCAAATCCAAGAGCTACAGGAATATAAGCCAAAATGAATCTGTTTAAAAACAAAACTGAAGGAATTTCAGTTAAGCCTATACTGTCTTCTCTGTGAAAACATGGTTTTAATTACCCCTTATGATGCTTAACTGGGGTTTTGGTTTTCCTTTTCACATGGTTGAACAGCTTCTTCTATTCCCGCAGAAGACAGTATTTTAAGAGTGGGTTTAAGTGTAAAATTTATTACAGAATCACAGAATCACAGAATCCCAAGGGTTGGAAGGGACCTAAAAAGATCATCTAGTCCAACCCCCCTGCAAGAGCAGGGTAACCTACAGTACATCACACAGGAACTTGTCCAGGCGGGCCTTGAATATCTCCAGTGTAGGAGACTCCACAACCCCCCTGGGCAACCTGTTCCAGTGCTCTGTCACTCTTACAGTAAAGAAGTTCTTCCTGATGTTAACGTGGAACTTCCTATGCTCTAGTTTACACCCATTGCCCCTTGTCCTATCACTGGATATCACTGAAAAAAGCCTAGCTCCATCATCCTGACACCTACCCTTTACATATTTGTAAACATTGATGAGGTCACCCCTCAGTCTCCTCTTCTCCAAGCTAAAGAGACCCAGCTCCCTCAGCCTCTCCTCATAAGGGAGATGTTCCACTCCCTTAATCATCTTTGTGGCTCTGCGCTGGACTCCTTCAAGCAATTCCCTGTCCTTCTTGAACAGAGGGGCCCAGAACTGGACGCAATATTCCAGATGCGGCCTCACCAAGGCTGAGTAGAGGGGGAGGAGAACCTCTCTTGACCTACTAACCACTCCCTTTCTAATGCACCCTAAGATGCCATTTGCCTTCTTGGCCACAAGAGCACATTGCTGGCTCATGGTCATCCTCCTATCCACCAGGACCCCCAGGTCCCTTTCCCCTTCACTACTTTCCAGCAGGTCAACCCCCAACCTGTACTGGTACATGGGGTTGTTCTTCCCCAGATGCAAGACTCTACACTTGCCCTTGTTAAATTTCATCAAGTTTCTCCCCGCCCAACTCTCCAGCCTGTCCAGGTCTCGCTGAATGGCAGCACAGTCCTCTGGTGTGTCAGCCACTCCTCCCAGTTTTGTGTCATCAGCAAACTTGCTGAGGGTGCACTCAGTTCCCTCATCCAGGTCATTGATGAAAATATTAAACAGCACCGGTCCCAGCACCGACCCCTGAGGAACTCCACTAGTCACAGACCTCCAGCTAGATTATTCAGCTTGCATTTCTAGTGATACAATACTGCTAGATCCTTTAAAAGTTATCTATCACCCCTTATACTCCTCATAAAAACACGAAACAACTTTTATTTAAACAAAAATGGCAGTTAACTGGTTATTCATATTAATTCTTTCTCTGATTTGTTTAAAGAACAAAATATTTACATTTAAGGCACACCACAGGCATTGTGATAAATGTAAACTCTTTAGTGACATTAAGCAATGAGTCCTCAATCCTACCAACAGATTAACACGACTGTAACTAGCTTGTTTGAAAACATTTTTTGCTTTATCATTTCTAGTTATTTCACTTTGTCCTCCCTATACAAAGCAATAAGGAACTATGTATTCCATTCTACGGAATAATTGAAAAATGCATCACAGCGCATAAAATGTTTATTTTATCCTTGCAATTCAGTATCACCTACTTAGATTTCTAAACCAGGGAAGCCACCTGCTGACATTCATAGGGATTAATCTACAGTGTTTATCCTTACCAGCTCTTTATGGAGGAATCTGGAACTATCCTCCACTATGGGCTGTTGTGTCCGAAACAAACAAGTTCAAATCTAAAGGACAGTTTTATAAATCTATCTTTACGTGCTGCATTTGAATATGCCCTAACCACCACTTTTGCGGTGGTGGTGTGGTTTAAAATCCAAAAAGCTTGCTCCTGAAGCCATTAAAGATTCCTGAAAATCTTACTTATCTTTCCTCAACATACCTGCAGCTCCCATATAAGCTGCTCTTTGTGGCTTCTGTTGACAGTACAACTCTAGATAACTGATTAGAAGTCTTCAACGTTTAGAGTACAATAAACACGCCTATACAAGTAGTATAGATGGAAAGAAAATGAGTACTTGCACTGAAAAATTGTGATATTAGAAGTACCTGAATAAAGTAATTCTTGATTTTAACTTCAGCTAAAACAAAATACAAGAAACTCAACCTAATCTGCATGAGGTTTTGAAGAAAACAAATGTAGAACACAATAGCACAGCAGAGAAATACAGACTCTAAACCTTGATTTATATTAAAACTACAAATGACAAGTTGAAATAACTATGGAAGTAAACAATGTTAACACACCTGGTTATATTCCCAAAATATATTTTTATATGGCTTTTTTAATATCTACCATCACACAGTGAACTCCAAATGCCTACTGGTCTGCATTCACTGTAGTGAATGAGTTATAACTAAAGTACTCTAAAAAGTTTCAGTTCAGACATTGTCTAACAATTACATTCAAATCTTTAAAATGTTTTAAAGAGGTATTAGATTTCAAACTCTTACTCTACGAAAAAAACCCTGCCATTTACATCTCTTCTCAAATTAAGAGACTTGCAGCTAAGTAACAAATTTAACAGATAAGACAACAGATTCCTAGAACACCAGCAATATGAGCTGAAGCCTCATACTGGAACTGTGGAATACAAAACTGCATATACTTTACAATTACTATAATTTAAAGGTGGGTTTTGTTGTTTTTCTAGTTTTTTGGGGTGTTTTTTTTTTTGTTTTTTTTTTTGTTTTTAAGATATAATATATAATTCTCTCTTAGAATCTGATAGAATGATTACGGTTGGAAAGGACTTTAAGACCATCTGGTTCCAAACCCCCTGCCACGGGCAAGGATGCCTCACACTAGACCATGTTGTCCAAGGCTCTGTCCAACCTGGCCTTGAATACTGCCAGGGATGAAGCATTTACTACTTCTTTAGGAAACCTGCTCCACTGCCTCACCACCCTCACAGTACACTCTCATACACCTTTTACTCTGAGCAAAGAAAACAAAGTAAAGTTTCCTAATTTAACTCCACTTTCACATTGTCTAGCATTAGCAAAATGTTTCAATGTTTAAGCTGCAGCCATTGAGAAAAAGTGTTTAATAAAGTTTTTCTTACTAATGTTTCACTGCTTTTTAAAAAACTTCAAGAATGCATTATGACTGGTACTAGAGAAGCTTTGCAACTTAATTATTTACAACAGTTCAGAGTCTAATTTTGTTCAAAACAATATCCTCTTAGAATTGCTTCACAAAGGATTTTCTAGGGATTTCCAACATTGGCTTTATAAATTTCACATGTATGTATGCATACATACAATAGAAAATAGATCTTAAACAGGCATACTTATAAGCATTTAATATAGATTAAAAGACAATTGATTGACTTTTACTTTTCAATGAAAAAGACCTCAATGTTGTTTCTATATGAATTTGCACAGTGAAACTACACCTGGAAACCCTTAAAATTATTAAAAAAATCCAACATTTATGGCATGGAAGAAAGTATGTACTGCTATTTTACTGATACTTGAGTCAAACTGTATAGGTGGAAGAAAGAAGCAAATCTCAAAATGCTGAATAGTAATTTTCTCCAGCTACTACTTAGCTTTTGCTAGTGTTAAACACCTCACAGAGAATGCTTTCCAAGCAGATACTGAGCAGGACCATTCAAAGAAACCCCCTTCAGCTGCAAGGCCAGGTCTGAAAAAGGGTACCAATAAAAAAGAATTTCATATCGTTTTTTGTTTCCCTTCAGTATATAATAGTTACATTGGGATCTTTTTTCAAGAGAAAAGAATCAAAATTAGCACTACTTTGTAAAGTTCTTGCAGCACGATTACACAGAAGGAGGAACCAATAACAACAAATCTGATAAACTTCCAAGCACTAATTCTGCAGATAGCCTGAGGAAGAGCCACTGAGTGTAGTTTGTAGATGTCTGTTTAGCAGCCTTAGTCAGATTTTTTTGTGGCAGGAAATTAAACTGCTCTGGACAGATATTTTAGACTAAAAAGCAGACCATCTTATGATGTTTCTATAGGACATGACTCTAGAATGAAGTTGATTTATATATTCAACATAATGCTTACAGTTATTAGTTATACAGATAATGCATACGTATATCCTTAGGAAAAGAAAGTGAAAAAAAAAACCTTAAGAAAACTAACAAGCAGTAAGATGCAGGCAAAAAGCCAAAAAATAATTTTAATCCAGACTTGATCATTGGTCCATGGAAATTAATATCCCACATTTAGAATGTTTAAAAGGTTGAACAGCCTAGTAACTGTATCGCTTCAGAACTTTTACATGAAAGAGGATCAAAATTTCTTTGAATCTCTTTGAAACCCCAACAATAGCTACCGATGAAACACTTGTCTAGTTTATTTAATATAATTAATTATCTCAGGCATCTTTTAGTGTTCGTTTTATTTGTATGACTTGCTACTTACTGATAAAAAGAACTGCTATCTATTTTCCTGACTGGTTTTATATTTAGTTAGACAAAACTTTTATAAGACAAAACCACCTAAAAAACTCGTTCAGTGCTGACCCAATGCTCTCACTCTTTTTTTTTTTTTTTTTTTTTTACATACAAACTGAGCTTAACACTAAGTTAAGAAATTCAGCTTTACCTTAACGTAGAAAAAAAAAACTGCATAAACCTTTATCCTGCAGAAACATCCACTGGGGATGATCCTTTATAAAACTAACAAAAAATCTACCCCATTTGGTAACTTGTCCAGAAAGGACAGACATCTTTTCAGGTTACTTCACTAGCTTTCCAACAAAACCAGTTTGAGCTGGCTTACGAACCTCCTTTACAACGTCAGGTTGGCACAGACTCTACCACCACAAGTTGCCAGAAAGCTGGTTTCCATGGTTGTATGTATTGTCTCTGAATGTCATTCGCAAAACATAGAATCATAGAATAGTTAGGGTTGGAAAGGACCTTAAGATCATCTAGTTCCAACCCCCTGCCATACGCAGGGATACCACACACTAAACTATGTCACCCAAGACTCCATCCAACCTGGCCTTGAACACCACCAGAACATTTCAAGGAAAATGAGATTCAGAATTTTTTTAAACTGATAGTGCATAGAGAATGTATATACAAAGGGACTCAGTGATTTGTGAAGAAAAAGAAAGCTTGACAAAGAATATGTCCAGTTAAACTGACCTTTTGGAGTCTTCTTTTTTTTCTTAACCCACCATTGTTCTTATTCTTTTGTTCATTAAATCTTCTGCAAGAGCCATCAGTTGCATGACACTCTGAAACTTGATTTTCATCACCTAGAAACCAAATTTAGAAACTTAAAATGAAAAATGTAATATTGTGAAATGAAACTGGCACTAACTATTTTTATCATAGCACATAGAGCTATGCACAATCAAGACACCTAAGTTAATAACATGTACCAGCTATTTTTCCATTGTATTTCAGTTACATAAAGGATAACATTCAAGCATCATTAATCTTTCGGTATTTGATCTTGTAAATAAACTAGTTGCAAAACTCCCTATTTCCTCTATTTTGAAAATTATATATTAACTACAAGTAAAGAATTGGCTAAACTGCTTTATAATTACTACAAAATTTGCAATTTCTCTGAATACAGAGATACTGAAGAGTTTGAAGCAGTGGTGGCTAGATTTTTCCTTTTTTATTGAAATGTTGATGCTTTCAGTAAACAATGTGTTTATCTGAAATGACCTGAAGGTCTGAAACATGTTTTCAAACACTTTGCAAGTATATCTAGCAAACTTTTGAATCATTTGAGAGATTAGCTTGCTTGCATAAGATGAGAAACTTTGATCTATCTTTTGATCAATGAAATTTTAATTACTGAAGACTTAAGTACATAATTTCTCCAAAATTTAATTAAATGGAGCCTGCTTTATCATTTCAAGGAAACATGAGACCAGTTAAAGACAGTTTAATAATCAGTGATTAAAAGTGGTTTAAATTCAGCTCCTCTCAAATAAGCTTCTTATGATTACTTTTGGAAAATACTGAATGATACTATTCACATTTACTAATGCGACTACATATACAACTAAGAATCACTTCTTTTTCCTCTGCCAGCTACTTAGACTCTTAATCCCTGAGGTGAGAGAACAACAATAAATTACAACAGAAAAAATGATAACATTTTCCATTACTGATTACTTGTTTTAAAATTATAAACTTTAGTCAAAATTTAATCAGTTCTTCATACTAACATTGCAAGTTTAATGTCAATTTACACAGTACTACAGTGATTTTTGTGTAATACAAGTATCCTGGCTTTTGGTACAATTGTTAATTTAAACTCAGTATTTAAACACAAAATGCTTTTTAACAAAGGGAGAGCTAAATACTTAATTTTATTTAGTAATGCACTGTGACCCATCATCTTCAATCACTGAGGAGGACTGCTGGCAAGTAGAAAATATTTTGTTACACAATTAAAAAAAGAAAAAAAAAAAAGCTAAGAAATTTAACTCCTTTTACATGGAAAACAGGATTTTTTGAACATATATTTTGAATAAAGAATAAAAAAAAAAAAGCCAACCAAAAAAGACTCTGAAGTATGTCAGGAGATAATCTACTCCAGCAGATTAGGGTGAAGCAAGGTATACCTCTGTTCATTTCTAGTAATTTATTTCAGTCACTGTGGGACAACCCACTATTAGGTTATATTTTAGTAGGGCAGCTTGGCTGGGGCGAGGCACTGAGAAGTGGTGTAACATTCTTTTTGCCATTCTAGGCCTGAATTCTCGAGCTCTGCAGCTCTTGTCCCACTTGGGATTAAAGTCTCAAGACTTGTATGCTTAGACCTCTGTCTAGTTATGGCTCATTCTCATAATTTTTTTCCTATTTACAGCAAAGCAGGAAGAGGGGACCATGTCCATCATCTCTGATTATCAGCTTGGAGCTCTTATGCATTATGTAAATAAGGCTTATTCTTCACAGTCCAGTTCCTATTACTTCTCTCCTGACTATGAGGACTTCTCAAGCACTTGCCAGCTTTTCCATCCTGTAGGTCTCAAGTTTCACTGTCTATTACATATTTTTCCATGATTGTTTCTTTTTAAAGCAGTTTCTCAGGTACAAGTAAGGAATTTTCATCTTTAGTAGCTTTTCCTACGGTATGTTAGATAAAGTCGACAGAACTTATTGAACCAATTCCATCCACTGTTAGTTACCCCTAAATTTAGTTCAAATTTGCAGGTAACTCTTGCCACTGCAGTCCATTATATCCTGTAAATTCTCTTCTAAAACATTGCTTAATTACAGGTATCAAACTCAACAACTCTAATATGTTATAATCCTCCACATGGCTATCAGAGTGAATTCAATTTGCAATTTTAGCATCCATTCATTCATGAACATTTATCACCAGTGAGATTTGAACCAGAATATTACTTTCAAAATTCCATTTCGTATTTCAAGTAAAAAGACAAAGTAATGATTAGTTACTAAGCATGATTAGAACAGTGAGCTAGTTTTGTTCAAGTCATATCGATCATGCTTATCTAACCATACAGTCCTCTACTTTAAGAGGATAATGAAGCGCCACTGAAATGAAACTGTATCTTATCTACTATTTTGTAATTATCCACAGTTATTTACCCCAACTATGAAGAAAGTAAATCTGAATTTGTCGTCATAAGTAACATTTCAGTTACTAATAATTGACAGCTGCTGAACAAGACCAGCTTGTGCCCAGGCAGCCAAGAAGGCCAAGAGCAGCCTGGCCCACATCAGAAAGAGCATAGCCAGCAGGGTCAGGGTAGTGATCATCTGCATGTACTCCAGCACTGGTAAGGCCACACTTCAAATCCTGTGTTCAGCTCTGCACCCCTCACTACAATAAAGACATTTAGGTGCTGGACTGGGCCCACAAAAGGGCAGCAAAGCTGGTAAAGGGTCTGGAGAACAAGTCTGATGAGGAATGGCTGAGGGAACTGTGGTTGCTTAGTCTGGAGAAGGTTCAGGAGGGACCCTATCACTCTCTACACCTACCTGAAAGGAGATTGTAGTGAGGTGGGGGTCAGTCTCTTCTTCCAAGTAACAAGCAATAGGGCAAGAAGTAATAGCCTCAAGCTGTGCCAGTGGAGGTTTAGTTAATTTTAGTAAAAATTTCTTCACAGAGAGGGTGATCAGGCATTGGAACAGGTTTCCCACGGAAGCAGTGGAATCAGTATCCCTGGAAGTGTTCCAAAATCATGTAGATGAGGCCCTCAGGGACATGGTTTAGTGGTGGTCATGGCAGTCCTGGGGTAATGGTTGGACTTGATCTTAAAGGTCTTTTCCAATCTAGTTGATTCTACGATTCCAATATTCATGGATAGAATATTTAATGACTTGTGTCATTGTAGTTGTTATTCCAGCATGGGCAAATGCCAAGTTTTGTGCTATTCAGAACAAAAAAAAAATGCTTGAAGTCATCTGAAAGCATATGTGACCACCAGGTCTTCAAAGAGAACCTGTTAAAGGTTTAGAACAATTTATCTAGCTTATGTGTTCTAGGACAACTAGCATCAAGCTTTGTAAATTTAACTACATCAGAACAATCCTCAACTTGTTCCTCTATTAAAAAATATTTGTCCTTTTTTGTTTTAATAATCTCTCATGTGTTTCTTAAAAGGACGTAATAGTGAGGCATCCCTGCCCATGGCAAAGGGATTGGAAATAGATGATCCTAAATCCCTGCCCATTGGAAGCAGATGGTCCTTTCCAACCCTAACTAGGCTATGATTCTATAATAAAATGTCAATACAGGACATAATACTGTGGTTTTAGTAAGCTTGTCTCCTTCCAAAAAATGAAGCAGAAACCCCAAAGACACATCAAATCTAAGGAATCTTTCAAATACATGTTTTTAAAGACATAAACATAAAAAAATTTTGAGCAGCATTAAGCACCTAGCACTTAAAACTTAATACTTGTTCGTCTAAATTAAACTTCAGTTAAATGTCAGCATTTCTGCAGTAACAGAATGATATTCCAGATTCCCCCTCTTAACATTGATCTACATTAATTACCTAACATCTAATGGGTGCTAGGTTATGTTTTTTGGCCAACTAACTTAATATTTTTCCTCTCAAATTCACTGTAAACACCTAAAATTCACTCAGCTAAGCCCTAAATTAATTTTTAAGATTGGAAACAATGCTAAGTCCACATTCAAATTTCTAAATTATTTTAGGATGATAAAAGCTTAAGAGTATACTGCATTCCTTGCCCAATATTATTTATTGTTGCAGCTTTCAGATGAAAGGTCACATGAATTCATCAAATCTGAGCAAGTATTAGTGTTCTATGCAGTTAAAGTGCCAAAGTAAAGCAATTTCCATGAATGACAAGGATGTTAGACTCTTCTAGCAACATAGATAATTAACTTTCACAAAAGACTTTGCATTTCCATAAACTTATGATAGAGAAAAGCCACGCGTTTCCTCACTTTGTAACTGCTAAAAATTTAGGCATTGATTCTATGATTGACACACAAACCCCAGCTACACACCACTTATTGATTACAGAGCTCTGAAATTTATCAGGTATGACTGGTTTAATCAGAAGGATAGAAAATTTATTACATCTCCACAAACAAAACTGAGAAAGAAAAAGTGAATTTGAATAGGAAAGCATCTTTTAATATTCTTATAAAGCCTAATTAATTTCAGCTCTTGCATCTGTGACAGTTCTCTACTTGATTTGTGACTTGAAGAAAGGTAAAGTAAGTAGCCACGTTTATGCCTGTGCTGTTCAGCAGAACAACTGGGCAGCCCTGAGCAGACCCTAACAAGGGAAAGTGAAGCCTGCATGTTACAATTCTATAAAATCAAGTGTTCTAAGTAGTCTGTAGAAATAAAGCTTATCAAATCTTACTTCTTGTCATTAAAGACACTGATCTAAAAATCACAAAAGGCAAGAAAAATGTTTGATCTTTAAAACATATATAGACATAATTTTATACAGATTTCATTATTCCTAACTATACATGAGTGAAAAGAATTATTCAGCTTTTAAAAATATGCTGTATTTACCAGTTTTCAAATCACAGTATTTAATAAAAATCAATTATTTCATTATACAGTGTCACAGTAGTAAGTTTAAAACATCATTTTAACGTTCTTCCACAGAACTTACATTATTAAGGAAAATACAACTTATCTTTCACAATTTATTATTCCATTTTAAGTGAGCTCATCTGAGTTGTCAAGTTTGAGTTGAATCTTATTTGAGGTGGTACTTGACTACACGGCAGATGCACAAAATTAAAAACATTATACTTGGGAAAACGGCCATCACAGATAAATTACAACTACTATTAAAATCATTAGAAACACAAACTGACATTTACAGAAGTTTCTAACAAAAAAGGACAAAGTATAAATAATGGGTAAATTGTTTGCTGAATACAGATCCTTTTTCTTCTCCTCCAAAAATCTGCTATCTTAAACAAGTTGTCCAGCAAGAAAATAAAAGCATAATATGCTAGAACTTTGATCATAATTTAATCACTAGAACTTAAAAGTTAAACACTAAAATTAAATGGCACACCCAAGTTTAAAAGGAGAGAATATCTTCTCCTTCCCCATTTGTTTTCATGATTGTTTAATCAAAACCAGACTGGGTCTGACATTAAGAAATATATAATCTAAGAATCATCCTCTAGTACACTGCCACATGATGAAAAAAAGCCCACATACAGCAGGGTCATATATTTATGGGTGTACATTTATGCTTGTATAACATACACCTGTATGAATTTTTCTTTTTTAAGAAAAAGCCTGTGTTATAACAATGCACTCCAGGCATTAAAGTACAGGTGTAGTGAACTCAAAACTGCAGCTCACTTATTACCCACAGATACAGGCAAGGTCACTGTTCAACATTTCCACTGGAGGATTCTGATACCAAATTTGTTTAGTGTAATTATTAATTTTATATAATTAATTGATGGATTGCTGCAGAACTTTCTGTTGAAAACAACTAACTAAAAAATGCAATTATAATTACAAATATTTAGCCCTATGTAAAGCTTAACAGAGCTCAAAATATCAGGACATAAAAATGATTACTCCAATATAAATTAAAAGAATTTTCCAGTGAAGTTCCTGAGATTAAATATTCCATTATACATTTAAATTGAATTAACTTAGCCTAAATCAACTTGAAAAGGCTGAAATATAAAAAAAACCTACCAAAATTATTGTTATAAAGTGAGATTAGTATCATATAAATAAGCCACGATTGAAAAAGACACTTAAATTACAAGTCTTGTTCATGCTCTCAAATGTCTTATTCTACCTTCATCATAGCACAAGCTAGAAATTGCTGACTCCACTATTTTTCCACTGGACATTTTATGCCGTTAACTGCAATTAAGTAGCAACTTTAACATGTGAAATAAAGTTTATTTGAACAAGGGACCATATGATGTTATTAATAAAAATTTACGAGAACACCATAACATTTTAAGCAGAAAGACTTTGATTTCTTGAACAGATTTTGAATAGAAGCAGAAGGCTTACAGAATAGCAAGCATTAGGGGAAAAGACGGCTCATATTACTTCTGTTATATTTTGTGAGCACACTTTCCTTATCTGTTGGTGACTTCTCTGTGTTTGTAGTGCACGTAAGAACAAATGGGTGTTCTTTTGGATTCTATGCACTCATTTGTTTTACTGAAAAATAAATTCAAGTACTGCAGCATTTTCTTCTTTTGGTGTAACTCTGGAATATTCTTCCCTTGGGAATGGCAGTTCATTTTTGCCATTTAGTTGCATAAGTGTATCATGCATATATGCTGTAAGATATTTTTTATTTTCTAGGTCTATGTAGTGACTTACCATTAGTGTAAGTACTGTAATTCACATTGGTTCTGTAGGATTTTTCATGAACATGCTGAGGCAACCTACTCACATCATCAGAATCTAGAGCTTCTGCAGCAGCGTCATCTTTTTCACCATGTGACATATAATTTAATGGCACACTTCCAGGATGCTCAGCTGGTTTTAAGTTTTTCTTTACTGAAAGATCATTTGCTGAAATAGACCTTTTCCCACTTTCCTTGGAAGTACTACATGGCTTACAGAAACTCAAACCAAGCGAGTCCATGCTTGCAGAAGAGTCTTTGAAATAAACTTCAGGAAGATTCTGTGACTCCTTTGGCACTTGTATCTGTACTTCATTTTTATTCAAGTTAGATGATGAAAAGAAGTCTTCATAAGAATCCTCTTCATAAGAAGCCTCTTCAGAGCCAAAAGACTTGCTACCTGTACTACCTGCTTGCCAGAAGTCCGTAGACCCTGATTCACCCAGTTCTGAGGTAGCCAGTTTCAAACTAGGTAGTTTTTCTAATTTTTTCCTCTTCTTGTCTTTAAGGATACAATTGTTTTTGTAAACAGGGAAGCTTCTATCCAGTGAACACTTATTTAAGTTTCTGCTGCTCATAGGTGCATTAGAGAGACTGTCAATCACTGCAGCAACATTACTTAACTTGGCCATTGTTTTGAAAGGAGAAGGATGACCCAAGCCCTTGATTTTGAGAAGAGAACTTTCATTTGCAACTGAAGTAGTCTTGCTATTTTCATCCTGATTTTTATTCGGAAACTTTTCTATATCTTCCTTTTCTAAAGGCAATTTATCATTCAAAGTATGCCGAAAAAGCTGCTTTTTTCTTAAGCTGCTTCTGCTACACTGTTTTGGTGTTAAGCAAGTCTGCTCATAGCTTTGTGAGGGAGAATTCACTGACACACTTGTTGCTATAGGATTATCAGTCCAACTATCACAGGCAGGTTTTACTACCTCTGTTTTCTGTCTCTTTAATTTATCAGCTCCCCAAAGACAATCAAAACTTGAGTTCAAACAGTCTTCCATTTGTTCTCCTGCAAAATATGAAAAGTGGCAACATAAACTTATTTAACAGAACAGAAAGTGTACCAATTTCTTAGTAAAATACATATAAAATTACTGAAAGAAGAAAAACAAGGACTTCGCCACTTCTCTGGTTATTATACCATAAGTCATCAAAAACTAAACAGAAAATGGATTAGAACTAAATTATGTTTGACAAGAAGCTACAATAGCTTTAGCTATCGTACCTTCTTACACGGCAATAGGTAAACAAGCTCTGTTCTACTGTCTTGAAACAAAGCAGCAGAAGAATTCTTTCACTCTTGCATTTGTGTTTTCTTGCATATGTTTCCTCATCAGCCCCCTGCAGAACTGCGAAGCAGTTCTGGGTGGGGACATCAGATTTAGGAGGAAGCCCCGTGCTTTTAATTGTCCTCTGCCTCCTTTTTTTGTTGGTTGTTTTTTTTTTTTTTTTTTTGTTACTAGTTCCCAGCTTCCTGAGTTAACAGCCTCCTTCTTTCCTCCATGAGCTACAACGGACCCCAAGGCCCCTGCAGAGTTTGGGCCTGGAGCAAGCAGTCCTGCTTCCTCTGTTTTCCTGACATCTTTCAGCCTACTGACAACATCCCGCAGCTCAGCCACCTGCTGCAGGAGGACCTCCACCAGGGAGCACCGGGTGCAGCCCTGCCCATTGTGCACCCTTGCCTCAGGAGACCGGTGCAGGCACTCTCTACACTCCGAGCTTTGCACTGCAGCCTCCCCTCTCATCGGCTCGTACGGCCCTGCTTCTATGGTGAACGCTCACCATCCCGCTCACCTGCCTGCGCTAACAGCCACACAAACTGAGTCGCCTTGCTCCTGGTCCCTCAAAATCCTGGGGGCGGGATTTTAACCACTCAGGGCTGGTGCCATCCCTGTGAGTCAGCTGCTCACATCCGCTGAGCTGCCAGCTCCTGGGCACGTCCTATCAAGGACCTGAGGCTCGCTTGGTGGCTCTTGCCACTCTGAGTTGAGGGCTCCTGGATGCTGGGCTTCCACCGGCTCAGGTGTTGAAGGCGTCCTCTCTCCAGCTACTCACCTCACCAATTAATATTAACTCTTATCTATAAATATATATATAATTCTTATCAATAAACTCCTCTGAAACAGGCTAGTATTTCTAATCATCCAGAATACATTTTCAAAAGTCCTGCTGATAATTGCAATAGATGGTTTTGTTTAAATACACATTGAGTGCAAAGATTCAGCAATACTTCTGTAAGTGCTCCTGTAGGTTTTAGGGAAAGTCTTGACATTATTTCCTTACTAAATATAAATAATATTTTTAAACATAGGGTGTAGCTAGCTAAATTAAAAAAAATAAAATATATAGAGATGAAAGAAGTTTCTCATGACATGATCAGACTCCCATATTGACAATTGAAAAAGTGTTAGCTTTGATCCTCAAACTGGATTCTTGAACTTTTTTAACCACTATTAACCAACATACTCAAGTATTTTGCAAGCACAAACAAAAGGGACACTATCACACAGTACCAGCGTTTGAAGCTACACAGAATATTGTCATGGGATGCGTAGGTCTGTTCTTATGTAAAATTACATTGTGCAGTTGCAATGCTGGAGGGACACATTCACGGTAAAGCTCTCAAAAAAAAAAAAAATCACGCTGTTCAACATCATCAGCACACAGCTAATTTGGCAAAATAAAGTTTGTTGGCACAACTATGCTACTTCCAGTATTAAGCTATCACTTCTCCCTAACATTGCATGAACATGTAACAAGCTGCCTCAGGCTATAAGATAATGTCCCACGCTCTCCTTACTCTTCTACTGATACCAAACACCAGCATCTGACTTCAGCTTTTTGCTCATGTAACCGACAGAAGACATGAGGTCTGATGTACATATCTGCTGTATACAAGATTAATGTTGTTAAGCTGCCCACCGAAGCTGCTCAACAGCCTTCGCAATAATCTTTGCCCTTATATTCTGGTACTATGCCAAAACAGGAACAAATCCCTAACTTCATGAGAATAAGAACTTTGAAAACAAATTACCTGAATTCACTTGTAACCATAAAACATATTAAAGGATGATTTATTTTGCTTAACTTCTTTAATCTCTGACATACTAAGCTGGAAAACGTGTTAGGTTTTCTTTCAAATTCAAGTTTTTTGATTGAATATTTGGAAGACAAGTCAGTTCTTTGAGGTTTCTCCCTCATTCTGTTCTCTCTTTTGCTTCCCATTATCACTGTTTTGTGCCCACTCTGTATTCTATGCAAGATCACTGTAAGAGCAGAGAAGGCTGACACCATGCCAGGTCAAGAAGCCATTAACAGGAAAGGGTGTGAAGAAAGAGGAGGAAGTGACACAAGCATCACAGCCGTAGGCAGAGCATTACCCAATGTGATTCTTCATGCTCCATTTTCCTTGAATTCTTACTTCTACACATGTTGCCAGTTAAGAAAAACTAAAACAATTCAGCTTTAAATATAAATGATAGAGCAAACACACAGTTCCCATTTCAGTACACTATACTTTACAAAATAAACAGGTCATGTATTATTTTTAATTTCTGTAATATATAAAGTTGTATTAGTTACCTGGTAACAATGCATCTTCTGAATTAGTTAAGACACAAGTAGGCAGCAGACAGTCTCCTGGTGAACTACTTGGAAGTATCTGAGACATTTGTGAAGCTGGGAATTTGTAAATAATAAATGAGTTAGACCTACTTGCAAAGATACAGATTTCCACACCATCAATTCATATTTCAAACCAGCTCAATTGCAAGACATAACTCATTGCTTTGCCAACTATAACTATACAAGTAGACTGCTCAAGAGTATCCCAAATTTACATACTAAGAAAAAAAGCTACTACATCTTCTATGATTTTAAGCAATTTCTTTTTCTAGATAACCACATTTCTATGATACTAAAAAATGACAGCAAACCTTTTAGAAAATATAAAACCTTTCTAAGCTAATTGAGGCATTTTACTAATCTGTCAAATTCTGCAATTAGCAGCAAAGCACTGATACAGCAGAAATGCATTTAAAAATGCTTGAAGGCATTACCTTAAAACTAGAAAGCAAACAAAAGCCATGCCAAAATAAATTAATTTCATTTTTTTATTCATGTATCACTGATTCTTTACTTTCCTCCTGCAACTATTTCTGAAATGATAAACTGACAGTCTAGTTGACATAGACTTCTTAAAACTTCAAATACTACTGATTCCCACCCACTCAAAAGATGTTCCACGTTTCAATACATTTTATATTAACTGGCAACACCTAATGGCTTAGACCTCAATGCTTTCACAGTAATGCAATGGAAACACTAAAAAGTTATTTGAAAACTGCAATCTTGATTTAATTCACCAGGATATGCATTTTGAAATAAATTAGATTTATCTCATTGGGTCATTCATTTTTTTTAAATCCTGTTCTTCAGTACCTGGACAGATGTCTCATCAACTTTCAACTCCTTAATGAACTGTTGGCCTGGGACTAGTAACATTATAATCTTTGTCAAGTACAGCACTCAAAATTTAAAATGAAATGAGACTTTAGAGTTTCACTGTAAAGTTTAACCAAGTTGTGGTAATATCGATTTACAAGTTTAGAAAGTCTAGCTTAACTTCAGTCCTCTTGAGCAGACTAACCATTAAGAAATTCGTTTTTGCAATCATTATCTTCCACAATTTCTTGTGCCCTTTGATGGAAAGGAACTAAAAGCTAAAGCATTCACAACTACTTGAAACCTGGGAAGCAGGGAGGATGTTGCAATCAAGATATGAAAAAAAGTTTGAAGGCCAGAGCAAGACATAAGCACCAGAAATACAGCAATAAAGATGGCAGCCGTTTGTGCATGGATAGGTAAAATTTAACTCTTTACCAGTAGGAGAAATATTTTCTCTTTTTTCCTTCATCTCCTTTATTCTTCTTTCCATTGCACTGTATTGATCTTTCACCTTATTAACAGGGCTGTATACCAGTGAACCATTGTCTTCAAATAGTAGAACTGGTACATCAATTTCTACACGAAGAAATTGCATTTGTACATTAGTATTTATGTGCTATGACAATCTCATTTTTTTCCCCCCAAAACTTGGAAAAAAATAGGTTCCTTTGGTTCCCTTAACATCACTTCAGATGTCTTAATACTGCAAATTACAAAGAACTCTGTAAAAACTAAGTCAACTTTGTAAGCAAAAACATACTTATAAAAGCATAGAAGTAAAACCAAACAAACCCAAACCCAACCAACCAGATCAAACACACAAAACAAAACCCCATCAAGTACTTTAAGGAAATAACTGAAGATGTTTGAATCTTAGTCTTAAGTAGCTCTTACCAGCATTAACTGCTGTCTTCTGCATGGCTAATTCTTTAGCCATCTGGTCCAATCTTTTCTGCAGCTTTCTGTCATTTTCTGGAGTTTTTTCAACAAAGTCTTTTGGCTGCATACATTTGTGCTACAAAACACACAAAGCTATCAATTACATGGCATAAAACTGCCAGAAGTAACTACACTTATTTGCTTACCACTTTGCCTCAGTATTTATCATCAGCGTCTAACTATGCTTCCTAGCACTTCCTTGAGAGTCACAGGTAATAGCAGAAGTTAAAGTTCACTTTGGAAAATGTTAATACAAAAGAAGAAAGAACCTAACAGATTTCTTTTCCTGTTAGATTTTATTAAAAAGCAGACTAAATAACCATCTTTTCCTTTTTGCTTGCAGCAAAGCTAAGGCTTGAAAGATTATTTTTTTTTTCTAAATACCAGTATTTTAGCACTTGTGCATGCAACTCAGTGAAACATAAACCACATCAGTCATGTTTTTTTAATTAGTCATTATGTCAGTTTAAACCTTAACTTCTTTATTCATCAATATAAAAACTCTTACTTTTATTATACTTTCTTCAGGTAAGATATCACATCGTCACAGCCATAGCCTACCTTTAAAAACCTACTCAGACAGATGTATATAGCTTACAGAATGTCCTGATAATGAACAATTCAAATGCCTGAGGTCAGGAAGTCAAATTCAGACTTTAAAGTTTTCTGCTCTAGGCCTATGAAAAAAAAAAAAACAAACAAAAAACCACCCATACCCACATACTCACTTTTTTGACTGGTTGTGGCAATTCTTCATTAGCAGCTACCACAGGAAATAAGGCTTCATCAACATGTACCCTAGTTTCTCGACACCTGTATAATAAATTAGAGCAGTTGTGTTTGCTTTTTGCAGATGACTGCAGAAACAGTCATCTGAGCTCTGTAATAATAAACCACCAGCCCTTCCTCAGTGTGTATCTTCAGCACAAATACTTCAATGGGGGGAAAAAAAAAATCTATATATATGACAAGCCAAATATAGGACATATTTTTTTGTCCTAATGATTCTCTCTAAATTGTTGTTCTGAAACTCAAAGATTCCCACTCATATTTTATTTTCCACACATTCAAAAAATCATTATATTAAGTCCTTTTGGCCAGATTCTCATGAGTCTAATTTACCTAACTTGTGAGGACTGTAGGCTTTAACTGTTCAGTACCCAGCAACGATAACCTTTACTTGCCTCAAGTTGGTCACTGTGATGACAGTAAACTCCCACCTATAATCTACAGAATGTCATGGGATGGAGGGCCCTATTCAGGCAAATGAAGGAGTCATCATCTGATCATGCCTTTATATCTTAGCCGTAAGTCTCAGTTTTCTGCCTCCTCTGTGTATATGCAATGCTAAAACCAACCCCTTATTGAAGGGTCATCTGTATTTATGCACACTTTTTTAATTACAAAACGAAAAATTCCAACTGACACCTTACCCCATTTTTGCTGTCTTTTCATTTCAAAGACAGACTTTGAATAGTGGGATCAATGTTACCTAATGAGAACACTAAGAACGATGTTGAGACAGGAATTTGGTTAATACATAAAAGTATTAAAAATAGATCAATACAGTTTTATTATCAAACAATAAATAAACAAATTATGAGAAAGAGCACAGAACATCAACAGACTACGCTAGTTTCCCCAGAAGTCATTCAAAACTGTGATTCTAGTGACACCTAGTGATCTAACTGCTGTAAAGTTTGTAACTGCAGAATTATAATCCAATGCTTAGTTATTCAGCTTTGAATAAGAAGCCAAACCATTACATGTTTTTGTCAAACTAACCGAGTTGGAGTTTAGAATTCTCTGGAGCATCAAATAGAGATGATACTCAACATGCTGAGCTTCAGGAGCTGTTATTAAATTCCGGATAATAATCAGCATAATGTAAATTTTAATGCAGTTTACATCTAATTCAGAGATTTTGTTGATTCAGAGAAGATAAACATAACAAATTTGACCACTAAATATGTTATGAGCATTTTTTACTTTGCAGACAAATCTGAGTGTAAATGATTTATCTATCATGTTTGTGACATGAGTTACTGTACTAAGAATATATCTGTAAAGTTTCCCAGTTATGGGTTAGATTAAATATTCTTAATTTGTACATAGATTATAGTAATTCTATTTTATGTAGGGTTTTTTTTTTTTTAGGTTGCTCATTGAAGTATTTGAATTAAAGTACCATTTTTTTTCAGTGATCCAAAAGCTGTTGCTCATTTTGAATTAAACTTGTAATTTATTTGCATGACTCTTAAAGCAAGTCCACAATTATTTGCACTATCTTTAAAGTCAGACATATCTACAATTAGAAAACACAAAAGGGAAACAACACATTTAAAAAAAATTAAGAATGTATTTAGAGTTGTTATATTTTGAGGAAATTCAATTGTCATCTTAGAAAGAGTCTTCGTCCTAATCGAATTACTTTCTATTAAACTGTAGAACTGCATTCGGTTTAGGTTCAAATATACGCTTGTACTGTGAAGCAGAAGTTTCCAGTAACAGTTCAACAAGGCAACGTTCACCAAATACTGTACCAATCATTATAATGTGTTCTGGCTTTTATGGAGAAAAGCAAGTACTATAATATTTTCAGATCATGGGCAGGTTCCTCTGAGAGGCTCACGCACTGCTCAGGGGAAGATAACACTAGTGGTCATGCATAACAGTTTGGAAGTAGCTGTTAATTGGGAGTATTTTGCACAAACCAGAACCACCAGGAAATGCTGGAGTAATTGCTTATTATTTGCTTCCTTGTCTGGTGTTTTTAGAGCTCAAACATAAAAAACTAGCATCCAGATTAAATACCATATACATATAAATACCAAACACTTCAGCATCCCGTTTCCAATACAAAGATTCCCAGATGTAAAAACATGAAAACACAGCCAAGCATTCCCAGTTTACTTTGCTATGTTCCACAGATTTCTGGTTTAGAGATAGTCACACTCAATACTGTGTATGTTTTTTGATAAAACCAAATGCTTAATTGCTTCAGCATTTTTTTTAACCAGTATAAATCCTTGCTGATTATGACTCTGCAACAAGGAGTTCTCCAGCCTAAACTGTGTTTTACTAAAAATGATCATTTACTGTTTTCTGTTACTCCTGGGGAGATTCCAGTTAGATCCTAGAGGAAAATTTGTCACAATGGCCATTGGAATAATCTCCCCAGGGAAGTGGTGGATTTCCCAGCATTGGACAGTTTTAAGATCCACCTGGACAGGGTGCTGGCTACCTTGTACAGACTGTGCTTTTGCCAGGAAAGGTTGGAACATGAATCTCGAGGTCCCTTCCAACCTGGTATTCCATGATTCTCTGAATCTGTCTCCAGACATATTTATGTGATGATTTCCAACTCTTCTACTGGAAAATACATATTAATTTCCCACTCAGCCTCCTCATATGAGCCTTGATGTTTGCAAGAGTCTCTCCCCCTCCCACATTTTTTCCAGGCTGAAGCATTCTTGTTTTCCATTGTCTTATGAAACAACACTCCACATGTGTAACCATGATAAAAACCATGTCATTCTACTACATGAGTTTTTATGTTCTATTTGATTTTTGACTACTGCTGAGGTGACAATCATATGAAAACATTTCCTGTGAGTCTCAAAATCTTAAATTTCCGAGTCTCAAAATCTTAAATTTCCCCTCATACAATACAATCATCTTTCCGACATACTTAAGAGCATTTAAGATTTAAATAGTCTCCTTGATATCAGTAAGAATTTTATTCTCTTCACTGTCTTCATTTTGGTGTTACAGTATGAACACTGATAGCATAGCTGTGTCTACATCTACAAGAAGGTAGGTTCTCCAAAATAATTTGAACAACCATCCACATGCCAATTAAGATCAAGCAATATTCTGCTTTGCACTGTGCTCCAACAGGAGTCATCCAATCCCCAGTCTACACTAAAAAGTCACCCCTTACTATTGCATTGCCTAAAATTAAATTTTACAGCATTTCTGACCATTCTGAGCACATTACGCTTACTATTGAATAGAGCAGCTGGTTAATCAACCCTTTTTTTTTTTTAGTAATGCTAAAACTTCCACTCATGCAAATTCTGCATTATTTGCTTACACAGTTAGCAGATTCAAACTAAGCTTCCATTCACATAGAACCACTTTCTACTGGCACGTACTATATTCAGTCCTCCCTGTTTACGTTGTCCCAGGGTTCAGACCGTCTTCTGCCTGCCAAACCTCTGAGGTGATATGGTAGGTATATATAATTTCAAGTCACCACTCCAGTGGTGTATGCTAACAGACTCATTTTAATTTTGTATTGTCTATACTTGATTTGTGTAACTCCATGACTAGTGAGACTTTCTCTTATGTAAGTTTTTACCACTCCTGACCCATACTTCACTTAAGAATATGATACTCCTATGAATTCTGCCAAGAGTATACATCAGTCTAAGTTTTATATTCTTGTGTACCTTTTTGCACTAACTTTAAACTAAAAGGTAGGAAAGAAAGATTACAGAGAAGTTCAAGCAATCCACAGCTTGGGTCTTCCTCCATAATAATACACATCTATTCCAGATGAATCCCCCTGTTCCAACAAACCTGTCTTTTAAGCCATATACTAAGACCTCACTTTGTCCAGTGTCAACTTCAGGAAAAAAAAAAAAAAAAAAGGGAAAGATGCTAACCTTCTCTTTCCCACAAAAGAGCTTAAGTCTTTTCCTTTGTTGCTGATATACAGTTAAAGTTTCTTGAGGCTTTTACACCTCAAGGCTCCATATTGTCCCCTACAGTATCACATATCTAGCTGTCCATCTGAGCTTTCTACAGTGCTCATCCACTCAATACCTGACAGTATTGCACAGGTTCCTCCTGTAGTGAAACTGCTGTAACAGAGAAAGCATTCCTGTATGTCACATCCTAGACTTTCCCCTGGAAGACGCTCTCATTCTTCTTCTGTTGCAGATGTTAATCACCTGGACTTTTCTGGGATCCTTTTAGCACATCCAAGTCCTCAAACAGTTCATAATCCTTATGACTAAGGTTTCAAATTCCATATTTATACATTTAGCCATGTGAACAGCATATTTAATTTTACAACCAAAGATTCCTACTGAAATGACCATTTTCCCCACACTCAGTAGCACCAGGTCCAAGAAAGGTATATTCACACAGACAGAATTTTGCACCACCCTCATATTTGGGAGCTTAGGTATTTCTTCCTCGGTGTTAAAACTGGATGCTTCTGCAGAACTGCATGAATTTCTTTTTCTGATGTGTATCAGAAATTTTATGGTTGCACTACATTTAAGTAGCTGCAGAGCTCAGCTTTGCAACCCTGTTTCTTATATTCACTTTTGCACTTAGCAGACTTCTATCTCTCCATGCATATTACAATTGGTATAGGAGAGAGCTTCTTTACTTACATTCTAATGTCTATCATCACAGCAATTTACCAATTGGAGTGCTTAACACATGCATGTTCTTAGACAACATGATTTATACTTCATCTGAAATCTAAGTTTGGCCTCACAACCATTCTGTAAACTCAGAGAAGCAGCTATGGAGTGGAGTGCTATTCTCATGGAGTGGCTGCACAGCTAAATTGTTATTTTTTATTTTTAACTTTTTCCTGTATGGTAGTTGAGAATCTTCAAGCAGTGCTGTTCTGAATCTTCCAAATGCCTTAAAAGCCAGACTACCTGTGGATCTTTTTATTTCTTGCTAGAAGATACTCTGTCTACAGAAGCTAAGTAGCGAAACAGTACAATGTCCCTGATGAACTGTGCTTTTTCAAACAAAAAAGAAAGAATTCTGTTCAACATAAGCATCTAGTCTTCACTGCCTATGCATATCAGCTAAGAGCAAAGAAGTGGAACACTGAATGACTCTACTACAGAACTACCTCAATGCATTCAGTTTTTAAGAATTAACATTTTATCTTTTTATACAAGTAATATGCTCTATAATAGCAAAAATGTCATAGGAAACTTATTTACTCATAGATTTATCACTGTTTCAAATAAATAAATAAAAAACCCCAAACAAAACAAAACAAGTTCTGTACTTCAATTTTTAAATAAAACAATACTAGAATCCATTATTGCTGGAATATGTCACATATATTCACAAGCACTCACTTCTCCACCCAGAGTACAGAAACTATTTTTACACCCATCTTCTGTGCTTTTCTCCACGTAGCCAAATGTCCATCTTTGAAGACTACATGGGTCACGTGCTTGTTCAAAGTTTTTGAAACCTGCAGAAGTACAAAGAGAGCGCATCTTTAAGTCCAATAATCAGAAAATGCTAATGAAATACACTAGCATAGTCCATTTTTAATGCATAAACCATTAGTATAAAAACGTATTCTAAACATTATGTCAAGGACTCTTGATCTTTCTTATCTCTGCAAGAAGACTCAAGCAATCAAAGCTCAAGTCTCATTAGCCAATCCAATGCAATGCGTCCTAGAGAGCTACAGTAGCCTCCTTTTGCTCTCAAGCTTCTGTTTTCTAGGTTACCATTTCCATCTCCCTGCTTGCTCTAGCTGTATCACTATCTTGCAACATTTTTATTCATGTAGCCCAACATAATTTCTTGTGAAACAGCTAGTACAGACAGTAGCGGAAAAACTAATTCAGAATTTTATTTCCTGACACAGCAAGCCAAGTCAGTTCACTATCACGTGCTCAGCCCAATAAAAGGGATTCAAGTGCCTGGAAGGGGCAGGACTACCCATTTTCAGTCATGGGGATCTGCTAAATAGGCTTATCTGTATCATCTCCCAGCACCTTCCACTATATCTGGCTACTTTTTGATCAACTCTAAGAATTTTGAAGCCTTATGCTTTTGTCATTTTCTGTGAGAAAAAAATCTAACATCAGAAGAGAATTACATAGGTCTAACAGCACAGCTCAAAATAACAAGACATATTTCTTGAATTATTCATTGAGAGTTGTATTTGCTTCTGTAATAAAAAACAGTTATGCTTCTGTTCTGTCACTATCTCAGCTAAATTCACACAGAAAGAGAGGCTTCAGGGAGATCAGCACAATTTCACAAATTACAGCAAGATACACCTACACACACTCAATTGAAAAGCACTGGAAGTTCACACAAGTGTTATTTAGAGCACGATGTGGGCTGTAAAGATCCCCATTAACTGGTGATAATGTGCAAGAAGGGAAAATACCAGATTGATTTTGGTCTCTGGTTGAAATTCTACAGCTGGCAATTAAATATATTTTGCACCTACAATTCAACAATACTTAATATGTGGAAAAAAAGACATATACTAAGACTCTTAGATATATTTTTACTAGCACTTTCTGGAGTTGAACCACATTTGTGGAAGAGTAAATGAAAGAAGAAAATGTCATGGTACTCAGATTAGAAAACATTTTAGTAACAACAGAGCAGCTGCCTACAAGTTAAAGAACAAAACAACATAAGGTACATACTTGAAAACCACAGGTTTTATACACTTCAATTTGCCCACACTATGTGGCAAGCCCAATACTTCACAGCAAATGCGTGCCATCATATTACTATACAAAGAGGTTTATAGATATACAGAGGCTTTAAATACATTTCCCATCTGTCACTAGTAAGAATTTTACAGTGCTTTCCTTTATTCTCAGGTCTGCGATTATCCTTCTTCTTGCACTTAAAAAACTCATACTACAAAGAAATATATCTAACAAGCAAAACGAGCAAGGTAATTTCTAATTAAGAGCCTTCCTATTCTGTTTATTACAGAATAGTTTCCTTACTTTTGCTCCCATATCAAGAAGCTGCTGTTCAAAGGTTTCTGAGTAATTTTCTGTTCTGTTAGATGACCAAACTTCTACAAATGCAGAAATACCTGTATCAGAAGAAAGAACACAAACAGCTAATGAAGTATACCCTATGATAAAATTGGTTAAACTGCCTTTCCAACAGAATTTTGCTTTCATACATGCTGCATTCAGTAGCAAATGTAGCTTTTAATAAACTGTGTGTCAGATGGTAGCAGCAGAATGTTTTTTTTAGAGAACTTCTGTCCCTTATAACAGCTGTAATGGAATAAACTTAGAAGTTTGACACTATTTAACAACTTTTCATTTACTCTATTTAAAATATACTACCAGCTTAAACAAGAAATGCAGTGCCTCTACGTGACTGCTTATTCTTATTAATCACTGCTCATCTTCAGGTTAATAAAAATTTTTAAGACAAGTTGATATAACACAAGTTAACAGAATACAACAAAACAAATATAATGGAATTATTCCCTCCCAAAACCTGCAGAAAACTCTGAAAAAATATTACTTACCATTTTGCAAATTACTTCAAATTCCACCTTATTTATCCTGAATCAACACAAATTATGTACATATCACAGGAGCCAATATAATTTCATTAACAGCTGCATTATGTAACTTTAGGTATATCACATTGAAGTAGCTTCCTTTATCAATCAGATTAATAATCTCTTCAAGGAATGAAATCAGCCTCAGTTGAGGTCTTTAAACAAAATCTCATAAGTAAGGACATGGAAGGATAAGCAAATGAAACTCGTAACACTGATTTTACTTAGGATGTACACTTAAGTGACCTACAGCTCCATTATCCATGCTAATTTCCCATTTTGAGTGATGAGTCAGTAAAGTTCCAGAAAACTGGAAGAAGGCTGGTTCACAAAAAAAACACTTTGCACAAACTGCAGGCCAGACAACTCTCAGAACTCATGAATAAAACTGTGTCAATTTAAAATGGTCAGCCTTGGCAAGCATTGCTTAATTATGTTGGTTACTACGTATGTCCTTCTGATTAATTAAGTAGTTTTCTTCTGTTTTCTTTCTAAATGAAAATCTGAATAACACTCCAACAGTAGAAGCACTTTTATAAAGATTTAACATATTTTTGTAATTTCTAGAAATATGGAACACAAACCACCTCCTTAGCCAAACTACATGGAAAAATCTTATAATAAGTACTATGACTTCAGATATATATGGGAACTTAACACAAGTTAACTCCAATGTGCTTTTAATTGTGCACATTCTACTACTGGACCAAGACAGCTTTTGCCAGATTTGCTTTTTGTCTTGATTGTTCTGTTGAGAAAAAAAATGGACATGCATTAAAAAAACTAATACCTTGCTCTTACATCAAATATTTTAGAACGTTCACATTTATAATTCTAGAAAAATATTTTAGAGCATTTCAGTGAAGGTCGAAACTAGGAACTTGGAGGAACATTTACTTCAAGGCTGCATGCACCTGCAGTAGGATCAAAGCTGCATGTTACCGCAGTTAGCCAATTTTAGCTAATCAAATATACTCCAACAAAAGGCACTTCGCAGTTTTTGTTCAGTTGATAAAAAGGAAAATGAGAAACGGTTTGTAGCTTTTTCGAACTAGAAGAGCTCCGAGTACAGCTTTGTTCTTGTAAAGGCCAACTTATGTAAGAAGATCTCAGAGAAGATGTGATAGTTGGGGAAAACAGACATCAGAGGGCAACCCAGCGAGGCAGAAACTTCAAAACTTGGAGAAGAAGCTAGACAGGATCTAGCCACGCCTGACCTGGCCAGAAAGAACAAGGCCGGCTGCAATACGTGGCAGCAGAAGGGGCCGCGGAAACGGTCGGGAGCCACCCGAAGAGGCGGTCACCCCTACACTCCCTGCCTGCAGGAAGCTCCCAGCCCTTCCCACCCCATCGCCTGCAGAGCCCGGCCTGGCCTGCGGCTGGGCACAGCCCGCCGCCCTCTGGGGCATGCCGAGAGCCGCCGCTCATTTTCAGGCGCGGTCGCGATTAGTCAGCGCAGCTCCGCAGAGAAGCCCTTTCCCCACGGGACAGCAACGCCACGGGGTCAAGCTGGAGACTGATCGCCCTGAGGGCCGGACGCCCCAGGGTAAAGACTGGGCGGGAAGGAGGCGAGTGACAGCCCAGCCGAGAAAGACCGGGCAAAGGAGCTCGGGGATCAGCAGAGGCGTGCCCGCTCCATCCCGGCGGCTCCCCGCACAGCGTACGAACCGGTACCTTTCAGGACGGGCTCCATTCGCGGCGCGGCGAAACACAACACCAAGACTCCGGAACCCGCCACAGTTTAAAACCACCTCCACACACCGAGCCGGGCCTGCGCGCTGCGCTAGGCTCCATCGGCGCGCCTGCGCGCTGCACCAGGGTTCAGTCGCGCGTGCGTGCTGCTCCCGGGAGCAGAGGAGGTGCAGGGGGAGTGGGTTTAATGGTGGTTGTGTGGTCCCGGTGTGTGTGCGAGTCTGTGGCAGGGCTGGATGTGTGAGGGGTGTAGATTGGACGTCGTTTGTGCCGTGGCTGTGGAAGTCGGGGTCTTAAAGTAGTTCTGGCGGTCTGGAGTTTTCGAATCCTGTGTTCAGTTCAGGGCCCCTCAGTACAAGAAGGACATTGAGGTGCTGGAGCAGGTCCAGAGAAGGGCAACAAAGCTGGTGAAGGGTCTGGAGAATAAGTCTGATGAGGAACATCTGAGGGAACTAGAGTTGTTTAGTCTAGAGAAGGCTCAAGGGGGACCTTACTGCCCTCTACAACTGCCTGAAAGGAGGTTGTAATGAGGTGGTGGTTGGTCTCCCAAGTAGTAAGTGATAGGACAAGAGGAAGTGGCCTCAAGCTGTGCCAGGGGAGGTTTACATTGGGTATTCGTAAAAATTCTTCACGGAGGTGGTGATGAAGCATTGGAAGAAGTTTCCCAGGGAAGTGATGGAATCACCATCCTTAGAAGTCTTCATAAACCGTGTAGATGAGACCCTCAATGACATGGTTTAGTGGTAGATTTGGCACTCCTTGGTTAATGGTTGGACTTGATGATCTTAAAGGTCTTTTCCAAACTTGTCGATTTTATGATTCTGGTTGGGTTTTGCTCCATCCAAGCCTAGCTCTGGGGGAACTTCGGGGCAGCCCAATCATAGCTGAAAATGTTTTGAAAAGCTAAACAATATATGAGTTGTCTCTGTTTATCATGAGAAGTTCTCAGGAGCCTTCTAGTTTGTAGGAAGGTGTGTCAGCACCAATATCTTTTGAACTCTGTTGGTTCAAACTGCAGTGTTGAAGTGAAAAAGTAACAGAGAAAACCAAGCAAACTGGGATTAGGGAATGGGCACGGCCAAGCAGTATTTACAGAAGCATCCACAATTACTTGAAGGCAACTGTACCATTAACTGTAATATGTTCACCCTTACATGAAATGGCTCTAGGGCTAGAAGGCTGGAGTGTAGCAAATGTGCTTCCCTAGGAAAAATGATATAATAAATAATAAAAGAATTGGTGAGTATAAGGAGATTTACAATCAGAAAGTAAGTGCATTTTTGGTCTTTTTTTTTTTTTAAGAAAAACGATGCTGCACAGCTTTATTATGCGACTCAGAAGCACTAACATTGCTATAAGGTTGTATAAGTTGGTGCTGTTCTGAAATCTTTGATGTGAAATCCTTGTCTCTTCATCTGAAAAATAATGCAGTAGAAATGGAAAAAACCATAGAGATACAAAACAAGGATACTGCATGATTTCTATATGAGAAGTATCTATTTAGACAAAGGCTCATCAGCTTGGAAAAGGAATGGTAAAAGGCAGATGTACTTGAGGTCTCTAAAATCACGAACACATGGAGGTAGACATGGAGCAGTGTGTTCTCAATGAGAATTAGCAGGCACCAAATGAAACTAGAAGATGGGGTGTTCTTGGAAGAGATGTTTCCACATTGTGCCTCATCAGGGCATGGAAGTGTGTTCAGAGTGCTGGCTGGTTTCTGGAAGCAAATTCAGCAAATTAGTGAATTCCATCTTGGGTCTGTTAGAAGTGTACAAAACCGGCTTTACCTCAGTAAAGCCCTGAATTGCAGATTGCTGGACTCTGAGAAAGTGTAGCAAATGCTCTGGGATTTTCTTGTAATTCTTTTTTCTGTCACCTCCCACTGGAGAGACAGTGTTGACATAGAAAGGATTTGATGTTGACCATTATGCCCATTCTTACTTTCATGGACAGGCAGAAAACTTAAATCTTGAGCCCTAGGAATTCACCAAGCAAATGGCTATACCAGTGCTATTTAAGGTATCTTTAGTATATAATATTTTAACATTGATACAGTTTATTTCATTTCCAGAGCATTAAATACAGCCCTAGGTCTATGGCATGTGTTGAGCACAAGCTCTTTGGTCCTCTGTCTTCTGAACCTGCAACAGACTTCCTTTCACTTATGTATTCATTTTGTGAATAAAGTAGCCAGTCAATCTATGTATATATGTTTGTGTATAGTTATATATATCTATAGTTATGTATATGTATATATGTTTGTGTATAGTTATCTTTTGTACTTCTTACAGAACTCTCTAATAAGCAATAATGAAATATTTTAGAAAGGTTCTCAATCACTGCTCAAGGAAAAGGGAGTCTAGTCTTCATACAGTGTCTATGAACATTTGTCTGAAGGCAATTCCAGAAGTGGAGGCAGGGAGATTCAAAATGTGTGCTGTCAGAGAAATTCAGTTCTCAGTGCTGTTGGAGATAACCTTCTGCTCAGTGAGAGCTCTCTGGTGTGTGTGGACACAGAAATAACATAGAAGAGGCAGCATTTAACCTTTAAAACTCTGGCCCAACTTAAATTAGTGGAAGTCTTGTCACTGAGTTGGTGTTTAGATTCAGAACCATTTCTAAATTAGTGATTATGGGTAGATAAGTAGCTGTGACTTTTCAGTGGAGTTTGGAAACCCGTGTAATAAAACCAGGGTGTTCAGGAGATTAGCAAGCAGATCAAATTCTGTTAAGTATGTGTAAATAACATTGCTTCAAAATTGGGCACACCCACACAATCTCTTTGGCTTGGTACGGGATAGGAAACTGTGTAACGTGAGATAGCTAAGATAGTACCACAATAAGAAAACAGTGGTACTACCTTCACTATATCTATGAACATGATGTTTTTCTGAATAGTTTCCAGCTGTGTCAGTGGGATAGTTCAACTCAATCCACATGACCAAAGCTGACACAAACAACAGGCTCCTACAGCCAGCAGTTTTAATAAAAGTAAAATCTTGAGAGAAGGAAATTTCAGAATAATTTAAATGCATTAATTTGTAGGTATGTGAACAGGCATACTATTTAATCTGGGATACGAGTCTGAAGACTTTCAGTAGAAGAAACACAGGCTGTGTTTGACCTGTTAACTGAAAAGTAGTAGCAGGTTTTATAGACTCTAAAGGAAAGTATGAGGAAATGTACAATTATACCTGTGTGTTCTGATCTTACATGGGTAGAGACAATGGAGAATAGTAGCTGCAAGAAGGTGGTGCAACTCATTATTGGAGTAGACTGGGACTAATAATGAGAACTCTGAACTTGGGATACCCACCTTTTTTATTACAGAGACAGATATATACAATACCAAAAGTATCTCATGAATTTACAGTTTTGACCTCACAGTTACTTCAAGTTTTACAAGAATTTCATTCTTGCATGGTGATAAAACTTCAAAATTCCACTGGTAGTTAATAGCTGTCTGTTCTTATGCCAGTATTGTCTGGCTGTTAGTTCCTTCTTAGCATTTATCATCCTGTAGTACTTACAGAAAGCAACAATATATTTTTACAGCTGCTATTTTACCAGTTTGAATACATCAGGCTGTTTTAGCTTTTGTGACATAATGAAATCCTGAAAATGACAGCAAATGAGGCGGAAGTAATTTAAGTGCCCTCTTAATAGGCTTGTTTGGCTTGATGATACAGAATTTCATGGTGTCTGTAAAGCTAGGAATAGAGCATAAACTCCATTAGATTGACATGGTTTCTGTACAGTGAGTATTTGCTGGGATGTGCAGGTTATAGAATGCTGCACTGGGAAGAAAGAGTTTTACAGGTTGCATTATGTTGAAAAAAGAAGGACTATTGAAAGTTACATTTCATTTGACCTCCTGATCAAAAAGAAGCAATAGTTCCAAAGTAAAAGTCCTATGAACACCTGAATGTTTCCGAGGCATCCAAACAATCTTGAAAAACTAAAAAAAAAAAAAAACCCCACAACCGTACAACACAGTAATTTTCCAAAATTAAATAAAATAAGGAGCTGTATTCTCATTTATTTGGTAATTCAAAAGATTCCCTTTAACTGACATATACAAATTTTAAGGGATATTTGGGGTGATATTTTGTGAGGCTGTAACACACAGACAAGGTTAACAATGCAGCAGAAATGGAAAAAAACAATAGAATATTAATAGTAATGTTAATAAAGCCTCTGTTCAGGCCATCTGCAAATTTCATGTGCACACACTTACTTTATTTCCAAGCTAATAATTCAAATAGTAAGTAAGATGGGATCTTAAATGGTTCTAAGACTTAACTGGGTCTTAACTGCTCATTCAGGATCTCCATTAGAATCTTTAGTTTTCCCACTGCTGTATCCCATCTTATCCCTGTCTACCTTCCCCACACTGGACTTCTTGAACAAACCCCTTCTATATATACAGTAATAACATATTTCAAATGGTTAATTAAAGCAACATGGGTTTGGTCTTTGTTACCTTTGTCTAGCAAACTATTATGTTATAGAAAAGAGGTATATGCTAGCATGATACAAAGAATCCTGATACATGCAATTGTCAGTTTTTTTCCCCCTAAGCCATACATTGCCCCTAAATGCTTTTTCCTTTCTCCTGTCCTAGTCAGCAAAGTTGTTCCTGACCAGTTAGCACCAGGAAGACATCTCTGAGCCTGAGAATGGCCATCTCCAGCTGTTTAGAACTGAATTTTGATGACACACGGTGGAATTACAGGGCAGGAAACCATCTGAAATTGGTACTAATATAGCTCGAAATTGGGGCCACACTAGTGAGACTCATACTGCCATTTTTCATACCACATAGTAATCTGACACACATGCTGGCAGTAGTTTGTGTTGAACTGCTGTAAATAAGATATCAGAGTCATGCCTCAGTAGTCTTGAAGACATTCTAGTCTCATTGCTTCTTCACAAGCAGAATGCCTCCTGAGATTGCCAACAGTGGCTTGTTTGTTTTCCTTTTTTCCACCTTTGACCGATGCTTAAAAGAGCATGTTTTAGCTTTCCACTTCTGCTCCACAGAACAATGAAAGCTTTTCTGTTTTGCAGAGTAATTCAGTCAACAAAGACAAGAGGAAATTTTTATCTCATATATTCCCTGTTTATTTTAGTATATATTGTGTAGAGTATTAGTATATATTAGTAAAACAAGCAAAAAACTTAGGTCTTTCAAAAGTCATAATGAGCAGTATTGGGGAAAAAAGTTGCATAAGCTTGTCAGATAGATGTGTATTTGTCATTGTCAAAAACATTTACTGATAGTCTCACTCCTTATTTGTGTTTGATGGAATGTGGAAAAAATTATGAGGGACATTTGTTTCTTATTGTAAGTAAAGTGTAATATTATGGATCATGTAGTCTTACAAAATTGTTAATTGTTTTCATCAGTGAGATTACTTTGTTCATATTCCAAAGCTAATGTCCATGATCAAGAAAATGACATGAAGTAAGTATGAGACCTTTGGGAAAGGAAAAAACCAGTTTGTTTTGTTTTGTTTTTTCTTTCAGTTGAGTCAGTGACACCAGTTTTATTTTCTCTTTCTATCCTGTAATTTAAGAAATCACCCCTTTTAGGTTCACAACTATTTTGCTGACAAAGCGCTAGCTTTATTTTGAGTTTGTGAAACACTGATAATAGAATAGACACCTACCCTTGTTAAGTTTTAACTCACCCAGTAAGACAATGTCTTTGACATACTATGACCCCAAAGGCCTATCACGAAAGAAAAACACAGCACCATGCTGAAAAATAACAGCCCATAGTGTAATTGAAGAGCATGTCTCAACAACATGCTAATAAGCAGGTGTCTGTGTTGTCCATGCTTGAGCAGAAGGCTTATGCATCTGCCCTCTGAACAGTTTTCACTGCCTGCAGTTCAGGCTATGACTGCAGCTGTGAAGAGGTGGGAAAGCCGGTTTATCTGACCTCCATACGAAAATTCTTTGCTGGAGGTTTGTGATTTTCCCAGGCAATGCACAACTGGACTGCTGAGCACAGGCTGCTCTTTGTGGAGTTGCAGATTTGGACTGTGGAAGACATCATTAAGGACAACTATCCAAAATGCCTCATGATCCTATTCTCATAGGATTCTCTCATGGCAAAGGAGCCCAAAATATACTGTTTAGAAACAGTGTCCTGTTGTGTGTGTTCAGGCAGGCCTCATAATACATGTGAGAACAATTTAAGAGGTTTCCATCTCCTGCTGTGAGCTCCACAGTTTATGTGAGTCTCAGGAAAAATGATAGTAGGGTAAATTTGGGTTCAGGCTGTGAACTGAGTCAGGGAAGGTGCTGATTCAGATTTGCTGCAGCTGACTCAGCTCTTGAAGCAGTGCACATAGCAAAAAGAACAATTATAAGTGTCAAGTTCTTGTATCTCCCTGACATGAATGACCAAAGATCATTTGGAGGCATGCATCTTAAGTGCTGCACTTGCCAACTAGAGCTTCTGACATCTATTAAGGATGAAGTGGTTCACAGGAAAGGAGCCCTCTGCTACTATCTCTTCAGGAATAGACAGCAAAACAAGGCACACTACTAGTAACTATAGTTTGCCCACATCCTGTCAGCAGATCTTGATCTCTCAAGTAGGGTCTAGTAGAATTCAGGTTCAGAGAAGTGTGACTGCCATAATCAAAAGTACGCAGTAGAT
The DNA here is from genome assembly GCF_037157495.1 of Lathamus discolor. Classification (NCBI taxonomy): domain Eukaryota; kingdom Metazoa; phylum Chordata; class Aves; order Psittaciformes; family Psittacidae; genus Lathamus; species Lathamus discolor. The sequence goes on from NC_088888.1 coordinate 87,686,937, forward strand.
TCTGTATGATTAATTGGGCATCAAAATGTACTGGGAAATAGTCAAATGAAGTGGGATATAAAAAAATGGTGTACAGAATGATGAGTGGCCTCGAGAGGGCAATTGGGGGTGTGGGGGTGTGGAAGGAGGAGGAAACTGAGGGGGAGGGGGGCTGTTCACTTTCTCTTCCCAAAAAAGAAGTAGGGGCATAGAAAGAAATCAGCAGAAGGCAGATTCATGGCAAAAAAGTGGGTTTTCCATCGAAACTGTGGAACTGGCAGCCAGGAGTTGTAGATTACAGAGGTGGCCACAGAATTTAGATGGAGGCTGGAAAGAAAATATAGTGGGGACTACTAAATATATCACAACTATGCCTAGTTCAGGAAATCCTGAAGCTGTAAATAGGTTGGGACTCTGAGGCAGGTTACTGGGTGTCCTGGTTTCAACTGGGATAGGGAGAATTTTCTTCACAGTACCTGGCAGAGTGGTGTGGTTTTGACTTTAGTTTGAGAATAATGTTGATAACACACTGATGTTTTAGTTGTTGCTCAGTACCACTTACCCTGGTCAAAGACTTTTTAGTCTCTCATGCTCTGCAAGTGAGGAGGGGCACAAGGAACTGAGGGGGATCAGAGACGGGACACCTCACTCAAACTAGCCAAAGGGCTATTCCATACCACAGTACATCATGCCTAGTATATACACAGGGGATAGTTGTCTAGGAGGGGCTGACTGCTGCTTTGCTCAGGCTGGGCATCAGTCAGCAGGTGGTGAGCAATTGCGTTGTGCATTGCTTGTCTCTCTTTTTTTTTTTTTTTTTTTTTTGTTTTTATTCCTTTTCGTTATCTCCCTTTTCATTGCACACACACATTTATCAAACTGTTCTTATCTCAATCCACGGGTTTTACCTTTTTCTGATTCTCCTCCCCATCCTACCAGGAGGGGTAGGGGGAAGTGAGCCAGTGGCTGCATAGTACTTAGTTGCGAGCTGGGGTTAAACCACAAAACTGGATTAGGTAAACTGTCACTCAGAAGACATATTTTTATGATTCTTAAGTTCCAACTTGTGGAAGCCTTGATGCTGTAAGAAAGGAATCTATGAAGTTTGTGCATGATTCTGTGTGTGGCTCAGTGTTCCTGAGTGTAAGACTGCCATTCAGAGTGACCTGAATTGGCCAGTGGGAACCTCATTAAATTCAACAAGTTTATATCCAAAAGCCTACACCTGGGCAGGAAGGACTTCTGGCAGTACCACAATCCAGTTTGGGTTCTTCCTGTATAAGAAAGACATGGGTAAACAGGAGCAAGTTCAGTGAAGGGCCATCAGGATGGCTGGAGCAAGTGTCCTTTGAGGAGAGACTGAGGGAGCTGGGCAGCCAAGCAATGGAGCAGGTTTCCCAGAGAAGTTGTGGAACATCAGTTCTTGGGATAGAATGTCCAAAGACCTAGAAGACAAAGGTTAGGGATGACTTCATTGCACTCTACAACTTCCTCAAGTTGGGCAGTGGGAGGGGGAAGTGCTGATCTATTCTCTCTGGTAACAAGCAATAGGACATGCAGAAATAAGGTTGTGTCAGGAGGAAAGGGTCTTCATGGAGACGGTGGTCATCACTGGAAGAGTCCCCAAGGGAAGTGGTCATGGCACCAAGCCTGCCAAGAGTTCAAGGAACATCTGGAGACAGTCTTATTCATATGGTTTATTTCTAGGTAGCTCTGAAAGGAGCAGGGAGTTGGACTCAGTGATCCTCATTGATCCCTTCCAACTTGGGCTGTTTTATGATTCTATGAACAGATCACCATGGGGAATGCTGTCTTCATGGAGCACATAGTTTTTAGTGCAAAATTTATAAAGGTCTCATTATCTAATGCCTTTTTGTGCTGTATGTTCTGATAAAATGATTGATATGGAAAGTTGGTGGACTTTTGGTGGGTTGTTTGGTTTTTGTGTGGTGGCTTTTTGGGGTCTCTTTTTTTTTTTTTTTTTTTTTGATTGTGCTTGTCCATTTCGCTCCCCTCCTCTTCAAATACATTTACGTAGAATCTAGATATAGCTGCAAAATTTTTTTGCATGCATCTAGTTCTGCTTAGTTAACCTCTTATCACAGCAGCTGGATTGAAGAAGTGCAAAAGAGCTAAGTGTAACTCAATACTGTTACATGTGCAAGCCAAATACAGGCAAACAGCAAAAGAACAAATGACGAATGTTCAATAAACGTCCATTTATGTTCAAGTAGAGCAAGCCCATACATCATCTGATTTCAGTCATCAGGGATCAAACTAATCTTGTATGCAATTCTACTGAAGCCATTAATGAGTATGGCCCATCTAATATTAAATGGAATAAAATTCAGAAATGGATTGTAAGGAAAAATGTAAATGGTGATGAGAGACTTGGGAGCACTAAAGATTAACCCAGTTGCTTTTCATCTTTTTGAAGCTGGATTCAAATTTCTGTTTCAGCAAGGCAGAAGATAGAATATATTTGGATTGCCAGAATACATCAAAACTTATCAGAAGAGAAAGCAACTTTGTCAGACTGTTCCAAACATGATGAAACGAGGTAAAAGGGTGTTCCCTGTTTAAGAGTGATCAGTGTCATTATGTAATGCTGGCAGAACACTTACAGGAATTATATCTATTATGATGGTGTTTCTACCCTGTGAGCTACAGGTGCATAGATGATTTATTAGGGTTTGCAGCATGAACAGTATTTGTTACGCAGTTATCCAATGGATGTGAAAATTTTAAGTGGAATAAAGATCTTCTGGCAAAGCTGTAGAGATCCACAGACTGGAAAATCCTGAAAGCCACAGACTGGTTACGGGACTGTTACTTGACTTTTGTAAGGCAGGCCAAAGTTTTAAAGCAAATGTTTTGGACAAAGTTCAAGAATGAGATATTTTTGAGATGGCTATCTAGCTACTTTAGTTTCTGTATTCTGTTCTGATACATGTGTAACACAAAGCTAGACAGTACCAGAATGAAAAGATTACTTTGTTCTTGCTGTATCATGTGAACTTGCTACATATGTTACATTGCCATATGCCTGTTGGTAAAGTTAAGAAGTTACTCTTTCATGAAGCCCGGCGCTATACAGCATTTCTGTAAGGGGTTTCTGTTGTTCATCTAGTTGAATTTTTTGTATCATTTTTTATTGGCTAGAAATGACAGCCGGAGACTCATGAGGATATGGCTAGCAGTAAAAGCACTTTGGGCATGAGCAGGAGGCTCAAGAGCCAGGATTAGACTTTCTATAAGTTTTGATGCCTAAGTTTCAGTGTGGTACTATGTAGAACATTTTTATTGTTAAGGTACAGGCCTACAGAAAGGTCACTATGGAATTCATCTGTTAATTTACAGCACAGAACCTTGTCCAATAACTGCCAAAAAGGATCTGTTCTTACAGATCTTCTTTGCGTTATTCAGTGGTAATCCTTGCTTTTTCCAGACTATGACCCTATGTTTTATGGGAAAAAAAATCCAGGACTTTATTAATATCTGTCCTCTCAGAGAAAAAGGGAAAATCATGTCCTTGTCCCAGACCTGTCTGTGATCATGACATCAGGATCACTACACCCAGACTATGAAGCCAGGATATGCATGTATTTCATCAAAGTTATGCTTGATTGGTGAAAACAGGAAATGTACATAATTGGGGATGGGGTGAGGCGTGGGGGGAGGGGGGGAGGGGGAAGCAAGAATCAAGAAAAAAGCTTCTGCTAGTAAAACAAGCATATTGAGTCATAGAAAATTAGATTACATCCATCACATCACAAGAAAGAAGCCACTAGAAGATAATCTTTACATGAATCAAAGCTGATCGATGATTCTTCTCTTCTTCACAAAGAGAAAATTATGAACATCATTAATCTGAAATGTGGCAGGGAAAGCAGTGTTTTATTTTTTAAAAGCTATTCTTACATAATTTTCAACCTCAGTCAAGTTTCAAAAGTCAACCAGAAACTAAAAAGGAAACACAGCTAGCAATTTTTGCAATAGTTTTATTTTACAACATAGGTAAAAACATTGCTTTTGCTCCCCTGTTCTGAAAGTAGGCTATCTGACCAAGAGATAAAGATGTTATTTACTAAATTCAAGAGTAACCAAAGTGATTCATAGATAATGACCTAAGGGTTTCATTTCTGAATACAAAATGGTACCAACAAGCTAATCTGTGGGGAGTTCATGTGAACATTTTTACTTTTTAATGTGAGGAACCTGCAATGATATGTTTTCAGGAAATGCATCTGTTTTCTTAGGCTGTTTTAATCATTCCTGCTTCCCTGTAGCATAGGAATGCTGTAAGAATTCATTAGTTAATGTTTGTTCATTGCTTTTTTTCCTAGGTGCCCTTATGTCCTGTTATACTCAGCAGAAACATTTCAACTTGTTTCATTGTTCAAGAGGCTATAATTTATTGTGATAAAATGGTGCAGCCCCGCTGTTTTGACCAGGTCAGTCTGAACATGAAGTAAACAGGATAGAGTTGTACATATTCTTTAAGGAGACAGCATTTTCCTCTCATCAACAGTATTTGCAATGGAGAAAGAGCAATAAGAGCAAGATGGTTTCAGGGAAATGAGAGAGTAGCTGGGGAGAAATGTGGTTGAGGTGCAGGTAAGACTGTTAGTAAGGAAGCAGGTCTTTGGCAGTGACTGTTGGCTACCACACTTCTTCATGAGCATTAAAAAAAATCCCCCAAATATTAGTGAAAAATAAAAATACTACTAGAATCATCAGCCATGTACTATACTTACTAAATTAGCCAATTACATTTGCAAAGCAAAACCACTATTTACTGACTACATGAGTTCTCATCTAAATTCCTAAGATACAAAGGAGAGAAAACACTTTTCTCAGTGCTGGAAATGAAAAGTGTTAAATTGCATGTGCTAATATTGCCTGGCACCACCAATGCTTCCTGTCCACCAGCAGCACCACCTCTGTCTCGCCTGAAAGAGATCAGTCTCTGACTCACTGTAGTGGCTACTTTAGGTCTAAACTAAATCTTTCCTTAAACAAACATCGTAGCAGTAAGTCAAGCTAACAAGAGGATTTGTACAGACCATAAACCACCCCCACCCCCAAACCCAGATATCAACCAAAAATTTTAGTGTTACTCTCTGAGTAGAGCTGGCTATCACCCATTGCCAGAATGCTGAGTGTACTTTCCTCTGGCACACTGCCATAACACCTCCCTTGCTGGTCTTTTGACCTCTTTTGACCATTGTCTTGCCTTTTCCCTCTTGAAAAACAAGTGAGAGGAGAGGAGAGGAAAAAAAAAAAAAAAAAAAGGAAAAAAAAAGAAGCCCGGGAACTCAAATTTGGACCAGGAACAGCAGCTGCAGCAACGCCAGTTCCTCTTCAAATTCCTGACCTACTTGTCCAGCAGCTGGAAGGGGAAGATGTGGGAGGGAGGAGGTCAATTCTAGAGCACTCATTCTCCTTGCACAGGCTGCTTCTGTGGACCCAAGGGTAAATATCAGTTTGCAGCAGTCTGCATCATGTAAACAAAAAGTAAGACAGTTGTGATAAGCATACCCATAGCTTAGGTAGAAAATTTGAGCCATAGGCACAGCTCAACACTAGGCTCTTTCTGTTCTTTCATAGTTCTTCTGGAGTGACAGCTCTTCTCCTCAAAGCAAATGTAACCCCGGTGCCATGGCATGAACCTGCTGCCCACAGAGTGGGCTTGAACGTGTTTCTAGTATCTACAGCATTTCTGAGCGCTTGAGATCTGTACTGTAGTCTTCTCTTACTGCAACAAGGTTGATCCTCTTTCCTCAACTTGGTAGTAGATGTGGAATTAGTGAGCAATTTGAGATACATGGGACAATTCTTACCTTTCACTGTGAATAAAGACTGGGGAGTGGGGAAAAAATCAGACATTACTATGCTGGACTTTGCTTCTCTCTAGATAGAGCTTTCTTGGGGCTCAGACTTTCTCAACTTTCCCACACATTGACTTCTTTTTTTCACATGCTGACACGATGTGGTCAGTGCAGTTGGTGAAAGGGAGCAGCATCTGGAATCGTGAGGTGAAACAGCTAATTTGTGCAGTACAGACAAAGAAGAGTTGATGAAGCAAAAGGAAGGGTTTGCTGCATCTTACAGATATCTGTAGAAGACTTTGCTTGTACAAGGGCGCCCCACTCCTTTGGATTTAAATCAGAAGTCCAAAGGAATTGCTGCATGGATGCAGAAAGCACATAATGATCTGAGGCACCATGGCTGAGCTGATGATCAAGAACAACCTAGCATAGTGTTGGCTAACATTCTAGATCTTCCCAAGAAGCTGAGAATCGGAACCATTTATTTAGATGGTCTCTATTCCTCCAGAGATTGTTCTGATGCATGGCTCTGCTGGATATGGTACAGCTGTTATCTTGAACATTTGCCAACAACTTTGTTTTAATATCCTGACACACTCTTCCACTTCCAGTAGGGGTAGCTGACTGATATCGATATTGGAGTATTTCCTCTGTTTATTTTTCTGACTCTTTTTAACTAATTCAGGGTTGCCAGGGTTTGATTTAAAAAGCAGAGTAAGTTTTTGCACACTGGGCCTTATACCATTTTTATTCTATAAAATGTTATTTTAACTTTTCTAAATGTGAAATTAGCAGCTCTTCTATATTTGTGTTTATTATTAGCAAGTTTACTTTTTTTAATTTGTATTTATCTGACAAGTCAGGAAAATTTTCAGGATCCAGATTATGGAAGTTCAGCAGGGTTCCAGGATTCAAGTAGAAAAGGAGGTGACATCTGCTGTTTTAAAGTATTATTTTATTTCAGTTTCTGCAGTCTCTCTAGCTAGTGGTTCCTGGAGAAACAAAGCTGAAGAAGGGCAGCATTCCTACTGTTAGCACTTGTTCATGAAAAGATATTTTGGTTATTTTAACTTGAAATTTTTTATTTCCCCTCCTCCCCCCCCCCCCCCCCCCCAATATTAGAATGCTTTAGCTCATTTCATATTAAACCTTGGCCTCATTGGCAAACCTTGGCAGTATGGAAAGCTGCTTCTAACTGTTCCTGCAAAGAAATGAACTTGTGGCATCCATCTGTTTCCCAGGGTACCAGCTCTTATAAAGTAAATTATATAACAACTTAACAAACTTCTACCTTGAATGCCTTGGAGTGTCATTTCTCAAGCTCTTTAGTCTTTTTTTTTTTTTTTTCCCTTCAGTCAATTAATAATGTTTTACGAGCTCTAACATAACACTGAAGACATATATAAATGTGATTAGTGTTTTTACTTGCTGGCCCATAGCAGCTTCCTCATTAAGTCTATATACTTGTGCAGAATTCTCCACCTCTAGTTTACTTATATTCTATTGTCTCTGAAAATAGGTCAATACATAGCTGATTTTATTCATCCCAGTCTAACGATTCCAAGCCTGTTTAGTTTGTAACTCAGAGATGTGGGGTTTTTTTTTAATGGCCAAGGGCTAAGAAATATGCCTATGACAAGATAGTTTTTCTTTTGTGCGTTACAGTCTTTTTGGATTTCTTAAATTAATGTCTAGAATATGGTATAAGTCTCCAGGTGCCTTCTGCCTTAGGAAGTTTTTCAGAATGAAGATAATTTTCACTTGGGAAACTGTAAAAATGATACAAGAACCTTCTTAGTTCTCCTGCCAGATGCTTTCATAGGCAGACTTATATAGGTCTCTTTGGGTATTACATTTTGCCAAATACTTCTTTTCTTCTGGTACTAATACATATACTGCATGGAAGCATGCTGATAAACTATAGGATTAGTAGGTAGAATTAACCATTTTAAATTTTTAGTGGATGGTCTGCAGTATTAGTCTGAGGGTGAGCTGATGACAATGAAGATCCTGACTTTGCACTTTTTTAGTCTGCATAAAATACCAATGCTGCATTCAGTAAGGAGAATGCTGCTAAAATTAGGACTGAAAATCCCCATTGTATTGCCCTAAACACTGTAAAAAAATTACAGTTACATTTAAAAATAAAAAAGCTAAACCCACCCGTGTGATAGACTTCTGCTTTAGGAAAATCTTAAGAGCCACAGGGGCATATCCCACATTAGCAAGCTGTATCTCATACATCTGCTAATTTCCCCTTTGCTGAGGATTTTGACAGAGGCTGACTGTGCTAGCAGGTTTCACTCACATCTCTGAGAGCAGGACACAGGAATTCCTGAGATCATTCCTGCCAGTGTATGATGCTGAAGTGTCCTCTGTCTAGCCAGCAAATCTGACTTGCAAGCACACACAGTAGACCGAAGCAAATAGAATATGCTAAGTTCTTCATTGTTTGAATATCTTCGTGCATTTATGTAAAAATAAATACTAAACAGCACAAAAGAAGCTCATGCTTAAATATATCTAAAGCAATTATGATTGTTTAACATCTTGTTAAACGTGTTAAAAACAATGTGTGAATAGAATACTATCAAAAAAGGTACATACTTTTAAAGAAAAGGGCAGCAGCTTTGTTACAGAAACAACTAGATGGTGCTCCTCTGCTTTGGAATTTTTTAGGCCTGCAAGACAGGTGAACTAGAGAAGGAAGATATAATCTCTATAGACAAAGATGTGCAGTAAGAATTATCTGGTTCATAACATGTGTTGCAGATGCCTAGAAACATTTGCTGAGTTGCAATTAAGGTTGTAATTTAACATAGAACAATTGCTTTGCAAAACATTACATCCTTTTCTTACCGTAAATTAAGAGCTTAGCAGGATAATGTATGTATTGTAACATAAGTATAATACTTTGTAGAAGTCCTTTTAAAAAATACATTTAAAACATTGTTAAAATGATTTACTCTAAGAGGTTTTAGCAAATCAGGTGACTTTTAAAAAAACAATCCTTGTTACAGCCACAAAGAGGGGGAAAATCCTGCAACAGTGACACTATCTGAATGAAGCCTGAAGCCTAAACTATCTTTAAGTGAAATAGCAAATTCAAAGGGATGCCATTAACTTGACAATCATAGCTGCAATTTAAAATTGTGTAACTCCAAGTAACTCCAAATATCTCCTAAAATGCTAGGCCATTGTAAAGTGGAGACAACAGGATGTTTTCTGTTTTCTGATAATTTACTATGTGCTCCAGATTATACATTATATGAAATTCATGTTATGATGGCAGGTTGTGCTTACTTTCTGAGATTATGGTAGGTATAGATATTTAATGGGAACATTAACAGCCAAGATAAAAACCTATAGGCAGGGATATTCAAAGAGACTGATGGAAAGCAGTAGAAAAAAACAGAGGTTCATGTTATTGTCTTAGTAATGCACAATCCTTCCCCCCCCCCCCCCCCTTTTCTTGTTTTTAACATAGTAGAAAGATAAGATAGCTAGTCTTTTGGAGTATTAGAAAGGAAGTTTTACAGAGAAATTTGCCATGCATTTCTCAGCTGTTTTGTCAGAAAGCTGAAGTGTTTTGTATAAGTGAATGAAAGTTACTGTGTCAGTGTAGGTATCTTAGGGCGTGTAGAAAATTACGGTAATGCATTTCATCTGTGAGGCATTGCCTCTTCCTTCTCTCACATATATATGAAAATAATTCAGTCTGTATAAATTTTATGGCACTGAAAGCTGCCTCATCTTTGTCATGTTTTGCCACTTATTTACATATCAATAATAAAATTTAAAATTCCAGAAAATACATTGAAATATGGTACTTTTTGTCTATTTATATTCTTGTAATATGAAGCAACATTGCCACTTTTATGCTCTGGCATCATTTAATGTGCAAAGTTGTGTAGAAGTTGTTATTTATCATACTGAAAGGTAAATAAATCCCCAATATAAAACACGAAAATGAGAAAATGCTACTGCATGTGCTTGAGAAGTGTATTTTCCAAAGGAAAAGTGCAGCTCTATATAATTTTACAAGAAGCAGAATACAGAATTTGTCAAGCTGCTACTAAGGCTGCTTCCTATTTTTACTTATGACCATGTCAATGTTCATAAGCCAATCAAACTGAAACTTGTAACATCTTTTCCTCAGCCACTCAGAGTAATGGTTTATAGTAATTTGTGATTAAGTAGTATATTAAGTTTTTCGAACAGTACTGGTCATTTGCCACTGCCAGTCATGGATACTGGATTGAATTTAAATCTTGTAGACCCCTATCTTGACACTGGGGTCCAGTGTATTTTTAACAAGTTGAGAACCTGAGATATTATCCTTAAAGCTCTGAAATTAGCACATAAAGAATAGACATTCCTTCTATTGCCTGTTAACTACATTACCTGGTGATCAAATGACTTTTTTGTTAGGTAATTTATTGAATAAATAGGAGACTGTTCAACTGACCATGCAGGCTTTACCCAGAACACTTCATCTGCCTTTTGCACAGTTGACAGGATGCAGCAATACATTTTACAGCTACTCCGCTTACTCCAGACTTCTGCCTTGCTCTCTGCTGCACTCATTTTTCTGGTGCAGTCAGACCCTGTCTTTCCCCCAGTTTCTTTGCTTAATCCCAGGCCTGTCTGTCCTTGTTTCTCAATTAGTCTTCCTGTTTCTCCTGTGCCTCCTTTGTACAGCCACAGCACAGTATGTGCCTTGTCCTGGGTTCCTCCAGTGCTCCAGCTCTTCCTGGGGTCTGTCCTGCTGCCTCACACTTGCTGTTTCCAGTTCCCTTCCTAATCTCAGCCCCAGTGCCTTGCCAGCTAATTCTGCTCACTAATCCCTCTGGTTCTTTTTTGCACCTACTTGGATCCTATTACCTGGCTCTTGTTTTTCTCTCCATCTTGCTGTGTATTTGCTAACCCGCTTTCTAATTTCTGCCATTGTGCAGCTGTTATCCACAGCACTCCTAGTTCTGATTTTGTACTGCCCTCCTTCAGGTATTTTGCTAGGTTTTTTTTTTTTTGTTTTTTTTTTTTTTTAACCCTAATTCACTCTCATACCCATTTAGTCTCAGCTTGTTTCTCTTCCAGTTTTGGACGTCCACAGTTCCTCAGTGCTCAGTGAATGCAGAGGAAAGCACTCCTGCTTATGTACAGATACACAGAGTTTGCTCCTGGACTCCTCATGGCCCACAGCCATTTAAACTAGCAGCTGCATGGAACGTATTACTCTACAGTAGTTGAAGCAGGCTCCCCAACAAAGCAAGCATCTACATTAAGTCAAAGCTGTAAAGATCAAAAGTTTCTAGAGAGCATGTGTAAAGGACAATATCCAGTCTTCCAACCTGGACAATTTTAGATACATTTGCACGAAGTTAGATGCGGCACACTTCAGAAACATGTGTTAAGTTAAAGTGTTTGAGTAGCTGATTTTTACAGGGCAAATAGCCCTTAGAGTTTACAATAGAACTTACCCTTAGAACTTACCCTTTGAGTTTACAATAGAACTTACCCTTTATTTGCCCTCACAAGAAGCTAAATCAGCTCAACAAATATTTCCCAAAGAGTTTGTCCTCTGAATTAAAAAGTTTCAGTTGAAACCAATAAAATTTTGCAAGTTTATATGCAGCTAAATGCAGATTACTATAATAGGAAATGTCAACCAACCTGAATAACAAGCAGTCCTACCAATCTTATCTATAAAAATGCAAGAAATTGCAAGATGTAGATAAGTATTTTAGCATACACGAATACGATTTTAGTCTTCTATCCTACACTCTAATGTTACTTGTCTTCCTTGTCTTTAAATTGTAGAAGATGCTGAACACTGTCTGTTGAACAGTCTGACAGTGGCCTCAGGGTTCTGTGGTGATGCTAATATTGGAGAAGAAAGATAAATCTGTAAATCACTTGGGACACCACAAGAAATGCATTCCCTAGTCATTATGTTAAAGTTCGGGACAAGATGTGAGTAAACATTTATTGTCTATTCTGCTTTAATCCATTTGGATATAACCTTAGAGGTTTTTTTCCCCACTCTCTTTTTCAGACCTAATGATTATTAATTTAAAGGTTTGCACCCTAAGCTGTAATAGCCATTCAGCAATGAGAGTTCCAATTTAATACTGACAGAGGGGAGATGTTCATAACAGCTATTTTCCCTAGTTTCCCTAGGCTTTTGTTATAGCTAATTGATAGGTTCCTTCTAGAATGGTTCAAAGTTAGACCCTAATTAAACTGCTCAAGTTTTTCACTTGAGAACTTTTCTTCATTTCTTTTAAAAAGAATCCGTAGAGATTTTTCTCACAAAGCTTTTAAATTCACCTGTTACATGAATAAGTCATCCCCTATCTGATGTTGAGTGAATTCCATGTCATAATATCGTGATTGTCTAGGTCATATTAGAGATTATTTGAAACAGTAAGTAAATACTGGACAATGAGTTTTTTTATCTCATATTGATTGACTTAATTGTTGGTCTACACTCATGTTAAATTACTGAATACTTACAGCATTGTAATTGCCTTAGAGCATGCATAATAAGGAAGATAAGGTTTTTTTTTTTACCTTCCATGAAATTTGGTACAATTACTCAATAAAAAAAAAATCCCTAAATCTTTACAGGTTTGAAATGTATTGCACTGTCATACTTTCTGAAAACAAAAGAACAGGCTTTGAAACAGTATTCAATATTGGATCAATCACTGAGCTTAAATACTTACCAGTATTTTATTTTTGATGTTTTTAGAGCAAATGCTGCTCTAAGGATACTGTCATTTCACTATTTCTTTTTTGCCTTTTTTTTTTTTTTTAATCCAAGGACATTTCTACCACATGTATGCTGGTTATTTTGATGGTTTTCCTTTGTAAAAATCGTTCTGCATATCAAGCTATAATAGGTATGCAATAGTCCATGAAACATTGCAGGAACAAGGTATCTTTACAAAACATCTTTTCAATTCCAAGCAGAAAATTTTGTTTTACATAGAAAAAGTAAAAGCACTATTTGCTTCTGATTTTGTCTTTGTAGATTCTTTGTACTGCATGAAAGGTCTTATGCACAGTCAGAAGTTTATTGTTATTTCTTTATGATTTTTATTTGCCGTCTATCTGTTCAGTCTTATCTGACTCACATTTATTTATTTGTTTGTTTGTTTATGCTCAAATTAATTATTGTGGGATTATTTTTAAAATTCTTTTGATCATAGCTTATCGAGGTCTTTTCCTCTTTTGATCATGAAGACAAGCATAAAACTATCCATTTGTGAAATTCTTTCAAATAAAGATAAAACGGATACACATCCAAAATATCTTTCCCAATATGGAAAGCACAGAGGGAGTACATTACCACTTTCAAAGTTAACCTTGTACATATTCAAGGCATGTAAATAGGGGAAAAAAACCCCGACAGAGTAAGCAAAAAACTGGCTTCAAACTGTTGCCTAAAGGAGCTTCAGGGTGTTATAAAGTGTTTTAGACTGCTGATATTGTGTGCTTAGGATGCACATACATAAAACCTTTTTTTTTTTTTTTTTTTATTACAGTGCTCTGTAAACAAGTTTCATTCGGCATTTGGCTAACTTGTCTTAAAGTCCATCAGATTTTTATTTTTTTCTGCTTTAAATTCTGACTTACATAGAATTCCATCCTGAAGTTTGTACCCAAGCAAAGTTTACATGTGTATTTCTTGTCTTCATAAATACCCTAGAAGAAGTGTCTAATCGTTCCCTACACAAATGGAATGAAAAAATGGAAGCAGAAAAGACTCTATCTTAAATTAAGAAAACATCAATATTTAAGTATTAACGTTAGGATTTTTTTTCCTTTACTCATTAGTTTAGGATTCCAACTAATGGTCAGAGAGAGAGAGAAATGAAGGCAGAATAAATCCATACTCCACTTTTATGTTTGTCTTCACAACCACAGGGATTTTTTCTGATGTAGTTTAATATTATCATGCATCTCCTATAGTTCAAAATTCAGATTTACATCAAAGAAGCCTTCCTTATCAGCATAAGTACCTTTGCCATATTTTATGACAGTCCAATTATTTGATCTACTTTTATATAAAAACAAAGTATAAAGCAGGACATTGGGGGGTATTTACAATGACTAACCTCAGACACAGGAGGGTAATTTCTTTAGGCTTCCTCAGTATTTGGTAGAGATCCCTTTATGAAACACTTCAGAGTAGCAGTCCAGTTTAGTTTGCTCTGGGGTGGTTTCTAGAGAAAATGTTCTCCACCTACTGTATTCAAGCCTAGAGAAGTAAAATCCCCACCCTCTGTCCATACTTGCTTATTTGAGGTTATTTCCTAATTTGTATTTTAACAAAGGCTTTCAAAAATCTTGAAAATGCAAAATTCACTTTGTTGAACATTACAAGTGTGTTATCTTCTTAACAGCCTTTCATCCTTCGTATACCTGATTGTGTATATATTTAGGGCTCAACTATAATAATATAATTTTTTAAATTGTCATATATATTATTAGATGTTCATTATAATAATTGTATGTGTTATGTAGTCCATATTGTCTCTATTGCCTATATTATAGAACTTGTGCAAATGTTCACCACCAGTTAGTCTTCATATTTAGACCCTGACATAGTCTTCTAATTTCAGCTTATATTTTTAAAGACCTGAGTGGATGGTGATTAATGATTCTATCTCTTACTCTGTACTATTATCATTAGAGTATGGACATCACATAATAGAAGTTGCATAAAAGTGTAAGTATTTCACAAAGTAAGTAGCCACTACCCCAAGTTTTCAGTTTTGTTTGAAAATGTCTGCCAAGGAGATTTCTGAGAAGCTGAAATTTGCTCTCCTTAGGCCTAGGATTGTGAGTCTACTATTTGTCTTGCTCACTTTTCTCAGAATTTTGAACTCCACAGTCTTAAGGTCAGTGCAGCCAAGGCTGCCCTTGACCTTCATATCCTTGGCCAATCCTCTTTTATGTGAGGTTCAGCAGAACATCTCCTTAGTCAGTTATCGCCTTCATCAGGAAGAACTCAACCTGTCAACACGCTCCAGAAATCTCCCAGATTGTTTGCACCCTGCTGTATGTCCTCCCACCAGGTATCAGGGTGGCTGAAGGCCCCATACATACCAGGATGTATGAAAGTGATGCATCTAAAGAAGCTTTCATTTTTTTGTATTCCTAGTCAGGTGATATGTAGGAATACAAAATGTGTATTCATAGGAATACATATGTGTATCTAACATGTATGTACCACAATGTCACCCATGTGGGTGTGTTCTCTCATGGAAAAAAAAAGGATACAAAAATTATTTTGTTGTGTGAGCTGTCCCACCACATTTCTGTATCCTGGTGGTATCACTTCTCTACAGATAGGCAAGAGCTTGTTATTCCTCTTGACATTTCCGACACTGCATCTGTTCGTGTGAAGGCACTTGACACAGGCTCCCAGTGCTTTAGCAGTCTATCTAGCAGTAGACTGCAAGGATCTCTCACTTTGTGTTTTCTCCTGGACACATTCTCATTTTCCCTCATCTTTCACTTCTCTGTAGGTTATAGTAACTCCAGTTATGTATTTAGTTATGGACTGGAAAAGGAAAATGTTTTTCTTTAGATGAAAGCAGTTAAGGAGAGGATTAAAATAGCACACTTGTTCTCCCATGCAGTAAAGCAAGCATACGGGCCATGATGCAGCAACAGTTAAAATAAGCATCCATAGTCCTATAGTTTGACTGTATGGTGCAGAATATTGGAAGATACTTAAAACATTGGAAAATCCATAGTAAGGAGTAGCATCTCTGCTTTGGAGAGGGATTTGTAAACTGTGCTATCACCATTCATGTCACCACACACAAAGATATGTGTCTATCCTTGGAAATGTCCAAGGCTTTGAATAAGGCAATAGTTGATGAGGAATTTATCCCTTTCAAAGTATTAAATTCTGAAAATATATACAGCACAGGATTAAACTTCTAAATTGTGAGAAGTACTTGGATCAATGCATGATATATCAAGGTGCTACAAATGCTTTTTCAATTCACTGTTTATTTGTGACATGTCTCCTGGCATGATATTACCTTGCAGTCTTTGAAAGGTATTACTGCATTTGTACTCTATGCAAGAGAACTAGAGTAATTTGCACATTTAGAGTAGACCTCAGGACGTGATATGCACCAAATTTAAGTACCTATTCAAATCCCACCTCCTCTACTGAAATAGGCTCTAAACGAGCATAAAGGTCAGACAGTTTTTTGTTGTTTGTTTGGGTTTTTTTGAATTTGTTTGTTTTTTTTTTTTTTTCTTTTTTCCTTTTTTTTCCCCACCTCCGTCTGCAGAGTTTGTTTTCATTCTGTGCACATTTATATCACTGAGTCTTCTGTGTATCTGGTGTCTCCGTGTAACCTCCTTTTTTATTTACACCAACAGAAAAAAATTCTTCTTTGTTTTACGGACCTTGGTTTAAAATGCTAGACCAGTTCTCACTTATTGCACTCCTGTCCAGATCAGCGAGTCAGACAAAGGGCTCATCCATCCTAATTCTTAAGCCAGATTCCTGTTTGGTATGAAAACATTAAAGCTGTAGAAAAAAATGTGACCTAAGGACCTCAACCTTTCCCTTCCATAAAGTCAGAATACCGTTCTCCAAACACCTGTCCCAACTGGCCTCTTAGGAATAGCAGAGCATGGAAGAGGTAAGGGTAGGCTTTGACAGATTGTTGGCTACCGTGACATTTGGCAGAAGCCAGAATAAATCACTCAGTCTTTGATCAGGAGGAATTAGGTTAGTTTAGGAACAAGGCAGCAGAAAACAGAAAGGCACTTCTATCTGCAGCTGAGCAAAGCTTTTTTCTCAACATTACAAAGAAAAGTAGGCATATTTTTTTTTTTCAGTATAGCATTTTGGAAGGGATTGTCTTCCACAAGCTTGTTGCACTTGGCTGTGGTCACCATGGGAGAAAAAACTTGTGAACATGGGCAAGTGCTCAAATGAATCTCCAGTTTTTTTAACATGTCTTCAAGTTTATTTTATTTCTTTCTTTCCTGGGTTTTCCTGAGGCATGTGTTTTTTTCTTTGTTTATGTGCAGTGACTTCTTCTGTCCTCTCCCCTACTCTGCCTACACAACAGCATTTTCCCCCTTATGTTTTGTGCTTTGACCACTGAAGCCTGTCACTTCCTCCAAATGTGTTGTTTCTGCATCAAAAGGGAGGAGCACAACCACTGGAGCTAAAAAAAAAGCAGTTCTTCAAAGAAATAGACTGCACCCTCAGTTCCAAACCTGGGTACGTATGTCTGGGTATGAAAGAAAAACAGATGAAAGGCTGGTGAGGTTTTTCTTGGTTGTGTTTTCAAAGCAGAAAACTCAGAGGAGGAAAGAAAGGAGCTACCAAGGAAGTATCAGGCATAGCCTGAACCAGTGGGGTGAATGTGGTCCTGAGAAAGGCAGCTTTTGGGACTGAGATTCCAGGGCAGAGCTAAAAGCTAAAAGACTTATTTCTTTCTGTGTTCACATAAGAAGGATTTTGTGGTTTTTTTTTAATCTTAATGTCAATAAACAAGATTACATTATCAGCATCTCCTCACATAAGCAACCTGCCAGCCCCAAAGTCTAGCTAACCACTTAGGTAAAAAAGAGGCAGCAGTATGTGTTTATGTAGCGTGAATAATACATGAATCCCTTGCTCTCCAAGTGTGGTACTGTGTTCCTTAGAATGTCATTCATTAATCTATATGGCATAAACAGTGAGAGTAGGTCAATACAGTTAAAGATAATTAAGAATTGATTAGTACCAGAGAAACCAAATGAAAAGACACATTTTTCCCCAATGACTGTGATTGTTGAATTAATTGATAAACCCAAGAAACTTTCTTTAAGTTGAAATTCTCTTGCTCCTCATAATTACTGAGATTTTTTTTCCCCATAATTTAATGTTGGCAGATATCGGTGATGTTGCAAAGTGCCTTAGGTCCCTTAGCCTCTATAGCGCTAAGGGCCTTCTCTTTCCATTTCTCAGTCTGCTTTTCCCTTGCAGCTCTGTAAACTTTCAAACAAGTTGCTGGACTTCTCCTAGGGGAGGACACTAGCCTGGAATATTCCACCACTTCTCAGTTTGCCACTGGGGAGTCTTCCATTCCCCTTTCCTTTTTCCTCTCTCTTCCTCCTCTCGCTAGCCCCTCTTCATTTTTCCCCCAAAGTAACTTTTTTGCTGTTAAGTTTGCTATATGCCTTCGATGCAGACCTTGCGGATCTTTGTGCATGTAAATCTGTCAGAAAAAACCCAAACATTACTTCAGAAAAAGAAACAAAATACTTTCATTTACCAATTATGAAGCATTTAATTTAAGGTGAATTTTCAAGAGAAGCATAAAAGCACATCTATATGTTTCACAGTGTCTTAATGTCTTTTAATCCATTCCAGCACAAGCTCGACGTACTTTAAGCCTTTTGTCAAGTATTAATAGGCATATCAAGGATGAGGGGGTCATTAAGAACAGCCAACATGGTTTTATGAGGGGGAAGTCATGTATGACCAACCTTATAGCCTTCTATGAGGAAGTGACTAGGTGGAGGGATGATGGTAGAGCGGTAGATGTAGTTTTTCTTGATTTCAGTAAGGCATTTGATACTGTCTCCCACAGCATCCTCATAGATAAGCTAAGGAAGTGTGGGCTTGACGATCAAGTAGTGAGGTGGATCGAGAACTGGTTGAAAGGAAGAAGGCAGAGAGTTGTGGTCAATGGCGCAGAATCTAGCTGGAGGTCTGTGACTAGTGGAGTTCCTCAGGGGTCGGTGCTGGGACCGGTGCTGTTTAATATTTTCATCAATGACCTGGATGAGGGAACTGAGTGCACCCTCAGCAAGTTTGCTGATGACACAAAACTGGGAGGAGTGGCTGACACACCAGAGGACTGTGCTGCCATTCAGCGAGACCTGGACAGGCTGGAGAGTTGGGCGGGGAGAAACTTGATGAAATTTAACAAGGGCAAGTGTAGAGTCTTGCATCTGGGGAAGAACAACCCCATGTACCAGTACAGGTTGGGGGTTGACCTGCTGGAAAGTAGTGAAGGGGAAAGGGACCTGGGGGTCCTGGTGGATAGGAAGATGACCATGAGCCAGCAATGTGCTCTTGTGGCCAAGAAGGCAAATGGCATCTTAGGGTGCATTAGAAAGGGAGTGGTTAGTAGGTCAAGAGAGGTTCTCCTCCCCCTCTACTCAGCCTTGGTGAGGCCGCATCTGGAATATTGCGTCCAGTTCTGGGCCCCTCTGTTCAAGAAGGACAGGGAATTGCTTGAAGGAGTCCAGCGCAGAGCCACAAAGATGATTAAGGGAGTGGAACATCTCCCTTATGAGGAGAGGCTGAGGGAGCTGGGTCTCTTTAGCTTGCAAAAGAGGAGACTGAGGGGTGACCTCATCAATGTTTACAAATATGTGAAGGGTAGGTGTCAGGATGATGGAGCTAGGCTTTTTTCAGTGATATCCAGTGATAGGACAAGGGGCAATGGGTGTAAACTGGAACATAGGAAGTTCCACGTTAACATCAGGAAGAACTTCTTTACTGTAAGAGTGACAGAGTACTGGAACAGGTTGCCCAGGGGGGTTGTGGAGTCTCCTACACTGGAGATATTCAAGGCCCGCCTGGACAAGTTCCTGTGTGATGTACTGTAGGTTACCCTGCTCTTGCAGGGGGGTTGGACTAGATGATCTTTTTAGGTCCCTTCCAACCTTTGGGATTCTGTGATTCTGTGATTCTGTAATATTTAGTATAAAGTATTGCTTGAATGTGAGACCTCTAACCAGTGGCAAGTACTTTCCAAAACTAGTTCTAGCTTCCTAGAGTGACCTTGCAAAAAACCTGTTAATGTCATTTGCTTCCAAATATCATCTGTCCTTATAAGTATAGTGTGAAAGACTGACATGAGGATTTTCTAAAGCATGTTAGTAAGGCAGTGCATTGTGTTGTGGCTTGCTGTTCTGCTCAGGAGTGGATCCCATCACAATCTATTGCATCTATTACATTTTTTCTGTGTGATTTTTTGCATCATGTTGCAAACAGGATGGGTGCATTAAACATGGCATAACCCGCTGGTCAAGAGATGTGACTATCATGCTGCATTCTGCATTAGTGCAGCCTCATCTCGAATACTATGTGCAGTTCTGGGCCTCAAAATTTAAAAAGGATGTGAAGGTCCTTGAATATGTCCAGAGCAGGGCAAGAGAGCTGATGAAGGGGCTGGAAGGAATGTGCTATGAAGAACAGCTGAGGACTTCAGACTTGTCTAGTTTGGAGAAAAGGAGGCTGAGGGGCAATCTTATTGTTCTCTACAGCTTCTTGAAGAAGGGAAATGGAGAGGGAGGTGCTGAGCTCTTCTCTCTGGTATCCTTGGATAGGATAAGTGAGAATGTTTCAAAGTTGCATCAGAAGAGGTTTAGACTGGACATTAGGAAGCATTTCTTTAGCAAGAAGCAGGTCAAATGCTGGAACAGGCTTCCTAGAGAGGTGGTTGAAGCTCCAAGCCTGTCACAGTTTTAGAGGCATTTGGACAACACCCTTAATAATATGCTTCAACTTTGGGTAAGCCTTAAATTGCTCAGATAGTTGGACTAGATGATCATTTAGGTCCCTTACAACTGAAAATATATTTCTATTCTATTCTATTCTATTCAGTTCTGTTCTATTCTATTCTAAAGTTACTATCAATAGTAATTCTGTACTTCATTTGCATTTCATATGTTTCCACTGGCTTTCTTTTAAGGTCTAAACACATACTTTCGTAAGTCTGCCTTATACCATACATAGATAATGATGTTTGTCATATTCATCGGATACCTATTTCTGTTACACCACTTTGCCCATAAAGTTCTGCTGAGATTTCTTTAAACATTCTCAGCTACTGATTACTTTTAAGATGCACTTTCTCTTTTGAAAAGCAGGGTAAAAAATATTTTGAAAGACAAATATTTCATTCTTTATGCCTCCGTCACAAATGCTGAATTTCTTTCAATATGGCCTTAAGCCCAGGACAGGCAATATTCTGTAATGCACCAGTGACAGGATTAAGATCCAGTATTTCATGATCCATCAGTGTAGAAATGAGAGCTGTATACCATTGGCAGGACAGACCATTGGAAAGGAAATGGAATGTGTGCAGCACTTTCTATCAGTCACATCACTGCTGAAATATCAGACCTTACACTTGTTATATTATGTGTGTTAAAGCAATTTGTATTTAATTATTGCATTTCTACAATGTGTTAGTGATCGTTTCACTCTTCTTTAGATATCCACACAGTTATACTGCTGATATTAGAGAATTTATTTTACTGCTGGAGAAGGATGAAAGTGACACTAATAGTATTTCTTAAATCCAAAAAATATTTGCGTAGTCTTTTTTTGGTAAAGTCTAAGAAATACAAAGCATGTCTGAGAGATGAGAAACGGATTATATTGTCATTTGTTTGGCATGCATAAATTGAAGGCCAAATTGCTAAGTCATCGACTTGCACATAACAGCTCATTGTTTTTCTAAGGCCCATATTTTGAAAATAGATAAAATCTGTAACAGAAGAGTTCTGTCAGTAATGGGAAAATTCAGTGGTTACTCATTCTCATCACTGAAATTTTGTGCCTTTGCTTTCTGTGGATTCAGCTTCAAGCCACTTGTTCTTGCTTTGCTCTCCTGCTAGGTTAAATAGCTTCAGCACCTGGTGTTTTCTCCCTGCAAATGCACTTACATTCTGTAATATTTTCATAGCTTCATCTTCTTTATAAAAGTGGATGGATCCATTTTGTCCCTCACTGAAAAGGCATTTTCTACAACCCTCACATTATTCTGTATTCTTTTCTACACTGCTGAATTTTCAACAACTTTTTCTAGACATAACTCCTAGATCTCGATGCAATCTGCTTGGATTACTCTCACCATTACTGTATACAGCACAGTGATAGCAATGCACCAGGTGTTTATATTTAGTTGCTAGTCTACTATGATTCTTAGATGCTTTTTAGTCACTGCTTTTCAGCATACAGTCTGTCATACTTGTAGGTTTTACCTCTATTCTTAGTTTCTACAAATATTACTTTCATTTTGCATTACCAAATTATATGCTGTTTAGATAAAGGAGAAACTTACAAGTGAGACATTGTTCTGCATTATTTCTTTTTCTCATGATTATTTATGATCCTGCTAACTGCGTGGTCATGTTTAATAATGTTTATCTATCTGAGTAACAGAAATATTGAATAGAATGAGACCTCGAACCAGTTCCTTTAGGACTGCCTTAAAACCACTCCCAGTGAATGGAAAACTTTTCAGTGGTAGCAGTTCCTGAAGGTATTTCAGTTATATAGCATCTTACAACAGATCTTAACCAGATTGCCCTTGGGTCCAAGTTCTTAGCCTTCCCTGTCTGTCAGACCTTTAGCTTGATGATAGGGATGGTCCAGCCCCATTTTAGAGACTCTCTTGAATTTCCAGGATGAGTTTGACTTTGCTTGTTTGATAAATTAATACATTTTCAAATATTATTTCAAGCTCACTTGCATATATGAGCTTTGAGTATTAGAAGTTCCAAATAACAATGAATTCTGGCATTTTTGCACTGTATATAATCTCTTTTCATCTCTCTCGATTCCATTCTATCAAATATAAAAAAAAAAAAAAAAAAAAAAAAGAATAGCTGCCCCGTAACCTGGGTGGCTTTGCTGGGCAATACAATGTATAACACAGACCAGAGAGGACAGTGCACATCCTTTTGAGTGACTCCAAGATCAGCCTAAGATTCAGTGTATATACTGTCCATGGTATCTTTAACCTATTTACCGTGTGCTTTATTGATATTGTTTGATGCTCATTTATTAATCACAATGTAATGCAATGCATATCAAATGCTTTCAAAGTCTTTATATTAGGTATATATAATTCCATTCATAAGTCTTATGAAATAATGAGATCACTTTTGTTTGATGAGTTCTGTTTTCCATAAAATTTAAATTCCTGACATTAACTGCATTCCTAGTGTTTGGATTTCTCCACAATTTTGTTTGGTTTTAATGACAATCTAGTTATTCAGGTGTCTAAAAATGTATTTCTTTAAGGCTATTACCTGAGATGATCACATATCTATTCTGAATTTTCCCTACCCTTCTGGTGTTTTTATATAAACATAGATCATACTATGTTTGCCAACTAACCAGCGTAAGACTCCTCACTATGAACAATGGCAATGTAAAGCTCTTTATCACCCCTATATGACTTAGAAAATAATGGAAATTCAATACATTCTATCTGATCTTCATCTGAGCTTTCAGTACACCACCATTTGGAAGATATTAGTTAAAATGAAGAATAGCAAAAATGCATAGAAATACAGGAGAACTAGCTGAAGACATTATGACAACACATTGGCAGAAAGACTTGTGATGGAAAGAGATTGCCTTTATAGTTCCTCAAGGATTGGTTTTGGAGGTTGACAGAATAGAATAGTTTAATTAATGATCTTGGCTGAAATAGTACAAATGTGGTAATGAAATTTGCTGATGACAAAATTTGGGAAGTATTATCAATACAAAGAAGAAATTGGATGATCTCAAGGACTGCAGTACTACAATAGGATTACATTTAATAATGAAAAGTGCTGGGTCATGCATTTAGGGACAAATTGCAGGAATTTCTTCCAGAAGCTGGGGGTTGATCAGTTGGAAATGACAATAAAGGAGAATGACCTGGGTCAGCCAGTGTGTGACAATAGGGCAAGGACGTGAAAAGGGCATGTAACGTAAGGATGTATATGGTAAAGTATTTCCAATGGAGAAAGGTGCGTATTGTGCCATACTTACTAGTACACTGCGGTAGTGAGACCTTCCTTTGGAATACTTTTAAACAGCTCTATCTGTATTTTCCCGATTTGTAAAATTAGCCTTTCTGAAGCAATAGATAACAGAACCAGATTTTTTTCTGCTTAAAAGCCTGCTTGTGTTTGTGCTATGCATTGTTGAAGCCAAGATGCTTGCCCTAAATATTTTGATTTCAGTGAATCAGCATTTTTTTTGCAAACCCCTTGCTCGGGAATTTTTCACATTAAGCTTCTGTGGAACTGGGCTTTCAGTTTAAAATGAGGGAGGGAACTAGCATGTTGCCAGCCTTCTATCATGTTTCAAAGGAAGATTGCCGTGCCGTTTTGAACAGTCATTACATATCCAATAAAGAGTGATGAGACACTGATGAAATGTTGCAACACAACATGGGCATTTTGCTTTATGTAATAGAACTCCACAGGTAGCAATCACAACCCTATTCACATTGTTCCACAGGGAGGAAAAAACCCTCCTGCATGCCTTTACAGCTGAGATGGCAGGTACTTTTATCACTTGCTCACAGCTGTATATTGCATTTTTTAGCCATGGTATTTACTCCATCATTGGACTAGAATACTTTGGGGTTTTTTTTTGTGCATGTGTGATCGTGCATGGGAGGATGGATTGAGCAGCATATCTTTAGGAAGAACAAAATATAATAAAGTACTAGTGAGAGCTGCAGGGTCTGATTTCTGTTACCCATTCAAAGGCTTCACAACTCCAGCTGAAGTTTGAATTTTTTGCTTTTGAAAATGATGTTTCGGAAGCAGTACTTCTAATGCTTATCACTTAGTTCCTGTCTCTCCATTCCTAACATGAGCCAAAAAGGAATAGATATGCCAGATATATGCCTTTGTCTGCTCTCCAACAGATCTTTCCTTGTAAATTCATGAAGGACAGGGAAATGAAGGGCAAATGAAAACAAAAGCTAATGCAGTTTTTGTGTAAATGGTCAAACCAGGTATTTGATGCATGATAGTGAAAAGGTCTTAGAGGAAAAGAGGCAAGAAAAGAGAGACACCGGCAATTTTGAATTAAAAATATATTTGCAGTATGTAAAACTCCACAGTTATTTTGGTTAGCAGCTGCAAAGGCGTAAATCAGGTCTGAGAATTAATCCAAAAGAGGAAGTAATACTTCCAAAGAGGTTTAAGTAAACTACTCACTAAATTCCTTGACATTGATAGGTTAGTTGAAGGGTATACATTTCAAGTGAAACATCAGTTAACTAACCGATGTGTTCACTGAGTATTTAGCTTGTATTCAGCCTACATTCAACTTGCATTCACTGAGCAGTTTATAGAGAAAGCAAATCTTTGATCCATCCAAAATGTTAACTTAACCACTGTTGTCCACACAGTTCTTAGAGGCTTTTTTTTCGACTTCATTGTCTGGATAATTTTGTAAAAGTATGCCTTTCTTTGCCCATGTGCAAAGGAGGAGCTACCGGAGATGGCTTTCTGGGTTCTGCTGTGCTGCATCTGCCTTTTCCCCTTGAACCGTGTGTCCTGGGTTCAGCTGTAACAGGTATTTTTCTCCTTCCTAGTAGCTGGTGCAGTGCTGTGTTTTCACCTTTAGTCTAAGAACAATGCTCATAACACACTGATGTTTTAGTTGTTGCTAAGTAATGCTTACCTCAATCAGGGACTTTTCCATCTCTCATTCTCTGCTGATAAGGAGGGGCACAAGAAGCCAGGAGGAAGCAGAGACAGGACACCCCATCCAAACTAGCCAAAGAGATATTCCATACCACAGCACGTCATGCCCAGTATGTAAACTGGAGGGAGTCACCCAGAAGGCCAGATCACTGCTTGGGTCAGGCTGGGTATCGATCAGCAGGTGGTGAGCAATTGTATTTATTTTGAATCTCTTGTGTTTATGGCTTTTTTTTTTCCCTTCCCTTTTTTGTTTTATATTCTTTCCCCTTTTATTTCCCTGGTCATTATTATTATTGGTGATAGCAGTAGTGGTTTTGTGTTATATCTTAGTTATTGGACTGTTCTTATCTCAACTTGTGGGGTTTACATTCTTTTGATTTTCCTCCCCATCCCTTTGAGAGTGGGGAGGGGAAGAAGGTGGGGAGCCAGTGACCGGGTGTGTGGTTGTCAGTTACCATCTGGGCTTAAACCACGACATCATGACACCTAAGAGAGCACGGTGGATAGACATTGGAGGCATTCTCAACTAAACCTAAAGAACCCAGTTTGAAAAAGATCCCATAGCACATTCATAAGGCAAAAGTTGCTTTTTCTGGTACCCTGTAGTGGGGGGTAAAAAGCATGGCTACCACAGCTTCCCTTGAGTTTCACACTAGGAAGAAATGTGTGTGACAGAAACTTCCATTTGTTAGTGGAAGGAAGCCACTAAAGAGTGTGTTGCAACCTTTTTTGCTGATTCCTGGGGAGCCATCCTAGTTGAAGTTAGGAATGTATCAGCCATCCCACTTGAAGTTAAGAATGTATCAGTGAGTGTCATTACCTGCTCCAAAGGAAGAATCTTGACCAAAACAACCATATTGGTATCTTAACCTTCTGTATGCCCGATCAGTCCACAGAGTAGGAATAAAATGGTTTGTCTTGAATATTATGTATCAGATCTAATCACACTATTAGCACTTGATTTCTTTTTCAATTATTCTCCCGTCTTGCTTAAGATTTTAATTACAAATTTGCAAATTAACTTGTCTAACCAGCAAAAGAAAGAAGAGAGACACCTTTGGAAAAGTTTAAAACAACCTCTGTTGACATTTGCAATAGTATGCTATTCAAATAGCTGCTGGCTAGGAAGGGAAAGGGAAATCAGCCAAGATAAAGTGACAAGGGAGACTAGCAGCAAGAAAGAAATATTTGCTGCTTGCAGACTTGACTGGTTGATTTGACCAGAAAAATAATTACCAATCTCCTAACCCTTAAGGAGACAGTATTGCAGCATCATGCATCACAAACACTGCTTTTGAAAATCAGTATCTCAGAAGCAATAACATTTGACTTGGAATGTTCATGATTTTGAAGTAGCTTTGAATTCTCCTTTTATCTGTGATACTTTTCACTGTAATTACTTCTATCTTTTCTCCCTAATTAGTGAGTAGGCAGATGGGCAGACTGTATTAAATAATGTCCTAATCATAACTTGGTTAACATGATAATAAAATGATGTATAATATCACAAGTTCATGTTTATAGTTTTGCCCCATCACATACAAGAGAGGAACTTAAAGGCTATGCATGGTTTACTGTGCTGAGGATGTGAATAAAATAATAACCATGAGATAAATTTAGTGTGGATGCTTGCATCTATATAGTGATTTTTCTGATTGAGGTTATGACCACTGCAGAGGGTTATGGTTTTTATGTTTTGCTGTGCCAAATTCCAGAAAGCAACTATTTTATTGATAGCAAGTTATTCACTGAAGTTAGTGTCCTTTCCTCTTTGTGGCCACTCTGAAAAGAATAGCTATACAGACAAGAAAAAGAAAACATTCTGTACATAAAATAGAGCAGTATTTGCTTTGAGAGTATTGCAAGCATGAAGAAAACTTCAACAAAACTGAGTATTAGTTTTTCTTGAGCGGCAATTAAAATCAGTGTTTTGCATGCGTTCAGAGATAGTTAAGCAGAGAATTTTGTTTTCCTGGAGTTGTTGAGGCACAGAGTAAGCAAAGCTCCAAGGTGATGAAAACAGTTTTTTGACAGATTTTTTAGCAAACAGCACTCCTGATGAAATTTCTGAAGGACTTTTCAGTCTTTCACATTGACTAACTTACCTCGAGTCTTCTTTTCTTAAATATTTCTGCCGTCATGCAAAGCCCAGGCTTAGCTGTATGTAACAAGTTTGAGGTCCACAGATAATAATACATTCAGGTTGGTGCCATAACATTTTTTTTTTCAATATTTTGGCTATATCATCATAAAGGTAAAGGCCTACTACAGCTGGAATTTATTGTATTATGTTCCAAATGCAGAGTGTTGACATACCTGATGTTTTAAACATTTTCAGAGATTTTAATGATTTTCATTATTTTTAATATTAAAAAATTGTTTCAAGTTGCTTATAAAAGATGCCTTCTTGATGTTCTGTCCCAGTTTTAGGAAGCAAACTTATTTCATCTTGTTGTGTAAAAAACATATTATAAATTACATAAGAGAGATGCTTTTATCTAAACCTTTTGAAGGTGCTTGTACATATAAGGAGGTATTTCCTATTATAGTTTGAATATAGCAAAAAACCCCACACTTGACTGCAAAGAGCACCTTTGCTTTGCATTCTGAGTGGAGTACAAAGCTCAGTATACCTATGTGTTATAAAATCAGAATCAAGTCATGATGAAGTTGGGGTTATAAGATCAGCAATGTTTTCTTTCCTTTTTTTTTTTTTTTAATTTATTTTTTTCCTATTATTCTTACACAGTTCCAAGCACAGTGGTTGTCTGGTTGAAGTGTGGGATCCCCAAATGCTATCATAATAAATAAAAGAGAAAAACTGTTATTCTTCCCATTGGTCATTCCTTTCTAATGCTGCCCTCAAATATTAACTTTATGCTTTCTGTAAAGAATGCATGATACTTAAAGTGTTCCATTTGGAAAAAACCCACACCCCCCTCCAAAAATTATAAACAAACCCCAGTGAATCTGTTCTGTTATATCTGTGTGACAGACATACAGCTAGGACTCATGGACAGAAGAACTGCAGAACATCCTGCCTCTTGTTGTGTACCACCATATGTCTGATACTCATTATTGTTATAACATAAATTGCTCTGATAAGCTCCATCCTTATTTAACTATAGTATTTTCTTTAGTGCAAGTTGAGACATATAGGTATTGTAAAGAAACAGTTCTACACATCATTTGCACCTTTTTTCGTCCCAATTTATACCAAATTTTCTTTCATGAATGTGTAGCACTGTTTTCAGGGAAGAGTATTTAGCATGAAACTCAGCAAGTGGGCTTATACAGTGAGTTCATGAATTTTTAAACACTGTAAACAGTGACTATATTAAATAATCTCTTTATGTTCCATGTAATTTGATAGAAATGTGGGATAACCATTGTGGAATAATTCGGATTCATAAGGTGTAGCTCTATGTTAGATTAACAAAAGAGCTGTTTTTAAAAAGCACTCTCCTACACTTTGTTTCTTCTGCCTTGCTATCTCAAATTATTTTTCCCCTCATATTATGTAAGTTTGCCTGTGTTAAGTAAAATGTCTGGATAGTTAGTGATCAAAAGCCTCAGTGAGGCATTATGAAGTAATGCCTGTTGTTCTATGAATGCCCCTCTTTTTGATGTTCCTCACAAAAATTATTATTTTTTATCATATATTATCTTCCCATCAGCAAAGAGGAATGCTAGTCATAATCTGTGTGCCAAGTAGGATACAAACCCAGAACAAAAGATAATTCCTAAGCAGTTTACAGTCTATGCACAGGACAGGAGAAAGAATGCTTAAGACACAGTGATCTGTAAATCAAAGTTTCAACAGGTGACTTGAAGGAGGAGAAAGAAAGTCTTTGTAAACGCCTAGTGAAAATTCGGCATGATTTTGACATGGGACGAGGTGAAAATGTTGTTAGAAAATTGAGTGGAGGTTCAGAGGTCTGACAGTGAGGTCACTGTAGGCTGACCTTATGGGACAAATGGAGGTGAAAGTTATCTTTTCCGAACTCAGTGAGAGCTGTTAGGTCAGGAGTGGACTGGACCTTTGAAGAGAAACATGTCCTATTAGATAATATTAAAATTAATGTGTTATTTCTAACTGTTACAAGAACGAAGAAGGGTCGTGAGTTATCAGTGTGACACTGGTAGTGTTCAAGCCATAATTGGTCTGAATTTTACTTTTGTTTGTGGGCAATACTACAGGCTGGTTAGGATAACACAACATGCAGCTTCCGTTGTATTCTCAAAGGACTGTATGTCTGAAGAGTCTGAAAACACTACAGAAACCACTTAAAGCAATGATGCTGCTTCTAGAAACAGACTGCAGGTAATATTTCTGAAAAAAACCCTAAACTGTCCATGAGTAACTACTTTAAACAAATGTTTATATTTATTTGAAAACATTTCTATGGGACTTGGTTCTGTCATCTGGAGAATAATGTATGCAGGCTTGGACTAGAGCTGTACTAACTTTTTCATGTAACTGCCATAATTTTAAGCATAAAAGTGGATATAAACTACATATTTAATTTTCTGCAAATGGATCTTAAAAAAAAATAAATCACAGTGTCAGTTGCTGTTGCAAATCTGTGGCTTGCTGCTGGAGAAATATTTTGAAACAGAAAAATGTCATTTTGTTTTATTATGTAATTCTGACATTACAGATGCAAATAACATGTAACATATTCTGACTTTACTGTTATGAAATATTTTAACCATGAAAGTTTGAGTAAACCATATTAGGAGACATATCCCTGAACATTCAAGAAACCGTCACCAGTATCTGCACTGACACAGTGCAGAGGCCATGGATGTTTTCAAGTCTAGGCCTGACGTGTACTAGCAATGTCATTTGCCATCTTTCTGAGTGCTCAGGAGATTGCTAAAGTAGTGGTCTGCTGCTTGTGCCTGCTGTCTTTGTTTCCCCCTGTTTCCTCCATGTTCATTTTTGAGAAGCCAGGGTTTTATGTTATGTTTAGAATTCTTAGCAGTTCTTCAGTAAAGACTGCTACTGCAGTCAGTGAGACCAAGCATCACCATAATTCCTGGTGCTCAACTAGATATGATTGTGTCAATAGGTGCTTTTATTTTCTCAGCACTGAGGATTTCTTTGAGCTTCATAGACAGTGAAGCAAGTGTGCTGAAGAAATGCCCCAGAGAAAGGAATGTATGTATGTCTATATGTATTTTGAGCAACAGTCTGAGATCTACTCTGAAAGCAGCTAATACATAACTTTTTATTTTTGAAAATTTGAATGCTCAGAAAATAAACTCCTGATTATCCTTGATACTTTGCAGTTCACCTGGTGTACTGTCTTCCTATCCATTAACTTCCAAATCCTTTGCATGTTTTTGATTTCCCTCTTGCTGCTGCTCCCTGCCTCTAACATTTGTAAATCCCATGTTCATCACTTACTCCACAGTCTTTGGGGAGGAAGGAATCAGAACTCTAGTTACTTGAGGAAGATCAGAGATAGGCATGAGGAAGATCAGAGACTAGCTTCAAGGGACATGTGGATGGCGGAGATGGACTGAATGAGCTAATTGTTTGGAGATAGCTGTGGCAATAAAACATATATACATACTGCCAGTGGAAGAAAGCTTTTATTTATTTAAACTGAGTGTTCAGTGAATAATACATAGAATGTATAATAACATGAATAAATACATAGAATAAATGCAAGCAGGATAAGCTAAAGCTTCATTTGAAAATTTGTGTAAGTATAAAAATGTGTGTATATAAACGCATACTGAGGTTAATTTCAGTATTGTAGGTAGGAAATATGCAAACACTGAAATGTTTTCCCCCAGATTTGGCCTGTATACTGGTATACTCTGATGGTGTCTGAAGTGATTAGTTTATATTTATTAGGTACAGGAAGAGCTGTGTGATACAGTGAACCATGGGCCATCTCGTCTCAAACTTTCATGGGACTTCAGGAAGTCTGGTATGGGAGAAAAGTAATCCAAAGTCATCTTTATTCTAAAAATACAACTCCAGAGTTTCTCTGTGTGATCACATTTTAGACAAGATTCTGTGGCAGAGAATGAATTCTGGCTTATGTATTATTGGAATGGCACAGTTTGCCTATTCATTACTTACCTAATGTACATGCCAGTGTTTTTTAACATAATTCTTAATATTTTAGCATGTGATGACATCAGTTTGTGGAGGACTAGAATAGTGTATTCTTCCTTCAGGAATTAATAAACACAATCTCATATGCAGTCTATGACTGGTCAGCCAACACATATCTTACTGTTTCTATTTTACTCTGAAGCATAAAACCAATCTCCACTTCTACTTTCACTTAATAATTCAATTATAGAATCATAGAATCATAGACTAGCTAGGGTTGGAAAGGACCTCAAGATCATCTAGTTCCAAGCCCCTTGCCATGGGCAGGGACACCTCACACTAAACCATGCCACCCAAGGCTTCGTCCAACCTGGCCTTGAACCCCACCAGGGATGGAGCATTCACAACTTCCCTGGGCAACCGATTCCAGTGCTTCACCACCCTTACAGGAAAGAATTTCCTCCTTATATCCAATCTAAACTTCCCCTGTTTAAGTTTTAACCCATTACCCCTTGTCCTGTCACTACAGTCCCTGAGGAAGAGTCCATTCCCAGCATCCTTATAGGCCCCCTTCAGATACTGGAAGGCTGCTATGAGGTCTCCACACAGCCTTCTCTTCTCCAGGCTGAACAGCCCCAACTTTCTCAGCCTGTCTTCATACGGGAGGTGCTCCAGTCCCCTGATCATCCTCGTGGCCCTCCTCTGGACTTGTTCCAACAGTTCCATGTCCTTTTTATGTTGAGGACACCAGAACTGCACACAATACACAACAATTATTGTTTTGACACCAAAATAAAACAAATGGATTTTATGGATTCAGAAGTGGCTTTCTGTGGGCATTTTTACGGATGGAGCTTTGGTTACCTAAATGTTCAAAAAGGCAGTTGTGAAAATAATGTGAACTTATGTGAAGTAGAATTTAATTTCTAAATAGCACGTTTTTCCTGTATTTGGAGCTAAAACTCTACAATTTTACATACCTAAGATGGAGGCAGACTACTCAGTACCTGCCTGGAACCAGCCTCTCCATTAGGAGCAAAAGCCCTCGTATAATCCATACAAGAACCCCTGGAGCAAGCTTCCTCTTAGCTGGCATAGCATAGTAGGATGACTCTATAGCAACTTAAAACTATTTGCTGATACACTGGAATGACAAGATACATTAATGATTTTATATCAGCAATGTAAAATTTGTTGTGTTAATTGATTACCAAAGGTAATGATATTACTGCCATGATTACGTTACAGTTTTGCATCGTATCTGGTATTTCACAATGATGTATTAAAAAGCGGACTCCTCATTTTTTTTGTATTAATATATTATGTGTCTCAACATTTATTGACAAAAAGTAGCATTATTTTCTTTTCCAATATGAATAAATGAACTTTCTATGCCTTCTCTTGCATCTTGAACCCATACATAATGAAGAGTATTACAGGACCAGATGAAGACCCAGCAGGGGTAAGTAGCAGTGATTAGACTTGTTAGTAAAAAAAGACTTTAGAATCATGGCTCCAAATCATAATAAAAGCTTTAAATGTGTTTGTTCTATGAATTTTCTAGCTATTAGAGATCAGGCCTAGCCTGGCCCACCTTCTGACTATTTTGTTTTCAGCAGATCAGTTTTGAAGACAGTCTTTCACCTCACAGTAACTGAAACCAGGTGGTTCATCACACACCTCCTAGGATAAGCTCAAGGCTGCTCCATTTTCTAACCATTTGGTGAGTTCTCTAACAGCTAGTCATTATACAAATGGTGTACAACCTACCATCATAGCAGATGAAATTGCTTCTGTTGTTGACTACAACTAATTTTTCAGGCTTCTCAAAGCATAGAGATTGGGTTCCTGTGTGCTAACGCTGGTTAACAATTACCCATTAGGGGAGAGAGAGCATATCTCTCTGGAAAAGGCACTCAGCATATGTACTAGGGACTTGAATGGAGCACCTAGGAAATCAGGCAAGCAGAGATAGTAAAAAAATACTGATATGCTTTTGGGGATTTCTCTTTGGGACTTAGACATGGGTATTAAGCAATTATGTCTGAGCTTAAACAGGACTAAATAAGCTCTCTTGTGTGCAACTTTAAAAACAATTATCTATGTTTGAGAGCTATTTGAGTATATATAAAATCTAATTAGAATAATTTGAGAATCATTCTGATGCTTTTGCAGGAATAGACAGATAACTCTTTTTAAATCATTCTTTTGAATAACAGCAGTTTTACTGAATATAGGTGTGTTGTTACTTCTTCATACTGAAAATCTAGTGAGTTGTCCTGCAAATAATCAAGACTTGTGATAGCAGAAATCAGAGAATGAGGAAACAGTTTGAGTTGGAAGGGACCTTAAAGATCAGCTTGTTCCACTCCCACTGCCATGGACAGGGACATCTTCCACTAGACCACATTGCTTAAAGCCCCATCACACCTGGTCTTGAACACTTCCAGGATGGGGCATCCACATCTTCTCTGGGCAGCTGGTTTCAGGGTCTCACCACCCTCACAATAAAGAACTTCTTCCTAATATCTGATCTAAATCTATCCTATTTCAGTTCAATATAATTAGCTTTTGTCCTAGCCTTACATGCTCTTACATGCTCTTATGCCTTACATGCTCTAAGCATGCTCTTACATGCTCCTCTTATTTGGAGAGGAACTTTGGAAAGTTCCTCTCCAAATTCTTGTAGTTCCCCTTTAGGTACTGGGAGGCTGCTCTAAGGTCTCCCCTGAGCCTTCTTTTCTCCTGCCTGAACAAGCCTAACTCTCTCAGCCTGGCTCCAAAGGAGGGGCTCCAGCCCTCTGATCATCTTCATGGCACTTCTCTGGACTAGGTCCAACAGGCCCATGTGCTTCTTTATGTTGGGAACCCCAGAGTTGCATTCAGTACTCCAGGTGGAGTCTCGCAAGAGTGGAGTGGAGGGGGAGAATCCTGTCCCTCAATCCCTCAATCAGGTCAACCTGCTGATCAGGCTCCTTTTGATGCAGCCCAGCATACGGTTAGCTTTCTGGGCTGTGAGCACACACTCCCAGCTCTTGTTGAGCTTCTTATCAACCAACACCCCCAAGTCTTTCTCTTCAGGGCTGCTCTCAGCCCCGTCTGCCCAGCCTGTATTTGTACTTGGGATTGCCCTGACCCAGATGCAGGACCTTGCACTTGGCCTTTTTAAACTTCATTAGGTCTGCATGAGCCCACCTCTCAAGCCTGTCAATGTCCCTCTGCACAGCATCCCTTCCCTCCAGCATGTTGACTGCACCACATAGCTTGGTGTCATTACATTGCTTGGTGTCACCCAGCTTGGTGTTTTTATCAGTGGTACTCATGTCTTTGGGGGGGTACTCTATTCCAGTGGCCTCCAATGCAGGGTATGCACACACCCCAGTGGTGCTCAAGGCAATCCACTGATGTGCAAGAAGAAAATATTTTTTACCATTGATAAATAATTTTTTTATCAATATATGTAATATATTAGTATGGGAGTAAATGTATTTCATTTCTAAATAAACAAATAAACATATATTGGGTAACATGATTTAGTGTGAGATGTCCCTACCCATGGCAGGGGGATTGGAACTAAATGATCTTAAGGTCCTAACCCTAACTGTTCCATGATTCCATGACTCTATGTGTGTTCAGAAATTTTTTACTGATAAGAGTGTACAATCAAAACAATTTGGAGACCACTGCTCTAGTGTATGTGTGACAGACTTTCTTTCTGTCTGGACTAATAGTTAATAGTCAAAGAATAGTACCACCCACAGAAAAAAAGTATCGTGAGAAAGAAAGGCTCCTAAGAGTCTGATGCGTAGAAAGACCTCCGGCAATTGCAAGGGTTTCTGTCACCCACATTTCTTTTTGTATTTCTAATATGTCCATATTAAATATCAGAAGCCTTTCCCAGTAAGTGCCATTCATGTTAATCACACAAAACCCTATGATAAATGGGCTCTCCCACATGATAAAAGTTTCACTGAAGAATTCCAACAATCTCTTGCCTGAAGTTCTCTGATTTATTTTATTTTCAAGTATTTATTTACTTAGAAGTCATTACAATTCATTGCATTGCATAAAAGTGATGGGTACTGCACTAGGGAATATAAATTATATCTGTGGGGCAGACGAATGTATTTATCATTCTTGTATACATGTGAGCTTAGTTTTACACTCTGGAAGCTTTGTGGAAGAACATGACTGGATGACTTCTAAAATTAATGATAGGTTCGGTGCAAACCATAGTTTAAAGGATTATGTACATACACAAGCCTATTGAGGCTTTTTGTTCTCTATTAATTTTTTCTCCTGCATGTCCAACAAATAAAAATTTTATGCATTGAATAGTTGATGCTGCATTTTACATAATGTTAATAAATTCAGAAAATACAAAAATGGCAGTTAAGTGTCAGCAGCTCTGCTTGTCTATGACATGATGAATACATCTATCACTTTTACAAGAGCGATGTGCATGCAGGAATCTATATCTCATGTTTACAAATACTTTGTACTGATTTGCCTTTGATGTTGTTTGTATACGAGGTACTTTTGCCAGTACAAGCAAGGTGGCTTTTAATATGGGCATGAAAAATCTCAGCTCTTGTGTGAGCAAAGAAGAATGTAATGGACATTATGCCATTTGAAGAGGACATAAATTTACATCAGCAGCAACGCTCCTTCTGTTTTTATGGACAATATGGACATAGTGTTTTAGTTCAGATCAAGAAAGAACTTCTGAAGTGGACCTCCTGGCATCTCCCGATTGCTTTCTTTAGTTCATACAGTGGAGTGGCCTTAGTATACATGAAATAGATTTTAGATTAAATAAAAACTGGAAGATGATGTTCAGTTGCAAATGAGCATTTGGGCAATGGGACCAGATTAAAGCAAGTTCAATATGAAAAAGCCATGGATATCCAGTCCCTCCCACAGTTTCACTCTGCAGATCTTCTCCTGTTTGTCTTAAAGACTTTCTAATGTGGACATAGTTTTTGTATCTCCTTTGGAAACGTATTGGTTTCCAATGCTGTTGTGCCAATATAGCTATCAACGCAAAATCATAGAGTCAACTAAGAATCCTTTAAGATCATCAAGTCCAACATTTACCCCAGGACTGCCAAGTCCACCAGTAAACCATGTCACTGAGGGCCTCATCTATGCGGTTTTTGAACACTTCCAGGGATGGTGATTCCCCCACTGTCCAGTAGTCCACTTCAAAACACAGGTAATTTTGTATGTGAAAGTGAAGCACAGTTAACTAACCAGTGTGTTAGTCAAATGTAATAGTTAAGCACACACACCAGCATGTAAATACACTGTGAGCACAAGGAAATTAATCAGTTGGCAGATGTTTCCTTCTTCCCTTGGTTAGATATTGCACCCCAGAGAGGTGCGATGGCGTCCATTCCGTCACCGCCTCTCAGTGATTTACACAGCAGCAGAAAAGAGTCAGGAGCACAAGTGATTTGATTCTATTGCTTTTAATTCTTTTTAAAACATAAAATTTCTGTTTAGTTTTAAAAATAATTATTAAGAAAAGGTGGGAAAACCCACCCCATTCACCTAAATGCAAATGATTGATGGAAACTCTTTCTGAACCTCTCTGAGTATTTTATATCATAGTCAGATTTTTCTAAAAAGAAATACATAAAATAATAAAAAAAAGTATTTCCTTCAGACCTGCTTTGTAAAACTACCTGGGATGAACATTTTGACTTGTACATGG
Organism: Lathamus discolor; assembly: GCF_037157495.1. Classification (NCBI taxonomy): domain Eukaryota; kingdom Metazoa; phylum Chordata; class Aves; order Psittaciformes; family Psittacidae; genus Lathamus; species Lathamus discolor. The sequence goes on from NC_088888.1 coordinate 87,724,039, forward strand.
AGTTTTATGTCAGTACTGTATGCACAGTGGTAGGGCAGGGGCTCTGTCTTACAAGTCATGTTGGGAACCCCAGATTTGGACTCAGTACTCCAGGTGGCGTCTCACGAGAGTAGAGTGGAGGGGGAGAATCCTGCCCCTCAATCCCTTGACCTGCTTGTCAGGCTCTTATCTCTGCCTGCAGAGTCCTACCTGGAACACCTGAGCAAGTGTATCGAGGGCTAATAGTCTGCTACCAGTGATGGTCCAGAATAGATCTAATTTTCTTTCTCCCATGAGCTAGGGGAGAAGGAAAGAGAACAACTTGAGACATGGTATTTATGCTCTTCTGCACACTCAGTCAAGTGCTTAGGGCTTCAGTGTCTGTACTGTGCATCTCTGAATAGTTATTAATAGCAAAAATGATACCATGGTAAGCTCCAGAAAATCTGAAAATATGTTTTACTTTAGATCTTTCCTCTCACCCTGTCTTATATCAAAAGAATACCTATTTTAGCAGCCACTTTTAACTTCAGCTTTCAAACTTTTGGAGTGAAATAGAGTTATCCTAGGTACAAAACTCATGTTTGGTTTTATTTGAAACTTCCTGTATCTTTTTCTTTGGTCTATTTTTTTCCCATAATATAAATAGAGCTGCTAATAATGCTTTGCACCACTGTCACTGAAGAGGTGTAGTAGTTTTTCATTATAAGCCTACCTTCCATGTTTTATCCTAAGAAATCCCTAGAAATTGTCCTTTCTACTTCAAAATTTGCATGAAAGATTTGTGGCTAGAGGTTAGCTTTTGACCAAATTTGATAACATTTAAGTCAGTCTTCTAATTTAGTTTTTAATAAAAGGTGGTAGCGAAAGGTGACATAATGATGGATGCCTGTACTACAGTGTGTCAGGGCTTTTCAGTTGCCTGACTTTCTGCCAGCAATTGGACATGTTGTGATCATAAGTGCCAAGGAGCTAAAACAAAATGACATTTCTATTTTCTAGTGCTGGCAAAACTGAAGTTTGAATGCTCAGAAAACACCTATGACCGCTGTCTCCCTTAACACCTGACTTATTCTAGTAACTAGCCTCTAATACATTTTAAGGAGTTTGAAAATGAATCAAAATGAAGCCCATAAACTTGGACAAATGAAAAACAATCCTGCTTTCCTACCGCAGGCTATAGACAGAAAACTTTTTTTGTTGTTTTTTTGCACCAGAAGGTGCTGATTTCTTACTGATTTTCTTTCTGATCCCAGAAAGAAAAGCACTCAGACTATGCAAAGTGTCACCATTTTTTGGTGTTAACACTATAAAAGAAAAGAGAATAGTGTAGATAATCTTATGTCTTCAAATACTGCGAACCCCTAGCTGCTAATCATCTGTGGTGTTACAGCATGAGAATTACATGGGACCTATCCTTAACAATGGATCTCTTCCTACCCTTCAAAAGGCAAAAATAATTAAAAAAAACACCAGCAACAATTTTGCCAGTTTTTATGTGATATTCACAAGCGAAAGATACCGCGTGTTATGATTCAGAACCTGTGTGAAAAGTTCTCTGTGACTCTGCACTATCTTACCTCTCACGCATTACCCTCTGAAGGCAGCTATGCTTAGTTTATGGAGTTTATGTCTAGAATTTCTGGAGCTTAATCAGAGCAGCACACAAAATGGAAAGCTTTTAGGAATTTGTCTATTATGAACTGCTGGAGAACAAGCTTTTCTTCAGTGCCTTCAGAACTGTTTGGGTTTTTTTGCTCTGGAAGTTCCTCAAAGAGTTTGTTCTACATCTCCAGACTAAGGACTCATTAGATGGTCTGCATAGTTGCCCTAGGATTGCATTATAATTATGTATCAAACTCATTGTCCTTGGGCTATTCTCTTCCACGTACATGCTAGTATGTGAGCGTGGTGGTCTTCAAAGCTGTGTTTGGGGCCATATCCTCAGGTGCATAGAATTAGGACTATCTGGTGATCTGCAAAGCTAAATAGAACTGGGAACAGCAATATGAAGTTCCTTTCAGCTTTGGGGAAATAGGAGGCAAAATTTTACACAGGACTGAAAAGCAGGGGAGCAAGAAGCTGTTGGGAATGTTATTAAGGAACTAATGGCTGGGGTGGACTCAGCTAGCATAGTTTCAGGCATCAAAATTTCTTCAAGGGAGGGAGTCATCCAAGGATGCTAAAGTTGACTTCATTCACTATAAAATACCTTGGAAGCTGTAACTTCTACCTGAACAAGAAGGAAGGAAAAAGTTACAAATGATTCCTTTGTTACATATATCAATGTGGAGTTTGATTTCCAGTAATGGGCGGTGCTCAGATAAAGAGGAAGGTATTTATATCTGAGCTATAGCCAGTACTAATCTTTAAGCTCTATTTATATTTGATCATCTCTGATGCTTGGCTATCGATAGCAAGTTGGTAACAAAATCTTGCTGGATATTTAACAGTTGCCCATAAGTATTTATCATCTTATGGCACTAATGTGTTCCCCATTCCACAGTCAGACCTTCAGGGATCTGGGAATTCCAGGATGATACTAGTGTCAGAACTATTTGATGACTTCCTTTCAATCATGCTGATCAAAAAATCCCATATTAAGACAGGGCGATAACCTATGCATACTTGGAAGAAGCACACATAGATATATCATATTTCTAAGTATATTTATTACTGCATAGAAAGTATGAAGGGTATGCTCCCTTTATATCTCGGCTAAGCTCTCAAAATAGCAGCTATGTTGACTTATGTAATACACAAATCTTCTGCTGGGCAGGTGTTTTTGCAGAATGTAATCCAGAAATGAAACACAGAACTGGTGCAGATGCAACTTGAAACAAATTTCTTTAAAATTTGAGCAAATAGCCATGGAATTTGTTCAAAATATTTAGCTGGTTCTATCCATTATTACTTTCATTGAAGTTTACAAATACTTCAAATCATGAATAGTAAGAAAATAGTGCTGCTAATGTGAAACTTTGTTTTCGCATTAACCTAGGAGGGATTTAATTTGCTCTCGATGCACATACAATACTGCTTCAGTTATCATTAAAGAAGCAGAAAATGGGTAGCTTATTTAGAATATCCCAGTTGTACCTGTAATTGATAAACATCTGCAAAGACAGATACTAGTTTTCAGACAAAAATCATAAAATTGCTTGATATCTTGTATTGAATTTCAATGGGACTGAACTAATGGCTGGAAAGCATGTGAAATTACAGTTTTACATCTTTGAATTGTGAAATTACAGTTTTACATCTTCAAATTGTGACTATTTTCTGCTTCAGTATGAAGTAAATAGTGGCTTTTAAACATTTGTTTAAGGCTTGAGTGATCAAGGGTAAAGCACTGTCAGGAAGATACCACTGGAGCATCTTGTAAGTATGAATGAGCAGAGTTCATCCTGAAGAAGTCTAAAGGACAAACTTTTGGTAGAGTAAGATAGAGCCTTTCTTTCTTAAATGGAGAAAAGATAGTTTTGCCAGTCCCCTATGTACAGGACTTTTGGGTTATACCAGCATTCTGCCTTCCCCTGGGAAGCTGTGCACTGAAAGTGCATCCATCCAGTGACTTCACATTGAAATCAATGCATAGTGGAGACTGTGGGTATGACTTGTAAGCACTAAGTGACCTGTTCTTTAGAAGGTCATCTTCTCTTTAACTTACCCCATACCATAGCGTGTTATGGTAAGGCTGCTAACACTATGATGGCATGGTCTTTCCTGGGTGAGCCATGTTAAACCAAGTCAGTTGGAAGCTCATAGGGAAAATACATTTGCCAGGCTTGGAGACTATATTTCTTCAATCAAATGTCATTGAAATTCTTCTAATTTATCACTTAGAAGCAGATGTTCTGATGTTGATTACTGTTAGATTTAATTTTTTACTAATGCATAATTTAAACTCTACTTTGCCTCAGGTCCAGTCAAGGTTAATTTGTATTTGTAAACCGCAATGCAAGAAACAAAGTGTGTCTGTCCATTTGTGAAATGCCCATGACATTTTTTCTGCTCAAATCGAGCAATAGAAATACTTAGCCTTCTGGATAGGGACTTATTCCAAATGAAACAGAATATCTTCGTGATAATACTGCACATCACAGCTGTAGGTTACCTAAATAGGCATTATATCCATTACTGTTCTTTTACATTGTTCAATACAGCTATTATGTTCCATCAAAAATGGGAAAACGTATATTATGAGTAGCAAGAAAACCAGCAGGTTGATAATTGCTCTATGCTCACTAATGTGAATTACTAGCTGGCTCATCTATAATTGTAATTAACACCTCCTGCCTCAGCTATGCAATTAGCTGATGTTGCTACAAATTTTTGTTATATATTTAATCTTTATCTTGTTTGTCTGGCCTGCTCTTGTATTAAATTTATAACTAAATCTACATGGAGCTGCCATGGCAGTTACTCATTAGTCACATGAGGCCTACGTACATAGGGTAGCTGTATCTCTGGGGAATTCACCATCAACACACTCCATTCTGGTTTAGTAAATATGCCTGCTGTGTATCCTTTCCCATTTGCTGTATCTGTTCTAGCAAAGTGAATTCATGTTTTGAGCTTTGTGTGCCTACAGTCTACTTATGAACTTTTCTCATAGATATCATGTTTCAGGAAGTCCCAAATAGAACAGGTGAGAAATTCTGGGGCAAAACCAGTTTCTGCTAGGAACGTTTTGAGGGAGAGATGCCAAAGGCCCTGGTTAAGTTGGCCACCTTGCCTGCATACCTGGTTCCCAGCTCCCAGGCTCAGGAGCTGCCCAACTCCTTGACAGCACCCAGTGTGCGTGGCCACCAAGTCAAGCACCTTCCGCTTCTCACTCCTCCAGCCTTGGGGCTCCAGGGACAGCAGGCTGCCCTGCTCCCATAGCCTGCCATCTGCCTGGGAGCTCCCTGCTCTGGAGGGACTGCTCAGGGCCCAGCTTTGGCAGGCAGGCAGGTTGCCTGTGTTGGCAGGCAGGCGGGTGCTTTGGCTCTGGGGCTGCCCAGCTCATCTGCTCCAGTGCTGCACAGGTTCCCCTGCCAGATAGGCAGGCTCCCTGCATGGACACCTCCCTGGGCAATCTGGGAACCAGGGATCTCATGGAGAACACTTGGGGTTTGAAAGGAAGTGTACACAGGCAAATGAAGACATGGAGAGCAGGAGGATGAATTTGCAGTATGTTGCTGGCTCATGTTTGTTCTGTGTGAGGACTCCCCCTTGGCATGCAGGCAGATTCTGCTCTGGGGCTTGCCCACAAATGCAAAACAGCATGTGGACTGTGCCACCACAGCCTAGCTCACTGGAGGGTTTCTCTCAGTTCCAGTGCAGAGATGCCCTACAGCATTTATTTTACTTTATACAGTGGAAAAAAACCATATTTAAAATCATGTGTAGTATTGGGGGAATTTTCATCTGATATGACAAAAACTCCTTTTAGGCCAAAAATTCTGCTTCTGTAAAGCAAGCAAAGTATGAAAGTATGAAAGGTTCTTCCTTGGGCTCACCATCATGGAAAAGGCTCTCTGGGCACATAGTCTGGTGTTGTTTTGGACCAAGGAAATAAAGGAGAATAGATGGAGTTCAATACAGTTCTTTTCAGCTCAGAGATAAGTTTTTGACACTAGGTGGTACTACAGACAAAGGCCAATATTTGAAATCTTTAGCTCTAACCCTGGCATCTAATTTGATGGCCTGGTTATTGGCTTCCACAGCTCATATTATGCCTGAGATAAATATATTCTATTAGATCAGTTTTTGGAGTGTTGTGCTATGTGATTTCTAACTGATTGCAAAATTTATCTTTGTTATCAGTTAGGATTTTAGCAGGTAATCTTTCCAAAATCTGTGAAATTATTTGACATACTTTAGGGGTAAATCTGACACCGGGTATCACTTGCCAGTACAAAAAGGTGTGTGTAACATTTTGAGCCTCCTGTGTTCAATTCTGAATATATATTTCTCATGAGCAACACTGGGAATATTTTGCTGCTTCAGCTGCCCCTCAACACTTTTCACTATTTTTAGAATATGTTTTATGGCTTTATTTAAAGCATGGGACTCCATCTATCAAGGGCATTTCTGAAGATATTCTTATTTCTTTTAACACCAACATCCACTCTCAGATGATGAATATGTAATTTCCTTCAATTTTCATTCTTGTTTCTCAGTTTCTCTTTTTTCTCTTTCTGTTTCTCTGCAGCTACCTCAGCCTCACTCACTGCTAGAGCAAGGCTCTCTAGTCCTTGTAATGCTGTGCTTGTTTAGGAACACAGTCTTACAATTGTTACCCGAGTCTGTAGAAGCCATTACATGCTATTTTTGCTAACAGGTAAAGTGGGAATAAAACTTCTTTGGATGGTGAAATGCTCTTAATGACAGAAGCAAGGAACATTAGCCTTGAAAAATCTATAACTAATTTTTAAACATTATTTTCTTTTTTTTTTTTCCTTTTCTGTAGCATCCTGGCTTTTAACAACCCAGACCTTTACTGTGTTTATTACTGCCGAAGTTAAAATCAATGTGTACTAGCTATCTCTTCACAGGCATCACAATGAACTGCCTGCTGATCCCATGTGCTTCAAACCACCCTTACAAATTCTTTATGATGTAGACAGCAACACTAAAATGGGTACAATACGAGATGGCTGCTTTTTTTCCTGAAAAATATATAAGCAACATCATTAAAATTTCACTATCATGTGTACAAAATCTGTCCCCAACAGTAGATTTATGGTGAAAAGATTGTTTTTTAAGTAAATAAACATATTGACAAGCAACTGAAGAGCAGACAGGACACTTTTGGTCACTTTGTAACCTGACAAAAGAACTCGTTTGACACAATCATTTCAAAAAATGAAAGCAATACAAATTATGCTGTGTTTTTCCCAAACCTGTAAGCTTTTCAGGTTTAGCTTTGCTTAGCTGTGTATACAGTTACTGTATGTACACTTAGTTAGAGATTATCATGTACTGAAGTAAAACCGTAAATGTATGCAGTTGGATTTTTTTTAAATCTTTGTATTATGTAAATATTTTCAACTGTACATGTGAAAAAAAGGATTAATAGAAATAGATATATTAAAAATATTACTTCAGTGCACAACTATAGGCTCAAACGTGACTTGTATTTACTGGAGAACAGAAAACCTCAGTAATATCTCTAAATGAATTGGAAAAGATTTGTTCCTGCTTTTAAAAGTGAAAAGAAAATAATGCTGGCTAGGGCAAAGTTCAGACAATTAGGCTTAAGTTTTGTGTTCTTTCCTGTCCTAATTCCTAGCCACCCGAGGCTGCAAGATGAGGTATAGCTTGAGCTGGTGAGGTTTGTGTGGTGAATTCCAAGCATACGTAGCAGACCTCGATGTTACTGGTTATAGGCTGGAATTTTTAAGTGATGAGATTCACACATTAGGGCTCATTTGAATAATCATCTTCAGGTGATACCTAAGCTCACGAATTCTCAGCAATAAACTGTAACTTCACAACTCTTATTTATAAGTTGCTATCCACTGTGTGAAGAGAAGCTCTTGTGGCAGCTGATGGAAGCATTATCCGAAATCAAATGCAATGTCCCTGAAGGAAAGAACAGAGCAGTGACAGCTGCCACAACCCTTCACAGGGAGCACCATGCTCTGTGGGCTGACAAGGTAGGGCAGATGGAACCATAGCTTCATTCCTGTGCTTGAGGTGTCTGAGCATTTCTGCTGGTGTTGAGTGCTCTGGTTTTTATTTGCTGAGAGCAAAGACTATGTTTGGTTTTGTCCAGATGCTAAGGTTTGGGAAACAGAAACAAATCACATGTTGCCATGCAGGATAATCCTTCATATACTCCTAATATAGCTACTGAGGTCATCTTGACTGTACCTTGATTCATTTTACTGCTTAAACTGTTAATGTCTGCTTTCATATATTTTGCACTCACTTTCTCTTTTCTTTTTACTTAAAATGAGATTAAATCACAGAATCATAGAACAGTTAGGGTTGGAAAGGACCTCAAGATCATCTAGTTCCAACCCCCCTGCCATGGGCAGGGACACCTCACACTAAACCATCCCACACAAGGCTTCATCCAACCTGGCCTTGAACACCGCCAGGGATGGAGCATTCACAACTTCCCTGGGAAACCTATTCCAGTGCCTCACCACCCTTACAGTAAAGAACTTCCTCCTTATACCCAATTTTAACTTCCCCTGTTTAAGTTTGAGCCCATTACCCCTTGTCCTGTCACTACAGTTCCTGATGAAGAGTCCCTCCCCAGCATCCCTATAGGCCCCCTTCAGATACTGGAAGGCTGCTATGAGGTCTCCATGCAACCTTCTCTTCTCCAGGCTGAACAGCCCCAACTTCCTCAGCCTGTCTTCATACAGGAGGTGCTCCAGTCCCCTGATCATCCTCGTGGCCCTCCTCTGGACTTGTTCCAACAGTTCCATGTCCTTTTTATGTTGACACCAGAACTGTACACAATACTCCAAGTGAGGTCCCAGATGTCTCATAAGAATACATGTGGTAATAAAAAGTAGTATTTGGAGAAAGAATAGAGAGATTGTATTGAAATAATTTAAGTTCAGCAGCAGATTATAAATAAAATCAATATTGCAAGAGGATAGTAGCCTAATTGCATTTTAATTGCGTGACAAAATGCTTATCCTAAATTAATCCAAAACTGTAGTGCTAAACTGTGCTTTTGTAAAGAGAAAAAGCATCACAAACTCATAACTTCAGCTGGCTTCTGTGTGCCTCTTGTTCCTGAAGAGGTTTTGTCAAGGACACAGCTGGGGGGGCGCAGCTAGGCTGGGGCTCCAGCAAGGAGCTCTTGGTGCCTCAGTGTGGAGTGTGTCACTTAATTAGAAACAATCAGACTAACACCCAAACTGTTTCTCTAAGGCTTGGCACATGTACTGCATGGATTATTAGTATATCCTAACAAAGATTTTGTAAAACATTCTGAGTAATAATGACCTTGCTGGGGCAATACTGCTGGAGTTACCAATATTTGGATTGTGATCTTTTCTGTTCCCCTGCTTGAGAGATGTAGGGGAAAGCCTTTGCTGCTGGGAGTGTGAGTGGAGGAGACAGGTCTTGAGTAAGCCTCTGGATGAAGCTTGGTCCATCTGCCAAATAGACCCTTAGAGACTATCTTGGAGAGATTTCAGATTTCTCTGTGTTGTTCACTGCACTGATGATCTCCTTTTCCCTTCTAATTGCTTTGCAAAGTGCTGAAGAGGGGAGTCATGGAATATGAAGGACATGGAGCTGGGGCCATCAATGAATGCATTATCAGACTCCTCAAACACAGGAGTGCTGTATAGAATCATAGAATGGTTAGGGTTTGAAAGGACCTTAAGATCATCTAGTTCCAATCCCTCACCCCAGACAATGTCATCCAAAACCCTGTCCAGCCTGGCCTTGAACACTGCCAGAGATGGTGCATTCACATCTTCTTCTGTCAAATGTTACACAGATTTCATATGTTTACTCCTTTTTGGGCAATAAGCCATATCTGTCGAATGCCTGGCTCTGGTATTACCTACAGAAAAGTACTGTAGTGCTGTGGGTTTTTTTTCAAAGAAAATCTGATTTTTTAACAACACCATACTATTTCCGTGTGAAATAACTGGAATGCGTCTGTATTGCTTTTATAAGGAGCATAAGCAGACCTGGATAGCTAAACCAGGTTTCCTTTGTCATCTTCCAGTGTCAACTTTATCTTGTTTTCTCCATTCTACTTTCCTTCAACACTGTAAAACTGTGATGTCTCTTCTACAAATGACATATATAAAATATTACTTGTCTTGCTTATTACTAAGGGCCTTTTCTTCCTTCCCACCCCCCAACTTATCGTTGCCTAGGCAGTTATGTTGCAGAAGATGGCAGACATGCAAATCCATCAGTATATCCTTCAGATATTACAGACACTTATGCTGGAGCCAGGCATCATGGCCCTGCACTCTGTAAAGTAAAAATGCTGAGCTTCAAAAGCACTCAGGGAGCTGACTCCATTGATTTCAAGTACTGAAATATCTTAGAGACACCGAGTTTTAGGAAACTAACTCTCATTGACTTTCAATTAGGATCTTCAGAGTTAAATCTTACAAAATGCTGAGTATTCCTAAAATTCAGTGAGTAGCCACAGCTTTCCCTAAGAAACAATTGCATTTGAGGCTGCTCACCTCCTTAGAATATAGCTTGGCACTTTGCTGGGTCAAGCTTTTAACAATGCTTCTGTCAGGTTGCTATAATTAGTTTGAAAATTCATGGCCACTTTTGGAAGTGCTTGCAGGTCCTGAGTGTGCAGCTTCAGTATGGGACATTAACAATGGTTTAGTAAGAGGAAGATTTTATAATAGACAGCCAGTCATAATCACTTTATTATGAGGCTCTCCTAACAGCTCAGAGAAAGCTTTGTTGTTCTCTAACCATTTATACACATTTAAAAAGTGATTATTCTATCTCTTTTAAAGAACCACAGCCTTCTACTATATAAATAGTGCTTTGAGTGTTACAGAGTATTGACTCCACATACCATAATACAGCATTATGTCAATCCAGCTGCCAACTGCAGTACTTGTCCACATTTTCTGTATGATTAAGATCCTTATGAAATCTGTTCTATCTGGATGCAAAAAAACCCCACAAAAACAAACAGTCAAACAACCCTGTGATTCAAATGACAATGTTATTTCATCCTACAAGGAACATTTTCTCTTTTGTCAGGCAACTGATCTCATTTAAAAATAAGAAGAACTGAGCTGGTAAGTTTGGAAGAACTTGACTTTTAGCCTGCTCCCTGAAGTTCTCCCCAGAGCTATGTGTCAGGCATGGAGGCTCCTGGCAGGGCAGGATTTAGGCATCACAGGACAGAATTCCAGGGTGTGGTGTGCTGTTGTGGTTAAGCTCAGCAGGTAACTCAGCACCACACAGCCATTTGCTCACCACCTCACTCCCCTTCTTCATCTTTCATCAGGCAGGACGGGGAGGAAAATCAAAAGAATGTAAACCTCACCGGTTGAGATAAGAACAGTCTGATAAATAAATTATAATAGAAAACTACTATTACTACTACTACTACTAAGGATAAGGGAAATAACAAGGGGAGAGAATATAAAACTAAAAGGGAAAAGAAAACAACAATAAACAAGTGATGCACAATACAGTTTCTCATCACCCATTGCCCGATACCCAGCCCAACCCAAACAGTGATCTGGGCCTTCCAGATGATTCCCCCCAGTTTGTACAGTAGGCACGATGTATGGAATACCCCTTTGGCTAGTGTGGGTCAGCTCTACTTCCTCCCAGCTTCTTGTACCCCTCCTCACTGTCTTCTTGTGCCCCTCCTTACTGGCAGAGTATGAGAGACTGAGAAGTTCTTGATCAGGGTAAGCATTACTTAGCAACAACTAAAACATGGGTGTGTTATCACCATTGTTCTCAGAATAAAGCCGAAACACAGCACTGCACCAGCTACTGGGAAGAATTAAAAATAAGTGTTACAGCTGAAACCAGGACATGTGCTTAGCAGGCTAATGCTTCCAGCTTCTTTAAAGGAGCACAAGAAGTATGAGAAACCAAAAGGGTTTAAGGGTCTGAATTCCACCCTCTTCTGGGGACCATTTTTTTTCATCAGCATTTCAAGAAAGAAGAAACAAAAAACAAACCAAAAAACCCTGCACTGCAAATAAATAGACACTTTATTTAAGGATACCCTGAGAATACTTTGTTAATGAATATTATCAAAGGAGTGTTTCATTGTCAGGCATGAACTTTGTACCAAGCTGCTCATAAGACTGAATGAATGCTGACGATAAGGGCCAGAATAATAATTTGGGAAACTTTAAATTAAAAAGTGAGGTGCATTGACAGGTTCTTCAGGATTTTGCAATTTTTGCATCATCTACACAGTTTTCAAGATTGCAACTTTCAGCAACTCTTTAGATTCAGCTAGCTCCATTTTAGGCTTTCCAGCTTTTCACAAAACATGACAGTGGGCACCAGACTGTATTAAAGAATTCTGCCAGGGAATATATAGTTATAAGTGTAAAGTTTTTTAAGCAATGACTAATTTTAAAAGTAACATTAGGGTAGTTTTATTATTAAATATTTAAAAATATATTTTCAATTAATGTTCTAAAGATACATTTTCAAAGAAATGGAAATTGTATCTCATTGTAGACTTCCAAAATGTTTTATCTTTCTTGTTGATTCATTTTTATTGATTAAAAACATGTAAAGTTGGTTTTAGTCCAAGATATTGCCTGCATGCTGACTTACACAGATGAAACAGGTGCAACTAGAACAGAAACTGCTATTTTAATGCAAATATACAAATAAACCTAACTTTGCAGTGTTTTGTTGGGTTTTCAAACTTCCTAAAGTCTGAGGGGAAAATGCATTTCCAGCTTCTGTTTCCAGTTTCAGCCTAGAACTTTTATTTTCTGTTGGTTTTCACAGTCCAGAGAAATTCTTAATTATCATCAGTATAATTAATATCTATTCTGCTTTCTGGTTACCAAAGAGCGATTTTTAAGTTGCCAGTGATAGTAATTTTTAAAAGTATTTAATTATTCCTTCAATTATTTTGCAAGTGTTCTTTAATTCCTTCTAAATTAATTCATGACTGATTTCTATATGGTAATCAGTCTGAATATCTAAAATAAGCATTAAAGAAATCCTAACAGGCAGACTTAGCCTTTGGCCATGAATAACTGGAATAAGTTCAGATAATTTTTAGTGCTCTAAAGGTTATTCTAAATGTCATAGTTAAGGAAAGTTTGGCTTGGCAACGAACAGTAATTACATAGTAATACAACAGTAATATTTATAGAGAAAGCAAGGATATTTCAGATGGTCTTACTAATACCACTGTAAAATTGCTTTACTTTGGGAGGTACTGCCTTAATATTAGGTGCATTTTAATAACAGTCTAATTCAGCTTCTCCATCCCTGCTGGGAATCAAACAGACCCCCTTCTTGTGAATTAGTGTTAATACATCTTCAATAGATTCAGCTGTGGGATAATTAATGACTCACTTGATCTTGCCAGAACAGTTCAAGTGGGCTTCATGCAGCACGCAGAGAGATATTATCCTCTGGTGAGGTCATGCGTCATGTCAGCCAGTTAACAGCAGTGGCCACACAACACAATTGGAAATGATAGAATAGCCAAAATTTTTAGACCCTGCTTGTGAAGGTTTCACTTTACTGCAGAGTAACAACTGAAAGACATGGCGCAATGTACTTGCATTGTGATAAGCATCCAGGAAAACTGGCTTCTAGGATATCTGTGTTCAGCTTCCTTTTTTTCTGCAAAGTACAGTGATTTTTGACATAACAATGCTGTTTACTTTCTTACACTTATAATCATCTTTTAAGCACTCACAAACATGTGGCACATCACTGCCCTAGTTCCTACCCAACAGATGATAAGGGTAAGAAAACCCCTTCTGCTATTGCAGTAACATTTACTGCTATAGGTGTAACTTTCCTGGACCAGAAAGGAGCTGTAAGAGAAGGGCATTTATGCTGTGCTTGGATGGAGAATATCTACACAGCCATCCCGTCCCCACCTTTCTCCTGCTATTCAGTTGCTGACTGAATTTGATTCTATTAGTTATCACTGGTATCCTGTTAACACTGAGAGGGTCTACCTAGCGATCAGGGTCCCTAGGGTGTTAAATATACACAAAATAAAAACATGGTCTCTGCTCAGACAACCACGTAGACCACATTAACAAATGTATCTACAACTTCAAAGGGAGGTCTTTGTAAGGGTGGTAGATTTATATCCAGGAGATTCATTTGACACCACTTGTATTTGTCTCCATCAATGGATTCCTTATCCATCCATTAAGCTTTTCCTGCAAGAAAATCTCTTGCAGATACCAAAAGTATGCCCTCCTTAAAGAGTTTGCATGAGTGCTTTTCTTCTTCCTGTCTGCGCTTCCATTCCCTTTTTTAAGAGCTATTTCTGTCTTTTGGGCTTTTCCTTCTCAGAGGCTACTCCTAACTGCTACTTTTTTTCTGAGCCTCTTCACCCTCTCTGACCTTGGACAGCTACCTTTTCTGCATAGTTCTTGTATTTCTGTTCTCTCAGCTTTCCCTCAGATTTTACCTGTTTGTGATCTCATTCTTCAGACCTCAGATGGGAATTAATTTAGGGAATAATGGGAAAATTTCATAAAAGCCCATGCTTTAATTATTTTATCCATACTATATTAACAACATGTGATGCAGGAGTGGTTTTGTAAGGAGCTGGTACAAATAGATGCACAGAAGTATCTTTAAGTTTCAGATCGACCTCCTTCATAATCCTTTCTGGCACTATTTTACATTTCTGCATTCTGTTGTTCCCTTCTTGATTTTTTTGAATGACAGGAAAAAGAGAGGAAGAAGACTGCATCTTTAACACTGGGAATCTATGAACCATCTGGACCAAAGCACATCACATTCCAATAATATGTGATCCTCAAAGGAAGCTTTTTTCCCCAAGCACTTCAGGCCAAAATCTATGACAGAGTCACTGATTTCCCCTGTAGTGTGCTCTCTGACACATCTCATTGGGCTGAATGGAAGACCACACTTGGTGCAGTGAATTTTTCCTGACTAGTCATTGCAGCAATGAGATCCATGCATGCAGGCTCCATTTACACCTGTATAAGGCAGTAACTGAAATGTTTAAAGAGTTGTTCAGGTTACTCACTGCCTTAGCTAGTGTGAGAAACACAAAAATGTGTGCATTTACCAATCCACTCTATAACAAAATTCACAGAATAGTCTGCCAGCTGAAGAGCAATTTTTGTGGAAGGCTGCTGCCAGATACATCAAATACATGCTCCTTCTTTTAAACTGCTGAGATCAATAATGTACCTCCGTTGGCAGAATGGAATCAGTGTCCTCATCTGAGCCTGGACTGTTCATTTTATCTCACCAGTCCTCATCCCCCACTCATCAGCAGAGCTTGATTTCCCTTGTTGGATTGCCAGTGGTGGCAATTTTCTAACATATGTGATATAAGTAACCAGAGAGGGTAAAGGTGACATAGCAAACACGATTTATTTAAACCAAGATTTGAATGAAGGTCTTTGATGGGAAAAGTGTCTTGTATTAAAATGCTATTTTACATATTTTTCAATGTAAACCATTTACAAACCAGCATGTGATCACAAACGCTTCACCTAGGAGCAGAGTATCTTAAATAACCCCTTTTGAGAGGTACACTTGAGACTTATCAGTTGTCTCATGTATTACACTAACATTAACTCTGCACCTGGAGATTCTGTGCATTTGTTGATAAATTTTGTTTTGGTAATACCATCGTGAATATGCTTCTGTGTAGCATAACACATGATGAAGTAGAATAAATACATCCTTCATCCTTGTTATGAATCTTCTCTCTGTCTCTTCAAGTGTGCTATCAGTGTAAAACAGACGTCTCTTAACTAGCTCTCTACTCTTTTCCTCTACGTTTATCATGCTGTACTATAGTAAAAAATGGCCAGGTTATTTAGATTAGATAGAAGAAAGGAAGTTACTTGAATCGTATGATATCATAATGCTTTCAGTTATATGTTTAGTAGTTTTAAAAGTGATTGAAAGCACAGAGTGACAGGCAATTACTGGGGTTTCCTTTATACTCAAGGCAAAGAAATTACTACTTCTGGTGTGTCATTTGACCTAGGTGTAGATATGCAGAAAAATAAGAATTATATTCTTAAGTGTTTGCTTCTTCCTGTTGGCTATAAAGGGACACTAATGAAACTAGCTCAGATTTAAATAATACCAGTGTTAATGCTAATACTGATACTAATAAATATTTTTCAAAATAGAATTTTCTTGCCTAAACGTAGGTGTTAAGTATCATCTTAAGGGTCCTAAGCATCCCCACCTCCAGTTGCTAGTGAAGGAAAATATGAGTCTCTTGTAGGTTCTGTGTCATTCCTGCTAACTCCTTGTAGGTGGCTTAGATATCCTAGAAGATCTCAAATGGCTCTATACACCCATTTTTAGACACCTGCATTGCTTCTCAGACATCTAAAATGAACTGGATGAATTCTATCTACAGTGATCAAAATTAAACCAGTTGCCCTGGAAAGACTTTTACCTTTGAAATAAATGGTCATTGGAATCTGGCTCTCAGATTTAACTAGTAGACCACCATTACGTAATGAATGCAACTGTTTAGAGGCTGATACTGTTAGCACGCTGAAAAATATCATGTGCAATACCATTAAAGTTAGTTTAACTGCAGTGGTAGTGGCTGTTACAAAGTCAGAATCAGATCCCACAGAAAATATTTACAACTCTGTCCTGGTTTTGGCTGGGATAGAGCTAATTTTCTTCTCAGTAGCTGGTGAAGTGAGAACAATGCTGATAACACACTGATGTTTTAGTTGTTGCTAAGCAGCAGTTACTCTGATCAAGGACTTTTCAGTGTCTCATGCTCTGCCAGTGAGGAGGGGCACAAAAAGCCAGGAGGGAGCAAAGACAGGACACCTGACCCAAACTAACCAAATGGGATATTCCATGCCACAGCACATCATGCCCAGTACATAAACTGGGGGGACGTGGCCAGGAGGGGCTGACTGCTGCTTGGGGATGGCCTGCACATTGGTCAGTGGGTATTGAGCAAATTGTGCTTTTTGGTTTCTATATCGCTCTTTTTTTGTTATCTCCTTTTTCATTATTATCATTGCTATTATTATATTATTTCAATTATTAAGCTGTTCTTATCTCCACCCACAGCTTTTATGTTTTTCCAACTCTGTTCTCCATCCCACTGGGTTGGGGAGTGAGTGAATGGCTGCATGATACTTTGTTGCCAGCTGGGCTTAAATCATAAGAACTCCAATGATAAAATGCAAATTCCTTTCTATCTTTGCAGAAGTTTATGACTTGCTATTTGTTAGTATAGCACAATGGTCCATGAAATTCTATACATTTTAAAGAAACAAAACCCCCACTACTGTTCTCAGAAAATAAAACCTTAATTAAGCAAGGATGTTCAAAGATGTGCTTTGATTTTCTTGCTGTCATTCCATATCATTATTTACACTGCATATCCAAGTTTTAAAATTTGAAAAGTATTATATGTTTTATTAATCCTTGGCTGCCAAATTAAATTCAGACAAATGTGTTAGAGATTGTCTATATATAATCTGTACCTTTTGCAAAACAAAATGTTGTTCTTCTAGAATGAAGTTACTGACAGGTTTTTAGTGTGCTTACAAGATTCGTGGTTTATAACCTGTTTTTTAGAGTCTTCAGATGACTAAACTCAGCTCAAGATTTTACCTTTTGAACGAGTAGCATTTTTATACAGGAATATAAATTGGATATAGATTTTTTTGAATTGTCCTTTAGAAAAAGTGGCAATAAAGATAACCTAAAAGAATTAAGTAGAAGAGAAGAGAAATAAACCTAATCAGGGCAATATTTACAAACTTTTGGTAGTTCTGATAAATGTAGCTATAAATTAAATGAGGACCATCTTGAGTACCATCTCTCTATTTACATGAAGAACAGAAACGGAGATTACTCACATCTTGTAAGTAGTTGAAATAAGTTTATATTTTAACTTTGTGTGTGGACATGCAACAAAAGCATAGCTTATTGGCAATATTGCTTTTTGTGTTAGACAAAAGGAAAGGTACAGTGTCAGAGAGAATTTTTATATTCATTTGCCCCTAGCTGATTACATTTTTGTCTATACTATTTAGAAGATTTGTTCTATACATTGTTCCTTGAAAATCATAAATTTATGTTGGTACAATTTATAAATCAGAATAGCTTTATATATATATGTGTATTTGAGAGCCTCACAAGCACACTCAACCAATATGACTCACAGTTCTATAGGTTGGAAGGGACTGTGGAGATTTCTTTAGTCCCACCAGCTCCTGAAAACCTCCAAAACCAGACACAGAACAACTCTGCTGGAAAATTCTTCCATTGCTTGGCTGCCCTCAGAGCTCCTCCTTCCTTACCAACTAGTTGAATCTCCCATAGCAGATAGATAGGTCCTCACCAGCAGGCGTTCATTCACTGCCTACCTTTTACCAAGTAAGTGTGTACCGTTTGATTCAAGCAAGGCAAACAAATTTAATTACATTGTCCTGAAGTATTTCAGTAAAATTTGTATTTATATTATTAGAAGTTTCAGGATTTGATTATGCTGGCACATTTGATATCTTTAACAAGGAGCAGATTTGGTATCTTTAACAATGTGGAAGCCCTTCTTTACACAGTCTTCAAATAGAAATCAAGAAGCAAGTGTCCCTGCCCTTTCTGGTATATGGTCTTTATTTCTCATACCTGGATGTACAATGGCTACTCCAGGTGCTCCTTATGGATTCTGTCTCACCTTTCCAGGTTGTCTCAGTGCATTTTACCGGTTTGTGGCTGCCAGAGTAAACTAATAAGCACATACTAAAGTTGATTTTTGATAATATCATGAGACATAGTTCAGAACTTACAGGAGATTTGATTATGGTAATTTCTTAGCAACTGATCTTGGAAATTTAAATTCTTCCTCCAACCTACTTCCTCAATATGTTCTTTTTCTACATAATTCTCTTTGACTTAAGGTGCATCACATTCCTCTTCAAGAACACATTTAGGGTGGATTTCATCTGAACAAATGTAGATACCTATAGTACTTTGTGAATTAGTCACCTGAAGCTCTCTTTATAGTCATTGCAGAGAAATAAGCCTCCCCAGGGTGTGATGTATGTTATCTTACAGTATACGCTGGAAATGAATCAGATGAATGTCTCTCTGAATATGCCTGCTCCTCTGCATAGATTACATGGGAAGGCCAGAGTGAGACGCTCAGATGTAAATGTTCACATTGTAGCTATTTAAAATTACAGAAAATAAATTCTACCCTGAAAATCACCTGCCCAGTATCTTATTATTTTGTTTTCACAAAAGACATTTTTAAATACAGTTCAAATTGTATTTAATTTTGATTTGTGCCCTCACATATAGTAAAATGAAATTTTCACATTTGGATAATTCCTTCTCTAACTCTGAACACCTTTTAAAGATTATTGCTTTGAGTCAGGTTGAATACTGTACTTGCAGAATGTGCATTGCTCATGCTTCGTATTGTATCAACATAGGCATGTATTAGTCATAGAATCATAGAATCATAACATCATAGAATAGTTAGGGTTTGAAAGGACCTTAAAATCATCTACTTCCAACCCGCCTGCCATGGGTCGGGACACCTCACACTAAACCATGTCACTCAAGGCTCTGTCCAGCCTGGCCTGGAACACTGCCATGGGTGGAGCATTCACAACTTCCCTGGGCAACCTGTTCCTCACCATGCTCACAATAGAGAACTTCTTCCTTATATCTAACCTGAACTTGCCCTGTTCAAATCTAAACCCATTACCCCTTGTCATATTGTTACAGTCCCTGATGGAGAGTCCCTCTCTAGCATCCTTGTAGGCTCCCTTCAGATACTGGAAGGCTGCTATGAGGTCTCCATGCAGCCTTTTCTTCAGGCAGTTATTTAGTACAGAAAATATTTTGAGACCAAATATTCTAGTCCAATTTTCAGAACAAATGATGATAATGGTAACAACAATAATCATAAAGATATTAATTAATGTATATTATTATTAATAATATAGATGAGATATGGACATTAGTGCTGTAAAACATTGACTGAGAGAATAATTTTTTTATTTTATTTTGTAGAAGATAAGATTCTGGAATCTGCTGTTTACAGGTGCTGAAAAGAAAATAATAAACTTTGGTTAGGTCACCTCCAAGATCTTCTGACAAGATATATATATATATATATATACATTTGACAGCTCATGAAATCCTACACTTCCATTTGTTAATACTAACCATATTTGTAGGAACATGAAAACAATTTATTTCAAGAGACAGCTGATTCCATTTGAGTTCTGATGCTTGTTGCTCTGGATGTTAAAGTGCAGACATTTTTTGACCCAGGTAAAATTGTGTTCATCAAATTTTTTCACTTAAACTGGAGAGCACATTCCCTCTAAATTTTGTCTTGGTTTCTGTGCCCTGCAAGATATAACTTATAAAAGCAGGTCTCACTCTATGGGATCAGTCTTTTGTGCAGCCATCAGCTTTGTTTTATATATATTTATATCATTTGTATTTATTTCTAGGCTATTTTAGAGAAGACACACATTTGCTTTTTTCAGCTTCAACCCACACTCTAAGTTTTCTTTATACACCTACATTTTTGAAATACCTATGTTAAAGGTTTTGGGGAAATGCATGAAAAAACAAAGAAAATAAGATGACTGATGACTTGTTTAATTCTATAATGACCCAGGCTGTGTTACTATGCGTTTGCAATACATTTTTTCTTTCTATAAAATGTAGTCCCTCCAAAGTTTCAAACACAGTGTGTTCTGTCCTAATTGTTATCTCCTCATACCTCTAGTTCTTCAGGCACTGACCATTCCTCTGAGCATGTGTAGAACTGCACTGTGCGGAGCAGAGCAGCACACACCTTAGGATTAAGTGCAATTATGAGGCAGAAATGATTTGAACAGATTGCAGAGTCCTCAAAGGTCTGGTTTGATAGGCATTTGCAGACCTTTTATGCGCTATCAGCTTATGTGTAGCAGTGCCCACCTCAAGTGATAGGTTCGTGATTAGAGTGCCATCCCAGTAACCTCACACTTAATTTGCTCTTGCTTTGAGGGTAGCACTAAATTCACATGTCCTATATCCTGGCAGAAGTGTTTATCATTGTATTTTCATCATTGAATATTTATAACTGGATTCTTTTCCCAATTGTTATTGGGGGAAAAAAAAACCCAGCAAAACAACACACACAAAACCAAACAAAAAATGTAATAACCTCCCCCCACAAAAGAAGACCCAACCAAAAAGCCGAAACTAAAATCAACAAAGCCCTGCTAAGAGAAAGGAAAAAGACCACATCTCCCAGTTTGTTCCCTAGCGTCTGTCTCCCTCCTACCATTCCCTACTGTACACTTTGCTTTAGCTTCTTTCTGGTGGGAGTGCTCCCACAGATGCAAGAAGCGTGTATTTGCAGCAAGAAATTTTGTAAGACAGTAGAACATCCAGTGAAGGAAAATGCTGGATTTTGGGTTCCTCACCCAAGATGGACATCCCACCCTTTAGACAGCTATATTATGTGAAATGTGAAGCGCCCCTGTGAACAGTCAAGAGAAGAGTGAGTCCTGATCAGTGTGGGCTGCATGGGTGAGCCGGTCTGTCATTCACTGGCTCTGGGCTCTGTTCTCAGGCCATATGTGTGTGATATTTAACTGGCCTTCATGCAAGCCCTTTGCTGGATCAGAATATAAAATCCTTCAAGGACCTCACAGCTCTCTACCTTCTAGTAAGATTCAGCAAGAATGACACTCATCTTTCAATTGCTTGCTGGTGAGATGATTCTGTATTGGTAGCTGTGTCATGGTTTAAGCCCAGCAGAAGTCAGAACCACACAGCCACTCTCTCACTCCCCCCACTTCCTCCCTCCCGCTCCCGGAGGACTGGGGAGGAGAACTGAAAGAATATAACTCCCAGGGGTTGAGAGAAGAGCAGCCCAGTAACTAAGCTATAACACAAACCACTGCTGCTACCACCAATAATGATAATGGTAAGGGAAATAACAAGGGAAGAGAATACAACCGCTCACCACCACCTGCCAACAGATACCCAGCCCGGATGAGCAGTGAACTACACCTTCCGGGTAACTCTCAGTTACATTCTGGGCATGACGTGCTGTGGTATGGAATACCTCTTTGGCTAGTTTGGGTCAGGTGTCCTGTCTCCACTTCCTCCTGGCTTCCCCTCCTCCCTGGCAGAGCATGAGGCTCAGAAAGTCCTTGGTCAGGCTAAACATTTGAGCAGTAATTAAAACCATCGGTGTTATCAGCGCTGGTCCCAGGCCGAAAGTCAAAAACACAGTGCTGCACCAGCTACTAAGAGGAGAAAAACTGCTGCTGCTGAACCCAGGACAAGCTGTTATTTGTTAATCTTCTTAAAAGACTTTTACTATCAAGTGCTTTGCAGCCCTTTAAAAATGTATTTGTAAAATAAAACAAAAATGCATATTTTGCAGGGTGCTTGCCCAACCATCCATGCTATATTATGTACGAGTGAGAATCTTGCAGGCGAGAGCTGGATTTTGTCTGTGTGCTGCATTCTTCATCACACATACTGCCTGCAAGAGTGAAAGGGCTACTCATTCTTTTTCACGTCCATTTAGTCTTCATTCTTTTCTGACCCTGACTAAAACATGAAAAACTAATGAGTGTAAATTCGCACTGGTGACTTTGGGATGTTGTCTTGTGACTTAGGAAACTTTTTGTGCCAGCATAGCTCATATGCCAATGGGTACTGTTCAGTGAACAGCAGCAAACTTTACCTACTGTCACCTTAGGCTAACTTTTCTGATATTATATGCTGTCTGTTTTCCATGTTTGTTTTCCATTCTGTATCTGTAAATGGGACAGATCATTTGCATGCCAATAAGGAAAGAAAAAAACACCGTTTTTCTCATTTTCATATCATTGCCAAGACGTTGTTTATACTCTCCTGGAGGTCCTACTTCTTTCTCATTGTATTTACTTATTTCTTATAGCATATGAATTCCTACTTTAAACCGGACCTTCCAGTCAGTGCCATAATTAATATTCTGTGCTGCTGAACCACATTTTGCTGCCACTTTGGCAACTGTTTGTAGCCTTATCAAGGCTATGTTAAAATCTTTAAGTCCATCATTAGACTGTTGACTCATTTCTTCCTTCCTCTTTTTCCTTTTTATTCTACTTCTGGCTCCATCCCCTATCTGGCTCTGCATAACAACAACCATTACGTTTTCTTCTTTTAATATGCTCTCTCCTACTTCTTTTTTTCAACATCACAGTACAACGTTCTTTTGCCTTGCTGATGGGTCCCAGCTCCCTCTCTGTCTTTCCTAATGCTTCAGCTGCAGCTTGTGCTTTGTCGCAGTGTTTGGCAGAAATTCAGAACTGAACACCTTAATTTTAAAGTGAATTTGAACAAGATGGAAGCAAAACTATTTATCTCATGGCACAAGCTTGCAACATCCCCTTCTGCAACCATGTAATTTAATAGTCCAGTGTTCTCTATGCACTTAAAGTTCTCAATATATTTTTGAATCAATGTCTTTACTTTAAAGACTAAATAACATATATATTCTGACGAGAGATGGGTTTATCACTTGAAATATCCTGCTGGAGAGAGATAATTTACATTCTATTGCCAGAGCAATGACGTTTAGTCACTGACAATGTTAATTTTTGTATACTCAAAGAATGTGCTTATGCTGATGTTAGGAGTATAATACTTAGTCCAAACGCTCCTTCACAATTTATTTACTCCGAATTACTAAACCACAATGCTGCTTTTCTTTAGATCCCCCAGTGTTTTAATTTTGAATTTAATATAAAATTAAAAAGTTATTAGTAATTTATTTCTTCAGTTACTCCAAGGCACTTTTAGTGCCCTTGCAATTGCAGTTATTCCCTCCAGGAGAGCAGGATATCGCATCTTTTCCCCAGCGGAATTTGTCAGCCTCCAATGTTCATCTGAATGATTTTGGCTGCAAGTTTATTAATTTTTTTGTGAACTAGGTATCTGACCTTTCTCCTTCCACTTATGTCAGAGTCAATGACGTTAAAATTGCAGTTGAAAGTTTGCACTGATTATTGTGTTAAAAGGAAATATTGGTGATGTAACACATGCAAAATTACAAAGTTTTCAGTGAGGAAATTTTTAACTCCTTATTAGTTACAGCAGTACAAATTTTCCTTTTAAAAATCAGACCAGATGCTGAAACCCTGCTTTTCTTGACTCTGCCTTGTACTTTATGTCATCTTGTTGCTCCTGCGTTGCACTCTTCAGTGTGCATTTGACTTAATTCTGGTGAATAATTGCTTTGATCAGAGTTAGGTTATGCAAACCGATGGTGCTCAGATGCATATAGTGCTTTATACTCTGCTTTAGAAAGAGCCGAGAATATTTGCAAAGGTTATGTTTCTCTCACCTCCCTCCTCTTTTCTTCCACATTTTCCTTAGATTCTTCACTGTTTTATTTTCTCTATTCCCTAATGGTCAAACAAACCTTTTGTTTAATAAAGGTGAATCTTTTATCTCTTTATTAGTCAGATTTTGAAATTTAGCTGGGGACCTAGTTTCTGTCATGCCAGTTTAAGCAGTTTTTGTTGTTTAAACAGAAGAACTGTGCTTAAGTTATTAGTCCTTGAACATTTAATAAGTAAAAAATGCTAGTATTTTGCTGAAGAGAGGATGGAATGCTCTGAACAGCTAAGTGAGTGTGTTGACGCAAAGACTGCCTAGATAATAGGTTGGTTGTCCTGGAAGAAAGGAAAGTGTAGAAAGTGAAAGAAAGCAACCTGGCAGTTCTGCCAAAGTAGAATCTATTGTTTTTTTGCCTGCTGTTGTGGTTGCTCCTGTTTCATGTTCTTTGCCTGCCTTTCTTTCCCAAGTTTAAATTAATTTAAATTGTGAAGGGTATTCTGACTATATTGGCATTGTTTCTTATCAGCCAATAAACTCCCTAAGGTGTTAAAGTGTGCTATGCCCATTGTACATGATGCATAAAGTACCAGGGTAAAACTACTGCTACAGATTTTGATTTAACAAAATACAATTAAGTAGGATAAAAAACCTCTTTTTCACATAAATAGAGGTTATTTGTCTTTCTATTTTGTTAATTTTCATGATAGTATCTATAGGTTAGGGAATTGCTCAAGTAGAACATCTAAGTGTGTTGGAAATCAGAGACTGTTGTGGCTTCCTGAAAGGAATCTGCATTTGAGACTTAGGCTTCTGTCTCCAGTTAAGTGTGCAGGGAATACTAAGCAAGGGGCAGAAACTCCCAGCATCCTGCTCAAAAGTGTCAATGTCTCCCTAAAACACAGTTCTTGCTGGCATCCTTTTCCAGAGTTCAAGAAAAAGCCAAGTTCTCTCTGTTCCAACTCTCAGCTACAAAACCTTATCAATAGATATCTGCTGTTATTCTTTCAAAGGTGCTTGTTTTTTAATGATAGTGCTGTCACCTTATATACTATTTATAGTAATTACTAAAGCAGAGACCTGAACTGAAGAGCCTCTTTACCCTGTCATAGGGAAGATCCCAGACCTAGATTCTGCCTGGGTGGAGATGTCTCCTGAAGCCCTGACTCTCCAGTCTAATGTTGGGAATGCTACCTGCCCATCTGTGTTTCCTATGACCCAGGACGAGACAGATATCCTAGGAAGAATTTTGTATATCATACAGAGAGTGTGGAAATACAAACAAACACCTGGGAGTAGGGAAGGGAAAAGAGGGAGAATGGAAGGTAGAAAATTACTGCAGAGCAACTCATCAGGAGTAATTATCAGTGAATAAACCAGTAACTGTCAATGAGTAAGTCAGTAAGTCATACTCAAAGTACGTAAGTATGATACTGATCTTGGAGCAAAGGCCTGGTCCTCTCAAGTAAATCATGTGATTATCAGTGCCCATTTGAAATCTTCATGGGGCTGTGTGACAGAAATAGTGTCCTAAGGCATCTTTGTCTAAACCTGTTGGAAAACAGTAGGATTCCTCTGAGCATTTAGAAAAAATGGGAATGGGTCATGAGGAAGTTGAATTGTGCAGCACTTCTCATGCCTACTAAGGGGATTTATATCATGAGCAGCCCATACTGTGAAGTCTGAGGCTAAATGTGAAGTCAGTCTTCCGGCAGAAGAAATCTTATGTACCTCTATATGTGTTGCATTTGGCCCTCAGAAAATAACAGTAGGTTGTCGACTATTGGGAATAAAAAGAACTACTCTGTCCCCTGTACAGAAAAGTCATTCAGTGCACTGATAACTCCATTGGTTTCAATAGTACTAATGTATTTAAAGGCAATATAGTGCATATTTATATATATACTTTATATACATATTTACATGCACTTTAGTGCCTGTTTGTATCTACATGCATGGTCAGACTGGGATCAAGAAATCAATCTACCCTGAACACATGTCCTGTTTGGATCCTGTATAATATTACTAAAAAGTGGCATTCCTGGAAAAAGTTGCAGTCAATGTACTCTAGTCAATGTCCTCACACTTGCCTCCACTATGTGCTAGCATTCAAGAGCCTGAAATTAGTTCAAGAAACAGGAGAGAGTTTAAGGTATAACCTGTAAGTCAACAGGGGCATCACATTAGGTTGACCTAATGGAAATTATTCCCTTTCTGAGCAAGTTGCAGACAATTAATTTTCTATCTATATTTGACTGCAGGCAACTGGAGTTTAAGAAATATCTTCCATGTATTTTGTCATCCACAAGGGATATTGTTGCTTAGGTAAAGCATGATAGATGTTTTTCTATTTTATACTTTAGTCTTTAGAAAGGAAAATTAAGCAAGTGTGTTTAGCGTGTTGTTATGGTTTCAGGCTATCTTTAGCAAGGTACCATTTACCAAAGCATACCTCAAGGTACCTTTAAAAACAGGACTAAAAGTTTGCTCGGAGTCCAATACATTGCATATTGATTAATTTTGCTGTAGTGCTGTGACTGCTTAGTACTTTACTGTGATGACATACATAAATGATTTTGTTATTGGAAGATACAGAGATGCCATTAATGCCTCTTTCAGCACAGTATGGGGTGACCTTGCTCAATGTTTTCACATAGTAACACCTACTTATTCTGTATGTCTGTCATGCTTCCTCAAGAGAAATCATACAGGAGAAAGTAAAAACCAAAGTTAATGCAGGTCAGTACAATATGCAGTATAGAAAGCTGGTGAAATACTTTGTGACAGTCCCAGCTGAACCCTTTAGGTATGTTTTCCTCAGTCAGCTTGTCTCCTTTTCAGTTTTGAATTACCTTATTTGTATGCTTTTAGATAATTCTGCTTTTGCAAAGTCCCTGTCATTCTCGGTGCTGAGATCCTACTCTCAAGAAGTTATAATCAGTGTGAGTTTTCTGCTGTTTGTTCGCTTGTGAATACAGCAGCACTAATTTTGACAGAGATCAAAATACTGCAGTCTCCTATAAAATCCCAGGGGACTTTTGGATATATCTTTTCTGTACGCAGTTTTCTCTCAAGCTTATGAAGTGTTTAATTAATGTACATATTTTGACACCTCATGACCTACCTGCTACTTTCTTTTTGTTTGTCTTCACAGAGTTTTGATGTCTGCTTTCTGGCCAGAGTGACTTCCTTCCTGAGAAATACTTTGGAGTTTGGGACCTTTTTTGCCTTTCCTGTTCTTCTTTACACAAGATTGTGCCTACTTGAGACAATGCTACAGAGCACTTCATAAAGTCACTGTAAAGTATTAGGTATTTTAATTTCCTTTGTTTTGACTGAACTTGTTTTTCTGTCCCTATGCACTTAATAGAGACTCCTTGTGATTTGAAGTGCATCCATGCTAACTGTGCTAGGCTTTATTCACAGAATTTGTGTGCTTGTTTGATCCTGTTGCCACTGGAACATCAGTGCAGCTCCTGGAAATGTTTGCAAGTTTTCTTTAACTTTCTGCACTTCTCTAGTGAACTTGCAACTACTCTCAGAAGTAAATGTAAGCTTATGCTGAAGTGTGTGGACTGTTTTGTTGGTCTAGAGGACTGGAGCTTTCAAAATTAATTGCTTGTTTCCTGAATATTCCCTATTGTGATGCTGATTACTTGTTGCTGAAGGCACTTGTTTTTACTATTTCATGCTTGCTTGCCTCTGACTCTTTTGTTATTACCTGTTTAAAAAGATGCTGTGGCTGCTAATTACAGGATTTTGAGTGGCTCTTGTGCCTGTATTTTAACTGTGGTCCACACATTTGTTAGAACTTGTGTGTGTTGAGAAAAAATCTTATGAATATTAACTCAATAAGATTCACTTCTATCAAAGTTTTAGGGCGGTAATGTTGTTTGGCAGTCTGCTTCAAGGGGGAAGTCTGAGCATGGAAAGACATTAAACCCATGACAGCAGTTTTCCTTTTTAAGCATTGGGGAGGGTACTACAAACAGCACAGAGGAAAAAAAGTAACAATGCAAAACCAGAAAAAATTGTGTCTCCTTTCATATGACAGTGCCATTTGTTTTTACTGGTCATCAGTCTTAGTGATCACTTAAGTGGGAAAGAACAAAATGCTTTCCGAAAGACATTGTCTGCATTTACTGGTGGGTTTGACCTTCTGTTGTGGTTTAAGCTCAGCCGGTAACTCAGAACTGTGCGGCCGCCAGCTCACTCCCCACCTCCACCATTCCTCCCCCCACTCCCAGAGGGATGGAGAAGAGAATCAAAAGGATGTGACTGCCACGGGTTGAGATACGAACAGCCCAGTAACTAAGGTATAACACAAACCACTACTACTACCACCAATAATAATAATGATAAGAGAAATAACAAGGAAAGAGAATACAACCACTCACCACCCACTCATCACTCAGCCTGACCTGAGTGGCGATCTTGCCCTTTCAGGTAACCCCCAGTTTATGTGCTGGCATGACGTGCTGTGGTATGGAATACCTCTTTGGTCAGTTTGGGTCAGGTGTCCTGTTTCTGCTTCCTCCCAGTTTCCCCTCCTCCCTGGCAGAGCATGAGGCTCACAAAGTCCTTGATCAGAATACACATCACTGAGCAGCAACTAAAAACATCGATGTTATCAGCGCTGTTCCCAGGCTGAAAGTCAAAAACACAGCACTGCACCAGCTACTAAGAAGGAGAAAAATGACTGCTACTGCTGAACCCAGGACACCTTCTTAAAAATGGCCTTGATTTGTAAAGGGGAGTTTAAAAGTGGTATTTATTTCTTCCAAATAAGGTCAGGATCCAGCACCTTTCACAGTGTTAATTTAACTGTAATAAAGCTAATTATGGTCAGTTACATCTTCACTGGAGTCCGGATGCTTATTATAAAGCTTTTGTCTAGAGATTTTGCCTCCTTTTGTCACTGTCAGAAGCTCAAAGGTTAATTTTGCAGTATAAAGCTTCCACCCTCTTTCTAGAATGACTGTTTTACCATGTTAGTGTTCTAATTTTATTCTTCTCAGTCTTAGCAAAACAAATGACCTAGCTGGTCCCTGGAATAGTTTAATAATTCAGGTATTGTTTCATAGTGCCTTTGAACTGTTTACCAGCAGTGTACTTACTGAGAATCTTTATTTTGCCTACTTGGCAGTTACTACTGTCTTATAAAAGTAAATCAACATATGCATATAGTAAACATTCTAGAAAGATAATACAGTCATACCATCCCACAATTAAGCAATATAGTGTATTAACAAGTCATTGCAGATCAGCCACATAATCTTCATACTGTATCTTAGGTGCTTCTGGTAGCTGATACATACTACTATTCCTTCCTCCACGTCCCCCTTCCCCGTACCACCCATTCACATAAAGCACATTACTGAACTTCAATAATTTTAAAGTATGTTTTTCCATTAGGTTGTGTATTACATTGCCAGTCATGGTATATTGAGAGGAATTAACTCATTTGTGTGAAATTAGAATCAATCCTAACCTTGACTCAAATCCAGACAAAACATTCTTAAGGTTCAGATCTTGGCTATTTCACCTGCTTCTGTATGTTCAGGATCTATGAGGATGGGGAAAAACCAAATGAAACCCAACCAAACCAAAAATATTACATACAGGTAAGACTTTCTCCGAAAGTCTATTTTTAATAATATTTCCTTACTAGTCCAAGTCAGAAAACTCAAGAAATTATGAAAGAAACACTAGAAATGTTGAATTTTAAATGGGGAATCAATCCAGTGGCTTTTGGATATCTATCCTGCATCAATACCAGTGACAAGCAATCCTGTAATGAGCTAATCTATAAGTTTAAAAGGAAATCAGATACTTGTTTTATTTTGCTGAAATACTGCTATGATGTGTCTGGTGCTTCTACTTTTTGACGTATGTAGGAGTTTTTGGAAATTCTCAAGATTCATGAAATGACTAGCTTAACACTTTCTATACCAAATGATTTTTGGCTGGGACAATTTATATTCCTGTGCTAATATAACATATAAATAATATTTCATTCAGAGCTCAATGATGTGTCAGTTTCAATAAACAGAATATAAGATAATGCAGTGAGAAGAGCTAATACTGGTTTAATTATGCTTTAACTAGTCTTTATCAGAGTTAATTTTGCACGAAAAGGAGAGAAGTTTAACTTCCTGTTATTTGGCTTTGCTAAACATTTAACATTTGCAAAGATGTCTTCAGGTTTAATTAGAAATTTATGTATAATATTAGGTATCAGTGATGGATGTGAGACAGAAAAGTATACTTTCTAGATCTTCTATTGATTTGCAGGTCATCAACAGTGGATGCTTGAAATCTGGACTGTATTTTGAGAAATAAATAAAGTCTCTAAGCTGATGGGCTTCAACTACTGGCTATTGATGCTCAGTTTTGAATACAAGCTAAGAGGTAGCAACATTGTAAATACATTACATGGATCTCACCACTTTTAGTTTTTTTTTCCTCACACAGTGCAGAGACTTACTTCAGGCTGAGTAACTGGTTATATTGTGCTTCTGAAGCATGAAGAAGCTAACTATAGCCCATTATTTTTTAGTTAGAGTTTTGGGAACATGTTTTCACATTTTCTTTAATTAACCAGTTAAATCATGGCTCTTTTTGCGGAATCAGATCTTGTTTTAAAGTAGATGTGTTTCCATTATTTATAAAAATGACTCTTTTGTAGCTGCTGAACTATGGCTATATTCTACACTGTTGCAATGACCTTTAAAAAGCTGAATGTAGAATGATCTGTGAGCAGAGGGAAACTGGAGATCAGAGGAGCATATATGATGTAATATTGTAATGGTAGGGGTGAAGAAAAAAAAAAAGCGAGCAGGCTTAAAAATGTTGGTATTCTGTAATGAGAGGCTTTTACCTCTTTGGTTGAAGAATAAAAAAGTTTTGGCCAAATCTTGTTGTCACTGACTCCTCCTGAGGATGACTAAAATGTCTAAAACTTCATCTTTCTTCTTTATGTTACTATTCATAATGTGCAGCAGAGAGCAGAAAAGCCACAGAAGATGTCAGGAAACCAATAGAAATCTGAGCTGCTGG
The DNA here is from genome assembly GCF_037157495.1 of Lathamus discolor. Lineage (NCBI taxonomy): Eukaryota > Metazoa > Chordata > Aves > Psittaciformes > Psittacidae > Lathamus > Lathamus discolor. Next base: position 87,755,107 of record NC_088888.1, read on the forward strand.
CTCTGTGGCTGCTTCGGGCTGACATTTGGTAATAAAAGTTGTCTAGGTCAAGGGAAACACAAAATGTAAATAGCATGACTGTCAGAAGAAAATAATAATTGTAAGATCAGCTTGGTTTTACTAATCTGTAAGTTATTCTTCATAGCAGGAGTAATGAATTTTTAACCTAGAAGTAACTTAAGTATACTAATTTACAGTGTCATTACAGGATATTTGCAGACAGGATGCAGTTTCATGTTTATGAATACTTATGAATTTTAATTCTGTGCTGGATATCATTCATTCTTTCATTATCCAGCTGTGAGATCAGTGCAGAGCATATAGGGTAGCTGGAGCAGTTTGACAGCGTAACCTATACAAGACGAAAATTTTGCGGTAAGTAAGAAATTAGTGACATTCTGAAGACTTGCAGAACAAAATGATCAATTTCTTCATACAACTGAAGAGCATCTGTGGAGTGTGTGTGTGGGGGGAAGTGAGTGTGTAAGTGTTCCACTTAAAATAGCAGCTGGTTTCACATCACTAACTGACAAATCTGTAATTGTGATTCACTGGCTAGAAAACTTTGGCATTCTAAACCCACTATTAACCTTCTGAGGAGGGCAATTGAGAAAAAAAAATTACAGGCAGAAACTATTCAAGTGCTAGCAGCACCACCGTCTTTAGAAGAAATCAAAAAGCTCAAAAATCCACCAGCTCAAGTCACCACTCACCAGACCATAAAGGCATTGCCTCTTGCTCCTCTTAATTATAGTGCTGCAGCATTTATTCACGGGCATAAACTGTGATTTGTATCCATTTGGGAATATGAGATCACACCAGTTGATTATAGTGATACAATTACTATTCTCCTACACAAGAAAAAGAGTGACATGACAGATGGAAAATTGTCAGTGCTGTCTTTTACCTATGCCTATTGAAATGCTAGCAAAGCCCTTGTCATTTAGACTGAAAGTATATGTTAGGTCTGTTTCTGCCCTAGAGTCAATGCGTTTTGAGAGCAGATTGCTGTATCCAGATAAGATCTTTATTTTATAAAATAGTTACGCGCAAAGGAACACAAACAGTATCAACTGAAATATAGAGCTCTGATGGTCTTAAATGAGAACATTGCAGAACCTTGTCAGAAAACATGGTCAATCATGGAAAAGTCATCATTACCCATTTATTACTTCACCTATATCTCTAAGAAACATCTGCTCCAGTATTCTTGCTGGTCACTTCAGAGCAACGAAGCCTCTGCTGGAAACAGAAAGCAACTATTACCTTTCACAAATTTAATAAACTTTTAGGGGGTTTTAAAAGATACCAAGCTGATTGACAGGGTCATGTTAGTCATCTTGCTGAATGATTCGGAAGTCTGGTTATTTTGCCCAGAGGAAAACCGGAGGGTTTTATGAAGCAGTACTGTACAAGATCAAGTTCCTTATCACCAGTAAAAAGTTCACATTACTCAAAGTCAAAGCTACTTTTTGTCCAGGGATTCTCATACCAGATATTTTCTTGGAATGATCACCAGGGATGGGAGTTAGCTTTAGAATGAAGCATCTTCATTTAGGTGTCTGCGATGTAGCTGTCTACATACATATGAGGTAATGGTCTAAGTTCCCCTGGGAGTCAATTGAGACCTCATCCAGAGGCCATCCAGAGGGACCTTGACACGCTTGTGAGGTGGGCTGATGCCAACCTTATGAAGTTCAACCATGCCAAGTGCAAGGTCCTACACCTGGGTCGAAGTAATCCCTGGCACAGCTACAGGTTGGGCAAAGAAGAGATTCAGAGCGGCCCTGCAGAGAAGGACTTGGGGGTGCTGGTCGATGAGAAAATGAACATGAGCCGGCAGTGTGTGCTCGCAGCCCAGAAAGCCAACCGTATCCTGGGCTGCATCAAAAGGAGCGTGACCAGCAGGTCGAAGGAGGTGATCCTGCCCCTCTACTCTGCTCTTGTGAGACCTCACCTGGAGTATTGTGTGCAGTTCTGGTGTCCTCAACATAAAAAGGACATGGAACTGTTGGAGCAAGTCCAGAGGAGGGCCACGAGGATGATGAGGGGACTGGAGCACCTCCAGTATGAAGACAGGCTGAGGAAGTTGGGGCTGTTCAGCCTGGAGAAGAGAAGGCTGCGTGGAGATAGAGCAGCCTTCCAGTATCTGAAGGGGGCCTATAGGGATGCTGGGGAGGGACTCTTTGTCAGGGACTGTAGTGACAGGACAAGGGGTAATGGGTTAAAACTTAACCAGTGGAAGTTTAGATTGGATATAAGGAGGAAATTCTTTCCTGTTAGGATGGTGAGACACTGGAATCGGTTGCCCAGGGAAGTTGTGAGTGCTCCATCCCTGGCAGTGTTCAAGGCCAGGTTGGAAGAAACCTTGTGTGGGATGGTTTAGTGTGAGGTGTCCCTGCCTATGGCAGGGGGTTTGGAACTAGATGACCTTGAGGTCCTTTCCAACCCTAACTATTCTATGATTCTATGGGCTGAGGCTGGGCCAAGACGTGGGCTATGGATGAGCCCAGTTTGACAGAGCCGATGAGCAGGCAGGGCAGGGTAGTGAGGAGCTGCAGACCAGCCCTGCTGTAGCATAGCTAACACAGCAGCTGAGGGCCCTGGCAGCTGAAATGGGGCTCTGGGCCAGGGGCAGGGTGTGTGGGAGATCCCTGAATAGCTGGGCAGGGACAGGCAGGTCCATTACTGTCCTCAGGGCCTGGCCAGCATTTCAGACTCATGAGCATGTGCTTTTTCCAGCTCAGCTCAAATCAGTCACAAAGAAATGATGCAGAATTGCTAACTGAAAACCACTTACACTTCCTTTACTGAAAGGATATTGGGCCTGTGAACTCCCTGCACAGATCCAAGGTAACTTTCTTTTAGTACAAAATAATTATTAGCTGCCATGTTGTGTTTTTACCTCCTTTTTGCTCCCAATTTTCCCAGCTCTCCTCCTTGCTCTGCTGAGAGAACGCATCAGCACAGAATAGCAAAGAAGAGCTCTCCCGCTAATGAGGTCTTGGGGGGTTTGCTGCTCACAGCAGAGAATGCTGGGGGGGTGTTTCTGTGGTCCATGAGGACCTTGCTCTGGTAGCTTCCTTCATGTAGTTTCCTTTACACTCAGAGACAGGGCATCCCCAGTGGGATGACCTAGACAGCAACATGTTCTGAGGTGGAGAAGAGTGAGAGACCTTCTTCTCTATCAACAGGTCTCTGAAACCCCAGCAACCCTCCAGCGAGAATATTTAATACTATTCTAATACTCAACAGTATTATGGTAATCACGAGCTTGATTAATATTTATGATTAATAAAATGTCTTTTTCTCCTTCTATTTGTTTTGTTATTTTCTTCGTTAAAGAGGCATTCTGCTTCCATTTAAGCAGAGCATTAGTACAAAGATAATTATTGATCCAGCTCTAGCAGTTGTCAACAGAATAGCCTCATTGCGCAGTTGTCAACGATAGCTGAAAGAGCATTCTGTGATTGAACACGTGTTTTATATTTAGTATCTCTGAAGTTACTTTTCCCATACTTCGAAGTCAAAATTACAGAAATGGGAATTGGAGACTGAACCCTTGAAATATAGTTATCCACTGCACTTTGTAGTAAACTGGGAGATGTGATTCTGTTTTTCTTTCTCTTTTCCTTAGGGAAACTGTTAAGTCTTTCTTCTCTCAATCTCTTCCCCCCCCCCCACCTTTCCTTTACTTTTTTTCCACCCCTTCCAAAAGAGAGTGCAGATTTCCCAGCATTTTATCCATCAAAGCCAGTAACTTGAACATACCCACGTTATGCTAAAGTGGGATGCTGAGATAATGAGAAGTAATTCCATTATGTCATGTTGTCTTTTAAAATTAGCCAAAGCGTGGGAGTACAGGGTTCCGATTTCTTTTTCTTTGGTAGCAAAGTATGTAAAAGCAAAAGATAGTAAAACCTCCTTTCAGCTCAGAGAGGTTTGCGATTGATTTGAACATTTCTGAATGACCTCATAGCCTCCCTCATGCTGAGAGGTATAAAAAAGACATAACTGGTGAAGCCTGTAAGGTCCATTTACTTATGACTTCTTACACACTTTATGTGAAAGCCTTGAAGAAGTGGTTACTGATGATGTGGAAGGTCGAGTTCAAATTTATTGTGAAAATTCATAGGGTATAGTGGGTGTATGGCACTATTTTAAAATTTTAGAAAATTTCAGTTTTTTCCTATTATCCATAGATGACATTTCCAAGGTCAATGTTACTAGATTTTTATTTAATTTTTTTAAATTTTAAGGGAAAGAAAATATAAAGTGGTTAAGAATGATCAAAACTGGAATTCTGTACCCCTGGGCTTTCACAGTCCATTCATTCCATACATCTGGAGTATTGTGCGAATTGATGATTTCTTCTTTTTCTTGGTGTCTTATGTAAGGACTAAAAGTTTGAAATCAGTTCGCTACACTTAGGACAGAAATTCAGAAGATGGTCAAGATCCAATAAAATATTCAAGGTGATCATTCGTTACTACAGATGCATTGCTGGTTCTTGCATACACCAGGAAAATACAAATGTAGTTAATACCTATGAAAAAAAAAAAAGACAAGAATTACTGATAAATTAATTAGCTAATTTGAAAAAAGTTGGGTCTAAGTAAAAGTCATGCTGTTCTAGAAATCTGTTAATCTTTGCCAGGTGCAGATATTTGTATCAATGACTTTGGGAAGCCATGTTTTCTTTCTACCATGCTATGCAAAACTTTGGACCTTTGTAGAAGTAAACTGCAGTGTGAAGCTGGAACCAGGACTAGTAGGAGCTCAGTCTGGAATTGGTGCATGCAGACTAGCATAAAATATTGAATTATTAAATTATTTTTTCATATTCATTTTCTGCTTATTTTACAGCAAAGGATCAAATAGGCATTAGTAGACTCTATCATGACTCAGCTAAGATCTACATAATGTGTTCCACGTGTGGGCAGTTCTGAAAGGACTGGCTTTTTAGTGGTTAGTCTCTGAAAGAGCAAACCCAACACTTGAAATGAATATTATTTCAGGATTAGAGGAAATAATAGACATTTTCTATGTTTAGAGTGGTCTAAATCATTCTTTCAAGTAAAATCAGCAAGGAATAAGGTTTGGGTTGTGTGGGGTTTTTTGTTTGTTTTGAGTTTTTGTTTGTTGTTTTTATTTGAAATTAAACCTGTAATACTCTCTTAAAGAAAGATAGCATTTCTTTGGGACACTAAGAAGATGCACAATAGCTTTGCAGGCCAGAAAAAGCATCATTTACTGCACTCTCCACACTCTGACTGCTGAGATGGCATGATAGTCATGAAAGATAAATGTATGTCACATTATTAATTTAAACGTTTTTCAGTCTTGTCATACTTCATTATCATTAGCCTATCCAACCTGGCCATGAATGATTCCAGGGGTGGGAGCATCTACCACCTCTCTGGGCAATCTCTTCCAGTGTTTCACCACCTTCACTGTAAAAAATTTCTTCTTATATCTACTCTGAATCTCCCCTCTTTTAGTTTAAAATGATTGCTTATCTCAGCCTGTCCTTATGGAAGAAGTGTTACATCCCTCTGATCATCTCTGTGGGCCCTCCTCTCGACTTGCTCCAACAGGTATGTGTCTTTTCTGTACTGAGGACTCCAGAGCTGAATGCAGTGCTCCAGGTGGGGTCTCACAAGAACAGAGGAGAGGACAAGAATTACCTCCCTTGGCCTGCTGGCCACACTCCTCTTGATGCAGCTCAGCATATGGTTGGCTTTCTGGGCTGCAAGTGCACACTTCTGGTTCATGTCCAGCTTTTCATTCATCAGCACCCTCTGCAGGGCTGGTCTCAATCCCTTCATCCCCCAGCCTGTCTTGGTATTGGGGATTGCCCCAACCCAGGTGCAGAACCTTGCACATGGCCTTGTTGAACCTCATGTGGTTCACATGGTCTACTTCGCGAGTTTGTCAAAGTTCCTCTGGATGGCATCCCATCCCTCAGGTATGTCAACCTCACCACTCAGCAGATGATACTCAGGTGTCATCTGAAAACCTGCGGAGGGTGCACTCAATCTATGTCATTGCTGAAGATATTAAAAAGTACTGGTCCCAGTACAGACCCCTGAGGGATACCACTCATCACTGGTCTCCATCTGGATGTTGAGCTATTGACCACTAACGTCTGGTTGCGACTATCCAGCCAGTTCCTCATCCACTTAACAGTCCACCCATTAGATCGATATCTCTCCAATTTAGAGAGAAAAATGTTGTGGGGGACCATGCCTAAGGACTCCTCCTTCATTTTTTCTTTCCTGTATGTCCCACAAAGGGGCTAAGAAGAGTAAACTAAAAATTAATTACACAGGTTTCACAGAAAAATCTTTCCATGCAGCTGCTAGTGATTTTTTACCCAAGAAGTTTACTCAGTGGCAGCAGACTACCCTACACCTGGATTTGGAGTCATTAGTTCAACACCCTTTTGAATCTGCCCTTAGCAGCTGCAAAAGTCAAAATGTCACAATTCTGCCCATACCACTGTGTTCCCTGAAGCTCTCTGGTAACTCTGCTGTTATAAACTCTGTCCTTTTCAAGTCCCAGTTATGGAAATTTTGCTTCAACCTCTGTGGTTAAAGACAATTAAAAATAGCCTGATTTAAATTCTGTGTTATAGCAATTAGGTTTTTTGTCTTGAAACATTTGAAAAGCAATCAGGAAACGAAGGAACACAGATAAGATTAAGTTATTTCTATAGACTACTGGAATGTAACTCATAGCTGTCTGGACAGGTGGTGGACATTGCTGGGTTATATAGAATGGAGATAAATTAAAAGATGAAAGTATTTTCTTTAAAAAATCCAAACATTTTACAATTATAAAATACATGCCTAGAAGGAACCTGAGGAAATTGAAATAGGATCTAGCATACCAAGACAGTAAGTTGTTGATCCAGCCCTGACCCCGCCAATGCTAAAAGATCCTCAGTCCTTTCAAAGACTCTTATCTTGAACTCATACCACACCATCTACCCCTTTCTTAGATGGGATGTCCTGTGCTGCCCTGAATGGCAGTGGAGGTCTGGAGAGCAGGTGCTCACTGGTGGGACTTGCTGCTTTTCTTGTCCTACATCCAGTGTTCCTTTCAAGACATTCCACATCACTTTTTAGAGAAAGTGCCACATTGTCAAACCAGCTTTAACATATGAGTAAACATTAGCTTGGAATAAGTCAGTCCTGCTGCAGCCTCCCTCTCCCTCTGTCCACATCCCTCTTCTCTAAGCTGAAAATGAATCTGCTAAAAACAGTTATGTGTCAGCTGCATTGCCTATTGCTTCTTTGGTTTACAGGGTAGCTACAGCAATGTTTTTCCATTGAAAAAGGATGTGGCAGGAGAAGAGCAATGGCATGACTGTTTTACATTAGATTAAAATATTTATTGAACTACTTTTAGCCTCCTATTACACTTAAAACCAATTATTAGATCTAAGCTTTTTCTGTAGAGCTCCTTCTTAGTTATTAGTCCCCATTTTGTCCTTTTTTTCCCCCCTATTTTTATCTTACTAACTTTAGATTGTTTTGTCAATTGAGCAAAACAATTCTGAGAATGGTTGCCTTGCCTAAAGTGCCTCCTACTCATCCAGCTTGCTTTTAATGCAGATTTTTTGTGTGTTCTCTCCTCCAGCATTCAAGTAAAAACCCAGGATGGGCCTATAAAAGAATTTTATAGGTACAGCCTCAAAAGATAGCCGGAAACTACTGAACACTACACTTTGATCAGATTTTTTGTCCAGTCTTACTGTAAGATAATTTTAGCTGCAGTGCATTTCCATAACAAAGATATGAAATATCTTTTTCTTTCCATATTGACTCTACACTGTCAAAAGAGATGAGATGATTTTGACAGGGTATGTTTCTGTACTTCCTTTTGATATGTTTCCTATCATATTTCCTTCAGGCGCTAATTAAATGATTGTTTAATACTTTTCCAGATATCTTTCTGGGTTCATTATGCACAGTTCTACTTTTTCCTCATTCTGAAGAAAAAAAGACTGTATTTACTGCTCTCCAGTCTTCCAGTGTTTACTGTCACATGTGTCTCTCTCCCCTCAAGTTGTCTTAGATAACTAATTGCGAATGATTCATGGATCACTTTTGCTACTTTAAAAATGTGGATTGAAATCCATCCCAATTAGTGTCTTGAATATCTTAAATATATCTCATTTTTCTAAGTATTCTGTAACCTGTTCTTTCCTCTGCTGGCCTGGTAAATTTTGTGTTACATGTCTGGTTGCTATTAGTCTTTTTCTCCAAAGGGTCATACTAAAAAGGCCGTAAATATTTTTACTTTATTAGTATTATTCAATATTTATTCACACTCGCTCTTAAATAATTGTTCTATATTTTCTCTCAGCTTTACACCTAATGAAATATAATATGCTTTCTTTTCATACTATTTTGTGTCTTGGTAAGTAGATCTTAAAACATATCTTTCCTGCATTTTTGCCTATATTATTTGCTGTTTATTTAGAATCCCTCTGATTTTTATGTTCATACTTCTGCTTTTTTGTGCAGTTTTTTGTCATCAGTTTATTCAAGACTTTTAAATGTTGCTATGGGGTTTTCTACTTCTTATTTCCTCTCTGTCTCACATTGCCACTGCCTATGATACTGCCTATTTAGAAGCTTCAAGCTCTCATACCTTTCTTTTTTCTGTGTTCTTTTGATTCACCTCATTATTTCTCTGCATTATAGCAATGAGTCACTCTGGATTCCCACCTCTCTCTCTTGGGCATTTGCTTCTTATCCTGGACCCTCAAAAAGATCTTTTAGAGAAAGATATATAGCTATGTTTGTCCCTCAATAGGTGAAAGAAATTGTGGAAATGTTAAGTTTTAATTGACCTGCATTTATGCAAAGACATAACTCTCTAGCATAATGTAAGTAATTCAGTAAACTTATTTGTCTGTGTGAATGAGTTTTGATTTTGCTCACTAACTGGTATTGTTTTATTATAATACTGCTTATGGACTACTTATGAGTCATTTGCTTAGAGTATAATTTTGTATACCTTCTTGTAATCTTGTGTAAGTCTCAGTTACACGGTTGCTTGGTTCTCACATGCATTTCAGGGTAGTGCTCAGAAATTTTTGATGCACACATATATTGATATTAGTTGTGGACTCATCGCTTGCATTTCTGGCATTTTTTAAAAGTAAATTGAAAAGTAGCAGTTTTCATCTGAATAAGGAAACTGAAATGAAAATCTGAGTCTGGAAAAAATGGTTAAATTACTTGTTAAACAAAATGTTAATCTTGAAGAGGCACAAAAATTAAAATATATGTCTTTATATCTGCTTGAAGGCAATATTAAGCTTCCTAGCATGTATGAGAATCATAACTTAACTGCAAAGTGAACTCTGCCAACACATTTGTATTATGTGTTACACTTAATTACTCATAAAAATATCCCTACACTCTTCCTTACCTTACTACATGGACCTACTGTGGTCCTACATTGCAGCAATTTCTTTCCTTTTAGAATCCAGTTTCTGAAATGCTGGCATAAAATTGTCTCATCTGTCCCCATTACCTTAATTGTTGAATCCCTTTGGTAACTTCCTCTGCATTTTCAGTTGTGTTTAATTTTCCCATATGTCTCTGACATTTCCCTGTTTTCATACATTCTCAGTTGCCTTAATCCATCGCCACTTAAATACTCTCTTTGGGTTTTGATATTTGTATTATTCTCCTGGCGCTCACTTATATCTTTGGTAAGCCAACTTCCATCTTTCTCTTTGAAATTGTTCTTGCACAAGTGATAACACATCCATCAAACAAAGAAGTGAAAAATCTTATAATCCTCTTTCTCAAAAATATGTCTTCCTAGTGAATGAAATACCATGTCAACAGGAATTTTATTTAAATGATTTATCACATGACTTTTTAAGATCTCAAATCTAAGAATCAAAGAACAGAAGAATAGAAGAATAGACAGTTGCAATTCCCACCAGAATGCAAATGCTCTTTTGCAGTTAAAAGTTTCAGGAGGGTCTTAATATAACTTCATTTTCCTCTTTTTCTTATCAAATGAACCAGGTATTTTCCAATACATCATGTGTGTATCTCCAGCTTGCTAGTTCCAGAAGCCCACCAAGGCAAAGATTTTACTGAGGAGGCAGTGGTAGGCTTCTATGCTGCATGGAATGTGTAAACAGCAGGCTTAAAATTTTAGCAAAATGCTGGGATGTTGGGCCAACCACCAGCAATATGGCAATCTAGAGGGACTTGAAAACAAGTGGCATTATAAATTATTTTCCTGCCAGAATTTAGGATTTATGAATTTTAGTGATGAAAATTGTTACTTTTAGGTTTGCACTCTAAAGTGGGAACTGATGTTTTATGGCATGTCTTAGAGGCATATGGTCAACAATTCTGGAGAGTAATTTTTGCATTTTTTTCTCCTGTAAAGCAACAGCCAATGACTATTAGATGTGAGCGTATGATGAGGACAAGGAGTTATAGTAAGAATTAATTATTTATTGTTATTTGCTAATAGCTAGCTTTGTCTTGAACTCTTTGAAGAAGCTGTATTTGCTAACAATAAAATATTCTCCCTGCAGAAACTTTCAGTTATATAACTTGTAGTCTGATCCATGTTGCAGGAAAGTAAATGAAGATAATTCCATAGAGGGTAGTAACAGCAGGATATACCTGGTAATTCATACAAAAGTCTGAGCACAGACCCAGAGGGAGAAACCATCAGAAAAAATCATTTGTTTAAAAACTTTTATTGTTTCACATCTGATTCTAATGCCCTTAGTAAAACCAATGCAGAGGTAATCAAACCTATGAAAAAGTTTCTGGATAAGCCAAGTACATTCTGAAGTGCAGGGAAAAGGCAAGGTTATCACTAATAGCCTTGATAGATGAGTCTTTAGTAAGTAATAGTGTTTTGTGAGACCTGTACAAGCCAAGCCTTAGTAAAATAAGGAAGTGAAAATGCAAGAGGACTGCTCTTGTGAGACTCCGAGCTTATGTATACAGATTCAATGCACTTAAAAATAATAAAGAGAAAATAATAGGTGATCCTAAATAGCCTGGGTCCTGGTATTTGATTTTAGATTAGTTCTTCAGATCCCACACCAGAATTTGTGTTTTGCAGATTTGCAGTACATTGCAATAGGAAAAAGTCCAAGCATAGAAGTGTTTTGTCACAGCTAAATTTCTCAGTCACTAAAAGCTAAAAACTGACTTTTCAGTGGCGCTCACTGCCCTTAGACATATTTGAAAAGATTTCTCTCACTGACCAGCTATTTTTACAGCAAAAGAGTGGCAAACGTGAGAATAATTATTCTTTTAATTTCCTTCTCTGTCTAGTACTGAATTAAAACCGGTACAAAATGTTATGTGCATTTGAATTTAGGTGCTATTCTAAGATTAACATGCACTGCAGCTGTATGAAAATTCATATCAATTAAACAGAGATGGATGTGGCTGAAGGCGATTCAGTAGAGGCTCAGCCGATGATGAAGTTGCTTATTCTGCTCTGATCTGCCCAAATACAATTGTTTTAGATATTATAAATTGTAAGGTCATAAAAATAACAATGTTTTGATATTGCTAAAGATCTTGAGGTAGTTGATACATTTCAACAAATATTTGATATTCAAATTCATGGAGAAGCCTGCACAACCATGTCCAAGAAATTAATAGATGTTTCCTTTGGTTATGATCCTATATGACAATGACCGCAGACAATAATTTACGTGATCTGTATCCCTCAAGTTTTAGGCCAATCCTGACGTGTTTGTTCCTAGAAATACTGAAAAGTGAACTAGTGACCAATATATGATAATTACTTAGCTGTAGCTATAGCTACACAGGAAGTCTGAATGCTTCTCTAATATGTTTTTCTCAAGAGTCAGAAGAAATGTCTTTCTGTTTATTCATGAGAAGTCCTCTGATTCAACATGTTGGCAAGGTTCCAGGCATCTCTGTGCCTCAGAGAGAATCTCCAAAAAGATTGGCTGTTCCCACTGTAAAAATGAAGAGCCCTCAATATTTCCTTCAAAAAACTCAATTGCAAGTTTTCTTTGGTTTAATTTACTACTGATCTGAAGAAATGGTTCTCTGACACAAATTCTGTGTAACTGTGCTAATAGTACTTAATGTGACATGATATATTTCAATTTATAGAAACAGAAATTTACCATTTATTTAGCATAGTGCTCATAGAACCTTTAGTAGTTTTTCAGTTTACAAACCTGTCCATTCTGGAAATATTTACACTGTTTTGTTGAGTGCAAAACATGTAATCTAGTCATCCTCTTCAAAGCTTCTCAGCCTTGCATCAGAAGATGTTTAGATGGATTGCAGTTCAGCTGCCTGTAGAAAGCGTTCTAAGAATAAAAGTCCCAAGTAGGAGGAAATACTAATTTAAAATCAGTTGGCTTTTATCTTCAGTACTTGAATTAAGACCTGCTTATGCTTTTTTAAAATTTTATTACTTTCAGTGTTAGGAAGGCTGAAATTTTGGAATTCTTCCTCATGTACTGTATGAGCCCATAGCAAAATACACAAAATGCCTGCAGATGCTGCCTTACTATGTTATTTGCTGGGTAAAGTTGTGCTAGTTAATCACTTTCAATGTCTGTTTTCTACCTTTTACCTTGAAATTCAAGTACATTTACAAACTTATTGTAGATATACGATGTCTGGAGAAGGTGTGTGTGGTTTAGTTACACAGGTAATGTTGAAACTGAAGCTCTATGAAAGTTTTCTATATTTCTCCATATGTACAAGTAGTTTTTGAAAAACATTTCAGCTTTGCTGCAAATACTGCAACATGAATATATGTAAGCTTTCTATGAATATCCTGTTAGTAGAGTTCTGGTATTTAGTAGATTTCGTCTTCAGTGAAGACATAGCAATAAAGTTAAAAATTGAGCATTTGCTATGTCAGAGAATAGTATGTCTACCTATTTTGTCATTTTCTATGTCTTCCAAACCCAGCCCCTGGAATGTCTCCAAACTACTGAAATCAGACTAAGTCTTCTCTCCAGAACTTCCTTCCTTTCTTGTTACGGCCATAGCTTTGAACAATGGGATTGTAAAAAATACTTGGATTTATTTTGAAGCACATTCAGGATTTGAGACTTTTAGAGATACATTTGCAATATTTTTTACACAAATAGGAAGCTAGCAGCAGAAATATTCCTTATTTTCTTTTAAAGAAGAATAGGAAAGCTAGGATTTTCATATAACCAAAGAATTATGGTTAAATCTCAGCTATATAATGAGTTTCACTATAAAATCAGAAACATTGCTAAGTACTGTTTGACTTTTTCCCTTCATTTTGCTTATTTTTTCTGTCTGCTACAGAAGTCTTTGATAGGGTCATGTCGTGGTTTAAACCAATCCACACAGGTCGTCCACTCACCCCCCCCCCCGACCCTCCCCACTCCCGGAGGGATGGGGAGGATAATCAGGAGAATGTAACTCCCACAGGTTGAGATAAGAACAGCCCAGTAACTAAGGTATAGCACAAATCACTGCTGCTACCGCCATTGATAATATTGATAAGAGAAAATAACAAGAGAATACGATACCACCGCCGAACGAGTTCGACCCCCCCCGAAGAGAGAGAACCTGCCCTTCCGGGTAACTCCCAGTTGCCTCTCTGGGCATGACGTGCTGTGGTATGGAATACCTCTTTGGTCAGTTTGGGTCAGGTGTCCTGTCTCTGCTTCCTCCCGGCCTCCCTCGTCCCCAGCAGAGCATGAGACTCACAGAGTCCTTGGCCAGAATAAACATTACTTAGCAACAATTAAAAACAATCGGTGTTATCAGCTCTCTGCCCAGGCTGGAAGTCAAAACGCAGAGCTTGCACCAGTTACTAAGAAGGAGCAAAACGGCTCCTGGTAAACCCAGGACAGGTCATTAATTTGCAAGGTGAAAAAAATTTCTCTATCTATGGAGACAGTTGAATGTGTTGTTGAAATTTCCAAATTGTATGAAGCATAATTATGACGTCTGAAAGAAGAGGCAAAAAACAGACTTTAAAAATGGCCGTGTTGCTGATTTTGATAACTTTAGCTACACTTTCACAGTGAGTACTTGTAGTAAAGCCAATTTTAAACAAATTTGAGGCTTGGCTTTTAGTTTTCATAACTAAGATGGTAGCAAGTTTTGAATATCATACTTGAAACGGTTTGTAGGAGTTGGTGCTTGGCAAAATCCACAAAATTCAAATCAGGTCAAGGTTATACTACTACATTAGCATCTGGATTGAAGATATAGCCTTATTCTATTGATTTAGTGTTCTAACTTCAAAAATTTAAATTTTATTTTCAAACACACTGAGTACTTCAGAGAATCTAAATATGGGGATTTAGCCTAGGCTACTTTAACCATCTTAAAGCATAGCTGAAAATATGGTCAAAGAAAGAGCATCACTAATTCTAATAAATAAAATTCTCAAGTTTAAATTTTTTTCCTTGCGCTAACATGATACCAAATGCAGAGCTCCACTCTTTCCATGCTTCTAGTCCTTATTGCTGACAATTCTGTTACAGGAGCATGCTGTTGTTTCACTTGAAAGACATCTTTTTCACTTCACACTGTATTCAGGGCAAATGCCTGACTTTCAGGATCACATTGAACAAAATAATGATCAGCTGTTCCCAGAACCATTGTTTGGTTCAAGGCTAAATGTCTTTTTATTCAGCATCCGCTTTCCTATTAAACACAAACAGGAGATGAGATAGATGCTTGTTTCATATATGGTGTTCAGTATTTATTCTTTTCCATAATAAAATGTTACTTTCTTCTGAAAACTGTTATGTGCATAATGATAATAAATCAAGGAAAATGATAGTGCCACATTAAAAAACAAACAAACAAACAAACAAACAAAAACAAACCACACAAAAATTAATTTAGGTGACTGCAACTGATTCATTCTCCCTATGATCCAAATACAAATCATGATGTTAAAGCCGAAATGAGTTTAGAGAAAACCCTCCATACAACTATGATAGGTGAAAAAAAATCATAGAAGTTAGATGTACTTTGTATAAACAAGAATACCTACAATCTTCTGTTTTGTAGGTATTTCTCCTTCCTTTGTGTCTAATACAGAACCCATTTTGAAATATATTTTAGGATGATTGTAACTTTACACACAGAAACAATGAGTGTGACTTCAGCAGGCTTACCTGCTTGAGTTGCTCTTTTATAATGTCATCCTTCCCAATCATGCTTGTCTTTTCTGATATACTGCCTCTCATGAAAACTGTGATGTCTGCAAATGTCTCTGTAATGACTAGCTCACTGAAGCCCTAGTCTTTGATGGCAGCTACCATAATGCAAATAATAAATTAAAATGGTGTCTGTACATAGCTACAGCAAAGTCAGCAAAGCAATACATGTTCCTGGATATACAGCGATTCTAATATATTGGATAGGGGTCAACTGTTTTCCTTGTATTGCATGGAGCTGTGTTAAAACAAGCACTCAAGCTCAACTTCTGCAATTGGATCTATACTTGAATCTTTACTGACTTCAGTGAATCTCTGTGAGCATATTGATCCACTCTTCCATATTTGTTGCTTGAAATACTTTTATCCTTTGTAGTCTGTATACTTCAATGATCTAACATGCACATTAACTGCTCCCTTTTCTATAAATTAACAGTTAATCAACATTGGAAGGCATCTTCTAAATAATGTATTCTGAACCCTTAATAGTATATGCTTAACTCCTGTTCTTAATTCCATTTTATTTAAATACCATAACCTGAAATTTCTATGCCAGAATAAATATTGAAGAGGGCTGAACAACATTTCAAGCAATTCCTGCCAACATTTCCTGAAAGTGTGATCCTGCAGATTCCTAACTCTTAACACTTTCATTAGAATAACTGTAATGATGTTTCCAAGATGCAGTGACTGAAGGACCTGTAGTCTTAAGTGTTTAGAATATGTGCTTCATTAGGTTAAAAGTCTAAACTGTTAACATTAGGATGTCTCAACAGTAGTCATGTTCCATGTTCTGTGCCTTGTTATAACTTCACTTCACAGCCACACCTCTGCCAGACATCTTTAACATGTATGTTTCTGAAGAAATTTGTAGTATTTAATAGAAATTACCCTTGCTTTCAAGCTAACCTAGATTTAAAGTCACAGAAAAAAAATTGTTAAATTTAATAGAAGCTGCTCTAAACAAAGATATATGATATGTGTGTGTCCATGTGCTCCACTGTTAAAAGAAACACTAAATAACACCAGGATTAGAAAAGCTGTTCTTTAATTTCAAAGGTTTGATTGCCAGCAGTGAACTAGAAAAGGAAATGTTTTCAATACAAGACTTTTTATATGCACTGGGTTTCTACATCAGACACCCTAATTTGCATTTTGGAATCACTTTCTGTTCTGATTACTTGCTCTTGCTGAGCAGTGAAAAAAATGTCAGATTAAAAAGTACAATAATAGACCTATCTTGCCAAACTCATTGCATTCAGACAACTGCATGGCTTCCTCCCCTCACAATAATTTGATTGAGAATATATACCCACTGTGTTGAGATTTATGAACTGGGAATAGAGCACAGAATTATTCCAACAACTTGCCAAAATTTCAAAAGCAAAAGCCTTTCAAGTCTAAAGCAGTATTACTGTTGCTTAAATGCCATTTGTAGGCAATAAGGAAACTACTGTTAATGTATTTGGGTTCAGTACTTTCACTCTACAGCAAGTGTGTTAACATATAAAACAACAGTAACTGGTCCTCTGGGTAATTCCAGTACAGCAGAGTAGTTATTTCTAGAAAGCTATTTTTGTATATGGAACACTACTGGGCTGTGTAGGCTGCTGTAATATTTTGCTATTAGCTGAACACATTGAAAGATTTTAATTGACGTGTGATTTCAGCTGTCATCCCACGGGAATAGTGGTAACTTTATGTACTGATTCGGTTCACTGTACCTGTAGAACTGCTGTTAAAGGAAAACCAGTGGCTTGGATCTTTTGAAAGATGATGACTAATTTTTCAACACACACAAAAAAGGAGAGAAGCCGCTGAGTACCCTTTAATCAGTGTGCCATGTATTAACTTATTTATATATTTCACTTAAGGCATTTTTACAAAGATTGTATTTTCTACCACCGCCATGACACAAAACCTGACCCATTGTGAAAGCAAGTTTTTCTTGCAGACCACTGGATAGTCCTGTGTGATAACTGTGCTGAAGGATTCTTTTTCTTGTGTTGAAATGTTCCTGCTCTTTGGATGGAAGAAGAGGATCTACTCTTTCTGTGCTAGTGCAGGGACTGAACTAGATGTGTATGAAAGGACTACTGTTAATTTATTACTTCTGTCTTAAAAGTGCTTGTGAAGGATGCGTAGGGTTAAAACTGCAACTGATCAAAAACCTACTGAAAGCCCTTAAAGTAAGTCAAGTTTGGTTTGACTTGCAAGGTTGGCACTTTCCTTGGTTCTTGGGCAAGACACTTTTTCTTGTTGAACATAGAGGACAGGCAAGACACTTATGATGCTTGATTCTTCAAATGAATAGGTTGTGGGATTCAGGTGGCTGGTGGCTCTGACAGTTTTCGGGATGAAAAAAATATCCCACAGAGATAAAATGCGTCTTTAGATCAGATACCTTTTCTCTGCAGTTATGACATTAGGTAAACTTTCATGATTCAGTGAAATGCTGAACCTATTTTTCACGTATCATGCCAGACAGCAGTGCTATTTGTCTCTATTAGGACTCCACACAGCCGAAGTAGGATGGCCGTTTACTCACTGTAGTGCTTATTGTACTCCGCTGTGATAGTTAGCTCCACCTTGCCTGCATTTTCTTCTTTTTCTTCACCCAAAATGCAAATTTATACCATAGTGAAATGTTAGTATAAATTGAGATCTATGCATTTTTTATTTCAAGACCTATGTTAATGAAAAAATGGCACTCAACACCTCTTCCTAGGTGACTACTGCTGCTTAGATATTTGCAACTCCCTCACTTTAAACTGTGGCTGCTTGTGCTCTACCTCTTGTATGGCACTCTCTTCCTGACCTGTATTATTTCATGCTTTCCCTGTGCTCATTTTGTCAGCTTGTAACCATTATTTAGCCCTGTTAGATCTGCCTCACATAATTTTCAGAGCTTTCTGTATTTCACTGTGGAAACTGGGCTATGTGCATAAAGCTCCCACTTACTTCCAGAATAGGCACTTGCTATTCTAATGCAGGAATTCTGGTCTGGAGATAGAGGTTACTCAGAGCATTTTAATTCTTACAAGACTCAGAGGAAGCCAAGCTGGACACAACTGGCAGAAGTTCTGGGCAAGAGCTCTAAGCTGGACAGAGAAAGCAGCTTCCAAAGCAGTGTTTTAATTATTACTAATAACAGCCAGTGCTCAGTGGTGGAAACACGTATTTCTTTCTGTAACTTGTTACCAACATCTACTCATTATCATGACAACTGATCAAGCTGAGATCTTAGAGGCAGTGGTCGAATCAAACCGTAAGCGTTCATCCTTGGCCAGAGTGCTAGATACGACAGGAAAACAGAAATGGCACAGAAACAGAAGAGCTGCTGGTAACAATCTGGTGAATGCCAAGGCTGTTATGTGCTGTTGTATGGCTTGGAATAGAAAAAGAAAGGAAGCCATGTCCAGCTGCCTCATAGCTGTAATGCATCCAGGAGTAAGTTTCCAGTAGTGCCCTCAGCTCTGATCCGGTCCCTTTGAGTATTACTGGTATGCAGGGTCATCCTAGTGACCTGTGCCCCTGCCCCTTAGCACTGTCTGCCTGTCTTTTTGTGAATACAGGGCAGACATGAGGGGTATAATATGAAAACTTGGAAGGAGAATAGGACTGACTCCCTTCAAGAGGCCTCCTGCATTTGAATACTTTTTTTTGTGTTACTTAGGGGAATCACTATAAGAAAGATATATCCACTGAATATTGGATAAAGAGCAGGCTCCATTTAATCTATTATGCAGAGTTTCTAGTGTACACTTTCTAGATTCCCTTGGAAAGAAATGGAGAGTCTTGATGATCAAGTCCCTGAGGGATCTTGATGGCCGTCCATTCTAGAGTCCCTGCTGGAGTTGCCCCAGGTGATTCATTGCCCATGTCTTAAGCACCTGTTTGCAATGGAAGCAGTCATCTTGGGAAGTGCATGTGTCCTTCCAGTTACTAAAGAACAACATAAGTGACTACCTGAGCAAGGCAACTAACTTTAGTATGGAAAAACCTAGACTAAACCCTACATTACCAACCTGTAAGAGGAGTTGTTAGTGTTATAGTACCATATACCAGGAAATGCCACTGTGAAATGCTTCTAAATGTATCTGGTTTTGACTTTTCCTATTTGTCTTTTTTTCCAAATTGGCCTTTTCAGCAGGGAGAAAGGTAAACCCAGGAGTACCACAGTACATCTGTTGAAACCTACCACTTGTCTCCCTCTCCTCTGTGACCACTTGAGAAAGGTCAAACATCCAATCTTCTATACCACTGGACAGAAACTGGACAGAAAAATAAATTAATTAAAATGAAAGAAACTAAAATCTATCTGTTCCCGTGTCTTTTTTCCTTATCACCTTTTCTTTGAGAAAAGTAGAGACTTTTGAGGGAAAATCCCATCCACTCAGGAATTAACTGTGTTTTGAGCAGGAAGGGAAAAATGCCCAAGGTAGGTAGCAGACTTGGGAGCAGACTTGACATGTTATGCTTTCTATAAATTAGTAGTTTCCACAGCCTTTCTTACCCCTTATTTGTCCTAAAATTTAGTGGAAACATTAAATATTAGGTTGTGAAATTTTACTGCTGAAAGTGGGATTCTCTCTGAACAAAGTGTTACTAAAAATGTCAACTAGCTCTACGCATCTAGAACTCAACTCACAGTGCTCTGGACATTTATTAATGCTATGGTAATACTGGAGCAACTTGCAACATTCCTGTTTGGTATCTCAATGTTTGCAAGAGTTCATGTTGAAAATAGAAGTTTTTGTAGTTAGGAAAAGTCTTTTTTCCATTACATTTTTTTTTCCCCATAAGTTCA
The DNA here is from genome assembly GCF_037157495.1 of Lathamus discolor. Classification (NCBI taxonomy): domain Eukaryota; kingdom Metazoa; phylum Chordata; class Aves; order Psittaciformes; family Psittacidae; genus Lathamus; species Lathamus discolor. The sequence continues at coordinate 87,775,137 of NC_088888.1, forward strand.
TTTTTGCAACAGAAATATGGCAAATATTTTTCATCCCTTGAGCTATATTTTCTTGGGCTTTTTTCCTGTTTGATTATTGAATTTGAAACTATAAATAAATAATTTCAAGAAAACTATAAAGTATAAGTAATAAACAAGTTTAAAATAATAATACAAAATAATAATTTAAATGAGAGCCTCTCTAAGGGCAAACTTTTTGCACTGAGGCTCCACAGAATGCAAGCTCTTCTTTTCCTGACAAGGTATTATGAATAGACATTTCATGAATGTCAGAAGTAATTTGAATTCCAGCTCATGTTCTTTTTATTTCTGCATGTATTAATATTCCTAGATTTAGTAGCTGGTCAATAGAAGTTTCAGGCTCCCTTCTGTTTTGGTGAGTTAATGCCACCAATAATAACGCTGCATGCAGTTTTTGTCAATCAGACCTCAGAGCTTTCTTCTCTGGTTGAACTGAAATCTGTTTGCTTATCTCTTATTAAATCCTATTAGTCCCATTACTAAGTCTTCAATATAACCCATATATTTCCAGGTATACCAAAAAAATGCCTTAAGACCTGAATAAACTTTTGCATTTGAGCTGTACAGATGAGAACTATGCTGAACTCTGGGTCAGACTTACTGTTGTGGGTCTCTGTACAGAAGGAGGTGAAAAAAATAAGCCACAAGCAGTAGATCTAAATGAATAGAGTACCTTCCCCTCTGGCTTCTGCTGCAGAGAGATCTTGCAGCAAACTCTTCTGGCATATGGAGCTCATAAAAATGAATTCTTAGCAGACTGTGGGTCAAAGCACTGGCTGAAATTCTAGATACCTTAGGTCGTATCTATGCACAAAGCTGTACATTTTTATGGCTGAAAGAAGTGAGTGTTTTGAGTGGTTTGTTTACAATACAATTCCTCTGCTACCCAAATTAGATCAGATTATGTTGTTTTGGTTGAATTTGCAAGCTTACAAATAAAAATTAGAAACCGTGTCTGAACCACTGCAGGAATACCCATCAAGAAGTTTCCATCAGATTACATAAATTAGTTTTCAAACTAGTTTTAATTACATGGATAAGACTACTGTTTATAGGAAAAAACTTAATTTTTAGCACAAGCACTGGACCTCAGCAGCTGTGTTCATTGTTTGTTAAAAAATGACTGGACATGAGTTCCTTGATGTGCTTTTAAATGTTACTTCTGGGGTTTTTTGTCTTAAGTTTTGACAAAAAATTCCACAGAACTGGCCTGAAAATATTACATTTTCTTTCACAGTTGCTCGGGTTCATACTAAACAATTTATTGGACCATTCCCAGCACACGCCAGCTTTAGGTCTTCACAATATTAAGGATATAAAAAACCCTTTGAGCTTTATTTAGTTCTATAGATTGTACATCATTGGAGGTGGAGAATTAAGTAAATATGGATTACAGTTGCAATACATTTTAAAGAGCTTCCTACAAGGGAAATATGTGGGCCAAGACTCACTCCTGTGGCACAAGGAGATAGGAACTATTGTCTAATATTTGTGACACCATAGCACTCAGCTGGCTTGAGCCTACTCCGGACATGGAAGGTCCATTATGACAAAACTTAGCCCTTGCCAATATGAAGGCTAGACATAAAAAAAAAAATTAGAAAAAATAGAAAATGCTGTATAAAACACGGTATCTACTTGTCAAAATTTACTTCTAGTTTCTTTATAATAAAAACAGAGAAAAGGGTAACCTCATAGGACAGCCCAGGGAGAAAAATGCTCTGGGAGAATGTACGCTGCGTGGAGCACCCATGGACTTTATTCAGGCAGGTAACACCACAGGGATGGACAGGTTGATCCCAGAGACTTGTGTCTAGTTTAGAAGCATGAAACTGGAAAATGTTTTAAGTGACGTCTGTCAGTTTGTTAACTTTAGCTTTATGAGGAGATAGGAACTCTGCCCTGAGAAATAAGAATCTAATCGATATCCCAGTGTTCTTTCATGCTTAGAAATGACCTAGCAATTACTATTACATATTGATTTATTAACCCAGTCCCCAGAATCCAGCCCACCTCTAAAAGATTAAAGAGATAGGATTTTCTCTTACTGAAGGCCTCTAAGACTGAACTTGGAAAGCTGTATTTTTCAAGGAGTAACCAAGTTCTCTGTTTAATGTGTCTTTCAATCAATACCTCTGAGGGAAAGAGTCTCTAAGGCATTCTTTTTTATCAAAATGAGGTGTAGAGTCCGCCTCTAGGCATTCAAGCTTTCTCTGTGCGCTTTAGCTGGGTCTCTCAAAAGAGATGTGCATTTGCTTTTGTAGGGTGGAGTCAAAGGCAAGAAAATTTCTTGTTTTCCAGAACATAACTGTTATACTGCATATGCTTATCAGCACCTTTGCTATGCCACACTGTACATTTTGTCAGAAATAGGTTATATGCTTGTATCCCTGGATTTACTGCTACTGAACTTTCTCACAGTGTTCTAATTAGAGACATCAGTCTATGTGAAAGCCATGTTCTGATTCCTTGTAGAAATATTTATTTGAAATAAGAACTTCCCTAGAATCTTCTAGAGCAAAGCTTTAACGGTATAAACAGACAAGAAGACAATTCTTCAGTGTCTTATTTCTTAGGGTATTTTTCTATTATAGTAGTAGATTTTTTTATGTCTGAAAAAGTTTTCTTTAGATGTAGATGCATAAAAAAAGAGGGAATAACTGGTATAAAACTGGGGCAGATTACATGACAAGTGCTTTTAAAGAAGCAGGAGTTGCAAAATTAAAAGCAAATGTTTGGAAGAATGGCACATGCACCTCTGATTCATGCAGGGGTAAATTTGTCATAGTTAAGATGGGGCTAAACTGCGTCCAGGGGATTGCCTGGAGTGTTGGCATTTTAGAAATACCAGCAACACGCCACCGGTTTCTTCATTCCTGTATCCATGACCTAAAGGAGTTCATATACACCCAATATTTAGATAGCCCTTGCTGCATGATGAATAGAAAAATACGCAAGACCTTCTTTACAATCTGTGCAATTTTTGCTTTCCATAGATTATTTTCACATGAGACCAATAATTTTGTCAATATTTCTTAAACTGCTAACAAAACAGGCTTCTGATCTAAATCAATCAGATTAACATACAGATGAAAAAGGTTCAGTGTTTTGAAGATCTTTTTTATTATTGCTACATGCAAGACAAAATTTGTTGTGAAACGTCTGTAAATCTAGGATGGAGAGCATACTGCTATATGCTTTTTTTTTCCTGTTTATTTCAGGTAGAAGGGGCCTTAAGGTGCACAGCCAAGTAGGTGGGATTTTTGGCATGTGCTCATTTGTCATTTCATGTGGGCTAGCTTTACACTCTTAAATATTTATTACTTAATCCAAAAAAGTAATAATAGTAATGCTGTGTTCCCTCTGCAGGGTAATTACTTGCAATGAGTGCTTGAGGGCACGCTGGTCCCAGCTTGAATCTCTTAGGATGGAGAGAAAATGATCAAGATGGTTCTTACCTGCCTGAGTTTTAGTCCCAGAGCTATTTTGGAAATATTTCATTGTCAGATATACTGTAATAGAATTTCAAATCTCAAACCCTTTAATTACAAGATCAACAGCTTCCAAGCTAGCAAAAATAACTGAAATGTCATTTCATTTTTTTGTACGTTCATTCATTTACTCGCTTAGCTAACTAACTAGAGCCAGATACAGCGCTTCCAATAAAGCTAAGTTGTAGTTTTATTTCTCTGTGGTTATAGTCCCTTTGAAAATGCAGAGTGTAGGCTGGGAGCGATTCAACTAGCTCACATACAAAATAGTCACTTACATACATAACGTGGAGATACAAAGTCCATATATATCAAAAGGCGTGCACTACATATCAAATGTATTTTCCAGGAGGTCAAAACTGGACACAGAGGAAGAAAATGAAGGAATTTTGACCATCTCCAACGTGTGACTGGTAAGTCCTCTTTTGGTTTCTTGTCTGACAAGGTCTGCTGGAGCCCTTTCATGTTCATTGATGCTTCCATTTGAGCCCTCAGGCATGACTACAATAAATGGGATAAAGTAGGAAATGGAAACTTTGTATGAAGTAGTATCCTCAAGAGCTGAAGTTGGGAAGTGCTAGCAATACACTTTCATTTCTGTTCACAATGACCTGAGTGATGGATATACTGAATTGGCTATGCTTTGCCTGGACTACGCACTAGCTGTTTTTCACACTTCACATCTCTAGGCTGTCCAGCTAAGTGGCGACAAATTAACATTCTGCTTCCGCTGAGGGAACTAATAATATTTTCATGTGTTTTTGGCATCACATGTAGACGTGGTCATGTTTTGGTGACTGAGTGCTTCAATGCCACTAATGAACTGGCTTATCCTTGTTGTAGAGCAATCAGACCACCATTACTTAAGTGTAAATCAAAAATGCATAAATGCACCTGTTAAGAAAGTTCTTATACTTCCCAGTTCTTCCTTTGTTCTTCATGGTGGTTTGTATGTGAGATAGTTGGGATCCTGCATACTAGAGACAAAATCCCATCTGTCTGAGCCATCTATAACTGCTTGTGTCTGACAGTTTTAGAGAAGTAGCCCATCTGAGTTATAAGCTTTTTTTCCACCACTTAAAGCAGTGATAGGAAAATGAAAAATAAATGTACTCTATTGCATTATCTTGAATAATAGATTAAAAATTTCCACACCGAAAAATATCTTCAGAGATAATTTTCACCCTGGTAAAATATTAACAGAGTTGCAACTATTTATAGTTATTTGCTTTTAAAGCATATAGCTCACCAGGACATAGGAATAGTTGAATCAGTTTTCAGTGGACACAGCTAATAGTACCAAATGTGCCAAGACAGACTATACAAGCACAAGAGCAGCAAGATCTTACAGCTGTAAAAGCACAACAGGTAAGATTAGGTGGATCAATAAAACATGTTAAGCATGAACCCTGGACACATTCAGTTCTGAATTCATACTGTACCCATGATTGTAGGCAGGTATAAGCATTAGGAAGATTCTTGAATGTCCTGCGGAAAATGAGTGCCCTTACTTAAGGGCAGGATTTGGGCAAGCAAGTCTAGCACTATCTGATTAATCTTTAAGTCAATCACCTTATGCACTCAAGGTTGAAGAAGCTGGGCCTTCTAAGGAGGTTGTAACACAGCATACAACAAGGGTCACTGAGGTTAGTGTCCACTTTCAGGCTCTTCCTCAGACCTGACTGAGTTATGGGTGGTTTATATCTCACGGGAAAACTGAGGATGCAAGAAACTGAGTCAGGGAGGTTTCTACATTCAGTTTCCTTTTGGATCTGCACTTGATAAGGTGCTGATGCTTTAGATCTTCCATGAACACTAACTACATGTAGGTCTTCTTCACACTGCAATGCAAAGCATCTGCTGGGGTCTTTTACTGTAACAGGTGTTACAGTATAGCACTGCTCAACTGATCTTGGCAAACATCTCAGGGCTGGTACTTGTTATTTTGCTGAGGTCGTAGGTAAGGTTTTGTGCTGTTCTGTGAGGAGATTAATGTGTTGTGTGCAGTGTGTTTCATTATCAGCTAGAGGCAGAAGAAAATTCCTTCTGGAGACTCAGAAGATTCTGCTGTGTGGAAACATGCTGTGCGAACAACAGGCTGTGACTAATGCATTAGCTTGGAATTTCCCTTCTTTTTAGGGTTAGATATTTATGAGAAATTACATATTTTTGTTAAAAGCATAGCTACTTCATTCCTAAGCAATTTCAAAACTATTATATGCATGCCAACATATTGGTTGGACTATTTATTTCTGGTTTCAGGGACAGTTTAATTCTGATTTGGTGATTAATTATTGCCATTTTTTTGTTTACTATTTTTGTTCCAAAGGCTTCTGGAAACCTTATAAAGAGGCAAAGTTCATATCTGAAATAATATATAACGCTTGGACAGAAGCTGAAACAAGGAAGTGTAACACAAACTAGAGAATGATGGTGGAAGGAAACTGGAGGATAAGGGCAATAAAAAAAGTGAGCAGTGGTTTATGCTGGCTGCTTGCACAATGTGGTGATCTTGAACCATCTGGAAGTTTGTTTTAATAAATAACACTCAACCTTACCTTTAATAGTTGCCTGATTTCTCTAAGGCATTCAGCATAAGTGAATTTAGAAGGAGGATATGAAGGAGCAATAGCCATACAGACTAATTTCTGGAGAACATCTTTGCCAACATTCAACATTACAAGGGCAGATATGCACAGGCTGAGGAAGTTTCTGAAGGGACATAAGCACGTGCTGATCAACATCATTTAATAAAGTAGTTTAAAATGCGGCAACCTTCCTTGCCTACTGGGTATTAATAAGGAAACATGCCTTTGTTCTCAGCATAAGGAGCTGGTGTGTGATGAAGAGGCATCTAGTTTATTATTAGTTCTGCTAGTAAGATCTACAAACTCAGCTTTGAAGCTCGTATTTCAGGCACTGTGTCCTTCATAGAATAAGATTTGCTGGGATTTTGAACGAAAAAGCAAAGTTACTGTTAACTGGAGAAAAGACAGTGCAATGACCTTCCTCTTCTGCTTTGTGAAGATCCTTTAGATGCATTGTGGCCTTGGTCACTGTCCCACTAGATAGCATAAGCCAAACTTGTCTTTCTGACAGGGCTGTCTTGTGACGGTTTGAAGCACCAAGGCCCTCTTCTTGGCAGATCCATGAAAATGATGCTTGCCAGAACAGTTTGACAGAAAGTTTATTGTTAACAGGCAATATATCATCAGATGTACCACAGGTTACTGCAGGGTGGAATTGCTCACGTTACTTATTGTTATTTGAGAACAGCACTTGACAGTAGAAAGCAAAAGGAATTTTGAAGTTTAAGTTTACATAACCCATCTACAAGGTTCACAAGATATATTCAAATTGTTTTTAAGGGCTCTATTTATAATATATTAGGATATTTAATGATAGATTAATAAAGCTTTCTATTCTGAAATGGAAAAGAAATTGCTCTTAATGATTTGGGTCAAATTTTGTATGCAAATCCTAACTGATTACTCTGGAGAAGTAAATTCATATTCACCTCTGTGCCTTCATGTGTGAATATAACAGTTACACGGTTCTCTTTTGTATAAATAACATATTTAATACACGTTAAATATGCATTCTCATGCCAGCAAGTCCTTCAACAAAGGCAGCCCGCACATTTCAAAAATCAAAAGCAATTTAGTTATATGACCTGTAACCTAACATGGTTCATGCTGATACAAATCATTAAGTCTGTTCTTGATAGCTCACAGGGCTGACTTTAAAATTTGTTTAGGAAAAAAAGGCTTTGAGTATGTTTTAGTATGACCCATAATAGGAAGGCAATGTGAATATGTTTGATACTGTGCATGTGTATTCATAATCTTCTTATTGTTAAGAAATGATTTTTCTTGCTTTGCTTATGCTTAACTTGTCTTCCCAAATGAAGACTCATATTAGACGAGATAAAATGAAACAAATATGTACCATGACTTTCTAAAAGCATCCTTAAATCACAGCACTTCAGACTAGTATATACATACTTTTACACATATGGATGAGCAGAAATGAAGGGAGAAAGAAAGAGCATCCTAATGTCATCTCCAGTGCCTCTTTCGAATGAATTTACCTAACTGTGCATGAAAAAAATCATTCGGAGAAGCTGAGAGTGTAGTAACAGATGTTTCTACAATACTCTGCTGTTTGAATGTTGTGTTTGGCATAAAAGGAGTGGACAAATGGGTTCATGAGGCATTGGCACTGCCAGCATGCCCATCTGCAGCACTGGGAAGGCATTAGCTGTACTTGTAGTCACAGTTTCCATACTAGCAGCTCAACAGTTCCACTTCAGCCACTGGGTACAGCCATAAAGGTCTCAGTGGTCTGTGTGTCTGCGGTGGTGTGACAACAATAATTACTGTTAGATATAAGGAAAGTGCTGCAAATGTAGGAAGTCACTGCACAATGACCTTGGAGGAAAATCAAGACAAAGTTTCTATTTCTTCCAGGTGACATATGTCACTTTCTTGTATAATGACATTTTCTTGTGAAGGAAGACTTCAGATGGCTTTCAAGTCACTGAAATAGAAACAGCTGACTTTGCTGAGCCCCATATAATTCACATAGTTCTTGAGTGAAAAGGTAGTTAGGAAGGCATTTAGGAGTTGCTGTAGAAATAATGGGGAAGTAATTCTAATATGGGCTTCCCACAGGGTTACAACCTTTTTCAGGCATCACCCTGCTCTGCACAGGGTCGTGCTCAGGCTGCAGGTGGAGATCTGCTCCTATGTTTGGTTGCAATTGCTCCTGTGAAGTAACTTTTTCTGCTTCTTAAATATGTAATCCAGAGGTACTACCACCATTGCTGATAGGCTCGGCCTTGGCCAATGGCTAGTCCATCTGGTAGCCAACCAGCATAGGCTCTGTTAGACATAGAGAGAGAATATAGCCCTATATTCTACAGCCCCTATAGACCCCCTGTTACCGAAACCTTGCCACAAAAAACCCATACTAGCCAGAATTACTGAGTTGAAAATACCTTAAGACAGCTCCAAACCTGAATAGTTTTTTAAGAATTTCTTGGGGATAGCCCCCTCATCCCCGTGTGAGTTTCAATAAAACTCATAAAGCTGTTAATAAAGCTCATAGAGAGCTAAGGGCTGTTACAAGTTACAGAATTTATTTTTTTTTTTTCACACAAAATCATTTTGGTACTTCTCATTTAACATTAATCACTTTTAATTCATAAGACGTCTTCATTTTAGATTTTTATTTTCCAAGTACAAAGACAATCTTAGCATCAGATTACTTAGCTGAAGAATACATCTAAAGTCAACTGCAAGACTAAGAATAGGGCTTGATTTCATTCTCCTTGTACATTTTTCTTATGTATTTTCAAATCTTTCTGTTAGTAAAATTTAATCTCAGTTTGCCTTACCCTCATGGGAAATACATTAAAAAGTAATAAAGTGGGTAAAGAATTTTTTCCATTAGATAATTCAGTGTGATTGATTGTCAAACATGACATAGTACAGAAAAAGGAGAAAATAAACATATCTGAAATGATCATTATACTTCTTTTGGCATAAGTTTTCAGGACAGATACAAACTGAATGAAAAAAAATTCACTTTTAGGTTTAAGCTAAGCTACAAAGTGAGTTGAAAGTCCAATTCCTCCAAATCTGCAAATAATTTCAAGAGGGTCAGGGTCTTAATTCTTCCTTTCCCATTGTCTTATTTAATTTTATTTTTTTACATATATATATAGCTTTGAACAAACCACTTCACCTAGATGGGAAAATATCTGTGAAATTCACATAAAAATATTTACTAGCTTCAGAGTATTATGGTGATGTTCAGTTAATGAATATTTACAAATCATATCAGTATACTCATCCTCTGCATCACTCTCTATATCTGACTTCTAGGTGAATTGCAGCTGCTAAATGTCATATTTATTACCATAAATTTGGTAATTTCTGCCATAAAATTATAGCCACCTTATTGAATTTGGGAACTGGTATAACAGAATAGAAAACATTTCCATTATTAATAAACAGTTATTGGTACAAATAATAATTGTATTCAGCTTGCATTCAGCTATTCAGTTCTCAGCAGAAGTGATGTTGCTACAATAGTGCACCAGTGGCAATACTGTACCATCTGAGACTCCCCTGAATCCCATCCATAAGCTGATCCATCAATTTGAAAGCCGAGGAGTGATCAGCAGGACCCGCTCACCCTTTAATAGCCCCATATGGCCAGTGCAAAAGTCTAACGGAGAGTGGAGACTAACAGTAGACTATTGTGGCCTGAATGAAGTCACACCACCATTGAATACTGCCATACTGGACATGCTAGAACTTCAGTATGAACTTCAGTCAAAGGCAGCCGAGTGGGATGCCACAGCTGATATTGCCAATGCATTTTTCTCAATTCCTTTAGCAACAGAACGCAGGCCACAACAGAAGACACTTATCTTTACAGGTTAATGCTTTGCAGTAGTTTTTGATTACTTATTTCATGGGATTCTTTCACTGGTGGGGAAAACATTTCAAAAGGAAATAAATTAATTGACATTGCTGAGTAACTGATGAGTCTTTACAAGGATAGGCTTAAGCCTGCAGTGATTATTTGAATGAACATTCCCACTGGGCAAATACTTTCCTCACTTATATTAATATAACTCTTTGATTTAAGAGGAATTTTGGAGATACATATGAGAAGTATGAGATTTGGTCAATTGATTTTTAGTGAGGGTAGCAACTACATGAAGAGATTTCAAATCAAGTTTTGATGTTACTCATTTTTATTAAGCTGCTAAGTCTCTTTAATAAATCCTGCCAAAGTGTCTACTTTAGTGTCTACTACAAAGTTGCAAAGAAAGGGGATTTCCAAACATAAAGAATGTGGTGTGCCCATAAAGATGTTATTTCAAACTTCTAACTGTTGCGTATTTTGCCCTTTTTACATACCTAAAATTCTTGGGATAAAGGCTAAACATACCTAAGGCAATAGTTAAATATAACTAACTACAGACTGTATCCTTCTCTTTTGTTTTATATTGAATGAAAAGGTCAGAAAACAGAGTAAAATTGCCTACTAAATGCTAGATTAACCCCAGTTACATGAACATGTATTAATTTTCTCACAATAAAGAAACAGAAGAATAAACATTTCTTGGATATTATCATGACGGCTGAAAAATCATAGTATTTTGGATCTAAATCCAATAAAGTACTGGTTTACTCTAATAAAGACTGAATCAAAAGCACTGAATTAAGAGCATCTCAGAATTAAGAGAGGACGCCTGCAACACCGGAGCGGAGAGGGGAGAGATCAGCGTCCAGGAGCCTCACCTCAGAGCGACAAGAGCCACTGAGGAGGGAGCCTCAAGTCCTCAACAGGACTTGCCCAGGACTCGGAAGCTCAGCTCCCGCGAGGGGCTGACTCACAGGGGGCGGGGCGGAGCCAGGAGGAGTGGCACCAGCTGGGAGTGGCTAAAAAACCTTCCCAGGGAGCGCGGCGAACAGAGCCGGCAAACAGAGAGCGTCGAGGCAGAGGGTCGAGGCAGTTTGCGCGGCAGTTCCGGCAAACAGAGAGCGTCGAGGCAGAGGGTCGAGGCAGTTTGCGCGGCAGTTCGCGCGGGCAGGCGAGCGGGCAGGGAAGCGTTCCAACCGCCTCATCGAGAGGACTCGCCTGGAGTACAGGAGGGGGAAGGAGTGCTGAGGGACGTAGACGGATTGATTGACCAGATAGATCATGGTTACAACACGATCGAAAGCTGTCGTGAGTACTAATGTGGGTATCCAGACTGAGCCTTCCTGCAGACATGCAGCTGTGCAGGTCTCTGGCTGCAGCGAATGCCTGAGCCTGGCACTTGTATTGGAGGGAGCCAGTGACACTGCTTGTGTTCGCTGTGAGCAAATAAATGACCTGCTCAGGCAGGTGGCTGAACTGAGGGAGGAGGTAGAAAGGTTGAGAGCCATTAGAGAGTGTGAAAGTGAAATAGATTGGTGGAACCACACCCTAAGGCAAGGGCAGAGGGAAGTGGTTCAACAAGCTATGGATCCCCTTCCCTCCTACCATCAGACAGAAGGAGAGAGCTTAATGGACAAGGATGGATGGAGGGAGGTTCCTCCTCGGAGAGGTAAGCGAAAACCCTCACAATCCCTTCCTCCCTCCCAGTTGCCCTTGAATAACAGGTACGAGGTCTTGGAAATTCAGGGCCAGGTGATTGGAGATGGTGAGGCAAATCTATCTAGTGAGTCACCCAGGGCTTGTCACTCACCCACATACCTCAGAACTTCCCCAACCAAGAAGAAAAGAAGAGTAATTGTGGTGGGTGACTCCCTTCTGAGGGGAACAGAAGGGCCCATTTGTCGACCGGATCCACCCCACAGGGAGGTCTGCTGCCTGCCTGGGGCTCGGATTAGAGATGTTAAAAAGAAGCTCTCTGAACTGGTGCAGCCGTCTGACTACTACCCACTGCTGGTTTTTCAGGTTGGCAGTGACGAAATTATTACGAGGAACGTAAGGGCAATGAAGAGAGACTATAGGGCCCTGGGACGGCTGGTTAAAGGGTCTGGAGCGCAAGTGGTGTTTGCCTCCATACCTGTTGCAAGCGAGGGTGAAGGGATATATAAGAAGACTCTGCAGGTTAATGTATGGCTACGTGACTGGTGCCAAAGGCAGGGGTTTGGGTTTTTCAGTCACGGGCTGCTGTATGGGACACCTGGTTTGCTGGTGACAGGCGGGATACACCAGTCCCAGAGAAAAAAAAGGGTTTTGGGGCAGGAGTTAGCAGGGCTTATTGACAGGGCTTTAAACTAGTTAGGAAGGGGGGAGGGGATTTAACTGGGCCTGTTGGGGACAAGCCCAAGAGGAACATGCTAGGGATTGAAGGATGGCGGGCTAAGGAGGACTATCAATCTCTTGTTTCACTTGTGGGAAAGGATAGCTCTTTAGACCCTGTCCCGCAGGGGAAAAAGGGTACTAGGACTGGCTCCCTGAAATGCCTGTACACCAATGCACGCAGCATGGGGAATAAACAGGAGGAGTTAGAAGTCTGTGTGCGGGCTAAAGGTTATGATCTAGTGGCGATTACAGAGACATGGTGGGACAGTTCACATGACTGGAATGTGGTCATGGATGGCTATGTCCTTTTTAGGAAAGATAGGTCAGCGAAGCGAGGTGGTGGAGTTGCTCTTTACGTGAGAGAGCAACTAGAATGTATTGAGTTCTGTCCGGGGTCGGATGAGGAGCAAGTGGAATGTCTGTGGGTACGAATCAAGGGGCTGACTGGCACGGGTGATACAGTTGTGGGGGTCTATTACAGACCTCCTGATCAGGACGAAGGAGTTGATGAGGCTTTCTACAGGCAACTGGAAGTAGCCTCGCGACTACATGCCTTAGTCGTCGTGGGGGACTTTAACTACCCCGATATTTGCTGGAAGACTCACACAGCCAGTCATTCACAGTCTAGGAGGTTCCTCGAGTGCATTGATGATAATTTCTTAATGCAAATGGTGGACGTACCAACTAGGGGAGCAGCGCTGCTAGATTTAGTACTCGCCAACAAGGAGGGTTTGGTCGAAGTGGTGACGGTCAATGGCAGCCTTGGCTGCAGTGACCATGAGATGGTGGAGTTTAGGATCCTGTGTGGGAGGAATAGAATACCTAGCAAAGCCACAGTTCTGGATTTCCGAAGGGCCAACTTTGGCCTCTTCAGTCAACTGCTAAGGGAAGTCTCATGGGAAAGTGTACTAGGTGGTAAAGGGGCTCAAGATAGTTGGTTAGCATTCAAGGACCGCTTCTTCCAAGCTCAGGATCGGAGCGTCCCAATGAGTAGGAAGTCAAGTAAGGGATCTAGGAGACCGGCGTGGTTAAACAAGGAGCTGCTGGGCAAACTCAAGTGGAAAAGGAGAATCTATGGATTATGGAAGGAGGGGCTGGCCGCTTGGGAGGAATATAGGACAGTTGTTAGAGGATGTAGGGAGGCAATTAGGACAGCTAAGGCCTCCTTGGAACTCAATCTTGCTAGTCGGGTTAAAGACAATAGAAAGGGCTTCTTCAAATACATAGCAAATAAAACTAAAACAAGAGGCAATATAGGCCCACTGCTGAACGAAGTGGGTACCCTGGAGACAGAGGATATAAAGAAGGCAGAGGTGCTGAATGCCTTCTTTGCCTCTGTCTTTACTCCTGCAGACTCTCCCCGAGGGCCCCGGATTTCTATAGCCCCAGAAGGAGTCAGGACAAAGGAGGAGTTTGCTTTGGTAGATGAGGATTGGGTTAGGGATCAGCTATGCAAACTGGACATCTGTAAATCGATGGGTCCGGATGGAATGCACCCACGGGTGCTGAGGGAGCTGGCGGAGGTCATTGCTAGGCCACTCTCCATCATCTTTGGTAAGTCGTGGGAAACGGGCGAGGTGCCTGAGGATTGGCGGATGGCAAAGGTCACACCAATCTATAAGAAGGGCAAGAAGGAGGACCCGGGTAATTATAGACCGGTCAGCCTTACCTCCATCCCTGGAAAGATGATGGAACAACTTATTCTTGACTCCATCACTAGGCATATCAAGGATGAGGGGGTCATTAAGAACAGCCAACATGGTTTTATGAGGGGGAAGTCATGTATGACCAACCTTATAGCCTTCTATGAGGAAGTGACTAGGTGGAGGGATGATGGTAGAGCGGTAGATGTAGTTTTTCTTGATTTCAGTAAGGCATTTGATACTGTCTCCCACAGCATCCTCACAGATAAGCTAAGGAAGTGTGGGCTTGACGATCAAGTAGTGAGGTGGATCGAGAACTGGTTGAGAGGAAGAAGGCAGAGAGTTGTGGTCAATGGCGCAGATTCTAGCTGGAGGTCTGTGACTAGTGGAGTTCCCCAGGGGTCGGTGCTGGGACCGGTGCTGTTTAATATTTTCATCAATGACCTGGATGAGGGAACTGAGTGCACCCTCAGCAAGTTTGCTGATGACACAAAACTGGGAGGAGTGGCTGACACACCAGAGGACTGTGCTGCCATTCAGCGAGACCTGGACAGGCTGGAGAGTTGGGCGGGGAGAAACTTGATGAAATTTAACAAGGGCAAGTGTAGAGTCTTGCATCTGGGGAAGAACAACCCCATGTACCAGTACAGGTTGGGGGTTGACCTGCTGGAAAGTAGTGAAGGGGAAAGGGACCTGGGGGTCCTGGTGGATAGGAGGATGACCATGAGCCAGCAATGTGCTCTTGCGGCCAAGAAGGCAAATGGCATCTTAGGGTGCATTAGAAAGGGAGTGGTTAGTAGGTCAAGAGAGGTTCTCCTCCCCCTCTACTCAGCCTTGGTGAGGCCGCATCTGGAATATTGCGTCCAGTTCTGGGCCCCTCTGTTCAAGAAGGACAGGGAATTGCTTGAAGGAGTCCAGCGCAGAGCCACAAAGATGATTAAGGGAGTGGAACATCTCCCTTATGAGGAGAGGCTGAGGGAGCTGGGTCTCTTTAGCTTGGAGAAGAGGAGACTGAGGGGTGACCTCATCAATGTTTACAAATATGTAAAGGGTAGGTGTCAGGATGATGGAGCTAGGCTTTTTTCAGTGATATCCAGTGATAGGACAAGGGGCAATGGGTGTAAACTGGAGCATAGGAAGTTCCACGTTAACATCAGGAAGAACTTCTTTACTGTAAGAGTGACAGAGCACTGGAACAGGTTGCCCAGGGGGGTTGTGGAGTCTCCTACACTGGAGATATTCAAGGCCCGCCTGGACAAGTTCCTGTGTGATGTACTGTAGGTTACCCTGCTCTTGCAGGGGGGTTGGACTAGATGATCTTTTTAGGTCCCTTCCAACCCTTGGGATTCTGTGATTCTGTGATTCTGTGATCTGTGTTGTATCCTTCTCTAAAGCCAAGGTATTTGTCTGCAGTGGTGAGCTAGGTACTTCCCATCACGTGGGAGATACATCCACAGAGGCAGCAGATGGATGTATGTAGCACATACATTCTCCAGTGAATGGACCAGGATTTAACTCTCCTTTAAAATTCTCTTGGTAGTGGCTGGCTTGTTAAAGCACTCACTGTGGGCTTTGTTCTTAGCTCCCGGAGCTGCTCGACTATTTTGTACTAGCAAATCATTCACAAAGATGAGTTAAATGTTCAGGGAAGCAGGAGCACAAACATACTCCCCAAACACCCAAAACCCCCTTCTCTTCTTCCCACCATGAAGGGTGGTGCTATAATATTTAGCTGCATGGGCTAAAGTGCATTTACACCAGTACAGATGCTCTACCTCTCACATGATTCAGCAATACCATTACTGAAATATTTTGTAAATGAAAGTGTAGGGGAGAATCATAGCTTATCTACACGGGGAAGAAACAGGATAGGGGTTGTTTTGTCAGTTTGCAGGAGGTTGTATGACAGCCCCTAATTAATGGAGCAGGTTTTAGTAGCTCCCTGCCTCACCAAGATGTGATTTAGGAAGCAGAGTGAGTTAGCATTCAGGTCTCTGGTGTGGGAGGACAGCCTGCAGATGGCAGGTGCCGGCACACAGCTTGGTCGCTCTGTTGTGATGACCCAAAGATAAAGCTGGGCACAGGCAATTACACCCTCCACAAACGAAAATAAACAAGCATGTAATTACAGAGCTGGTGCTTCAGACAATTAAGCATGTTTTGGTTTTTTTTTCTGTGTGATGAATGTAAGGTCTATATTCATTTAGAACCTTACCTTCTGTTTAGTTTTGTAATAACCTCAATATTTTCATCTGTTCTTAGCACTGAAGTCTTAGTTTTGTCCGATGAAATGTCTAATGGTATAAAATAACTTGCTAATGCACAATGAGTTTGTTTTTCCTCTCACACTCCAAGTTTTTGCTGTACATAGTCGAAAATAACAGAAGGACACTGCAATTTGCTAAAATCAATATAATTAGAGAAAAAAATTATGTACTGAAAAGACAACAATTCAAAGAACTACTGGGCATGATTGAAATGCTTAATGAGCTGCCAAACCGTAGTGCCCTGGGTCTGATGGGCTGTGGGACCTGGGTGACGCTGGTGCCGCCAGCCTGGCTCCCCAAAACACTTCTCATCACCATTTCATGTCAGCAGCTGTCTTAGGATGGATCTGTACCCTGCCCACTGCCTTTCAGAAATTTAACAGCAAAATGTCAGACTTGCACCTAATTTCTTCATGCTATTAATATTTAGTGCTGCAGCTAATGTGAGTGTACAGCCCTGTAGTAAACTCCTTTGTGAAAAGAGTTTGTCCTTGCAGCAGTTTAATTCTGTTAAGAGTTAGCTGTCTGTTAAAACTGTTTTGACTTTATATTGTTTTGTCATTTCATGAGGACTTCAGATGCGAGAAGCCGGGACTAAAGCCTTCTGCTTTAAATTCATTGCATTTACATTTTCCATTTTCCCTCTCCTGACCCGGATCTGCCATGAAGCGGGGAATTAGGAAATGAGCCAGTCAAGGATGGTTTTATTCAGACCTCCACTTTTCTTCTGACCTAGCCAGTGAGACTCAGTAAGGGTGATCCTGTGATGGATATATCCCTGGTCCTCTGCAGCAGCTCAGCTCATTTCCCCACCCTCAGTTTGTGACAGGACAGGAATGATAGTGTAAAACTACAGTGGGGTAAGTGTGTCTTCTGCTGTGATTTCTGTGTGGGACACTGTATGAAGAGGCTCAACATTTCATAGAGTGCAGGGCCTGGTCTCCTCTGCCCTTATTTATCTTCACACATGATGTCTCTCTGTGGGGAAAAGGGACACTGCATCACAGCTATGTGAGCCACAGGGACTCTGCAGGGTGCCATAGGCTGGGGTGAACCTTGAGTATGTCCCACACTTCTGCATGACAGCTGATAGGTCTGTAGTTTGGGAAATGTGACAAATCCCACTTCTATTATTAAAGATAACTAAATACAGAGAGACTGGGGTGCTCTGGATACAATTTTCTCTCTGCCATTCAGTTTCTCAGGTTATAAACTTTTAGTAAACAGAAGACTCCTGAGCAGCAAAAACCAAAGAAAAAAAAAAGAGGCTCAATTTTCACCATTTCTGCTAAATCTAATATTAGATAAGGATGGGCCAGTAAAGCGTATTTCTTCATCTTTGTTTTTCGAAAACAACAGCATATGCTCTTTCATTTGTGCCTGCTGCCAATAGCAGAGTATGTGCAGGAGTGAAGGGTTCATCTATTTATCTATTTAGGCTGCTCACTAGGTGATATGGGCCAGGAGCAATGTGATAGGGCAGTGTCCTTACCAGCAAGGGAACAGTCCCACCATGCCAGACCAAGGAGAGCAGGGCAGGTCTGGTGACAGTAACCAGAGTCAGTCGTGGCCCAGGAGAGGCTCTGGTGATGAGGCAGGTCTGTGGTTGAGGCAGGTCTGAGGTCAAATCAGCAGGTCAGGATGAGGGTTAGGCACAGGCATACCTCTAACATGGCTCAGGCCAGGACCAAGGGCAACAACTAAATCTTAAATGGATGAATAAAGTGATGGGAGGTCTTTACAATGTTTCTTGTGACTCTCTTGCACAGCTTTTTTCCCAGCAGCCTGATCCCAGTTTAGTCGGCCGTGCTAAGCTGGCCGTGTACCATAACTGACCATCAGTATGTGCAGCTAACCCTTGGAGGGGGGGCAGAGGTTGATACTGGGGATGCACTCAGAGCCCAGGCTTGTCTGTCCTGCAGGAGAGGGAGGCCACATCTTCCATAGGATGTTGTCTAATGGAGAATGTAAGCTCTTCTTCAAGAGGACCACTATGTACCTGGAGCCCAGTGGCAATTATTATTTCAACAAATAAAGGCTAGTAGTTTGTCATGATACGTTTTGCAGGGTAAACCTGAGATGGTAACAAGATTACCGCCTGTATTTTAAAATAAAACAAACAAGCAAACAAACAATTGAAAAAAAGGTAGCCTGCATGAAACAAATACTTTGCAGAAAGACATAATATACTTCTATTCTACACTGGAGAGGTTCTGGAACATTATTATCACGTTGTAATGTCTTACTACAATTAATCACAGCTTATAGTGATGTTGTAATAAACTCAGAGGTTTAAATTCTCAGCTTGTGTAAATCAATATGGGTCCATTGATTTCTATGGAATTGTGCCAGGTGAATATCTGGCCCCAGATATCAAGTGGAGCTTTTACAGAGACGTTTAATAAAGCAAGAGACCTGTGTTTTCAGGGCAGATAAATGACTTCACGGGTGATGCTGCAGTCTCCTGTGGCACCTCTCCTCCAAGAAGTTTTCTTTTAATCACTCTCATAAAGTTCCCTTAACTGCAACAATAATGCTAAGTGCCTGACACAAAGCAAAGGAAATCAGATTTCTGCATAACTGCTGGAATGAAATGTTGCTCTTGGGGTGCTGTTAGGTGTTTTTTGATAAGATTTTTGTTCTATTATTTCCTCCTTTTCACTAGCACTGAAAGTATTTAAAAACTCAGCTTCTTCAGTCCTTATGCAGATAGACCTCTGGGCGCTCACTGTGAGTAAGGCCTGTAATATAAAGTGTCATTGATTTAGTTTTGTGTAGAATTGTGTGATAAAAGAAAGATCTTAACCCCCCCCCCCCAGTTTATCATGTCAGTAATCCTGCATCATGTTCACCCAGTAAAAAACAGATGCAATCCTACAATGAATATGAAAGAACCAGGGAAGTATTCAAATACAAAGTTGATTAAATGGAGTTAGTTTTGGATAGTGTAACATCCTAGTGCTTATGGGACTGTGTGTAACTAGTGAAACCACTTCCGATGCTACTAGAGCAATAAATTTAGCAGCACAAATATAATATTACTCAAACACAGTCACTGAATAAAAATATCATCTCTGAAATACCAAATTATTTAGCTGTCACAGAATCAATACGGATTGCACATGCTCAACAGTTAATGAAAAACAGATAAACATCTGTTTATTTGTCCAGATATGTATATCCATGCCAGATCTGAGGCATTCACATTTGACAAATTTGATCTGTCTTCAGTCAAAGCTGCTTCTTTTTTGCAAATCTCTGTATGTGATTAAAATTCTCAGATTCCTTTGTACTCAGATTGTTTCATTTAATGTTTATACTAATTCCTTCCATTTGTTAGGCTGTGTAAATTCTGCTCAGATTAATTTTAGACAAGATGGTAAATAGTGCAAGTGGCATTAGCTCTACTGTCTTCTAAGGGTCTTCTGTTGTCTTGTCTAAGGATTTTTGGCATGATCTTAATTATAATCTGAAGACAACCATGGAGGTAAGGACCACAGACAGCGTTAACATATGTCAGAGGAGCACTATCATTTCTCTATGTAATATAATGTACTTAATGTAAGTAGAAATGTGTAAAGAAACCCCAGAATTTTGAGGTCCATCCAGAAACAGGGAGGTCTTAGAACAGAAAGCTCATTGACAATAGTGGAATTAATAAGCTTTTTTTTCTGAACACCTTCTAGTTTAATGCGTGGTATGTAAAAACAAGCAAGAACTACTTGGGTTACCAGTTGGGAACAATTTGTATAATTTGGCTTGATTCATCAAAGCAAAGATTTTTGCAGGATTCAAGGATTAATTGGGGTTTGATGCATTGTCATCCTCTCACACATCCTACCAGGTTCTGTTATATAACCTCAAGGTCTCCATCTGTGAGGACTAGCATAAGCAGTTAGAGACTGATGAATAGGAAAATTTTATAACAACCAAATCTGTTTTACTAAATTGCAGAAAGAAATACACAGGTTGGATATCAGTAAAACTAATGAAACGCTGGAACAGACTTGCTACAGACCCTAGGGCATTTCTTTCACTGGGACTTTTTAGAAAGACTGGGGTAAGTATAGCTGACCCTTGTGTAAGAGTTGTATGAATGCGATGTGTCAACAACAACTTTGTCTGGTTTCAAGCTTTTACCTTGCTCTTGCATGACCTGTAATAACCAATTGTGCTACTGATCTTTGCAGCATATCAGCTGCAGCTACAGAAAGGTTTCTATAGCATACTGCTGGGGTGGGTCATGGCTTCACTTGAACAAAAACTGACCATGACAGTGATGGGGTGACCCTGGCAGGACACCAGTTACCCAGCCAAAGCCACTCTATCACTTCCCCTTCTCAGCTGGACAGGGGTGAGAAACTATATCAAAAGGTTCATGGGTCAAGATAAGGACAAGGAGAGATCACCCATTAGTTACCATCATGGCCAAAACAGACTTCACAAACTTCTCCAGTGCGAGTCCTTCCCAAAGGCTGACGTTCTTCCTAAACTGCTGCAGTCTGGGTCCTTTCCATAGGTTGCAGTCCTTCAGGAACAGACTGCTCCAGCATGGGTCCCCTCAGGGTCTGAAGTCCTGCAGCAAACCTGCTTCAGTGTGGGCTCCTCTCTCCATGGGGCCACAGGTCCTGCCTGCTTCAGCATGGGCTTCCCACAGGGTCACAGCCTCTTTCAAGCATCCCCCTGCTCTGGCATTGTGTCCTCCATGGGCTACAGGTGGAGATCTACTCCACTGTGGATCTCCATGGGCTCCAGGGGCACAGCCTGCCTCAGCATGAACCTCCATGGGCTGCAGAGGAATCTCTGCTCTGGCACCTGGAGGACCTCCTGCCCCTCCTTCTGCACTGACCTTGGTGTCTGCAGAGCTGTTTCTGACTCTGTCAGAGTTGTTGACTCTATCAAAGCTGTTTCTCTCTCTATCTACAATTGCTTCTGTAATTTCATCTTCTGTTATCCCAGAGGCACTACCCGTGACTGATGGGCTCGAGTCCATCTTGAAGGCAGATGACATTGGATCCACTGGACATGGGGAAGCTTCTGGCAGCTTCTCACAGAAGCCACCCTTGTAGACCTCATGCTACCAAATCCTTACTATGTAAACACAATACAGACAGCTACAGGCCTTCTTGTTCCTTAGCTTGACACCAGTATAGCCTTTCCAACAGAGATAGCTGACAGCTTCTCTTCTTCACACTGTCATTACTTATACACCTCAGTAGATATTAACTGCAAAAATAGCAATTAACATCTCCAGGAATTAAGAACTGCTATGGGCTTATCTGACTCTCAAAGAATAGGCAATCTTCAAATAGTCACCACGGAGCCAAAAAGGTAATATATCTTGCTTTGAATTGCTGTAAGGCAGGAGTACTGTCTTGCTTATAATTCATCATCTTGTGATGTTTCATTCATCTTAGAAATTGCACTGGTGAAATGGTAATATGAACTGGTTTCTATTGACGCATCTCTTGTAATTTCAGAAGTAGCATCCACACGCTAATATAATAAATAAAACCTTCAAAATCTTCTTAAGCTTGTCTTGGATAGCCTATGATAGAGAGATTGCTATTGCCTTCTCACTTTTCCTATTCACTATTATTTATCTTCAGAACAAGGGATAATCTCCTCCAGTAAACTGCTGGAGAATTCAGTATAAATCTCAAGGGTGTTGGTAGGCATCTTCCCTTTGCTAAGCTTGTTGCTTCTGACTATTCCTGTGGTCCCACCATTTCCATTCCCTTTCCTCCCTGTCAATGCTGTTGACACTAAGGTTGTAAGACTCAGTAATCATCTTTCTGGCGGGCGAACATGGTAGTGAGTTTCTGAAATGATATGAAATCTGCTGAAAAACAGAACAGAAACAGCTACTCCTAGGTCCACAATCAGTTTCCCTTTCCTTTTTCTGAGGCAACAAAAAAAGGATCTTCTTCATTTTTACTTTGTGCTTATTTCTATCACTGTCCTCTTTCAGCTAACTCGTTAGCCCCATCCTATAGGCTATCAGTGTCACACAGCCCGTTCCTAGAAGTAAAGGAGGTGCCATATTACAGTACTAATACCTACGCCAATTGCCCTTTTTTAGGAGCTTCTGTAGATTTATATATACCAAGAGGCTTTGTGGTAGATACATATTACCTGCTTGTGAAGGTTTTAGAGCTATAAGATGGCTACTGACGGTACTGTGTGAAATATTCTGTAATTGTTCCACCTTTACAGATGTTAACACTAATCCTCATGTGTTACTTTACCCCCGTTTGTATGTGCTGTCTAGCACAAGACGAATCTTCTGTGTGCTCCCAAAGAGAGTCTCCATGTAGGATCTTGAATCCAAGATTTCTCCCGTACATCATAACATTGACTTGGCTCATTTGCTGCAGTTAGATTTACTTAGATAAAAGGCTGGACTTCTGTGTAGGCTGACAGCATACTACAGGTTTCATGAAGCCAAAATGGTACAAAGTGACTCAGATCCTTTTTTAGTTATAGCTAAAAGAATCCAGCCTGAGTCTCCAACCCTCTCTTTTGCCATACATATTGAAAATCCATAAGGCAGCTTCTGAATCTACTTCAGAATCAAAAGGAGCTTCTGGCACCTTCCCTGGGCTTTCTACTGTGTATTTTCTCCAAATACTATAATGGGTTGGTTGTTTTTGAAACTAGAATAACCAGCAGAAAGCGAAAACTACAGATTGTGCTATTTAACAGCTGATTCAGCTGAAAGCTCTAAACGTTTGACTGAATACATCTTCCCTTTTCTTAGTACCAGAATAGTTTTCTGCTGTGGAAGGAGAAGAATGCTTCATTAACTTTAGAAAATATTCATATTATACTGTACTAAAGATCTGAATGACACCCGCAAGCACTGGACAGGGAATGTGCTTTGTTATCTGAAATGACTGAACTAGATACAGTGATATGTGTAAACCTCAAATAAATTATTAAAAACATTGAAATAACTCTTTTTCTGTTATTTTCTTCTGTGCTCTTTAACTTTTGACAGAAATCTTCATTCCTTAGTAACATTAACGCTTTTTGGGAAAGCCTAGTGTTGAACTAACAGCTGCCCTTTTCAAGTGAAATAGTTAATTGTGTTCCTCTCACACCACTAGGTTACAAACTTCGCTAAAAATATAGTATGTGAAACCAAGCCCATGTGAAGATGTGCATGTGCTTGTTCAGGAAAACTGCATCTTGCCAAAATAGAGCCCTGTACTCATTTAAAGTTTCTTTTACCTGGTGAAAATAACCTGTGTCTTTAGCAACTATAATCATCCCAGAAAAAAGAATCTATTAGATCTAAACTAAAGGTCATATTGATAGTAAAGTTGATAGGATAGGTAAGATTAGTTACATCAGTAGTAGTTTATCAGTGTGAATGGAGGATTACAAACTGCATTACCAGGACTTGCAAGTTTTCCTCAGCAAAGTGTACTCCATGCTTTGGAACATAGATTGCTATCTTACATTTCTTAGTTTTCTGATATTCAGAACACAGTCTGAGTGGATACATATTACTTTGTACAGTGATACTGTACTGAGGTATCACTTTCCATGTTATTAGTGAGGCAGTGCTAGATTCACCAGTCTCGCCAAGAATGTAATTTTTTTTTTTTTCAGGCAGCTTAAAGCTTCATATCTTCTGTCCCTGGCTTCAATGGCTTTCTGGCTGCCCTTCGCAAATCTTGCATTGATAGGAATTGCCCCTTGCCTGTCAGTTGTTTATGGGGTAGACTTACCAGAGACTGGCTCCAGCAAACTCTGTGAAGAGCAGTGAATTTAAAAGAGGACAAAGATCCTTAAAAACACTTATTCCATTGATTTAACTAAAAATAATTTTCTGCCATAAATAAGGAACTTAAACATTTTATGTGGGTCTGAATGTCTGGGTCTACCTGTCTGCTGGTAATGCTGTTATTTTCATACAGTTAGCTGTACCATAATTTGTAAACTGTACATAACCAGACAAATTCAATGGGCAAGAGGATGCAGAAAAAATAAGTCTCTTTTCAGGCTCAGAACCAGGTAAAAGTGCAGTGGAGTGATTCTCCTTTACATACATTCCTTTGGAGATCATTTCAGAAAGGAAGAGGAATAGGCGACAGTGTGGTTCAGTTATAGCTAAGGCACTAGGAGAAGAGATTGGTGACTACTATGAGAATTAAGTCATGACCACCCTTAGAAAAGGGCTCAAAACTTTGTCATGTTTTAAAGGAGGAAGTAAAGCAAAGGACACAATTAATTTGAGGATACCTAGGAAATTGAGTGCATCAACTCCACTAGTGTGTGAGTATGTATCATTTGGTTTATTAAAGCCTTTCTGAGGTATGATGGCTCTAGCAGACTTTTAAAGTAATTCTTAACAAGAACCAGCAACTAAAAGGTGTATCAAAGAAAGAAGACTTGAAAGCTCAACCCAGTGGAACTAAGAAGCAGTTAAATGGATATAGAACTAACTCAATGCTGTGCCAAGTGAGATATACTTAGTCATATACATTTCTACAGAGAAGTATGCACAATGTGAGCTAAATGTGCATTTTGTAATTTACACTGAGAAAAACCAAACAAATAAAAAAACCCCCAGAAAATATCTCAGACAAAAAGGCTTTTTTTTTTTTTCCTTTTTTTTCCCCTTTCTTTTGTAACAACCAGAACATCTTAGGTAAAGGCTGCCCACCAGGTTTGCATCAACCTAGCCATGAAAGCTGAGCGGTTTATATAGTTTAGCTGACTCCATTCTTTTTCTGAGTAAAGATGAAGTCTCTGAAGATTGAGAAAGCAAATTCAGCAGGAAAAATACTTTGATACTGTTGTAATGTCTATTCTAAAATGACAGGTTTTGTTGAGATGAAGTTATTAAAGATGCTGCCCTAAATGGCAGAGGAGATTTTTCATTCTTCTGAAGTGTAATGTGAAGAATTATGTGAAACAAGGACTTTCAAAAACCCCAAAACTCTTCATGGGTATAGCTGGAAAAAATATGGAGTTATAGTACAACAAGTAATATTTCTGAGCTCACAGAGGGAGAACTGGTAAAGTAAAGAAGGCATTTTGGAACAATAAGCAACACCATAAAGGAGAGTTTTTCTGGTGCAGAAAATGTACCTCCTAAAATTAACTTATGTGTTTCTGAAAGACACTATGCAAGTGCATGTACTAGAAGAATGGAAAAAAAAATCCCAAAAGTGAGTACACATTCTTAAATTTGATGTTCTCGTTGGCTTTCCGCCTATCTCAGGTTGCCTGAAGTGACACCTTATGGTATAATGCTGTAATATGCTTGCATATTTTGTGACAAAAATGTTAATGTTACTTCTTAGTTACTTAGACTATTGGTCTGGTCCCTTTTACCTTGGTGCAAAATACAAATAAATATAACATTCTTAAAATCCTGGGGAAATTAGCTAATGGAAGAATGGCAAAGGGCACATACAAACCCTGGCTTTGAGGAGTAAAGGCACTGAGTGATATACAGGCAATGGCACATAGCTGTGGACCTCCTGGGGAGATCTGGTGCCTGTTGGCCTCTGAGTATTAACGTGGATTATTCTCTGGCGCTACCTGTTCTGCTGCACTGATGATTGATCTGTTCAAACCCCAAAGCTGAAAGTCCTCTCAAAACACTTAGAGTCATGACAGCTTCTGCTTCTTCTGAGCTATGTGTCCTGGTCTAAAATCAGCACTGATTGTTTGCTAAAATGTCACTTTAATAATTTTAACAACTCAATGCTCAGGTTCCTTCTCTACTGACTTTTTAGTGTCTACAGAACACCAGGGGTTCAAGTTACCAGTCTCCTGCTCTTTTGTTTTGTATCTTGAAGATTCTTCTTCTTTTGGTACTTAGTTAATTGTTTCCTAGAGTTTAAAAAATAGTATACTAATAGTTTTAAAAATCAAGAAAAAAACCGTGAACATTATCCAATGTACTAAAGAAATTCTTTGAAGGCAGAAGTGCTTAAATGAAAAGACTTCCATTATTTTGAAAGTAAGTGGATATTAAGCATGATTAGATGCTATAAAGGTCTTCCTTTGATATCCAAGATTACTATGCAATTATTGACTTCAAAGTAGTAATTTAGTTAAAAATAGATGCAGACCATGTAACTCCTCTGCCACCTGGCATATGCTCCCAGAGTTGACCTTTCAGTACTTTATCAAAATGTTATTTATATAATGTTTTCCCAAATTGAGATTCTGAGACAAATTAACACGGGAATTGTGAATTTTAAAATATTTACATTTAAAATTATTCAATTTTAAGAGCAGCATATCCTATACAAGTCTTTGTATTGAAAACACTGTCTTGGCACTCTCTTAAGTCAGGCATTTTCTCAAATAATTTAACCTAAATTGACAAGTTCAAATGTATGAATTTCCTAAGCATATTACTAGCTGGGAGGAGCTAGTAGTTATAATTACTTGTTAGCTAACATTGTACACAGAACAATTATGTTTGGAGAGTTATATAACTTTGAACTGGTCTACAATAAACTTTCAAATCTAGAAAGCAATGTATGACCTCTGAACATGGCTAAGACTAAAATAATGAACAAAGAAATCTCCTAATATGCTGTAATATAACCTAGTTTGCAGCTAACAACCAGTATTTTCGGTTTTAAATGTTAACAGTTACAGTATATCTACTTTAACTTCTATGTATGTCACCATAGAATCAATAAAACTTGTAAATAGCAATTAAAATGCAGTAACAATCCCACTCAAGTATTTTCTTAAACAATATGAACAACTAAGATGATGATCATTATCACCTCTATTATTTTTTCTCTATATTAGGGTAGATTTGCATATTTATGGCACAAATATTTCATTAATACAAACCTCCCCTTTGCCATATCCATAACCACTGGGGTGCACACCTGGTCCAGAATGATTCGGTTATTCAGTTTAGCAGAGATATTTCAAGCTAGCATATTTCACTTTGCACTTGCAATGGGCGAACACTGTATACCCAGTGAGGCACGAGGTGTCAGAGACACAGCTTTTACTTCTGTCTCATGACATGACTAAGGTGACTCTTACACCAGCGTCATCCAAATATAAAGATGGGTCTGGGCCAGAGCTCTCAAGCTGTGATAAGCATCACACTAGTAATATGCAAGCTACTCCTGTGCATGTACCCAGCCTAGCACAGTGTCAGGAGCTTTTGCTGCTGATACCGTCATTAATGCTCCTACCTAAGCAAACTACATTTAGAAAGTGCTACGTAGGATGTTCTTCCCTGTTGGTAATTATAGTTTGATAGGTATCACACTACTACCAAGTGTTTCAGAGAAAATATTTCAAGAAAAGGCAGTTTTGACCCTACTCATGTAGTAATGTAAGTTTGTGTTTTCTTCAATGTGTCAATTGAAGAATCATTCTCAAAGGAGAATCATGACTCCTGAAGTGCAATAAGTGAGGGAAAATTTAAGTGAGATGAAAGAGGAAGATTATTTTTTTATCTATTTGAAATCATTTGTGAATATTCAACTGCATTATCAGGCAATGCCTTTTTCTGTACTTCTTGGTATTAAAACAATTGAAATAAGAAGTTACACAGCAAAATAAACACAGAAGTCTTGCTGTGACATCCAATACAGTTGCAAAACTGACTGCTGATATGGTACTTCAAGACAAAGTCTAAATTTCTAAATTGATGGTTTTCTATGAATAATGTATTTGTCAAAGTGGTCTAGTCCTGTTCGGAAATTGCCTATGATTTTTTTGTTTTGTTACTCACATTTTGAACAAACTTTCTTATCAAAAGCATTGACATGAACAATTTTGTATAGAACTGTATATTCAATTTTTGGCGTGAATGTTTGGAATTTCCTATTTGATTGTCATTTGAACAGCAAAATAAAATACATAGCATCCTTTTGTCCCTTAACTGAGTTCTAAAAAAGGCAGAATTATTCTTTGCCTATTTTTTAGAACAATACACTTTTATCTAACACACAAAAATATAGTAGGGTAGAAATATATTTTAGGAACAGGGAGCTATAGCTCAAAGGAATATAAGGACATTTAAAACCTATCTTCTTTTTTCTATCTTCTTTTTCATTTAGAATTGCTTCCTGGATAAGGAAACAATAAAGTTATAAGCCAGATTTATTAGCTGTCTTGAATACTTTACATTCAACTTTCTCTTCATGCAAAAAAGTGAAGCAATTAAAGATATTTGAACCTGTATGGCTTCAACTTTTTCTGGTTTAAGTGTCTAAGCTGCAGGACTTAGAGCAGGGTTTTGTTGAGGTGAGGCAAGCTAAACTCATAGCTCTCCCTAGCTTTCATCCCAAAAGACTTCATGATGAAGGAGGGATGAGGTAGTCCAGGGAGTTCTGTATAGGAGAGCACTAATTTTCTGCAAAACACTTGGGAAACTAGTACTTGTCTTTTCACTCAGCAGTCTATTTTAGTAATACCATGTTTCCATAGCTGTATATAAACCAAAAAATTTTCTTCAAGAACATACATCAAATGTCTTTGGTTTGTGTCATAACATATTTCCTCCACATATTTAAACCCAGATGAAAAGGATGTCTTTGTTTTATGTTGTCTACCAGATCGCAAGACTACAGATACCACTGCTGTTAAACTCAACTATTGCAAACACGTGGTGGGCTGAAACTGGTATTGAGGTACACAGTAGGAGTTGATGGCTGATAGACTTACACAGCCAGTTCATTGTTATGTCAGTGGTCAGATTTAGTGATCACTACCATACCCTAAAGGTCTGTGGCCTTTGCTGTTGCTTGAGAGTGTCTCATATTTTACTCATGCTACATAGTTACTTGGAGGTCTGCTTGTAAGATGCCTTCTCTCCAGTTTTCTCCCTTTCTTGTGCCAAAGTTAGTTTAAAGAAGGCACTATGTACTGCTGTTAATGTTTAGAATCCACAAACCGGAGAAATGCTTGTTATTAGCTGCAACAAAGCTTTTTTTCCAAAGCTGAGGATATATGCCTAGTAAAATAAACCTGGATGCCTGTTCCACTGTGGCTTATTTTTTTTTCCTTTTTATCCAGTGAATAACATCTTCCAAGAAATGATTCCTAAAGCAATACATTCTGAAGTATGCACTATTTTTCCTCAATGTGCAAGATCAGCCATATTATATCTTATTATGTGGGTCATGTGGACATAACCAAAAAGAAGCAAGAAAACAGGTTTAGGATTTGTAAATACTGTCTACAAAATGTCCCACTTTTTGAATATTTCTGTTTTTAATACTCTAGGTTTCAGAAATCCAAGAAGCCAGAAATACTCAGGGATATACATGAGCCTGTAATAATAGTGAACATGTGACTGCCAGAATCTGTAACTTAACAACCGTTATGTCCAAATTAAATTTGAAAATACAGAAATTGACCTATTCACTGACATTTACGGTGCATTTTAATAGTCTTACTCTATTTTTAGTTTGAGTTTCCCATTCCGTGTTTGTGTCTTTAATTTGCATTTTTTATTTCATATCTACTTGGAAAATGGCCAGACCTGAAAAAATGACTTGGCCAACTAGAGAACAACTTTGATGGAATTTAGGAATGTGAGTCCAAAAATTATATCCAAAAACCCCTATGTCTACCCAGATAAAGGATATTTTTGATGGCGAAGTAGCCAAGGGCTCCAAATTCTGCAGTGACTAGTGTCCTGCCATCTGCTTAACATTCAGGCTTGCTCACAATTCAGAAAAGCAGGAATTTCTTAGTCCTCAGGCATAAGTATGCTCAGAAGAAACCTTACAAACACTCACCAAATTCAGCAGTAAACATACGATGTGGCTGTGTTCATTTAAAACCACAGTTAGGAAAGGTAGTGCTGCCTACTGATAGTAGGGAGAAATGACAGTGAGGATGGAGAAGAACAATCTTTTATTATTTAATTTACTTCATATCTGCACAAGAAATTAAATATCCGCATTCTACCTCCTTAAAAACATCTTTTTCTGCCAAGTTCAAGACTATGCTGAGAAAGACATTTTCTCCTGCCTTCCTGTTGTAGCTGTATCATGGTTTAAGCCACTTGGTTCAGAACCACGCAGCCACTCTCTTACTCCCCCTACTTTCTTCCTACCCACTCCTGGACAGATGGGGAGGAGAATCAAAAGAATGTAAATCCCATGGGTTGAGATAAGAACAGTCCAGTAACTAAGGTATAATACAAGCCTACTACTACTACCACCACCAATAATAATAAGAAGGGAAATAACAAGGGGAGAGAATCTAAAACTAAAAGAGGAAAGGGAAAAAAACCCGATAAACACAAGTGATGAGCAATACAGTTGCTCACCACCAGCTGACTGATACCCAGCCTGACCTGAGCAGTGATCTGGGCCTTCTGAATGACTTCCTTCCTTTTATCTACTGGGCATGACGTGGTGTGGTATGGAATACCCCTTTGACTACTTTGGGTCAGGTGTCCTGTTTCTGATTCCTCCTGGCTTCTTGTGTCCCTCCTCACTGCAGAGCATGAAAGATGGAAAAGGCCTTGACTGGGGTAAGCATTACTTAGCAACCACTAAAACACTGGTGTGTTAACAGCATTACTCTCAGATTAAAGCCAAAACCACAGCACTGCAACAGCTACTGAGAAGGAGAAAAATAATTGTTATAGCTGAACCCAGGACAAGCTGTAACACAGTACAGCAAAAAGTGCAAGTTTCACAGGGGACAAATGAGCAGGAAGGTATCTCCAAATCAGTGCTTACTTAAAATCTTTATATTTACCGGAAAGGAGAAATACTTGTGGATGTATTTCAGCACTGCTGAAAGGTAGTGTCAAGCCAGATGAATAAACATCTTTCAAAGCCAGATGAATAAACATCTTTAGAAGTAGAAACCAGAACCCAGGAATGTTCTCTCTCACCCTCATGAAATTATAATGTTGGCTGAGCATTCCCTCATGAGAAGCGAAGTGTACCTGGTAAATATGTGGACTTACTGCTGGGCTCATATTTAGCACTATAACGCAGACAGGGAGAAAAAGATGTGGTTTCTAATGGTTTCAGATGTAGGAGGACTTGCACAAAATGTAATTGCATACCATGTGTCTCAGTTTCTGGCAAATAATCTAGCACTGTTCAAGTATTTTAGGTATATCTTATATAGACAGGCAAGCCATCTTTTACAAAGGTATGAATCATCCAGCTGACAGTACACGGTCTTAATCTAGCAAGTGTTTCTGGTCAGAGAATCTCAGAACTGGAAATAACTCTGCTAAGCAGCATTTCAGGTGCATCCATTCCAGAACTTGATTTTTTTCCACTCATTATGGAAGTAGATGTTATAAAAACATGCCTGTACCTTCTCATGTACCTTATGGAGATTGTAGATGTTTATTTCAAATCTATGAAATATACATCTACAAGTAATGGCAAAAATAAGTGCTATTTTGAGTGGCTTTTCCCATGTTTAAGATTCTCAGACGTTCTTTGTGTGGCTAACTATTTAATTTTCTTTTTTCCCTCAATATTTCCTATTGCTTAGAGAAAAGATATTAAGATGGCATGTTTATTAGTACGACTCCAGCTGATATGGATATTGAAAGAGAAAACTATCATAATCTGAAATTGTGATAGGAAGATTCTATAAGTTCCATTAGAAAAGGCCCTGAAAATATGTCCAAAATATCTAAGGAATTACTGAGTTTCATCTTATTTTCTAGTGAAAATGAGAAAGTATTATAGAATCATAGAATCATAGAATAGTTAGGGTTGGAAAGGACCTCAAGATCATATCCTTCCTCCTCAAAAAGTATACAGCAAAACCAGTCCTGCAATTGTAAAACAAAATGTCACAATTCACTTCAGGCTAGTCATTCAGGATGAAACATGATGATTTGTATTTTAGTAGTGTGAATGACATTGAGCTATGGTCATCTGTCACAGGTCATGGAATAATAAAATCTGGCACTCGAAGTGACCTCAAGATCTTATTTTATCCATCAGCCTGTCCCAGGACCGGATAAAATATCTTGCCCTCTTTCTAAACAGATTTGTCTAACCTATTCTTATATATCTTTAGTGATGGAGATTCAACAACCTGCTCATTATTCAGTATCTCTGAAATCCAGGAAGTACCAAAGAATTCTGAAATTTTCTCTGGCTTGCTTGTTGCACTGAGAATGAACTCAAACTTCAACTTACCACCTGGCTTCACTGGATCCTCACCAAAATGTAGGCATCTGTGGCGCAATCAAGAACTTGATTGAGGGATTTATGGAGAAATTTGTATCCCATCACTCTCAATAACTCTTTAAACCCCAAGGAGTTCTACTGATATCAGTGAGGATATCCATGGAATATACTGTTATCTAATATGAAGAAGGAGAAAAAACTGATAGGGCAAGAAGACTGTTTTGGTAGACATTCTAACAGCTCATTCTGTGTGACATTGTTAATGGCAATTGAGGTATTGACCAAAATAGTAAAAATGGTTTTCATATGGTAAATGCATTCTGATACAGACATAAGGGTCTAATTTTCTACAATAGTGGCAACGTAGTACCTCTACTCCAAAACAGGTATATATTTTGTGTTGGCATTTCTTGTATAAATAGATGAAATTCAGTTTTTTATGTAGTTTTGTGATCAACTACTTGCTTTGCATAACTGGGGTGACAGATGCACTTGATTGTAGTGGCAAAAGCACTTTGTAGCATATTTTGTAAAATGGGCCCGGATTTTGGCCAATATCAATAATGGAATAATAAACTTGAACAAGTAACAAAGAATTGAAGTTGTTTTGATGAAAAAGCCACTTCTCACAGCTGTTGTGAGGACTTTTAGAGAAGATTCTCAAATATTTTTGTTTGAGAGAGGTAAGAAGGGATACAAGAATAAGGTTCTGACAGAATACAACAACATAAAACTCACCTTGTCATGCACTGCTGACTGGATTGCTAATGAGCCACCACTCATCAGAGCAAGTTTTTTGCACAGCCTTGTAAAATAAGCAACTTCTCCAGCCCTATCAGAAGTCAGATAGGAAAACACAGCCTGGTAGGGTTTTCCTCCACTGATGATTTTCTCATCCACATTGCTCACTCACCTGGTCAGCATTGATTTTTCTACACAGCTTTGTTAATTCATTGTTGCCAGCCTGAATGGGACAAATCTAGGAAAAAAGCAGCATCCCTCACTGGTGTTCTATCAAAAATGTCAGTGCATGTCAGACTATTAAGACAGGTTGGTATTGATGTGATTTCTCTTTCTGACAGTTGAGCAAATGCGCACCTATCAAATATCACTGCCTCTCATAGATGCTCCTTTGAAGAGAACCTGAGATGTAATGCTCTTGAAATGTGGCTTTGAGACACATCAGTTTTTTTGGGTTGTCTTTATTCAGTAAGTAGAGAGAAGATACTTGTTGAAAACAAAATTGGCTGATGAATGCAATACAGAGGATGTAATTGAGATTATAACTGTGAACAGGCACAATATCCAACTGTAATAATGTATTCTTACTGAGAAAACCTGAATGCAGTAGAGTGCAATATCGTTTTAACACAGGTTGCTGGCCTTTGTATTTCTTTAACAGCATATGCACACCATTTCTTAGACATAAACATGGATAGGAAGAGAGTGATAAGAGAATGCAACTCTTGAACACATTTCTTATCATTAACAACCACTCTGCCATTTATTCCTTAGGTCAAAATGTGTACCTTTTTTTCAATGACATTTGTATCTGATTTGAAACAACTCAAAATCCATGAAAAACATTAGGAAAAAAACCCTACTGACTTCAACTTTGACTTTAAAGCATCTCTGGGTTTAGTTATAGGCAAATAGAAATATCTGCCTGGAACACAGAAGGAGAGAAATTATATAAATATAAAAAACCCCAAACAAATTCAAACCAAAAAACTCTACCCAAAAGATTAAAATTGCTCTAGCTTATGAATGTGATAATACTATTTTAGAAGTTTCCTTTGTAACTTTTTCCACCTTATGGACCCATATCAGGCTAAGGAACCATGTAAAAAAAGCAGGATGTAATAGTGACTCAAGATGTAAACACAGTTAAGATCTGATGGCTAGTGATTAAAAATACGATTGCTGTATATGTCCAAGTTATAAACTTTTTTTTCCAAATGCAGCAGTCTAAGAAACATTGCCATATGTCTCATGCTCAAAAAATGTCAAAGGATGATCTGTGGAGCTATTGCTAAGTGATCAGTCTCACTTTAGTACCCTTAAAAATCGTGGAATGAGTCATTTTGGGACACACTTCTCAATGACACTAGAAGGGAAAAAAAAATGATGGGAACAGTTAGCATGGATTTCCCCAAGAAAAAAATTATGTCAGAGCAATGTGATTGCTTTCTGTAATAAATGACTGGATGTAAGCGTAGAAAGTAGTGGGTGTCAGTTTTCCCAACTTCAGCACAGCGTTCAACACTGTAGATTGAGGGTATGTGTATGCCTCCTTACTTCGCACTCATTAGACCTCATCTAGAATACACCATTTAGGTTTCCTCCCCTCCCCAACTTCCCCCATGCAACAGAAGTGTTGATAAACTTGCCCTGTGAGGAGAGGCTGAGGAAACTGTGTTTAGCTTGGAGAAGAGATATCTTTGGGGGATTTAACAGCTGCCCCAGTGCCAATGGGGAAGTTAGAATCATAGAATAGTTAGGGTTGGAAATGACCTTAGGATCATCTAGTTCCAACTCCCCTGCCACGGGCAGGGACACCTCACACTAAACCATCCCACCCAAGGCTTTGTCCAACCTGGCCTTGAACACCACCAGGGATGGAGCATTCACAATTTCCCTATGCAACCCATTCCAGTGCCTCACTACCTTAACAGTAAAGAGCTTCTTATATCCAATCTAAACTTCCCCTGTTTAAGTTTTAACCTGTTACCCCTTGTCTTATCACTACAGTCCCTAATGAACAGTACATCCCCAGCATCCCTATAGGCCCCCTTCAGATACTGGAAGGCTGCTATGAGGTCTCCACACAGCCTTCTCTTCTCCAGGCTGAACAGCCCCAACTTTCTTAGCCTATCTTCATACGGGAGGTGCTCCAGTCCCCTGATCATCCTCATGGCCCTCCCCTGGATTTTGTTCCAATAGTTCCATGTCCTTTTCATGTTGAGGACACCAGAACTGCACACAATACTCCAAGTGAGGTCTCACAAGAGCAGAATAAAGGGTCAGGATCACCTCCTTCAACCTGCTGGTCATGCTCCTTATCAGTTATCAATGTTATCAGTTAACAATGAGGCAGAGCCGGGCTCGTAACAGTTGTGCATGGTGGGAAGATGATGGGCAGTGTCATAAGCTGAAACAAGACAGGTTCATGCTATATATAAAGATTAACCTTTTCCCCATGAGAATTCAGGTAATTGGAAAAATTCATACCCATAGGTGAGGCTTTGGATTCAGCCACAAGAGGGTCCTGCTTTTATACCCTTAGAAAAATAACTGGGTTTGTGGCACATCTGTAATTGTTTACGTGTAGGGCCGTTCAGTTTCAAATGATATCACTGTTGTCCATACTGAGAGCACTGGCCATGAGCCCTGGTTGGCCAAGTACGAAGGTCATAGAACAGCTGCACACCTATGTTCCCCTGCTTCTTTCTGATAATATCACAATGAACATAAACATGTATTCTTTGCCTAATACACTTTAACAAAAACATACTTTGCAATGTTTCTAAGTCATGAGAGGGAAACAACTCTTGGGTAGGTTTCCATCCATTACAAGGCTGAGCATGATGTGCTGCGGTATGGAATACTGCTTTGGCTAGTTTGGGTCAGGTGTCCTGTCTCAGCTCCCTCCCGGCTTCTTGTGCCTCTCCTCACTGGCAGAGCATAAGACACTGAAAAGTCCTTGACTGGGATAAGCATTACTTAGCAACAACTAAAACATTGGTGTGTTATCAGCATTGTTCTCAGACTAAATCCAAAACACTGTGCCAGCTACTAGGAAGAAAATGAACTGTATACCAGCCAAAACCAGGGCAATCCTATTGGTCTTACATTAGCATTGGTTTTCAATAGCTCTGGTCCTTCTCTGTTTATCACAGTCAATAATATCATATCTCCTTCCTTATACAAAGCATGTACTTTTTTTTTTTTATCTTCCACTGAAGACTCTTGTCCATGTTCGTTTGCATAAGATTTCCCTCTCCTTGAATGTGAGTGAAAAGAACATCAGGTGATCTTGCAGATGAGGTTTTATTCATCTTTTGTATGCCTAATGCTTCCTAAGACTACATTTCTAAATTTACTTTTTAACAGCCATGTCATGTTGGTCACTCATAATCATTCTGACTTAATAGCATGATCAGATCTATTTACTCCTCATTTATTTCCACTGGATGAATGCACAGTTTAGGTGACAAATTAGTCCTAGTCTTATCCTACATATAGTTAGGGTAGTCTACCCTACATGCAGTTTTGACATTGACATTGTTCTCACTAGTGTCTGCTTTGGCAAACATGGCCAGCTAATGCTATTATTACCGCAATCTAAAATTCATGATGTAACTTCTCTGTTATTCCATGTGATTTTGCAAGAAAGCTGTCTTTAGGTGAGTGTTTCTATAACATATATTCAATAATTTACAAAATGCAATCGCCTCTGAAATTGCTTAATATTACAGACATATAGAGAGCTATATGTTCATAGCAGATCCAAATGGCAGTAAACCCATGTCAATCAGAATATTCTTATAGTGCAACATCTAATACAGTGCCTCTGATTTTATCTTCATTGTACAGTCAATAGAAATCTTTATCAGCATCTTTGGTGATCAGAGAAACACAACTAAAATATGCTACATAGGAAAGACTTCTTACTCAGCTCTACAGTCAACTGTCATCTCAGAATATTTCATGAGCTCGTTTTCTAAGTCTTCAGGGTTCAGTTGCATGTGTTTTCATGGCATCCACATACATTCTGATTTTCACAGAAATTCCCAAAAAGATCAAGTAAGGTTATGTCATTGTTTCTATTCTTTCCTGTCCTCCCACAGGCTAAGCTTCCTGAAATACAGATAACTTGTCTGTCATTTCAGACTATTTGAATCTCATCTCTTCAGAGACAAATTGAGCATATTTAACTTATCAAAGATCTGTCTAAATACACAGTCATTGCTGGTCAGACAGCAGTGCCTGCACTGTGTTGCCTTCCTGATATAAAAATACCTAATTTATGAATTTTTATATTCAGCTCAAAATATTTTTGTGTGATAGCCACCTTATTTCAGGAAGGAAAAGCAATGTTGCTGCTCAGACACTCTGTCACAATGTCTTGTGCCTTCAGCTTCATAAATTTATCCATTTTATTTGACCTGATAAGGGTGATAACTTCCACTCATTTCAGAGAGCCATTTTTGTACATTTAACACCTCTTTTTGGAGAAGATAACATTTACTTCATGTGAGGCCTGGAATCTCCAAGCCTGCCTATTAGAGCATTGTTTTTGCTGAACGCAGTTCCATCACCACTAAGACTTTTGAATAATTACACCCTGTGAATGATACTTTATTTTTTTAAATAATTCTCAATGAAGTTGGGTTTTTAATTATTTTTAAATATATTTATTATTAGTTATTTTCTATTTAAAGTTTAATATTTAGCATTTAGATCTAGTTATTCGTATCTTTAATGTTGCAAGATATAGGCCAGCACAGCCCAAAACTCTTCAGAAAAAAATCCACTAGCTTATAAATAAAAGCAGTTATTTCTGCCTTTCAAGCAACAAGGCCTTGCAACAAAAGCAACAAAGAAGAAGCCTCATGTTTGATCAAGTTGATTTTTTCATTAGATCATTTTGATTGCTGATACAGAATAATAGAATCATTTAGGTTGGAAAAGACCTTGAAGACCATGGAGTCCAACCATTAAACCAGCACTGCCAAGTCCACCACCAAACCCTGCCACTAAGTGCAGCATCTGCACACCTTGTAAGGTACCTCCAGGGGTGGTGACTCAACCACTTCTCTGGGCAGCCTGCTCCAATGCTTGACAGCCCTTTTGGGGAAGACATTTTTCCTATTACGCAATCTAAACATCCTCTGCCACAATTTAAGCCCATTTCGTCTTATTTCCTCTTGTCTTATCCCTTGTTACTTGGGAGAAGGGACCGATACCAACCTCACTACAATCTCCTTTCAGGCAGCTGTAGAGAGTGATAAGGCTTCCCTGAACCTCCTTTTCTCTAGACTAAAGAACCCCAGTTCACTCAGGGGTTCCTCATAAGACCTGTGCTCCAGACCAGTTTTGTTGCCCTTCTCTGGACACATCCTATCACCTCAATGTCTTTCTTGCAATGAGGGGCCCAGAACTGAACACAGTACTCAATGTGCAGCCTCACCAGTGCCAGAGTAGAGGGGGATGATCACTGCTCTGGCCCTGCTGGCCACGCTATTTCTGACACAGGCCAAGGATGCTATTAGCATTGTTGGCCACCTGGGCACAGTGCTGGGTCCTTATTAACAACAGCAGTTGTTAATAAGCACCCCCAGGTCCTTTTCCACTGGGCAGCTTGCAAAAACTCTTGTTTCATGATTGCTGTGCCCAAGGCAGCCTTCAGCTATCACATCACCATCACATCCTTCTCTGTTCACAAACAACAGGTCCAGCCTTTCCTAGCTGGCTCTCACTCACCATCTGTGTCAGGAGGTTATCTTCCACATACTCCTGGAACCTCTGAAACTGTTTCCTTACTGCTGTACTGTATTTCCAGAAAACATCTGGTAGGTTGGAATCCCCTATGGGAGCAAGAGTCTAAAATTGTAAGACTTCTTTGGAGCTGCTCTGTAATAATTTCTTAGTGTTCAGGTCAGGCTATTGGAAGGTTCTGAACCTTCACATTAAAAGGCAGAGCTGGGAGGTATTGTGATTTCCTTTACCTTCTAGCCTCAAGAGGGCTCCCAGATACCTTCCAGCATCCTCGGACTGGGCAGGGAGATAAGGAAACGGCAGCTGGGCACAAAGAGACCTTCACATTTTATGTTTTATTCCATGTCATGCCTATAGGTTGAAATACTTACAATTACTTAGTGCACCTTTTCAACATGTGTAGATATCCACACTTAATTAAATCCAGAGATATATAAATAAAACTGCTTCATTAGGAGCTATCTCCTAGGAGAAATTTAGGAGAAATTAATCTTCCACTGTGTCAGTTTTTTTTTTTTTTTAAATAAAATTATTTCTGTTCTATTAAAGCAAAACATGTATTTGTCCTATGAGCCTAAAGCTTTGGAAAAATACATGATGCAACATGTATAAAAGGTATATATAGCTTATTACTGACTTTGAAGAACAATTTAAAGGACAGTGAATCACTGCCTGACAATGGCTATGCTGCCTTCACAGATAATGTTTAAACCCCTCAAATGGTTCTGAACAGGGTTAAATTACGTTATAGAAAGTTTTTGCTTCAATTGGATTACCACTCTAAATACAGTAACTTTAGGTCACTACAATAATAAGATTAATCTGTTTTGTGTGTAACTTAGGTGAAGCAGTCAAGTTTTTTAGTCATTGTCCCTTATCTCTAAGCCTGGACTAATATTTCTTTACTTTCTGAGCATGTTGCAAATAAGTATATATTGAGGTGCTCTAAGGGTGAAAGTGTTGCAAGTGCCTAAAGTAAGTTCTCTTTCTTCATTCCAAGATATCCCATTTACATTTGTGCTCAGCTGCTTACAAAACATTTCCCATGTGTGAAAGACCTAATATCAAACTGCTAAGTGCCTTCTGCACCAGGAGCATGATATTGTGGGAATTCACATGAAAGTAAATACTAATATTGCATTCCAGTTTATAACCCAGAAGGAGATCTGAGAAATTCTTTAAAGCATTTGCCCCATTCTTGCGCTTGGAAGACTCAAGTTACGTATTTAAAGTGAATCTATAATAAGCGATTCACTCAGTATATTGAACTGATTATTGATTAATTTTCTCAATGAGTGTATTCATTTAGTAGATCACAAGGCTCTCTCTTTTTTTAAAGGCACACACACACAAAAATAATTCAAGCTAAGTCAGAGCACAGGAAATAAGGGTTACTTAGGTACCATTGTCTGTGACAACACTGAGCTGAGAAACTGCTCTGAAGCAGGACAGGAAAGGTTCCTGGCATGCAGGAGATCAAAAGAACTGTCCTGCAGGTCTAAAAATTAACACCTGCTCCTTGGAGAGTAATTATCTTGCAACAAGCAGCTGAGAAACGGGATTTTGTGGGACCAGAAGTTGTTACAGCTAGCTTCATTACCATCAGGAGATCAAAAGATTTTAAGACAGATGACCACGGCAGCTGCTCTTCCAGGAAATGCTGTTGCTTTGTTACAATAGTTTAATACTTCCATTTTAAGAAGGCTGTTACGTGTCTATGTATGGTTTGTGTCTGAATCATAAAAAGTAAAACTGCAGGTGCCTGAATTTAGTTGGACTTACTTTGAAAGCGCAGTCTCCCCTGAAGTATTGTAACCCAGGTCTTAGGTGAGCACAAGAAAGACATCAATAAACTGGAGCAAGTTTGATCAGGGACAGTATCACTTGCATTGTGAGGAGAGGTTGACGGACCTGGGTTTGTTGAGCCTGGAGAGAGACAGCTCCTGTAATTCTGCCTGTGAGCTGCTGTAAAAACAGGGTCAATCATGTGTGGTGGCTTTACCTTGTCTGGCTGCTAGACTCACAGCCTGTTGCTCTGTCTCTCCCCCTCCACAACAGCCCAGAGACAGAAAATAAGATGGAAAAGATGGATGGGTTGAGATAAAAGCAGTTTAATATTTGCTACTTCCCATCCGTAAGCAGATGTCCAGCCATTCCCTGGGAAGCAGGACCTCAGTATGTGCTTGGGCTGCTACGAAGAAAGTTAACTTCACCTTAGCCAGGGACAGAACATTGGAATGTAATTGTACATTATATGGGCTTGTTGCTTGAAAAAGACATCCACAGGGATACAAGTATGGATCAACAAATACAGCTTACCCTGTACTGTGACTATAATGCTGTTCAAATAGTTCTACTTATTTCTACTTCAATAAAATTGATCTGACATTAATGCATAATGTAGGTTGACCTTAGGATCTACATGTACGAGAAAACAATTAAATACTGTGATCCCAAAGTGCTAAACAACAAGTAAAATTCAACAGAAAGAAATCAGGCTTGCTGAGGATAAATTACCTGGGAAAAAAAAAACCACTGAATTAACTGATTTTCTACACATTTAAGTATTGATTGGGCTGCTTGAGCCGTGAAAATTGCAGGACAGAAAATCCAATTAGTGAAATATGGTACTTCCTTAAGTAAGCAAACATGCTTTGGTGGCCAAAGCTTGGTTGCTTTATTTTTCTGCTTCACAGCCTGCTTCCCAGCTTTAATGCCTAATCCTAAAATGTGCTGCTGACTGCCTTTTGTGACAATTCAGATCTGCCTACCAACAAATTCTGAATTCTCTATCAAACAGTGGGTGTTGTTTATCTAAATCAAAGTCAGTTTTCCCAGCCTTAAGGTGTAGCCTCCTAACCCTTTCTGTTGTCCTTCTGCCTCTATGACAGTTTAGTGTTCACAGAGGAGCGCCTGTGCAACCAGGAACAGAGGATTGGTTCAAATAGAAAAAAAAGAAAAGCTGGTCAAGAGATCCAGGTTTTCTGGCAAGCAGATCACATGGAAGGGGTCTCTGATTATATGCTGGACCTCTCCACAATGTGTCCTGAGGAATGGAGGCAGAAAGTAGGAAAAAAAATCAAACTGATGTTTTCGAGGGGCATTTTCATTAGCTTACAGTTGAGCCAGTATCTGTTGAAGAAGGAACTCTGCCTTGAATACATATTGGTTCTTAATGAACAGGGAATGGAGGGGAGGGATATTATCAATAGAGAATCTGTGGGTTTTATTAGGTTCTTTGTTAAACAACATTACGAGGAAAAGAA
Organism: Lathamus discolor; assembly: GCF_037157495.1. Classification (NCBI taxonomy): domain Eukaryota; kingdom Metazoa; phylum Chordata; class Aves; order Psittaciformes; family Psittacidae; genus Lathamus; species Lathamus discolor. Next base: position 87,817,276 of record NC_088888.1, read on the forward strand.
CAGTAATCCGTAAAGAACCATTTAAAGAAAAGAAAAAGACATTATGAGCTATAGAACTGGATTTTCTGTGTTACAGGGTTAGACAGTTGAAATGGGCTACATTTCTTGTTCTGCTGTCTAGGTGGAAGACAATTCCAAGATTTCATTCTTTAGATGGGCGAAATCCAGCCAAAGTTTATTCATGACTAGTTCATGCTAACTTTTTCTATTGACTACTTATTTTTTAGCTTAAATTAGATCTTTTCTTATCCTCTCATTTATCACCCTGATGATTTACAAGAAGAAAATGGCATTAAGAATGAATAGCAAATGGTAAAAACACTAGAAAATCCCCAAGATAGCACTCAGTGAAAATCAAATTTATTCTAGGCCTCATACTTAGAAAAATCTTGCTGATAGAGTAGAAATAACAACTAAACAAAAAAAAAAACACCCAAAACTCAACAGAGAGAATTTAATCTCAAACATTTGAAATTCTGAAACTGTAAATGACAGAAAACTTCCTTGTAAGTGAAATTATTATTCAATGTGAATAAAAAAGCTGTTACCATCTTACTCACTGCAATGTACACTTTAAGGGCCCAGCTGATGCTGTGTCAACATTTCAGTATTGGCCAGGAGATGAATTGTTTGAAGCGGCTGTTTATTTGTATGATCTCTCTGATATGGAAACTGGATTATTTTTACCTTGATTTTTACTTTAACATTCATCTTGATATTAATGTAAATTTGGGTCAAAAGTCTAATCATAGGTTGAGTGTAACTGCACATGATTCTCATAATTTGCCACACCTATTGCTATACAATTACAAAATACCATTGTCCAAAATATCTTCCAGCAATTTCCCCTATGCTCTGTCAGAGTTACTAATTCGTGATTTTCAGTATGGCTTGTTATAGTAATATTGACAAGTGGCATATAACCACTCGATCAAGCATATCAAGTCCTTTAATTTTGGTCTAATTCAGGCATCAATGAAAGGTGTGAAGCTTTTATATTTGCTTTACTGAAATTAATGTCCATCACAAAGACAACTGATTTTCAGTTCCAATTAATATCTAGATTTGATCACATGAAAAAGTGTTGTCAGGCCTGATAAACTGATGTGAATGAACAAAGTAAAGCAACTGTTGAGTATCTACCTCACATTTTCCTTTTCTCTGGTGTATAATTTCTAGCCATTGTAAGTAGTTTTCTAAAAGATGAAACACCTCAGTCATTTTTTTGCATGTCGACTTAGTTTAATACTCCAGGCTTATTTTTCGATTGTGTTTTGTGCTATGGTACTTCACATAGGCAAAGTAAATTCGTTCTTTGGTATCATAGTTTCTGATCTGGCAAATAGCTAAATGCAAAAGACAAAGTGGAAAGTGCATGTAGAGGAGAGATTGTGTCTCCACCAAACTCTGCATCACAAATGTGACCCCAGCTTTCATTTTTTCCCAGAGATTCATAGGTGGATTGCACAGAAATGGCAGCTAACAGTTTTGAAAGACAAGGCAGCATCATAATGATGTCTACCTCTATAACCGCTTTGCTTGAGGAAGCTCTAATTCCCCTAATAACACTGATTAAGAAACATCCCTGCTTTTGCTGTCTTTATATTGTTAGTGATATAAGTTATCTTAAACAGTTTAAAAATAATTACACATAAAGAAAGAAAAATGTCTGATATTGCTTTTTGTAATGTTTTCCTTTATCTGAAATTCTAGAAGTGATACAAATAAAATATGGTTAATCAGTTAATCCTTGATACCATCTTTCTAACATCTTCAGTGCATTAATCTTTTGTGCATATTCTCTATGTCTTGATCTATGCCTGGAGATCTACATATATTCTTAACAGGCTTAAGAACAAGCTGTTAATACCACAGAAATATTTGTTTTATAATGCTATAAACCAATTAATTGCAGCAAAGAAACTACAATGTCTCCAGAACACAGCCCATTTAGGTTGAAACAAAACTATTAAGCTCATTTTATTTAATTGAGGCTACCCTTTCCATTATTTTTTCAGGAAATCTCTATACTGAATCAGTATGTTCATGGCCTTTATGGTTATTTGCCATACTGTGCTATTTGTGAGTTCAGCTCCTCAAACAGAACTTGGGAACAATGTGTATTGCCTAACAAGTGCCAGGATCTGTAACAGATTCACCAGTTACAGAATATCCATTTTACTTTATGTGGTATGCATAAGACATAAAAATCTAGCAAAGCTACATTAAGAGTGTAGAAGAACTGATCCTCATCCCTGTATTAATGGTATTTAAATGGAATTCATTCCCTTAGTATCTACAAATCTGTTGATTTTCAGATGACAATATTTCTATCAAATTTACATGATTTAAGTACCATTAAACTTAGATGTATATTAATATGCTGATTAATTTACAATTCAGCTTAGATCTACACCTCTGCTAGTTGTGTCTCTAAGAATTAGGTAAAGCACTTCTTACTTCTCTTGAAATGTTTTCTACGAATTTAAAAGATGACTTTAGATATCTTAAACACACTAAAACTGGAACAGGTTTTAGTCATCCTTCAGCCCTCTTTCTTGTGTCCATTCTTAGTTGCAATATAACTGAGAAGCACCTTGAAATCCTCTCCCATTTGATGAAAATGTTCTGAATGATGCCTTCACTTATGCTCTCCAACAAGCTGTTTGCTGCTGTGTTCTACTATGGTGTGAAGGAAAGCTGGCTTTTAAGTACACCCCAAGACAAGATTCTGGACCTAATTGCTGTCAGTTCTTGCATAAGTGATCTAGAATATAAACTTTTAAATGTAGAATGGACAGAGCCACCCATACCTCTTGAACCAGTTGTGCATGATTTGGGACATTTCCTAACTCTAAAGTTAGTAGGAAGGGACCTGCTTGTTTGTTATGAACTTTGACAGTCAGCTTCTCTCCATCTACGTTTAAATTCTTCAAGCCAAATATCTTTGTTAAGTTCATGGATAAGTCGTTGTGTGCACGTTTTTGCATGTAGATTGAATAAGCGGATTTTTAACTTCCTTAATCTCCAATGTTGCAATGTGTGAAATGGAATCAACTAATTTTTTCATTTTAAGTGGGTCCTCTAAAGTTTATTTGATGTATCAAGACCTCTGAAGTCCTCAGGGAAAGAAAGAAAATAAAAAAGGATGCAAAAAAAAAAAAAATTTCTTTTACTGAGTGAAAGAATGAGAAAACATTATTATAGAAATGTTGAAAGAGAAGAATGCTGGAAAGAAGGCTCTTTAAACAGTTGAAATCTTGTCAGACAAAATCACCATTTAGGGTTTTATAAGGTTGAGTTCTCATGGGACTGTAAATACAGAAATCACGGTCTACATCAGCACAAAAATAAATCCAGTAATAAAACCAACACTGTTAGTGGTGCTTGGGAATTTTGGAGTGAATGCTGCTGCAAACCACTCTTACATGATGGAATGGAAAGTGTTGTAGAAAGAAAGCACAGCAAAATGCCAACGGTGTAGTCTCTTGAGCAAAGTGCTGACAAGATACTTTATGTACTGTAGGCAAAAGCATATACCCTGAAAGTAAAATCCTCTCTTGAGTCCAGAAGCATCATTAGTGTAGATTTACCACAACATCTATGGCAGTTAACTCGACAACTATTGCGACATTATTTACAGAGCCTGAAATATTTCCGGCATTCCTATAGGTGAAAAATACTTTCTAGCAAAACCAATCCTTTCTTTGTTTCACTGCTTTTTAATTAAAATACCTTGAGCCATTTCCCTGTTTCTGACAATGGTATGCCATACTCCTTGCACTGCTCTCTATCTGCTTCAAACAAACAAAACTAGTAATTTTTCTCACACTTTCATTTAAGGCTTTTTTGGTGATGTCTTTCAGAGTAGTACGATTCTAGAATAGGTCTCATCAACAATGATCAGTCTGATCAGGCCTCTTCAGGAGCCTGCTCAGTAAGGTTCCATGGGATATAGCCCTGGAGGGCAGGGGGGCCCAAGACTCTTGGTTGATATTCAAGGATCACCTGCTAAAAGCTCAGGAGTGCTGCATCCCAACTAGAAGGAAGTGCAGCAGGAGGGCCAGGAGACCTCCTTGGGTGGATAAGGAGATGCTGAGGAAAATTCAAAGTTAAAAAGAGTCTTATAGAAAGTGGAAGCAAGGACAGGCGGCCTGGGTAGAGTACAGGGGTGTTGTCTGGGAAGCTAGGGACCAGGTTAGGAAAGATAAGGCCCAGTTAGAATTAAACTTGGCTAGGGACGTTAAGGATAACAGGAAGGGATTCTACAGCTACATGGCAAACAAAAAACAGACTAGGGACCACATAGGCTCCCTGAGGAAGCTCTCGGGAGAACTGGCTACCCTGGATTTGGAGAAGGCTGAGGTTCTGAATGGCTTCTTTGCCTCAGTCTTCACTGGCAAAGGCTCTGACTGCACCACCCAAGTCTTAGAAGGTAGATGCAGGGACTGTGAGAATGAAGACCTTGGGCCCACTGTAGGAGAGGATCTGGTTCGAGACCATCTTCAAAATATGAATATGCACAAGTCCATGGGACCTGATGGAATCCATCCGCGGGTCCTGAAGGAGCTGGCGAATGAAGTTGCTAAGCCACTGGCCATCATATTTGAAAAATCATGGCAGTCAGGTGAAGTTCCCGATGACTGGAAAAAGGGAAATATAACCCCCATTTTCAAGAAGGGGAAAATGGATGACTCAGGGTATTACAGACCAGTCAGTCTCACCTCTGTGCCTGGTAAAATCTTGGAGCACATTCTCCTGGACAACATGCTAAGGCACATGAAAAACAACAAGGTGCTTGGTGACAGCCAGCATGGCTTCACTAAGGGGAAATCCTGCCTGACCAATCTGGTGGCCTTCTATGATGGGGCTACAGATCTGACGGACAAGGGTAAAGCAATTGATGTCATCTACCTGGAATTGTGCAAAGCGTTTGACACTGTCCCACACAACATCCTTCTCTCCAAATTGGAGAGATATCAATTTGATGGATGGACCACTCGGTGGATAAAGAACTGGCTGGATGGCAGCACACAAAGAGTTGTGGTCAATGGCTCGATGTCTGGCTGGAGACCGGTAACGAGTGGTGTCCCTCAGGGATCGGTGTTGGGACCGGTCTTGTTTAACATCATCGCTGACATGGACAGTGGGATTGAGTGCGCCCTCAGCAAGTTTGCCGATGACACCAAGCTGTGTGGTCTGGTTGACACATTGGAGGGAAGGGATGCCATCCAGAGGGACCTTGACACACTTGGGAGGTGGGCTGATGCCAGCCTAATGAATTTCAATCATGATAAGTGCAAGGTCCTACATCTGGGTCTGAGCAATCCCAGGCACGGCTACAGACTGGGCAAAGAAGAGATTCAGAGCAGCCCTGCAGAGAAGGACTTGGGGGTCTTGGTCGATGAGAAAATGAACAGGAGCCGGCAGTGTGCGCTCGCAGCCCAGAAAGCCAACCGTATCCTGGGCTGCATCAAAAGGAGCGTGACCAGCAGGTCGAAGGAGGTGATCCTGCCCCTCTACTCTGCTCTTGTGAGACCTCACCTGGAGTATTGTGTGCAGTTCTGGTGTCCTCAACATAAAAAGGACATGGAACTGTTGGAACAAGTCCAGAGGAGGGCCACAAGGATGATCAGGGGACTGGAGCACCTCCCGTATGAAGACAGGCTGAGGAAGTTGGGGCTGTTCAGCCTGGAGAAGAGAAGGCTGCGTGGAGATAGAGCAGCCTTCCAGTATCTGAAGGGGGCCTATAGGGATGCTGGGGAGGGACTCTTCGTTAGGGACTGTAGTGATAGGACAAGGGGTAATGGGTTCAAACTTAACCAGGGGAAGTTTAGATTGGATATAAGGAGGAAGGTCTTTCCTGTTAGGGCGGTGAGGCACTGGAATCGGTTGCCCAAGGGGGTTGTGAGTGCTCCATCCCTGGCAGTGTTCAAGGCCAGGTTGGAAGAAGCCTTGGGTGGCATAGTTTAGTGTGGGATGTCCCTGCCCATGGCAGGGGGGTTGGAACTAGATGATCTTGAGGTCCTTTCCAGCCCTAGTTATTCTATGATTCTATGATTCTGTGATGTTTTAAAGGTACTAAACAAAGTAGGCCAATGTGTATATTCCTTCACAAAGATTGCCACTGAAGCAGGCATTGCTATCATGATGGATTGAGATGAGAATTGTGAGGTGGATTACAAACTGTTTCATGGAAGGTTGCTGGCTGAAACAAAATCAAGCTGAAGTGGTAGATGTTAATCCTCTCGGTAGCTTGTCTTCCCTGAAAATCCAGGCCTGTGGATCCCCTCAGCTGACATGGGTGATGGTGAGGAACCTCTGGCTAAAATCACACAAATTTCTTTGCGAGGAAAATACAGTTTGCCTGGGAGGTGGTGAAAGGCGAAGTTAGTCCCTCCCTGACCTGTTTTGTAAAGTCAGGGAAGGGCTGGAGTTGTTTCTTGGTCCATCAGCTTAAATGATCCTGGAAGACATGCCAGCTATTGCAAGTGCGGATAAAGAAGGTATTGAGGGGAACTTGGCTAACAAGGAGGAGATTAGTTCCTGTAGTTGCAAGATCACCTCAATTATAGGTAACAAGGATCTTTACATCTCTACCCAGACTCAACTGTCTTATTTCTGTGCTGGAAGTAGAACATCCTCTTTAGTAGAATAATGATCCTCCTACTTTTTTTCGACAGATTCAAAAGCAGTAACAGTGCTTCTAATGTGGGAACCCTGTGCCATTTGGCAATGATCAGCACAGGCTGTTTCTCTAGGCTAGGTGGTGGCATAAAAGATGAGAACTATAGTTTCAAGTAGGAGTGCTGATTGCTCAGTCACACACACTTCAGTTGACCTTTAAAAACATCAGCTAATTTAGGACCAAACCCAACATGTTTCCTTTAAAATTCTCTATGCCTGATTATCATTATTATTACTCAAGACTGAACGTTTCTCTCCCTCCGCAGCTGGAATTTTAATTGGCTGTTCTGTTCCTGTAACAGCTGCTAAGCAGCTTTGCTCTTCCCCTAACTGCTCTATTCCTTCTACATAGCACCAAATGCAGTTAAATTTTGTTATCCCAGCGTATTTATTTTTTATCTCATTTCAGTTCATTTACCTTCGTACAAAATGGATGAAGACTTAATGTGATTTAAAAGTGTTGGTGGCTTTCTCAGGTTGACAAGCACTGGCACACTGGCATGTTGAAGCTTTGTTTGTAGATGATGCCTAAATGCAATGAAGACATGCCAGCATTCATTCCGTTGCATGCTGAGGCAGGCTAGATTTGTGCAAAGAAAGCAAGTTGCCTTGTACATGCATTTTACAATATTGTAGGGAAAGGTGGATCTAATAGATGAGTAAGATGACCTATTGATGTTTCACCACTGTAAGCAGCTTTTCAGAGGCAGCACCTGCATATTTCCTTAGAACATTATCTCCCCTTACCCAAACCAGAATAGTTTCTTCTCTTGGAAGGCCAGCAGCATGTCCTTTCCAAGCATACCCTGCTCAAATTCAAATTCTGGGATCTAGTCCAGGGATTCATGGTGTGATTTGGAGGCTGGCCAGCACAGAGTGTGCTGCACATTTCCTTATCTGAAGAGGCAGCTAGCAAATGTTGTTATAAAAACAAGCCCCTTTTCTTCTCCATTCATTTGATTTTTTTTGAGGTTTTGCTCCTGTGTCTCTAAAGCTGATTGGAAGGCCTGAGAAAAGTCTGTGAATAAACCAATCAGCAATCTGTGTCCTAAATCCTGACTTTGGCTGCTAATAGGAGTATTTAGATATAGGAGCAAGTGTTCTTATTGGCTGCCAAAAGACAGGATTAATACATTTGCTGGTAAAATAGAGCTGACAATCTGTTTCAGAGAGAAAATACATCTGGACTGGCCTTACGTTTGTTGGCCTTCTAGGAAAACAAATAATCAAGGCTAATTAAATGAAAAGGATGATCAATATAGATATTTGCTTGCTGTTTACAAGTAGCTAATATTCCATATATGCTTGACAATAAGGGTCTGCATGTAGTCTGTGATCTCTGATTGGAAATGGTGAATTAGTTCTTAGTTTGCTGCTAGTTTAAGAATGGTACAGCTTAATGGCTGCTTTGTAGACTTTAGGGACAAAACATGTTAAAAGAAAAACATAATTCCTTTAGATGATTTTTAAAAACCTGTTGCACCATTGGTTTACTTTCTCTCTCCTATATTTTACTACTTAGTAATTTTCTATTTACTTATTTTTTGTTTTGTGCAGCCTCTCCTTGTTTTAGCCAAGACTTTAGGACTCAGTAGCTCAAAGGTTACAAGTGATTCTGCCTGCTATGTATTGTTTATTTAACCAGAGGTATCTTAATATAGTTTTCAAGAATGAGTATGTACTGTGACCTAAAATCAAGGTCCTTTAACCACCTAAAGTTTGAACAGGTAAATCTAAATATTCTCAAAATCGCTAGTTGCTTTTGAGAAAAAGCAACTTTTCCTGTCTTTTTCATGCTTTAACTTTTTCTCTTCCTATTGCATCTCCCTGCTCTCCTCCCTTTCTTCTTTGTCGTTCTTCTTTTCATGTCTTACAGGATTCCTTCCTAATTCATAGATCTTTATCTGTACAGTATTTATCTATGTACTACTACGAAGCCCACATATGTTTTTTCAGACATCTGATTCAATGATCTCAAAGCTGTGCTAGGAATAGTAATGCTATTTTGGAAAGGTTAATGACATGCTATCACCACCATATCTACACTAAATCTGCAGGTAAAGCCTAAACACATGCCAGGTTAGTCACAGGTAATCCTAGGTACCCCAGTTGCTGGGAGAAACAGGGTCTGCCCAGAAATTTAGAACATGTAAACTAGTAGCAGTCCTTGTTCTACACCATTCAGAAGCATAGAGG